>NC_053026.1:105805026-106407820 GCF_003073215.2 Triticum urartu | reverse complement strand
ATTTGATATGGATTTAAATGATCAGGAGAACCTAAGTGGCTCATTCCTATACCACCATTTCCAATATGTAGGGGGCAGTTCTTAAACGTGAAAATGTTCAAGCCATTAAATAATCACAAGCTTAGCAATGTGGTATACTACATAAATATCTAGGTTAGTATAAAGCATGGTTGGCATGTGCAAATGTTTTTGCATTAATTTTCTTTCCCTACTTTTGGTACAACAAACCGATGGATCAATGAACCACAAGCTTAGCAGGTGGTATACTGCATAAATATCTAGCTTAGGAGTAGAAAGCATGCTTAGTACAACGCCTTCTAACCATGTAGTAGCAGTTCCAACTCCATGCTGTTGTTATGTACATAGACGAGAAGTTTGTCTGACAAAGAGCAGCATGCTTTCTTCCTTTCATCTAATATTATTCTCCCTCTGTTCCTAACTATTAGACTTTTTATTTTGGAGATTCCAATATGAACTAAATACGGAGCAAACTAAGTGAATCTACGCTCTAAAATACGTCTATATACATTCATATGGAGTCCGTATTGAAATCTCTAAAAATCTTACATTTAGAAACAGACAGAATATGTTTCTACTCGTCCCGTTCCTAAAGATAAGACCTTTTAGAGATTCTACTGTAGACTACATAGGAGCAAAATGAGTGAATCTACCCTTTAAAATATGTCTATATATATTCGTATGTAGTTCATAGTGAAATCTCTAGAAGATCTTATATTTAGGAACGAAGGGAGTGTTTCCTATGTGGAACAAACAGTTCACGTCTCTAGCTTCTACTACTTTTATCGTTTTGCACAAAAGCTTTTGTAACCATGATGCTAAAGTATAGGTACTTTCTGTGCTACCACATTAGTAGGGTGATTTCAATAAAAGCACCAGAATTTATATTCTTCCACATTAAGCCAATATTCAGTAATAGAGTTCTATTTTTGTTTACAAAACAGTTCATTCGTCGCAAAGAAAAAATCTACTTGCTGCCGAGAACCAAAGCCACAACAGATCAAGTTACTTGGTCAGACGAAATTGTCAAGGGCTGCAACTTACACATGATTGGGAGTAGCGATCTTAGTCTATCTCACCTGAGTTATATGTTATAAAAAAATTAGTATAGATGTAGCATAACCTAGATTTTGCATCCCAACTATCTGCCATATTGTCTTACTATCACTCTCTATCCGCCCCCTAATATAACATGTTATTACATCCAATATATGAGCATAATGGATGTAATAACATCTTATATTATGGGATGGAAGAAATACTTTTTTTTAAGCCGGTGTTACTATTATAGTACTTTGTAGTGCTTATAATTAACGAGTGATATAGCGTGGGATGTACTACTATTGATGTGACCAGGGATAACATCTTATAAGATATCGAGTACTGTCACTTCAAAGCTTCTTCAAAATCCGTCTGCTTATTTCATTTTTGTGGAATTCAATTATAATAAAAAAGTTATTCTTTGATATAAATAGTATTGAAGACATATATCTGGCAGAAAAATTCATACTAATGTATATATTGTTAGCTGCGTCAGTTTGCATATGGATCATTACAAAAAAAATACATCAAACCTTATATATACCGCTTATCACCAACAAAATAACATCCTAAAGTCTGTATTCGAACTTTAGTTATGTCTGACTAATTGACAAAAGTTATTCTTATCTGCTAGGTCAAAGTAGAACCTCAAACTACATTTAGTTTATAAAGTATTCGGAATATATACGTAAAAAGTAGTGGCGCAAGCTACACCTTCAGCACTACATCCGTATCCAAAACTAAAACAACAACGTGTTTTAGAACGGAGGACCTTAACCTATTTCGTCCTACCGGTGACCATGAATAATATTTGAAATTTTGAGTACAATTCTCCAAAGCATATGTTTAACGTAGGATATAGTTGCAATACTTATATATTAAGTGTATTATGAAACTAGCCCGTGCGAATGCACGGGTTGACGACTAGTTTATTTAATTATTTACTTCACTTAAATTAATTAAGTATAAGAATTTTTTAAGCATATTATTGTTATTACTTTTGGCTCGCACTATTTTATGTGTGCAGATAGAGGATTTGGGTCGGGCAGCGCTATCACCACGCCGTAGCGACGTGGCATGTTGATGTCACTCGGCCAATCTATGGCGTCAACTCGGCTGGACCGGTGGCTTTGCCACTACTTTATTAATCCACTCGGGGGACTTCGGTATCACATTGCTAGCCTGCTCCGTCACCTCGGCCGGACTGGGGGTTTTGCCTCGCCATATCGATCGTGCTATGTCACCACTTCGGAATGCCGAACTCCTCACTCGGCCATCTCGGGACTAGCTTGGAGGCTCGGACTTCTTCCCGACGCAATCTCGAGTGCAGCCTGCATCATCAACATCGAACACATTAACCAGCTAAGTCGCTTTCATGCTCAACTGTTTCAATTTTCAAAAAAAATTCGGTTCGACCAAATATTATATTTGTGTTAAAAACTTAGTTTGTTAGCAAACGTTGTTTGTTAAAAACACTTCCTTTCCCATGTTAACTGGGGGCTCTTAAATTTGTATGAGCCGCTTTATAGTAAATGTGTTTCCTTCTTGGTCGTTGCAAAGTCTTTTTCTATTACTCCTTTTTCGACGCGAGTGTGCGGTCAATAGCCGGATAGCCTGGTTTTCTCTCTAAAGCCGCTCGAGTTTAGTTCACTAAACTGACCTTTGAGAAACACTCCACCTTCGGGATAGGGAGGTTGAAGCCGAAGGCTGACCCGCTTGAAGTCTTGAGATCGGATGTGTCATATTAATGCACGACGGAAGCACAAAAATTTTAAGAACAATTTTTGGAATGGCACCAAATGACTTGATTTAGTTCGGACGTCAAGCTTTTACATAAGTTTTTTGGCTTTTCGAGCTTATGAAACTTTTTTGCTATTTGTATGTTTTTTGTTTCAGGAAGCGGGTCATCCTCATGACCGAGGTGCCCAGCATTATAATTCAACTCGGAAGATCTCTTCCGACCCACAACTCGGCATCTTTGCCGTCAAACTACACATCAGCGTTAACAATACACATGCCACATAGGGACTAGTTCCCGAGCAGTGCAATGTCACACGCCTTTAAAGCGTTGGCAACATTAACGGGGGGTTGGACTATAGCCGAACCCACCAAAAGCCAAGGTACTCTGAGGAGTCTTCGGCAAAACGTTCTCGGATATTGCTTTATATGCATCGGTTTCGAATTGTGTCTTTGGTCAATAGTTGGGTCGCCCGGCTCCCGTGCTTACCCTTATGTTTCCGATTGTTTGGCTAAGGGTAAAGGGAGAACCACTGCGATTGTGCTTCCGGTTCAACTGGTTAAGTGCCTCAGTGGAGAAAGCCAAAAACTGACTGTCACAATAAGCGTAAATTCGTCAGCGATCCGATGACTGTGTTAAACTATAAGATCGATGGAGGTCACCCTGTGTTAAATGATGGGCCGTTCATAGCATTGGCCGAAGTGTTTACGGCTTGACATCGGCTGTCATCGAACACTAAGCGGGGGCTAGTAACTAGTCTCCCAACTTTAAGCTCCTATGACTAAGTGAAAGTTATAAAGCCCGCATATATGATTGCCTTGTTTCCGCTAACACAACCGCCTTCGGGCACTGAGACGTCGGCTAAGGGTTGTTTTTTATTGCAGAAACACCAAATGATAAATGGTCGCAACAGAGTCAAAATAAACATATATCATCAGTGTTTGTATTCATTATACAAGCGCCACTTTTCGTAATTATTGTTATAAAGCCATAAATATGCATCGATTTGACTTAAGATTTTGGCCAAGCTGGGTTTCCTGGCTCATGTGGTTACCCCTACGTTTCCGATTGTTCGGCTAGGAGGTAAAGGGAGCACCTCTGTGATTGTTACTTCCGGGTCATCCGTGTTAGTACCTTGAATTGGGAGAAGTCGAAAGCTAGCCATCTTAAAGAATATAATTGGTCGGCAACGATGGAAGTGAAAATTTTGGTTCATTTAGACCACATAGTTCGGAAACTTTCCCTTAACTAAATCCTCAATATTTTCATCCCACATTGATCAGAGGTGAGGTTTCATCACTGGTATGCATCGGTCCTAAACAAACGGTTTTTTACCCCTTTCCGTGATGGCATTTGGAACCGTCGCCAAGTGAGTGTGGGCGATAAGGGGGTCCTTCCCACACGACCCAGAAACCGTTGGGGATATGCCCTCCTGGCACACACGCTCAGCAAAATGAGGTCGTGTGCGACCGACGAGCACTCAAATACATAAATACGTACAGTAGTGCTAAAAAATACAATTATACAGGCAAAATCATTTCTGGTCGTAAGTACATCCCACACGGTCAGTCACCACTAAACGTTTCAGTTCCTATATACATACCACACAGTCACTACAAGAAAAACGTTTGCGCAAGGTGGCGTAACGCAAACAGTTTTAAAGAGAATGTCATGTGTGATTGTTCATTAATCCAACACGGTTTATTCCTAGAAACTGTGTGCGTTGCCTTAAGTCATCGCCCACGGTGTTTTCTCATTAACCATTTGCAATAAGAAAACCCAATTAGCAAGCTAATTGGCCAATTAGTAATAATCCATTTACTAATCTAATTGACATTCATATTAAGCACATAATACATTCCATTTCCATATTAAGCAAGCAAGATTTCATAATTGAAATACATCGGAGTACAACATGATATAGCTTTAGCACTCACCTACCCCATTACACAACAGCACTAGCAGCAAGTTTCACATGCAACATCTAGAACCTTTCGAAATTATCATCATAGACGGTACATAGAGAGATGCATCTCATTTGGAAAACTGCTAAAGCGGAAGGCAAATATTGAGCCTTCATTCATGTTGAAGGTCTTTGCAACTTTAGGCCAGTGCCTGTGGATGATTTTTCGTCCATCCTTCGACCTCTTCAGGAACACTTCAATATTGAACCGTGGGTTTTGTATGAAAACTTCCCTCGCATCCTGACCACAGAGGTGATTTGAGAGGTAATCATCAGTGAACCCTGAAAACAAGGATGTGCATAAATATCTTCTCTATATTGGAAACGGGGCAAAGTAATAAAAAAAGGCAAGGTATAATAGTTAGTACCATCTTGTAAACCTCACTGCTTCCCATTGTTTCCTTGCAACACATATAAGGTAGTTAGTCATCAGGTTAAGTAAGGGTTTGCATGCTATTAGTAAAATATGTTGATGAAAAATAAGCACATTGCAGATTCATCAGATTAATTCAAGCCACATGGAAAACCCATTATCCAAACAAAGCATGATTAAGAACTAGGAAATATAGCATTTTTATATGTTTCTCATGTATTAAGTGTAGCCAAATTCGATTTATTCCTCACATGGTATACAGTAAGAGAATGCAGCCACAGCAATTGAACATCACATTGCAGAATTGAACCAAGCAGTTAACTAAACACCACAACAAATGAACCAAATGTTAACTAATCACCACATTGCACAATATAACATACTCCTAATAGAAGATCAGACATTTAACCAAACCAAGCATGCTTAACAACTTGGAAATGTAGCAATTGTATTTGTTTCTCATGTATTTAGTACAGCCAAATTCGATTTATTCCTCACATGGTATACAATAAGATAACGCAGCCACAACAATTGAACATCATATTGCAGAATTGAACCAAGCAGTTAACTAAACACCACAACAAATGAACCAAACGTTAAGTGGGCACCACATTGCATAATATAACATACTCCTAATAGAAGATCAGACAGTTAACCAAACCAAACATGCTTAACTACTTGGCAATATATCTCATGTATTTAGTACAGCCAAATTCGATTATTCCTCACATGGTATACAATAAGAGAATGCAGCCACAACAATTGAACATCGCATTGCAGAATTGAACCAAGCAGTTAACTAAACACCACAACAAGTGAACCAAGCCACAACAAATGAACCAAGCAGTTAACTAAACACCAATTGAACAATATAACATACTCCTAATAGAAGACCAGACAGTTAAAGAAACCAAGCATACTTAACAACTTGGAAATATTGCACCTTGAAGAATTGAACATCACATTTATAGAATTGAACCAAGCAGTTAATTGAACACCACATTGCAATACATATAGAACATATACACTATAGCAAAAGATTGCATGGTGAAAGTAGATAGCATAAGTCACTAGAATTTGTTAAGGAAAGGCACTAGCTAGCAAACTGAGCATGGGTCCTTATAGTGAGCTAATAAGACAAGCTATTCCTCATTGTCAGCGATATCGATGATGATTGGATCCTTGGACATGGAAGAGGGCGAGGCCTCAGCATCGTGGGTGCCCTCGTTGTAGTGCTGAGTTGCCTGAGACGCTCCGGGCACCAACCTGCTGGCTCTCGAGATGAGGTAAGCACATGCACGCTGAAAAAACACCTCGTAGTCTTCGTCGAAGGCACCGACGGTGGCCTCGAGAAAATGCCATGAACTGTCGTTTAAAGCAGCCAACCACATCACGGCATCGGCGCGCGAGGCGTCAACGGTGGCCTCGACGGCGAGGTGCTCCTCCAAGATCTAGGGGTCGGCACAAATGGCAGCCATCGCGACCTCATCCGTGCATGCGGCCGCGATTTGCCTCTCCGCTGCCAAATGCTCCTTGAGGTCTTGGCTATACTGCGTGCACCAAGGCTTAGGCCGGCGCTTATTTGGTGGAGGGGTCAGTGATTTGGGTGGAAGGTGTCGCGCTTGCGCCGGCGGTCGGGGCATGTGGGTTGTGGAAGGAGGAGGATGAGGGTCAGGTGTGGATTACCTGCCTGGGTAGGCGAGGCCGAGCAGCATGAAGGAGGGTCGCCGGCGAGGAGGCGGCGGCACTGCAAGCAAGGAGTGAAGGTTTTAACTTGGAAAGGAAGGCAGAAAGGGGGGAAATATGGCTTTTGGTAAGGGGGAGGGGCAGAGGTAGATATTTCTACGGAAGCCGAAAATTTGGAATCGCTTCAGCCAAAAAACTGGCGCGCAAAGTGTCATCAGACACGGTCCCTTATTCAGACACGGTCCGAAGATATTTTGTGTTGCATCTCACATGGTTGGTTATAATAAACTGTGTGGGATCTACTTGATTTTTTGTCTTGATTTGAATTACATAATGGGGTCGCACCGGCCATGGACGGTGTTTGAATTGCAAGACCTTTTATCTGCAGTGATCATAAAAAAATTGGAATTATTCGGGGTTCGTTTGGACATTTTTATGCATTAAGTGAGTTTTCAATGCATTTATGTGCATAATTCAAATTTGAACTACATGCACATGCTCCAGTGCATATAAATTGGTTGAAAAATCAAATCTTTGTCCTTGGGTGCATCCTTAGGTCCCATGCAAGAAATGGGAATGAATGTCAAACACCCTGCCACCGTCACTCGGCCGCAAACATTGAGATACCTGATTTTTAAATTCTAGTAAATCCAAAACTTGTCTGAAATTCATGAAACTTGCCATGCTATCATGGAGCGGCATCAACATGGCGTGGTAAAGTTTTTGAACCATTTGGGGCAGGTTTGGGTATATGCTTCTCACAAACCAGAGCTTCTCACAACAAGCATGATGGTTTCGGTAGGGAATGCTCCAACTTTGGGGACGAAACGATATCCATTTTCTCTAATTGCTTTCAAAAAAAATTCATGTCAACATAGAACAATAGGAGTGTTGTGTTATTTTTTGCGTTTTTTCGGGGTTCATTTGGACATTTTTATGCATTAAGTGAGTTTTCAATGCATTTATGTGCATAGTTCAAATTTGAACTACATGCACATGCTCCGGTGCATATAGATTGGTTGAAAAATCAAATCTTTGGTCCTTGGGTGCATTCTTAGGTCCCATGCAAGAAATGGTAATGAATGTCAAGCATCGTGCCACCGTCACTCGGCCGCAAACATTGAGATACCTGCTTTTTAAATTCTAGTAAATCCAAAACTCGTCTGAAATTCATGAAACTTGGCATGCTATCATGGAGCGGCATCAACATGCCGTGGTAAAGTTTTTATCCCATTTGGGGCAGGTTTGGGTATATGCTTATCACAAACCAGAGCTTCTCACAACAAGCATGATGGTTTCGATAGGGAACGCCCCAACTTTGGGGGCGAAATGATATCCATTGCCTCTTATTGCTTTCAAATTTTTTCTCGTGTCAACATAGAACAACAGGATTGTTGTGTTATTTTTTGTGATTTTTCAGGGTTCGTTTAGACATTTTTATGCATTAAGTGAGTTTTCAATGCATTTATGTGCATAATTCAAATTTGAACTACATGCACATGCTCCAGTGCATATAAATTGGTTGAAAAATCAAATCTTTGTCCTTGGGTGCATTCTTAGGTCCCATGCAAGAAAAGGGAATGAATGTCAAGCACCGTGCCACCGTCACTCGGCCGCAAACATTGAGATACCTGGTTTTTAAATTCTAGTAAATCCAAAACTCGTCTGAAATTCATGAAACTTGGCATGCTATCATGGAGCGGCATCAACATGTCGTGGTAAAGTTTTTGTCCCATTTGGGGCAGGTTTGGGTATATGCTTATCACAAACTAGAGCTTCTCACAACAAGCATGATGGTTTCGATAGGGAACGCCCCAACTTTGGGGGCAAAACGATATCCATTGCCTCTTATTGCTTTCAAATTTTTTTCGCGTGTCAACATAGAAAAACAGGATTGTTGTGTTATTTTTTGTGATTTTTCAGGGTTCGTTTGGACATTTTTATGCATTAAGTGAGTTTTCAATGCATTTATGTGCATAATTCAAATTTGAACTACATGCACATGCTCTGGTGCATATAAATTGCTTGAAAAATCAAATCTTTGGTCCTTGGGTGGATGCTTAGGTCCCATGCAAGAAATGGGAATGAATGTCAAGCACCGTGCCACCGTCACTTGGCCGCAAACATTGAGATACCTGGTTTTTAAATTCTAGTAAATCCAAAACTCGTCTGAAATTCCTGAAACTTGGCATGCTATCATGGAGCAGCATCAACATGCCGTGGTAAAGTTTTTGTCCCATTTGGGGCAGGTTTGGGTATATGCTTATCACAAACCAGAACTTCTCACAACAAGCATGATGATTTCGGTAGGGAACACCCCAACTTTGGGGGCGAAACGATATCCATTGCCTCTAATTGCTTTCAAATTTTTCCTCGTGCCAACATAGAACAACAGAGTGTTGTGTTATTTTTTGTGATTTTTCGGGGTTCCCTTAGACATATTTATGCATTGAGTGAGTTATGAATGCATTTATGTGCATAATTCAAATTTGAACTACATGCTGATAACCCACAAGTATAAGGGATCGCAACAGCTTTCGAGGGTAGAGTATTCAACCCAAATTTATTGATTCGACATAAGGGGAGCCAAAGAATATTCTCAAGTATTAGCAGCTGAGTTGTCAATTCAACCACACCTGGAAACTTAGTATCTGCAGCAAAGTGTTTAGTAGCAAAGTAATATGATAGTGGTGGTAGCGGCAACAAAAGTAAAGACAACAAAAGTAATGTTTTTGGTATTTTGTAGTGATTGTAACAGTAGCAGCGGGAAAGTAAATAAGCGTAAACCGGTATATAGAAAACTCGTAGGCACCGGATCGGTGATGGATAATTATGCCGTATGCAGTTCATCATGTAACAGTCATAACATAGGCTGACACAGAACTAGCTCCAATTCATCAATGTAATGTAGGCATGTATTCCGTATATAGTCATACGTGCTTATGGAAAAGAACTTCCATGACATCTTTTGTTCTACCCTCCCGTGGCAGCGGGGTCCTATTGGGAACTAAGGGGTATTAAGGCTTCCTTTTAATAGAGAATCGGAACAAAGCATTAGCACATAGTGAATACATGAACTCCTCAAACTATGGTCATCACCGGGAGTGGTCCCGATTATTGTCACTTCGGGGTTGCCGGATCATAACACATAGTAGGTGACTATAGACTTGCAAGATAGGATCAAGAACTCACATATATTCATGAAAACATAATAGGTTCAGATCTGAAATCATGGCACTCGGGCCCTAGTGACAAGCATTAAGCATAGCAAAGTCATAGCAACATCAATCTCAGAACATAGTGGATACTAGGGATCAAACCCTAACAAAACTAACTCGATTACATGATAAATCTCATCCAACCCATCACCGTCCAGCAAGCCTATGATGGAATTACTCACGCACGGCGGTGAGCATCATGAAATTGGTGATGGAGGATGGTTGATGATGACGACGGCGATGAATCCCCCTCTCCGGAGCCCCGAACGGACTCCAGATCAGCCCTCCCGAGAGGTTTTAGGGCTTGGCGGCGGCTCCGTATTGTAAAACACGATGATTTCTTCTCCCTGATTTTTTTTCTCTCCGAAAGCAGATATATAGAGTTGGAGTTGGCGTCGGAGGGCATCCAAGGGGCCCACAAGGTAGGGGGGCACGCCCTAGAGGGGGGCGCGCCCCCACCCTCCTGGATAGGGTGTGGGCCCCTGGTCTTCATCTTTGGCAAGGATTTTTTATTGTTTTTCTAAGATGTTCCGTTGAGTTTCAGGTCATTCCGAGAATATTTGTTTTCTGCACATAAAACAACACCATGGCAATTCTGATAAAAACAGCGTCGGTCCGGGTTAGTTCCATTCAAATCATACAAGTTAGAGTCCAAAATAAGGGCAAAAGTGTTTGGAAAAGTAGATACGACGGAGACGTATCAACTCCCCCAAGTTTAAACCCTTGCTTGTTCTCAAGCAATTCAGTTGGCAAACTGAAAGAAAGAAAGAAAAACTTTTACAAACTCTGTTTGCTCTTGTTGTTGTAACTATGTCAAGCCACACTACAAAAAAAATACACTTCCATGATGATACGTGTTTGTCACAGTAGGTCGCTTTTTTGTCATGCATGTACATCCATGACAAATTTATGACAGAACCAAGATAGTCATACCTGTGCTGTCGTAGAAGTGTTCCATGACATTACCAAAATTATCATCACGGAAGTGTCCACTTCCATGACGATAAATCGCGCGTCACAGAAGTGCTTTCGTCTAGGGTGACCGACACGTGGCATCCACCATAACGGAACGCTGTTAAGCTATCGGGTCAGGTTGTGGATCCGATAACCCATTAACAGCCCCGACTAATGGGAAATTTCCACATGTAAAATTCTTATTGGCCGGACAAAACACGTGTCAGCTCGTCAGTTGGTCATATAGGCGCCTATGATACGTCGACACGTGGCACGGCCCAACAGAGGCCTATTCCTGTGAAAAGGCTGGCCCGTTTGACTTGGTCAAAAGCTGGCGGGCCGGCCCATGGAAAGCCTATTAACGGCCTGTTCGCATATAGCCCATTTATAGCCCGCTAACCCAAGGCCCGTTACGCCCTATCCGAATTAGGCCCAGTAGCGTCATCTGGGCCATCCAATATGATTCCAGCCCGTTTTCACTTCTGGCCCATGTATGGCCCATGACGTCTTTCGGCCCGTATGAGGCCCTATGTAACTCTTGGCCTATTAACGGCCCGTGGTGAAACTGGCCCGTAATGAACAGTGTATCACTTTACACCCATTAACGGCCCGTGGTGAAACTGGCCCGTAATGAACAGTGTATCACTTTATACCCATTAACGGCCCGTTATTCCATTGGGCCGTTTCCAGCCCATGTTATCTTTCGGCCTTCTCAGAGCCCATTTATTCTTGGGCTCATTTCCAGCATTCGTTTACTTACGGCCCGTTACTGTCATTTTCTACTTGTGGGCCAAATTCAGCCTGTGGTTACAGTCGGCCCGTTTGTGGTCCGTTAATACGTTGGGCCATTTTCATAGCGTCATCAAATACGGCCTATTAACGATGGCCCGTTACGGTTGACCCATGAACGGACAATTCCAACTCTAGACCGTTTACGGCCATAATGCGGCCTATTATTGGCCCATGTTTGGCCAATCGATCATACGGCCTGTATAAGGCCCATTGATGATACGGCCCGTAGAAGGCCTACTGTTTCTACGGACCGTAGGAGGCCCAGTGTCACTACAGTAAATATTATCCCATGGTTATTGTGGCCTAGTTTTAAAAAATAGGTTATTGCAGCCACTAGTTAACCGCGGAAAAAGAACTGCAATGACTACAGGCAAACAAATAAACAAGACAACAAGGAAATAAATAAGCAAGCAACTAATGCTAGGCTATCACGGCTATTACACATATTACATCCACTGGGCATCAAAGTTCGCCACCAGTGCAAATATAGGGAACAAAGCAGCATATCATATACACTGCCCATCAAAATTGGCCACCAGTGCAAATAAACGCGGCAGCAAAACAAGAGCATAACTGAAACAACTTCAGAAGAGCTCAAGAAACATTATCCTAGGTACCCACCATGCTGGCAATAAGCTTAGCAAGCTGATTAGCTTTGTCTTGTCTGGCGCTAAAATCCTCCAACACTTGCTGTTGCACCAGAAAGTATGCATCTGAATGCTCCAGGGACTTCCGCAGTCCTTCTGCTTCTTGTCACAGCACAGCTGATCGATGTCTTTCATCTTGTAGTTGAGACTCAACAAACCGAACTGATTTAGACAGTGAGTTTGAATAGCTTGTGCAAGCGGTAGTGGCCAGTAACTCCAACACTAAACCAAGACAGGATGTGTCACTATCCTGCACCTTATCTGCATTACTTCCTTTACCGTTGCTTAATAAGGCACTCTTCCCCAATATTCTGTCAGCATTCTAAAAGAAGAAACAAGCAGACACATAACAAGTTTAGCATGTACTAGTATATGAAACTCATTTCGGTGAACCAGTTCATTAGTAAGGTGGACAGGATTAAACTACCAAGTCTTCTATTGCGAAGTAATAGTACATAATAAAAGCATCAAACAAACATATATCTATGTCCTATGGTAGCAATGGAATCTTAAATTAGAACAGTTGCTCTTCAGGTTTAGGCACTTGTTCTACATGAACAGAGTACAGTAAGACGCAAGAATATAATATTTAAAAATAGAAAATGAGCTCATAGACCTTACCACATTCTTGGTTCGGTACCAGTGCAGAACAAGGCGTTCCCAGTCATCGTCCAATAAATGTGTCTCAGGAGAACGTAAGGGAATTTGATGAGTTTCTTTGCCGGTGAAGTACGTTTTCTTCAAGTAATTCCGATACTGCCACCAAGCATTCTTGAAGATAGCAGAGGTATTAGCACAGGTTACCTCATCCTGAGTTTCCAAATCGGTCCTTCTCTATAGAGAAAAATGGGAAAATTTGCTGTATTATAACCATCATGGAGGTAGGATGTATGGGACAAAGCAAAGTAATTGCCATGAATAACATTACTTACACATAACTCCTGGACAAACACCTGCAACTGGCATTTTCCTTCATCTTCAGTATAATATTTCCAAGATGGGAAGATACGCACATACGATTTAACAACATCAAATGCGATAGATGCTAAACTACGACTAGCTGGTTGTGCTTCCTCCACAGGAATAGGCGTACTAACTGCTGGAGTTGGGGTTCGTCGTGATAGTACTGGCCCTTTGGGCACTGGAGCTGCCTTACTAACTGCTCTTATTTGGGAGCTCTGTGGTGGAGATGGTGCTGTGTCAACAGGAACTGGGTTACTATCGGCTGGGGTTGGGGATAGATTGGGTGAAGCTGGTTCTCTGTCCATCGTAGTAGGGGTACAATCTGCGAGAGTTTGGGTTATGTGTGGTAGGGATGGTTCTTGTGCATGTACAACCGGGGTGCTATCTCGACCAAGAGGTAGCACTGTTTTATTTGAAGACCGTGTTTTTAGTCCGCTAGATACTGGCATCACCCGCTCCAATTCAAATGGCTGATAAACAGGAAACATAGTTGAATGTAGAGACATTGTATGAGAGACAGATGCAATAGATAGTGTGCAAAAAAGAGGGCATGAAATAGTTGACATGTATATTGTTTAACTAAAACGGATAGCATGACATAATTTCACATATATGATGTCTATCTAAACTGGATAGCATAGCATAACATAATTCAAAGATATAATGAATAACTAAAGAGGATCGCCTGACATAATTCACCTACATGTTATCTAAGTAATCATGATCGCATCATTTAATTCACATATATGATTTATATGCTAAACAGAGGGCATTCGATATGATGACTGAACTAAGAACATGGTGTTGAATATTGTGTATATGATGTCTAAACTATGCAATGCAAGACACCGTATGCATGATATGAGCAGTATAACCATGCCAAGTTAGAGCATACACCTCAGTGGGAGAATAGGACTGGTCATTTGTCTCTGAATCCATCTCTGAGGAGCTATCGGGACCCAACAAGAGATCTGCTTCGACAGGTAGCACTGTCTGCTCTGAAGGCCTTGTTTTCACTCTAGATTTTTCCATCTCCCACCCAAATGGCTAATTCATAGGAAGAGTAGTTTAATATACAAACATTGTCGACAAATGGAAATGTAATGAAGAAAAGGATGGGCAAGATATCATTCAAATATATGATGCCTGGTTAAACAGGATGGCATTGCACATTTCACATATATTATGGCTGGCTAAAAGACATGAGACTGCATAATTCCCATATATGATATAGAAACTAAACAGGTGGCATTACAGAACATGTCTAAACTAAGCAGATGACATATATGATGTCAAAAGTAGGCACTGCAAGGCAACATATGCATGATATGACTAACATCATCATGCCAAGGTAGAGCAAACACCTTGGGGGGTAAATAGGAGTGGTCAGCGGCGTCCGAATCCGCCTCAGAACAGATATCTTCCTCTGGATTACAACAATCTGGAGAGGGGTGGGGAGGGTTTTCCATTGAACCCACCATGGAGCGATGTCTGCATGACATTGTATTGCTGCGCAAAACTCTTCTCTTTTTCTCTACATGTTCAGCATGACTGTGTACAATATCTGACATGCATACGAAAAAATATGGTGAGATTATGTAAGGAGAGTATGCAGAAATTTAGAGTGATGGTAACAACTAGTGGACCTATGTTTTTCGTTGAACCAAAATAGCCCTAATGGATCGACGTGAATGTATAGTAATAAGTGATGCAACAAGTGTACAACCTCTTTGCCGTAGCCGTGTCGACCTCAGCATCATTGGGTTGGTCACTGAAGCAGTTGAGGCGGAGGTGGCTGTCGGAGGTGTGGAGGAAGATCTGAGGAATCTGTAGACGGCGTCCAGGGCACTGCTCTATTGTGATGGATCGTTCTGTGTTGGAGCAGCTCCGGTGAGCCGTAAGACGTCAAGGCTGAAGCAGCACAAGACAGACATCGTCAATCTCAAGTGGGATTCTAATAGCATTTCCAATAGATGATGTAAAATGGATGTAAAATTAATATCACCAAAAACCACCTGACTACAACAGATGAGGTAAAAACTGTTGACTCTGAACTTAACTTTCGAAACTGAAATTTACTGTGGAATCTGAATGCTACTGTCGAAACTGAACACAATGGTAGCAGAGAGGCACTTGACATGTAGTTTAGGGAGGGCCTACAGTTCATCTTCAACCTGCACCCCCCTGAGCCGCCAGCCACCACCGACCGAACCGCCGGCACCAGCACCGCCTCGCTGCCCCGAAACAACTCGCCACCGCCGCCCCGGCCAGCCCTCTAGGCCCCCCACCCTGAACCCTAAGATAGATAGTGGGGTACCTCTCCGGCGAGCCCCCGTCCCCGCTGCGGGTGGTTCTTCCTTAACTCTGGCGAGCCCCCCCCCCAACTCCTGAAAATCGACTGACCCAAAAGTCGATTCAGTTGACTGAAGTGTGGCTTAATCGGAGCAGAGCAGCAGCACGAGCAACGGGGAGAGCAGCAGCAGCAGCTGGGTGAGTGAGCGATCGAGCGAGAGCCGGAGCAGCAGCCGTAGATCCGGCTGGTATGGACGCCGCCGCCTAAGGGGCCTCGCACTTGGGGAGAGCCGCCGTGGAGATGTCACCTGCGACGCCGGCTTTAAGGTAGCCGCTCCATGGGGGTGCGGGATGGAGCGCCATCGGCGCTGGGAGGTCGAGTTAAGGAGAACGTGCGATGCGATGAGTGTACAACCTCTTTGGTGGTGCCGAGTAGGCCTCGGCTTCGTCCAAGGAGTCGGTGAGGATGCTGCGGTTCCTGTGGAGCAGGTTAAGGCGGTGCTGTGGGGATGGAGCAGCTCCTTGGGGGAAGAGGACGGGGCAGCTGGACCGGCGGGACGGCAAGATGGACGACGGATCCTCATCCGGGGAGGTGGACGAGGGACGTCGAGCTGTTGCGGTGGACGACGTAGTCGGGGAAGAGGCTCCGGCTGGGCAGCGGTGACGTGGCGGACGGAGGAGGGTGGGGTTTCGCGGCTGGAGCGGAGAGGTTATGGCAGCCTGGGATTTCGAATGGCGAAAAGGGGGTGATGGGAGGGGGTGAAGCATGACTTAGGAACGCGCTTGTGCAAAATGTAGGGTGTGTTATAAAAGTACCCCCCCACCAATTTGAACTAGCGGCGCTTTCGGCTCAGGGTTAGAAGGGGGATTTCACGTGTCGGGATTTGGCAGCTGGAGGGAGTTTTCGCGCGCGTTGTAATTTCGGGATAGCAAGGCGCGGGTTGTGAAGGCGCGGTTTTGGGAGCACGATATCTGAATTTTCGGGATATAACAAGACGCGGGTTGAATTTCAGGGACAAGCCTAACGTGTCGTAATATTGTACTTGTACGTACCAAATCAATTCGCACTTCCCTCAACCAAAAAGAAAAAGAAAAAAATAAAACTATTCACACCACACAAAGAGAGAGTCTTGCCCCGTTTTACTATACAAATGCTATTCAAAGCTACTCCCTCCTTCCATCTATATAGGGCCTAATGCGTTTTTTGATGCTAACTTTGACCAAATATTAGAGCAATGATATATGACATGCAACTTACACAAAGCACACTGTTAAATTCATCTGTGAAAGGTTCTTTCAATGATATAATTTTCACATTGTGCATGTCATGTACTATTAATCTTGTCAATAGTCAAAGGAGGTCTTAAAAATCTCATTACGCCCTATGTAGATGGAAGGAGGGAGTATGAATCCATGTTATGTCCGATTAAATTTTTTCGCTTGCTGTATAATGCCTGTAACCTACTCATACCAACATTTTAGTGCATTCCAAATGTCTATACTACCGCTGCAATTCGTACTAAATTTGAATTCGTTTCTCTATTTCAATAAGAATCTACAATCATGATTGTTACCAACTTCAACCATCAAAGTTTCCTTGCTATCCGCCAGATATAAATCAGACGGCCTATAATGCAGGATGGCAGGCACACCATCATCAACAACTCCGTTTTTATAAGAATAGAGATAAAATATATTAAATGTAGTATACCATGTCCATAACCACACCATGTTTATCACCGTTATATATATTCACACATCCGTCGGTTTTAAACACTATGATAAATTCTTCAAATATCCGAATTCGCTTTTTATAATGAAGTATATATGATCTCTATTCATCTTTTACACCCACACAACCCTCTTATCTTTGTAGCTAGCGCTAACTTTCTCTTGTGCATGCACACGCCCGCATCCCTCTCACCCTCCCTCAGCATTCTCTAGGTCCATCGCGCAAATTCGTGTTTTCACTTTAGGTCGTTCACCCACGGTGTGTGTAGGCCCCCAGCTCCTTCTTTACGGCACACATCGATCAATATGCCTCTCTAGCTAGGTGTGCCTAGCACAAACACAAGCTTCCCCTCTTCTCTTGTCACCGTCCATGCCTCACTCCCACCATTCTTTTCATCGTTCTCGTACTCGCACACTCCTCCCCCTCGATATAGTACGCCTCTCGTACCACCTCCTACATGCATCCCTCTCTCTCTATCCTTCTCCTCGTGCCTCGTTCGCTTCTAAAACACACATGCATGTATACCGATCGATCTCCCAACATATACCTAGATTGACTTTAACTACCCCCCCCCCATCGATCGACGTACCTCACAAGTTATGTCTCTCCTTTCTCTTACAAAGGGCGATTGATCTTCCTATATAGTTACATCTGCTTACCACAGCCACATCGCCCCCCTCATCATTCGTGCATGCCTCCTGACCCGTCTCTCACACGCACGTGCACAGACAACAAGCAGCCATGTCCTCTCTTATTGATATTGCGGGCGTGCCCTCCGTTTGTCTAGCAAGCCTATCCCACCATTTGTTAGAAGCAACTCCACTACCACCCCCTCCAACACTCTAGCTCTGTCTCTCTCCCAACCTTATTCATCTCCTACACATATGCATGGATGCCGATCGATCTCCCTTAATACATGAGGCAGATCGATCTCCTTAATACATGAGGTAGGCCTCTCTCCTCCTCCACACATATACCAGCCATTGTACCTCTATAGTTAATTGGGCCTCCCTCTTCCCCCACCACACACCGATAGTCGAGCGCTGCAGGTAGGTATCCATGCCACAGAGACAAACTGCACATGTCCCATCTCACATTCCAGTAGGCCAGCCACTCTATATCTTTGACGTGGGCACAAACAAATTCGATGGCACTCTTTATCGATCGCGCACGCGCACACTCACACACACACATCATCCCTCTCTTCGATTCTATAGACACCTCAAGCCGATGATACCTCCACTCTTCTCATGGATCGCCCCCTCTATATATATGTTATATCCAGGACTCTATTTCACACACATTGCATATGTTAAATTTTTTGATCGACCCCCCACCAAAAAAACTCTCAAGAACACACACACTATATCTCTCTAGGTTTGTATCTCTCTCACACAACCCCACGTAGGTGGTGTACGTATACAAGAAGAGAATAGGTGCACCGTGCACGTACTCACGCTTCGTGCCCAGCCACATCCGCGCGGGTACACGGTGGAGCTCATTTCTTTACGAAATGGCAACCCATGTGCTAATTTGAACGCCTGTAGCGGTTGTTTACCTAGGGAGGTCGTTTACCACGCGTCCACGAAACAAAGTTCGACTTGACGCATTGCCGCGTTATTTTTAAATAAAGTTATAGCGCTCAATGGCACGTACACAGAATATAAAATGATTTTTATAGAGGAAAAGGTAGTCCGCTCTTCAGAGTATCTCACACAAGGCTCCGGTGGCCTCTCTCTCTCACCGTTGGTCACTGATTCGGCCGCATCCGTCCGCCGGGGGAAAGGAAGTGCGGTGGCCTCTCTCTCTCTCTCACCGTTGGTCACTGATTCGGCCGCATCCCGTCCGCCGGGGGAAAGGAAGGAAGTGCATCGTTTCTCCGTTCGACGGTGCCGAGGCAGCACGTCCCGATCTGCGGTACACGCCGTTCTCTCTGACCAAGCTCCGGCGCGGCAGGGCCTACGCCACCTGCTCGCGGATTCCGTCCGCCGCCGCTCACCTAGTTACATCCCGACGACCTCCAGGTATCCCCTCCGGCCTTGCTCCACTGCCCGTTTTCCCATGACGTTGCATGTGGATCTTCCATAGTTCTTTGCCCAAAACGTAGCTCGTCCGGCGTACTTTCCATATTGCATTCTCGTCCTCACACCGTTTTAGACAAACACAACCGTGTTGTTATCTTCCCTTAGGACAAGGAATATGCTTCTTTTTTGTCATCGCATGTGTCATCAACTGTTATTGGCCAGTAATTGTTTCCTTTCTACCTCTTTTTTGCAAACAGGGCTATCCATTTCACCTTGTTGCTATTGCGACCTTTTGGTGAACTGCACAAATCACTTTTTTCTTAAGAGTGTTTTGTGCGGTTGTACTAAAATGTCACACGGGTAACGTCTCTACATTTCAGTGCGACTGCACAAAGGGAGATTGGTTTTGCTCTATCCTCTTCATCCAACTCCGAGCCTAATCTTCTCCAACTAGTTAGTCTTAAGAGAGACCGCAAAGGTGACCGGCTTCTATTTGTGTGTTTATTGTTTCATCAGCAGTCCTCTATTATCGTAATCACACTTGATATCTTTGGAACAGAGACGCTCAGCTCTATTTTAGTGGAACTGCACAAAATGATCGGAATGTTGCATGCTCTAGATAGCTACTTTTTTTCCCAACATGCCTTGTTGATTTAGACAGAGCTGGGGGGATGTTGCTGCCAATGAAAGCATGGATCAATTTTAATTTAACACCTTCTCACAACTTTTTCTTCAGTTGTGATGTAATTATTAGCTCCGATCTGCTAATAATTGACATGCATTAGAAGGAAGTTAGTTTTTCATTGTTTCCGAAAGAGCATCGATGGCAAGACACGCGAAACAAAAGCTGAAAGCTCACACCATTGTACAATTTCATGTCGCTGGAAAATTATTTGTATAGTACTTCAATTATGTAAACAAATGATGGAAGCTTGATAGCATTGCCAGAAGCCTCTTCATCATCCGGGTCCATGTGCCATGCACGAAATTATACTCCTTCATTCCTAAATATTTGTCTTTTTACAAATTTCAAACAGGCATATTTTAGAGTGTAGATTCACTCATTTTGCTTCGTATGTGTACTCCCTCCATTCCTAAATATTCTATTCTTCTTAACAGAGATTTCAACATATTTTAGAAAGACAAATACTTCGGAGTATATTTAAGAACCGAGGGGGTAGTGCACAACCGCATGGGAGACTCAGCCCGGTCGTTGTGCCGCATTAATAGTGAGTAATGAGCAGTCAAATCATAAGCCCCACCTTTCCCACTGTAAGTTGCTCTGAAGAAGCAACCATCAATACGCTCTTCTTTGAATCCGCTCATACTACTCCATCCGTCACTGTTTATACAGCGCGCTTCAGAAAAAAGAAAAAAAATCTGTGGGACCAAGGAGACTAGCGATCGGCTTGAAAAATAGCATTGGTAGTTATAGCACGGCGTCTATTACTAGAGGGAATAATGCGTACAAACATGCATGCAATGCTTCCACCCCGGGTACACACATGCATGCACTCCGTAGTAGTACAGTACATGGAGAGAAAATTGTGGACTTGATTGCGGTTACCACGCCCTAATTAATTGAGCATTAAACCAAACGCGTCTAAAGTCTCTCTGGTGGTGGAAATGCATTGAGAGAAATGCATCATAATGAAGCACGCCCTATAAACTATGACGAAGGGTGGAGTAGTATGAAGGTGCAAAACCAAGTACGCGTACTAGTACTGCGCTTGGCTCTTCGCCCCTTCGTGAAGTCGAACAATGATGGTACTCCGCATGTTGGGTACTACAGTGTATGCCTCTGACAATCTGACACCGAATGGACGGATGCATGTCCACCGAGGGTAGGTTGCATTAGTCAAAAGGCGTAAGCGAGCTTCACCTTGTCCTGCAAGCTTCTCCTCGTTCTGCGAGTTGACGGGACACACCAAAAAGTAGTGCTAGTCCATACTCCCTCCTTTCCGGTTAATATGGCTTAATCTTTTTTGCGGGTAAATGAGAGAGCTTTATTCATATACTCCCTCCGGTCCTTTTTACTCTGCATATTAGAATTCTCTAAAGTCAAACTTCATAAAGTTTGACCGTCTTTATATGAAAACATATCAACATCTGCCATGCTAAAATTATACAATATGAAACTTTAAGTCATGACACATCTATTGATATTGATTTCAGATTGTGAATTTTGGTACTCTTTTCTATAAAGTTGGTCAAACTTTACGAAGCTTGACTTCAGTCAACTCGTATATGCGAACTAAAAAGGACCGGAGGGAGTATAAGCATTCTTAGGACGATCAGCCAAGACACTGGTCACTAGGAAGCCAAAAAAAGAAGTAGGAAGCGAGGTGTTTCATCAAGCCAACTCTCGGCCACATTCAAAGTGCAGCAAACACGGTTCGCACGAAGATGCGCCGCAAGGTTTGCTGACCTGTTTACGTGCTGAATAACAAAAAAAGAGGAAATATTACTAAGCGCTACTATTTGTAACAGGATATGAGTCAGAATTTAGCGAGAATTGTGGTGAGTGTTCCATGCAATCAACTTCCATTATCACATGCGAGAACCCTCGAAGAGAACCAAATGTGTTGAAGATTGCTTTATCACATTTTAAAATTATAATAAGAGTGCAGACGCTCCTCCATCCGGTTCCTAGTAGTATACTGTAGTATGCTTCTGGCAATCTGACACCGAATTAACTGTTGAACGTCCACCGCCTGAGCGAGGGAGAGCTTGCATTAGTCAAAAGTTTCTTCTTGTCCTGCGAGCCACCGCGCGCAAGCTTCTCCCGTCCTGCAACCTTCTCCTCGTTCGGCAAGTTGATGGGACACAGCAAAGTAATGCTAGTCCATGCTGCCTCCTCTCCGGTTAACATGGCTTAATTTCAAATGAGATAAATACACTGTCTGTCACTGTATATTTGTAAAAATACGGTCAGTGGACTTCATAATACGCTCATTGCGCTCAATATATATATATATATTCCGGTGTTCATATGGTCACTAGCTCACCCTGACTGAGTATGTGTGTGCATGCATGTGTAGGTTGAGCACTTGAGCATCACCGTGTGTGTTCCGTCGTGTGCTCGAACATGCATGCATTAGGGCGTCGCGCGCGTTTTTGCGTCCATGTGTACGTGTGACTGTTGCATACACGTAGGGGGAGTACGTGTAGGGGCCACTAAGGAGCAGTCAAATCACACAGTAAGTTAGTCGGAAGAAGCAACCGTCATTTCACTCTTGAATCACACGTACGCAATATAAAATGGTTGATATGGAGAGAAAAAGAAAACCACTATACTCCCTCCTTTCCGGTTTATAAGGCTCAATTCAAAATTCTCACCAACCAAGGTAGATGTGAGTGGTGGAATACTTTTTGTAGTTTGCAAAAGCACCCAATTAGTGCTCTTGTTTTCCTCAAAATAGTATGTTTACCAATGCATTAATTGCAATGCATGCATGCATAAATTACATGCATTGGTCAATTTTCTCTTAGTACTTGCATCCAGTGATTTAATGTACCTTGGAATATGAACATGTGATGGAAAACAACCAAATTGAGCATTATGAAATGGAAAAACTAAAATTTGAGATAAGCCCTATAAATCGGAAAGGAGGGAGTATATACACTAGCAGGGTGCGTGTGAGAGACGGGTCAGGAGGTGAATGACACGTGGCCCCAGGGGGTGGCTGGCCCGCCTATCATACAGCCAAAGGCAGGTGCAGTAGAGGGCCGAGGAGTAGTACGAAATCCTCACCTATGCACGCTAACCAAGGGCTGAGTGATTACTCGAATCACAAGATCAGTTGACTAGAAGCTACGCTAGACCCATGGAGGCGATGAGCGCGAGCATCAGCCGGCTGTGCCAGATGGTCCACGACGCTGGCCTGCGGCCCGGCAGGTAGTATTGCTTGAGGCCGCCAGGGCGAGGGGCCACTATGGTAACAACCTCTTCGACGCACTGGTGGCCCTGCGACTGCCCACCGTCGCGCCGGAGAATGTCCACCTCGAGGTCGCGCTCGCCTGGCGCAGCGCCTAGCGCAGCAAGACACCATCGACATAATCACCCATGTCTATGCGCAAATCGTCCACAAGGACTAGTACATGCAAGAGGAGGACGATAGGACGCTGGCCTTCTTGGAGCGCAGGGCAACCTTGGACGGACATTGAGCTCGCCGCCAACGTCGATGCTCCTCACACATCGGTTGGTGACCCGGCGCACTAGGGCGTGAGGATGTCGTTGAACGTTGATGGATCCGTATGTATTTTTATCCTTCCGCCAAATCCATGTAGTAGTATATGATACTACAGTAATTATCTTACCTTTCGCATCAACTTCATAATTTTCGTACGTACTCCATGCATGAACGGCGCCAGAAGCAAATTTCTCATTACTCTAGACAAAATCGTTATTTTCTATCTATCGGTCGCGCCATGGAGCAGAACCAAATTTTACAAGTTACGAGTTCAAAAGGAAAAGCCTGTCGTGTCCGCGTCACACCCCCACACGGTTGGTCTGGCATGCCGCTCAAGCGGAATGCGTGCGGTGTTGCATTTTCACTTACAAGTGGGACCGCAGTTGAGCAAACCGACTATCGACAAACACCCACCCCGCCCACCGCGCGATGGCTGAGAAAAGAGGACAGGAGGGAGAACAGATGGCTGTAGCACGGACTCCAAGAAAATTGGTGTCGGATGGGACTCGTGTGGGTGGCGTGTGCCGTACTGCTAGACGTGAATGCTAGTTATGGCCCATGCCACCCCACTATATTGAGCCTATATCGAGGTACGTAAAACAAATTTCCTGCAGTTTGTGCTCAGCCCTCCTCTATCTCTCTTCTCAGCCAGCCAGCGGATGCGCAGAGCCCATCGTCTGTTTTCTCACATGCGGCCCCACATGTCAGTGAAAACGCAAGAGGACCCACTGAACCTACACATCTTTCACCTCGACGTGCTGGTGATGAAAAACAAATCCAATAAAGATCTTCGGTGGCCGCTTTTGGAGTAAGATTCTATTTACAGTTTAACCCAAGATGCACATCTCGTGGCTTCTACCACTCTATTTTCTTTCATGACACGACCTGGATGCTGGATGTCCCACGTGTCGGCAAAAGGAGGAAGAACCCGACCAAATCTTCGGTTCTGCTCTCGGATTAGACTAGTTGTGCTAACTTAAAAATTTTATTGTGTACTCCCTCTGTTCCAAAATACTTGACTTCCATTTGTCCAAAAATGGATGTACCTATATACTAACACATGTATAGATACATATATATTTTGACAAATAGAAGGCATGTAGTATTGTGGAACAGAGGGAGTAGAATGGATGCAAGTTTTTGTATTGGCAAGAAGAGTACATCCATATATTGATAGAGCGCAATTTAGTAGATGTTCTATCACTTTTAGCTAGTACAGAATAGAGGCTACACATGAGACTAGATGCGAGGAAGCAACGTCTACTTCTTTACACTCGAAGAAGAAAGAAGCACGCAAGATCGAGCCTCCGCAGATCAACAATGAATGCATCGAGAAGGCACTAATCCAACTTACTACAGGAGTAGTCAAAATTATCGTTGGAGTTCGTGCAAAACAGAGGTCCGTTTGGGGTCGTGCGTTGGAGTTGGCCTTACAAGTGGGACCCCAGTTAAGGAAACCGACTATCGGCAAACACCCACCTCGTCCGCCGCGCGATGGCTGAAGTTAGAGAAATGATGAGGTTGAAGAGATTGCTCTCGCACGGACTCCAAGAAATAATATGGTGTTAGATGGATGTTGTGGTGGTGGCGTGTGCCATACTCCTGGACGTGAATGCTTGTTCTGGCCCATGCCACCCTACTACTCCTACTACTTACTCCTACTATATACTATAATACTAGTATATCGAGGATTCGAGGTGCTGGTTATGTACAACGAACACATTAACATATGGCTAAAGTAAAAACACCCGCCTGACGCGTGAAGCATGTGAAGCTAGTACAAATAGTGTACTACTATTGTTGATTGGCCTCATCCGATAACCTGTTGCAATGCACGTACAATTATGTATTCGGAAAATATATTTTTGCCTCGTCGCACCACTCACTCAGAGAAGTGACTCAAAAGCCATTCATAAATTTAGCAAGTTTATCACAGGCATATCATTTTATTACATAGTACAACAGGTCATCAACCCACATCGACAATGAGGATACATTATAAATAATAAAGTTTTCACCACACAACAAATAACAAGCCATGAAATGAACTTCAAGTCAACCATTCCGCGACGTTGGAAACGCTTGCTTTGAACCACAAGTGATTCTCTGGGACGAGCCATCCGTTGTCGATCTGGAGACCAACACAGGACTGATCATCCAGGCTGAAGCAGCCTACAATATCAGTACCAGGGTAGGGAACCACCCAAATGTCCGAGGTATAGACACAGTTGCTTCTCATAAATGTGTCAAAAGCAGTTGGATCACCTTTCACCATCATCGGATAGTTTTGTCCAAGGAAGAGCGAGTTTTCTCCAAGACTATCAATTCTGTGCCAGGGAGAAGGAGTTGACGCTAGCACCCTAGTATCCATCCCGAATACCATGCAACGGGTGTTGGAATAGGTCCGGAGAGTCCGACCATGGGAGACTACACCTGCTTCCTTAGCAGTAACGTCATCAGTGGGATGTATACACACAAGAAGAGGTGATCCATCGAAATTAGTTGCCAGGCGCCACAGAGTATATCGGCGCTGCTCGTCCTCATGCTCGTGATCATCACCATCTTCATCTCCCCCTTGGTTATAAAAATCTTCAAGTATAGGTGGTGGGATGTTCACAGGACCTTGGAAACACAAGAAGAAGGTTAATTAGTAAAGGGAAACTTGCTAACCCGCATGCATGTGGATGAAACAATTATAATTATGGTGGAAGACAAACGTACCGAAACAACGAGGATGCCATGCAAAAACAGTGCCACGAGTGGTGGCAGCAAACACAAGGCCCTTGTATTCAATTGCATCACAGTACTCATCCGTGTACAGAAACTGATTTTTGAGCAATATCCATCGGGTGAAACCACCAAGGACGGCAACAAGCTTGTCGAAGATAGCAACAACATCATAGTTTTTGTAATTCCAAGAGCGGTTGGGAACTCGACAAGTTGCTATCTTCCATAGATGACAGTCACCATGATCATATTTGAACATGCGTACATTACCGGTGTGCTCAACCTCTGGGCAGTGTGCTGAGATTTTTGGAAGTGGAACCCGGTGACGAGTGTACACATTCACAAGTTCCCACTCGCAGTTGGACCCAATGTAAACAACCCAATCTCCATTTGCGCCCGCCCAAGCCTTGCCCTCAAGCGATGGCATCTTAACATCACACGTATCATTATCAAGCGGCATCAACTTGCACAGGGCGAGGCCTCCGTCGTGCCGGCGCCAGTCATCAGGGTCACGGCGAAGAAGATAGGGGAGATCAAACCGCTCCTTGACCCTTGGGTTCCTTGCAATGATGTTATTAGTTGAGTCGAGAATGGGCTGGAACGAACCTGCCATGCTAGCCGAGGTGATGACGTCGCACCGATCAATGAGTTCCTCCACCACGTCATCTTTCAGATCGGGGCAAGAATAACGAGGTCGTTTCCGGCCTGTTCCCTCCATGGAGAAGATGATCGAACAATGGCAGAAGAAAGGGTGAAGGGCTGAAGGAAAATGGAGGAGGGAGAGGAAGAACGTGCGACAGCAGTTCCAAATCGAGAGGGAAAGGCGAAGAGTCGGTGGATGGTTTCGAGTTTGCCACGGTTCACGAAGAGACGCCCCGGCCTACACGCCCATTCGGAAATACTCCTACTACTCGTCGTCGTCTCACTCATATGTTGGAACGGGACCACATGTCAACGAAACATGGTGTGTAATTTCTCGTGCAAAATGCGATCTGGCCGCGTTGGCCCGAGGTGCTGCATTAGTTATCGACCTTTATTTTTTTAATGGCGTGCCGATCAATTTTGAAGCACGACTAACTGATACTGTACGCAGAGAAAATATAAACTACTCTACCACTACCCCACCTCCAATACTAGTAGTATAAAAAAGATATATATAGGCTACAGCTTTAGCGCTTTCTTGCTAAGGGCTGCCCACTTGCTTCTCACACTACCACCCTCTCTCCAGATCTAAAAAAGACGGCCCCTCTCTCCCTCCTCACCGGTGGTCACAGATCCGTCGGGGAAGAAAAGGACGTGCAGCGTTGACGCACTCGTCGTCGGCGAGCGAGGTCATGCACTGACGACAAGGCCGTCCTCTCAGACCTAGCGCCCGCGCGGGATGGCCTCCATCCCCAAGCTCGCTGCCGTAGTGTGTGCGGAGGACGACGACCACGAGTGAAGCCACTTCCCGCCGACCCTCAGGCATGCTACCTCTTTTCGAGCCATAACCTTGTTCTATTGCCCCATCTGCTACGTCGTTGCATGTGGATCTTTTTCCACTCCACCATCTTCCCAATTTGCTATCCTCTACTCTGCTGGCCACACAGACGAAACCATAATTTGCACTATTAAAGGAACCCCTACTTCATGTAGACTAATCCATGTCTGGGTTGAATAAGGAAAGGAAGGGAGACTGTACTGTCCAAGAGAGTAGGCATCGAACCCGCATCTAGGTTGAAAAGGGGAAAATCAGTAGCTAAGGAACGAGTCTCGTGTCTCTTGGTTGAAGAAGGGTAGAAAGGCATGACAACGCAATAGAGAATGACCAGGTCAATCGGTTTTTTGTCCTCGCATAGGAAAAAGGTGGCTAAAGAGAACAAAAATGGGACCGTAATCCACATATGCTGCCTGGATATTTGTTGCTCTGGGCAATCATACCCCCCTCACCACTCTGCGTCCGTGGAGGTACATCGTACTGGTGCCTCCCATGCTCTTATTGCCACTTTTTTTGCTGTTAGTATAACGCCAACAGTCAAGTCAAGCAATGCTACTGCTAAAGTGATGCCACATTTAACTAATGTCGCTCTCAGTCTAATGCTACCCATAAATTTAAGCAATGCCATTTAATGTCACTGGATTATTTCAGGGTTAGCTGTTGATTGTGGATGTATTAAAGATTTTTCAGCTATAAGGCATTCTAATGCTGTTGCACAGCCAGTATACCAACGATGAAACTTGTTACTCCCGTCAGATTTATGCACTGTTAATGCTTATAGATTACATACCTCACTTTCATGAGATAAGTTAATTTTTTGTATAGTGTCACCAAAATGCCAAGGCGCTGATGTCATTTTATTTTGGTTAAACTGCACAGACAATTATGAAGACAAGAGGAAAGGTCAAGAGTGGGCACCTCCTCCTTCGGCTGTTCTCTTGAGGAGGTCTGTATGTTTGTCTCTAATGCCTGTCGACTACATACCTGACATCATGATTTAATGATAAGTCATTTCCTTTTGTACAGTGTCACTGAATTGTCAAGGCGGTGATGGCATTTTATTTTAGTAGAACTGCACAAAATTTGCTTAAAAGAAGAGGAAAGGTCAGGAATGGCTCACTTTTCCAGAAAAAACTATGTATGCCTTCCTCACATCAGCCGCTGTTGCTTTATTTATTCCTTCAAACAGGTGGTTAGAAACAGTCTTGCTACCTTTTCCCATTAAGAAATTGGAATGCTCATATTTGTGAGTCTATGCTTCAACTAGTGCCACTTTTAGAGTAATCACACTTTCAATATCTATGCAAACAGGGATGCTCGATTTTAGTGGAACTGCACAAATAGTCCAACTGGTTCAACATTAGGAGCATGTTTTTTCCCAACCTTTATATCCAATTGGTGGCACTATGAGCTGTTCATTATGAAGGTACATGGTTTGCTACTATCTTGCTACTCTTTTTGTACTGTCATTAGATAGTAATACTAGTGGTTTGCATGTGAATTTATTGGCAGGGTGGACCTACATTGGAGGTACAAGACAGGATTCAATGATTGGATGCTCAATTTTGATTGTATCGATTTCACCTCTTCCATCACTACGAACATGGATATCCTTGGTATGATGAAGAATAGGCGCTATATTTCTGCTCTGAACCAGCAAATCAATTCAGTATGAAATTGTCTAGGTCAAAACATAACTGTATCAGATTGTCCAGTGCAGAACATGACATATGCTAAGCGGAAGAGACATGTTTAAACCGAAAATACAAGGTGTGGTATATGTTTACTAGTTGCTTGATATTTGTGCAGACAGAGATGTCTGCCCATTGCTATTTGGCAAACCAACAAAGTGCCCGCAATTTTGGTTGAACTGCACAAGAGAATAGTATAGTCACTGCATGCAGTGCCATTTGAAAATAGACATAGAAAGATTGGATAGTCACTTCATGGACTGCAGAAAAGTAGTACTGTACTATTTATTGGCCAACACTAGGTGCTTCATTGCTTTGGTTTGATTATACAATGGACATCATTTTGCCTAAGTTAAAGTTTGTATTCCGAAAATAGTCTCGCAGTGTGATCGAGGGAAGACCAAATCATATTGCAGTGCATGTTCCTCCATCATGTCTGGTTCATTCTCATGGTTCCAGCTGTTGGTGAAACCACTTATGTTTGCAAGAGGAATTGTAGACTTCACAAACAAATTTGTCTTTCAGTCTGTACTGAATGTTGGCTAATAGAAGCATCCATGTTAGTAGGAAGAACAGATGTTTTTTCTAGATCTTTGCTTTTGGAGCTACATATTTGTATATGATCTGTGAGTCATTGAGATGCATTAACATGTTGATCTTATGTATGGGAATCGTACTAGTTAGTTTTAGTTGCGACGCAAGATCCGAAGTGGCTGATCTTTGCTTTTGGAGCTACATATTTGTATATGATCTGTGAATCATTGAGATGCATTAACAGTTACTTATTTCTGTTCGCTCAGTGTTTACAAGTTACCGATCGATCACTAGCTAGCCTACAAATGCGCTCCTGGCAGTTTTATTTGCGACGCAAGATGCAAAGTGGCAGTTTTTTGAATCAAAATGCCGACCTCTGAAGAAACTGACAAGCTCGTACGCAAGCAAGTGCCTCCTTATTTCAAGCCAATAGAAAAAATGGCTCCTCCTAATGGATTTCTAACATCTGGGTCACATGCCATTGTCAACGTAGTCAATAAACGAGAGAATTGCACAACCAGCGGCTGACACCAGGGACCCAGCAGCTCGCCCAGTTATTTTTGTATAGGGTTAATTTGATAAATGCCACTCCAAATCTGGTGTATCCGAGAAATGCCACTGCAATTTCCAAACTTTGAAAAATGCCATTTCATGCCATTTCTAGTGGCATTTTTCGAAGTCTGGAGTGGCGTTTTTCAAAGTTTGCAAACTGCAGTGGCGTTTTTCAAAGTTTGCAAAAATTGCAGTGCCATTTTTCAAAGTTTGGAAATTGCAGTGGCATTTTTATGAATCGCCATAATTGGAGTGGCATTTATCTAATTTGTTTTTGAGACGGAAGCAGGGTGTCAACTGGGCTGTGCGGGACACTCTGGCCTGTCTAGACAGCCTTTTCTTTTATGTTTACCACAGACCAGCCCAGTAGTTTTTTTTCTTTCTGAAATGGCTAGCCCAGTTTTTTTGTGATTTATCAACTAAGTCGCTTTATCAGGCCTGTTGGGCTGCAAATCTTTCAAGACGAGGAGAGCTTCATTCGGCTGGCCGAGAAAATGGCCTATCAGTAATGAGAAATGGGCTGTGCATTTTTAAAACACATCAAACCGGCAATTATTTTCAAATATTTTTTTTCATTTCAAGATTTTAAATTGCATTGATTTTTATGCATGGACAGTTTATTGGATTTTATATTGATATACATTTATTTTTAAAATCAGTCTGAATGTGACTCAAAATTTCGGGATTAAAAACAGTTCAGACTGCACCGACATATGCAAAATTTCGTATAAGTTTTTAACCATGGCCACAATATGGGCTGTAATGCTAACATAAAGAATATGGGCTCCAAAAAAACCCGTAAGAATTAGCAAATGGGCTGTAAATTATTTGAAATAATGGCAGATGGGCTGTATGCTGTTTTCCATAGATTTGAGGCTTTCCACAGATGGCCTGTATACTGTTGGATGTCAATCCAACGGCCGTCATGCATCTTCAATCTCTCCTCTTCCTGCTCCAGCCTCTCAAACAAGCGCCAGCAGGACTGCCTGCTCCCTCCTCCCCGCGGCCGGCTGTGGTGCCGCGCAGGCCTCACCGCCCCACCATACTCCCATCACTGGCCTAGCCATCCCTCTACTCACCCACACCTGCTGTTATTCTCCGGCGACGGCAGATGAACCAGTAAACCCTCATACAGTCGTACTCCACTCCGCGTGGGAAACAAAAACAACGGCCAAGTCTTCCCTGCCTCCGTGTCGTTCCCTTCCTAGGCCTCGCCGTCGTCCACCGCCCTGGTGCTCTCGGCGTGGCGTGGTCAGCGTGGTCAACGACCGACATGCATCTGAAGTGGACTGTACGTGGAGAGGCTGACAGCTGGGTCCACGGCCGCACGCATGGAAATGCCTCCTTATTACGCGCAAAATAATGATTTCCTCCACTTGACATCTGGGACCCACCGAAACGGCCTCTGTATTTCATGAAAAAAACGTTACCACCGCTGACAGCTCGGACCCACCAGCTATATCTTCGCACGCAAGGAAGTGCCTCCTTATTACGCAGAAAAAAATGAATACTCCCCCTGCTAGCTGGGACCCAGTATAGCGGGCCTACTAAGTTGACGGGGACGAAGGGCTTTGTCAACTTAGTCAATATGCACGATTCTAGCTCGACTGACCGTACGATGTCCATCCAACGGCCGTAGTGCTTCTTCAACCTCTGGTCTTCTTGCTCCAGCCGCCCAAACCAGCGCCGGTCGTGCCTCCTTCTCCTGCCTCCCGTGGCCGGCTGTGCTGCCGCGGAGGCCTCACCGCCCCCATACTACTCTCACCGCTGGCCAGGCCATCCCTCCACTCCACTCACCCACACCCCCTATTATTCTGTGGCGACGGCAGCGCAGCCGAACCAGTGAACCCTCGTACTCCTCTCCGCGTGGGCATCCACTGCCACGTCTTCCCCGGCTTCGCGTCGTCCCCTTCCTAGGCCTTGCCGTCGTCCACCTCTGTGGTGCTGTCGGCGCGCCGTGGTCAATGTGGTCAATGACCGAATTCCATCGGAAGAATACTGTACGTGGAGAGGCTGACAGCTGGGTCCACGGCAGCCACAAGGAAGTGCCTCCTTATTACGTGGAAAATAATTATTCCTCCACCTGACAGCAGGGACCCACCGGACGGGCCACCAGTATTTTGCAAAAAAAATCGTTTCCCCCTGACTGCTGGACCCATCGGACGGGCCACCGTATTTCACAAAAAAAACGTTTCCCCCGCTGTCAGCTCGGATCCACCGGAAGTGCCTCCTTATTATGCACAAAAAATGAATACTCCCCCGGCTAGCTGGGACCACCTTGCTGGGAGGCTGACTTGTGGGCCTACTAAGTTGACGGGGACGGAGGGCTTTGTCAACTTAGTCAATATGCATGATTCTAGCTCCAGTGACCGTACGATGTCCATCCAACGGCTGTAGTGCTTCTTCAACCTCTGGTCTTCTTGCTCCAGCCGCCCAAACCAGCGCCGGTCGTGCCTCGTGCTCCTGCCTCACCGCCCCCTACTACTCCCACCGCTGGCCAGGCCATCCCTCTACTCACCCACACCCCCTGTTATTCTGCGGCGATGGCAGCCTCACACCGCAGCGAACCAGTGAACCCTCGTACTCCTCTACGGGTGGGCATCCACTGCCGCGTCTTCCCCGGCTCCGCGTCGTCCCCTTCCTAGGCCTCGCCGTCGTCCACCGCCCTGGTGTTCTCGGGGCGGCATGGTCAACGTGGTCAAGGAACGACTTCCATCGGACGTGGAATGTACGTGGAGAGGCTGACAGCTGGGTCCACGGCCGCAGCTAGGAAGTGCCTCCTTATTACATGCAAAATAATTATTTCTCCACCTGACAGCAGGGACCCACCGGACGGGCCACCGTATTTCGCCCCCTAACTGCTGGGACCCACCAGCCACATCTTCGCAGGCAAGGAAGTGCCTGATAGTCGGGACCCACCTGGTCGAAGCGTATGTAGCGTTGTCATTCTGGTCGCGAACATGTACGTACATATATACTGGTGGATGTAGAGGCATGCACATGTCATAGTAGAGGCGGCCAGGGTGCAAGAAAGAAAGTACGGCCACGTATGTGTACATACGGGCGGGGTCTCGAACGCCTACTCACGCATACGTATGGCGAGGGCTCGTGTACATGGCTGGGTCGGAATGGAGAAACAGCGTCGTCGTCGTGTTCATGGGTCGGAACGGAATACGTGGTCGTGTTCATCGGGAGGGCTTGGACGGAAGAGGCGATGGAAACAAGGCCTGGCGTACCGCACAACGAAGGAAACGGACCTCCTACGGTCGAAACGGGGGTCCTGTTGATCGGGAGGGGTGTGGCGTACCGCAAAACGGAGGAAACGGACCTCCTACGGTCGAAATGGGGGTCCTGTTGATTGGGAGGGGTGTGGCGTATCACAAAACGAAGGAAACGGACCTCCTACGGTCGAAACAGGGGTCCTGTTGATCGGGAGGGGTGTGGCGTACCGCAAAATGGAGGAAACGGACTTGTGTTGGAGCGCTATGGTCGAAACGAGGGTCCTGTTCATCGGGAGGGGTGTGGCGTACCGCAAAATGGGACTCCACGGGATACTGTTCATCTCCACCGTCGACCCCCTCCAGCCTCCACGAGCTACTGTTCATCCACCGTCGACCTCCTCCAGCCTCCACGGGCTCCTGTTCATCCAGCCTCCACCGCGCGCTACTCCACCAGCTACTGTTCAACCACCCCTCCACCGTCTACTGTTATCCAGCCCTCCACACCACGGGGTCCTGTTCAACCACCCATCCACGGGCACCCCTCCACCGTCTACTGTTCATCCTGCCCTCCACACCACGGGGTCCTGTTCATCCACTCCTCCACGGGTACCCCTCCACCGTCTACTGTTCATCCAGCCCTCCACCATACCACGGGGTCCTGTTCATCCAGAGGCAATGCCACCGCTCATTGTTCATCCCCCCGCAACGCTCACTGTTCATCCCATCGATCAGCTTCAGTTAGCAGTAGTAGCCAAGGAATCGCTCGATCGGGTTCAGTTAGCAGCCATCGATCGATCGCTCGTGTTCAGTAACGCGTAGCCTGCAGTGCAATCGCTTGGGTTCAGTTAGAGCCCAACGCCTCGCTCGGGTTCAGTTAGAGCCAACGCCTCGCACACACGCGCGTACGTGTACGAGAGAAACGCGCATCGCTCGGCCCCCGACCTCCCACCGTAACCAGGAACTCCCCAAAATTTTCCTCCCCCTCGCTTCTACCATGGTTTTTTCCGTCATGGATGGCCCAAAGAATGTCATGCAGCTGCGTCTCCGGCCGGCCCAGGATGAAAAGCCCATTTTCTGTCATGATATTTTTCATAGAAGTAGGAGCCCACCACATCTATGATGATACCGGGTTTTGCCACAATTATCGTCATAGAAGTGTCATATGTATGACAGAAAAAAATTTCGTTCGGCCCAAAATGTCACGGATGTGTCTTTTTTTGTAGTGCCAGCATTCAAGTTTTCAGCATAGATCATAACTAACCACATTTGCAATAATTCTCAGGTCTCATAATTACTCAAATCAATAGCATAATCAACTAGCAAGTCATAATAATAAATCTCGGATGACAACACTTTCTCAAAACAATCATAATATGATATAACAAGATGGTATCTCGCTAGCCCTTTCTGAGACCGCAAAACATAAATGCAGAGCACCTTTAAAGATCAAGGACTGACTAGACATTGTAATTCATGGTAAAAGAGATCCAATCATAGTCACACCCAACATAGATTAATAGTGATGAATGCAAATGACAGCTGTGCTCTCCAGATAGTGCTTTTTAATAAGAGGGTGATGACTCAACATAAAAGTAAATGGATAGGCCCTTCGCAGAGGGAAGCAGGGATTTGTAGAGGTGCCAGAGCTCAGTTTTGAAATAGAGATAAATTGTATTTTGAGCTGTATACTTTCATTGTCAACATAGCAACTAAGAGATGGCGATATCTTCCATGCTAAACACATTATAGGCGGTTCCCAAATAGAATGGTAAAGTTTATACTCCCCCTCCACCAACAAGCATCAATCCATGACTTGCTCGAAACAACGAGTGTCTCCAACATACATCAGGTCCCAGGGGGAGTTTTGTTTGCAATTAATTTTGATTTAGTTTGCATAAAGCATGGGACTGGGCATCCCGGTGACCAGCCATTTTCTCGTGAGTGAGGAGCGGAGTCCACTCCTCTTGAGAATAACCCGCCTAACACGGAAGATAAGGACAACCTTGGTTGAAACATGAGTTATTCGAGCATACAAAACAGAATGTTTATTTGAAGGTTTAGAGTTTGGCACATACAAATTTACTTGGAACGGCAGGTAGATACCGCATATAGGAAGGTATAGTGGACTCATCTGGAATAACTTTGGGGTTTAAGGGATTGGATGCACAAGCAGTATTCCCGCTTAGTACAAGTGAAGGCTAGCAAAAGACTGGGAAGCGACCAACTAGAGAGCGACAACAACCATGTACATGCATTAAAATTAATAAACATTGGATGCAAGCATGAGTAGGATATAATCCACCATGAACATAAATATCGTGAAGGCTATGTTGATTTTGTTTCAACTACATGCGTGAACATGTGCCAAGTCAAGTCACTTAAATCATTCAAAGGAGGATACCACCCCATCATACCACATCATAATCATCTCAATAGCATGTTGGCATGCAAGGTAAACCATTATAACTCATAGCTAATCAAGCATGGCACAAGCAACTATGATCTCTAATTGTCATTGCAAACATGTTTATTCATAGTAAGCTGAATCAAGAACGAGGGACTCATCATATTTACAAAAACAAAAGAGGTCGAGTTCATACCAGCTTTTCTCATCTCAGTCAGCCCATCATATATCATCATAATTGCCTTTCACTCGCACGACCGAATGGTGTGAATAATAATAAGAGTGCACGTGCATTGGACTAAGCTGGAATCTGCGAGCATTCAATAAACAGGAGAAGACAAGGCATTATGGGCTCTGGGTTAATTCAACAATAATGCATATAAGAGCCACTTCAACAATTTAATTATGGTCTTCTCCTACTGACCCCCAAAGAAAAGAAAAGAAATAAAACTATATACACGGGAAAGCTCCCAACAAGCAAAAGAAGAACGGGAAATATTTTCGGGTTTTCTTTTTAATTATTACTTACTACAGCAGAAAAATAAACTACTACTAATTTTTTGGTTTTTATTAACGTTTAACAAACACACAAGAAGAAAGTAGGAAAAAGAAAATAAACAAGCATGGATATTACAGTGAAAGAGTATGAGCACCGACATCTAGCAATGAGTGTGTGTGAACATAAATGTAATGTCGGTGAGAAATACGTACTCCCCCAAGCTTAGGCTTTTGGCCTAAGTTGGTTTATTGCCAGGGATAGCCTGGTGGGTACCCATAAGTGTAGCTGGGGTCATACTGCAATGAAGAATAATTGGGATCATACTGTGATGAAGAAGAAGACTCTGACTGCCACTGGCTGACAGTCATCTCTGGATCCCAAGAATAAACAGATTGTCATGGAGGATCATTTTTTGGTTCTTGTTCCGGGGCTGGTGCAGGATTGTTGTCAGCTTGGGCGGCAGCCCACGTAATGAGGTAGGGTCCTACAAAATTAAACAAAGAAGGAGCAGGCAACATAATAGTTTCAGGATAATGTTTATCAAAGTATAACTTATATTTGAGCTCTCCATTCCTGTCCTTAACAAGAAAATCATGGGCTATTATGCTCTTATAGTCTAGATAAGCATTAGGCAACATTTTTTCTTCTTTCTCATAATGCCTAATAGCTATGTTAAAGTGTGCAGCAAGGCGAGAAGCATAAATGCCTCCAAAGATGGGGCCTTTAGTACGGTTCAGACTCAACCGCCTAGCAATAATTCCGCCCATACTGACAGTGTTGTAGCGGTATAAACCATGGAACAGAATAATAATATCAGGAACACTAAGGTTCCCACAGTTCCCACGACCAATCAAGCATCGACTAGCAAATAAAGCAAAGTAGCGTAACACGGGAAAATGTATGCTAGTGATTCTTGCATCAGAAACCTTCCTGGTTTCTCCCACAGAGATAAGGTTAATAAATGGTTCCAACTCTTTACGAGGTGGTTCCTCTAAGATACCATCAGGAGGTATGTTGTAGACTGCGCAAAATTCAGACAATGGCATTTTCTTCACAACATCATATAAATGAAACTCTACTGAAGGAGGTGACTCTTTAGGGAAAAAGTAGAAGTTTTGCACAAAAGTATTTGTGAGTAAGACATACTGTGGAAGTTGGTCGCGGACGAAGTCGGTGAGGCCAACATTCTTAATCAATGAATAGAAATCCTCATAAATCACGGCCTCTCTCAAGAAATTATCAGAAGGCCATTCACACGGCCGGATCTCCGCGGTATGAGGCAAATTATATTTGGGCCTCTGAGCTTCTTCATTTTGTTTATCCTTTGAGCTTCGGCTCGATGAACCCCTCAAAAATCTCCTCATTATTTTTCTGAAATAATCTAAAGATTTTAGTAACTTCAAACAAAAGTGAACCAACTTCAATAAAACTGATAGCAACTACTCCTACAAGTGCCTAGAGCCTATATCAAGCATTAGAACTGCTTGGAACCATATAAAATTGACATGCAAGCTCAAGAACATGGTCACCTATGCAGCACAAATTTGCAAAGAATAAAGCACTAGAACAAAAAATAATTGGACCAATGGAGGAGTCACATACCAAGGAACAATCTCCCCAAGCAGTTTTGTGAGAGGTGCTTTGAGCAAGGAGATCGAAAATCATAGCAAAAGTGGCTGGAACTCGTGCTTGAGTTGGTTTTTCGGGTTTGTGTGAGACAGAGGAAGAAGATGGGTGCTGGGATAAGTGGAGGAGGGCCACCATGGGCCCACGAGGCAGGGGGGCACGCCCACCACCCTCGTGGCCAGGTGGCAGCTCCTCCCGCGGTAATTTTTGCATAGTAAATCCTCAAATATTCCCGAAAAAAATCATATTAAATTGTCATGTCATTCTGAGGACTTTTATTTTTGGGATATTTTTATATTGCATGGATAAGTTAGGAAACAGACAGAAAAAAATACTATTTTTACTTTATTTCTACTAATTAACAGAAAGTATAGAGAGGGTACAGAAGTTTGTGCTTCTAGTTTCATGCATCTGATGATCATCAAAAAGAATCCACTAACAAGGTTGATCAAGTCTTGTTAACAAACTCATCCCGATAATCATGAAACCGGAGAAATTTCGAATGACACTAAGTTACCTCAACGGGGATATGCACATCCCCAATAATAAGTATATCATATTTCTTCTTGACAGTAGGGAGAGGAAATTCAAAACCTCCAAATATAATCGATGGAATTTTTCCGATAGAATTGATACTATGAACTTGAGGTTGTTTCCTCGAAAAGTGTACCGTATGCTCATTACCATTAACATGAAAAGTGACATTGCGTTTGTTGCAATCAATAACAGCCCCTGCAGTATTAATAAAAGGTCTTCCAAGAATAATAGACATACTATCATCCTCGGGAATCTCAAGAATAACAAAGTCCGTTAAAATAGTAACGTTTGCAACCACAACAGGCACATCCTCACAGATACTGACAGGTATAGCAGTTGATTTATCAGCCATTTGCAAAGATATTTCAGTAGGTGTCAACTTATTCAAGTCAAGTCTACGATATAAAGAGAGAGGCATAACACTAACACCGGCTCCAGGATCACATAAAGCAGTTTTAATATAATTTCTTTTAATGGAGCAAGGTATAGTAGGTACTCCGGGGTCTCCGAGTTTCTTTGGTATTCCACCCTTAAAAGTATAATTAGCAAGCATGGTGGAAATCTCAGCTTTTGGTATCTTTCTTTTATTAGTAATGATATCCCTCATATATTTAGCATAAGGATTTGTTTTGAGCACATCAGTTAATCGCATATGCAAAAACATAGGCCTAATCATTTCAGCAAAGCGCTCAAAATCCTCATCATCCTTTTTCTTGGATGGTTTCGGAGGAAAAGGCATGGGTTTCTGAACCCAAGGTTCCCTTCCGTTACCATGTTTCCTAGCAACAAAGTCTCTATTATCATAACGTTGAATCTTTGATTGTGGGTTATCAAGATCAACAGCAGGTTCAATTTCTACATCATTGTCATTACTAGGTTGAGCATCATCATGAACATCATCATTAATATTTTCATTAGGTTCATGTTCATTACCAGATTATGTTTCAGCATCAGACATAGATATATCATTTGGATTATCACGTGGTTCAGCAATAGGTTCACTAGAAGTTTGCATAGTTCTATCATTTTTCTTCTTCTTCTTTGTAGAAGAACTAGGAACATCAATATTATTTCTTTGAGAATCTTGCTCGATTCTCTTAGGGTGGCCGTCAGGATACAAAGGTTCCTGAGTCATTCTACTAGTTCTAGTAGCCACTCTAATAGCATAATCATTTTTCTTACTATTCATTTCATCAAGCACTTCTTTTTGAGCCTTAAGTACTTGTTCTACTTGTGTGGTAACCATTGAAGCATGTTTGCTAACAAGTTTAAGTTCACCTTTAATATTAGCCATATAATCACCCAAGCGTCTAATCATATAAGCATTTTCTTTTAATTGTCTGCCAAAATAAGCATTGAAGTCGTCTTGCTTAAACATAAAGTTATTAAACTCATCCAAGCACTGACTAGAATTTTAGTAGGAGGGACTTCAGCTTTATCATATCTATAGAGAGAATTTACCTTTACTACCTGTGTCGGGATATCAGGATCAGGAGGTTCTTCAGTAAATAAAGAATTGAGATCATATGTTTCTTCAACAGGCGGTATATTCAGACCATATATTTCTTCAATAGGAGGTAAATTCTTAACATCTTCAGCTTTAATACCTTTTTCTTTCATAGATTTCTTTGCCTCTTGCATATCTTCGAGACTGAGGAATAGAACACCTCTCTTTTTCGGAGTTGGTTTAGGAATAGCCTCAGTAATTGGAGCAGGAGCTGGCTCAGGAGGTGCCCAATTATTTTCATTTGTGAACATATTATTCAATAGAATTTCTGCTTCATCTGGTGTTCTTTCCCTGAAAAGAGAACCAGCACAACTATCCAGGTAATCTCTGGAAGCATCGGTTAGTCCATTATAAAAGATACCAAGTATTTTAGGTTTCTTAAGAGGATGATCAAGCAAAGCATTAAGTAACTTGAGAAGCCTCCCCCAAGCTTGTGGGAGACTCTCTTCTTTAATTTGCACGAAGTTGTATATTTCCCTCAAATCAGCTTGTTTCTTATGAGCAAGGAAATATTTAGCAGAGAAGTAATAAATCATATCCTGGGGACAACACACACAACCAGGATCAAGAGAATTAAACCATATCTTAGCATCACCCTTTAATGAGAACGGAAATATGTTGAGTATATAGAAGTAAGGCGATCTCTCATCATTAGTGAACAGGTCAGCTATATCATTTAACATAGTAAGATGTGCCACAACAGTTTCAGATTCATAGCCATAAAATGGATCAGATTCAACCAAAGTAATTATATCAGGATCAACAGAGAATTCATAATCCTTATCAGGAACACATATAGGTGAAGTAGCAAAAGCAGGGTTGGGTTTCATTTTATCTCAAAGTGATTCTTTGTTCCATTTAACTAATAACCTCTTAAGCTCATATCTATCCCTGCAAGCTAAAATAGCGGCAGAAGATTCCATATCAAAAAGATAACCCTCAGGGATAACAGGCATATTTTCATCGTCACTATCATCATCGTATTTAGATTCAATAATTTCTTTTTCTCTATCTCTACCAATTTGTTCATCAAGAAATTCACCTAGGGGTACAGTAGTATCAGGCATAGAAGCAGTTTCATCATAAGTATCATGCATAGCAGAAGTGGCATCGTCAATAACATGCGACATATCGGAACGAATAACAGAAGTAGGTTTAGGTGTCGCTAGCTTACTCATAACAAAAGGTGAATCAAGTACAGAGCTAGATGGCAGTTCCTTACCTCCCCTCGTAGTTGAGGGATAAATTGTTGTCTTAGCGTCTTTCAAGTTCTTCATAGTGTCCAACAGATATAAATCCCAAGTGACTCAAAGAATAGAGCTATGCTCCCCGGCAACAGCGCCAGAAATTAGTCTTGATAACCAACAAGTATAGGGGATCGCAACAGCTTTCGAGGGTAGAGTATTCAACCCAAATTTATTGATTCGACACAAGGTGAGCCAAAGAATATTCTCAAGTACTAGCAGCTGAGTTGTCAATTCAACCACACCTGGAGACTTAGTATCTGCAGCAAAGTGTTTAGTAGCAAAGTAATATGATAGTGGTGGTAAAGGCAACAAAAGCAAAGACAGCAAAAGTAATGTTTTTGGTATTTTGTAGTGATTGTAACAGTAGTAGCAAAAAAGTAAATAAGCGTAAACCAGTATATGGAAAACTCGTAGGCACCGGATCAGTGATGGATAATTATGCCGTATCTGGTTCATCATGTAACAGTCATAACAAAGGGTGACATAGAACTAGCTCCAATTCATCAATGTAATTTAGGCATGTATTCTGTATATAGTCATACGTGCTTATGGAAAAAAACTTGCATGGCATCTTTTGTCCTACCCTCCCATGGCAGCGGGGTCCTATTGGAAACTAAGGGATATTAAGGCCTCCTTTTAATAGAGAACCGGAACAAAGCATTAGCACATAGTGAATACATGAACTCCTCAAACTATGGTCATCACCGGGAGTGGTCCCGATTATTGTCACTTCGGGGTTGCCAGATCATAACACATAGTAGGTGACTATAGACTTGCAAGATAGTATCAAGAACTCACATATATTCATGAAAACATAATAGGTTTAGATCTGAAATCATGGCACTCGGGACCTAGTGACAAGCATTAAGCACAGAACATAGTGGATACTAGGGATCAAACCCTAACAAAACTAACTCGATTACATGATAAATCTCATCCAACCCATCACCGTCCAGCAAGCCTATGATGGAATTACTCATGCACGGCGGTGAGCATCATGAAATTGGTGATGGAGGATGGTTGATGATGATGACGGCGACGAATCCCCCTCTCCGGAGCCCCGAACGGACTCCAGATCAGCCCTCCCGAGAGGCTTTAGGGCTTGGAGGCGGCTCTGTATCGTAAAACGCGATGATTTCTTCTCCCTGATTTTTTTCTCTCCGAAAGCAGATATATAGAGTTGGAGTTGGCCTCGGAGGGCATCCAGGGGGCCCGCGAGGTAGGGGTGCGCCCTAGAGGGGGGGCCCACCCTCGTGGACAGGGTGTGGGCCCCCTGGTCTTCATATTTGGTGAGGATTTTTTATTGTTTTTTTAAGATGTTCCGTGGAGTTTCAGGTCATTCCGAGAATATTTGTTTTCTGCACATAAAACAACACCATGGCAATTCTGCTGAAAACAGCGTCAGTCCGGGTTAGTTCCATTCGAATCATACAAGTTAGAGTCCAAAACAAGGGCAAAAGTGTTTGGAAAGTAGATACGATGGAGACGTATCACATGCACATGCTACGGAGCATATAAATTGGTTGAAAAATCAAATCTTTGGTCCTTGGGTGCATGCTTAGGTCCCATGCAAGAAATGGGAGTGAATGTCAAGCACCGTGCCACCGTCACTCGGCCACAAACATTGAGATACCTGTTTTTTAAATTCTGGTAATCCAAGACTCGTCTAAAATACATGAAAGTTGGGATGCTATCATGGAGCGGCATCAACATGTCGTGGTAAAGTTTTTGTCCCACTTTGTGGCAGGTTTGGGTATATGCTTCTGACAAACGAGAGCTTCTCACAACAAGCATGATGGTTTTGGCAGGGAATGCCCCAACTATGGGGGCGAAATGATATCCATTGCCTCTAATTCCTTTCAAAAAAAATTCTCGCCTCAACATAGAACAACAGGAGTGTTGTGTTATTTTTTGTGATTTTTCGGGGTTCGTTTGGACATTTTTATGCATTAAGTGAGTTTTCAATGCATTTATGTGTATAATTCAAATTTGAACTACATGCACATGCTCCGGTGCATATAAATTGGTTGAAAAATCAAATCTTTGGTCCTTGGGTGCATTCTTACGTCCCATGCAAGAAATGAGAATGAATGTCAAGCACCGTGCCACCGTCACTCGGCCGCAAACATTGAGATACCTGGTTTTTAAATTCTAGTAAATCCAAAACTCGTCTGAAATACATGAAACTTGTCATGCTATCATGGAGCGGCATCAACATGATGTCGTGAAGTTTTTGTCCCATTTGGGGTAGGTTTGGGTATATTCTTCTCACAAACCAGAGCTTCTCACAACAAGCATGATGGTTTCGGTAGGGAATGCTCCAACTTTGGGGACGAAACGATATCCATTTTCTCTAATTGCTTTCAATTTTTTTCTCATGTCAATATAAAACAACAGGAGTGTTGTGTTATTTTTTGTGATTTTTCGGGGTTCATTTGGACATTTTTATGCATTAAGTGACTTTTCAATGCATTTATGTGCATAATTCAAATTTGAACTACATGCACATGCTCCGGTGCATATAAATTGGTTGAAAAATCAAATATTTGGTCCTTGGGTGCATGCTTAGGTCTCATGGAAGAAATGGGAATGAATGTCAAGCACCGTGCCACCGTCACTCGGCCGAAACATTGAGATAGCTGGTTTTTAAATTCTAGTAAATCCAAAATTCGTCTGAAATTCATGAAACTTGTCATGCTATCATGGAGCAGCATCAACATGTTGTGGTAAAGTTTTTGTCCCATTTGGGGCAGGTTTGGGTATATGCTTCTCACAAACTAGAGCTTCTCACAACAAACATGATGGTTTCGGTAGGGAACGCCCCAACTTTGGGGGCGAAACCATATCCATTGCCTCTAATTGCTTTCAAATTTTTTTTCTCATGTCAACATAGAACAACAGGAGTGTTATGTTATATTTTTGTGATTTTTCGGGGTTCGTTTGGACATTTTTATGCATTAAGTGAGTTTTCAATGCATTTATGTGCATAATTCAAATTTGAACTACATGCACATGCTCCGGTGCATATAAATTGGTTGAAAAATCAAATCTTTGGTCCTTGGGTGCATTCTTACGTCCCATGCAAGAAATGAGAATGAATGTCAAGCACCGTGCCACCGTCACTCGTCCGCAAACATTGAGATACCTGGTTTTTAAATTCTAGTAAATCCAAAACTCGTCTGAAATTCATGAAACTTGTCATGCTATCATGGAGCGGCATCAACATGATGTCGTGAAGTTTTTGTCCCATTTGGGGTAGGTTTGGGTATATTCCTCTCACAAACCAGAGCTTCTCACAACAAGCATGATGGTTACAGATAGAACACCCATATGCAAAGTGAGAGCACGATTTGTGAATCTCTTGAACACGAACGGTTCTTTTGGATGACCCGTGTGAATCTCTAGCGGGGCGGCGCAGTACTATTTGATTTGACAGCGGGTGGCGTAGTTCCTGATATGGCTTTAATGTAGACGAGGGAGAGGGTAGCGGTTCCCGAAATGATGAACGGCCAGTGATGCATCCTCCTTCAATTAGCATCATGTGAATGCATGAGGGAAGTAATGGGAGGACCGGGAAAAGAGGCAGCACGATGTGAATGCAATGCAGTTTGCACTCATATAAAGCCGCTCCTCCATTCCAATGCATCTACCACATCATACGCACCTAAGCATTTGCCTAAGCACCCATACTAATAAGCGCAAAATTGCCCACTCCAGACCCATGGCGGCGATGCGCGTGAGCAGCCAGTGGCTGTGCCAGATGGTCCACGACACCGGACTGCGGCATGGCACCGTGGATCGTCTCCATACGGTGTTGGCGACTGGCTGGTGGATGGCCGCCGTCGACGCCATCTACGACTCTCAGTTGGACCAGATGATCGTTCGTAGCACCAACAGGTTCACCATCGTCAAGAAGCTCATGGACGACATCGTTGTACTCCTCCAGCCCGCGCGCCCGGGCTCCTCATTGCCTGCCACCCTAATAGGCCTCCATGGTCGGAAGCTCTTTGAAGCACTGGTGGCCCTGCGACTGCCTGTTGACGCCACGAAGAATGTCCACCTGGAGGTCGCGCTCGCCGCAAGGCGCCTCACCCTACAAGAAACCGTCGACATACACATCCATGTGTACAAACGAATCGTGTACATAGGTATCTACAAGGCCAGTGAGAACGCTACAACATTGGTGTCACATCCCTAGTTCTGGTATGACCTAGACTAGCTAGTCATGTGTGCATCATGTTTAAACTTCATTTAAATTTGAATTGGGGATTTGTGAAACCCTCAAAAATCATCTCTGGAAATAACCCAGATAAAAATTGCTCCAAAAAGTTCCAAGAAAATGTTCATGTTGCTCTCTGAAAATATTGGCCAGAGGTAAAATTCAAACAAATATTTTCAGGAGCTCATAAATATTTATTTTGGCCATTTGGAATTAATCCAGTATTTATTTGCGTTGGATAAATATTTTTATATATACAAAATATTGTCCAATTTTTCTGAATTTTGGTGAGGGGCTTTGGAGTGGTCCAACTAGTCCCTACTAAAATTTACAGAATAAAATAAGTTGATTTAGTATTTTACTAAATCAGAACAAATGTCAGAAAATAGAAAAAGAAAACAAAAGTGGAAAAATGCTTACCTGCACTTACCTCCTTGTGCAGCCCGGCCTGGCCCAGCGGCCCAGCAGGCCGGCCCAGCCGACTGGCACTGCCAGTCGTCCCCTTCCTCGCGCCAGGAGGACGGGGGCACACGCTCGCCGCCTGCACGCATGGGCGCCACGCCACCAGCTTGCCTGCCTACCTCCCCCGCCAGTGCGACGCCGTGGTTGACCCTCCGCTGCCGTCTGGATCGAGCCTTGCCTCTCATTCGCTCTCTCTCCCTCTCCCTCGCTCTCTCCCGAGAACTGAACGTCATCGTCGCCGCCGTTCACTGCCCACGTGCTCCCCGCCATCCCCTCGACCGCCCGTCATGCCCAGAAGCTCCGCCACGTCGCTGGCTATCTCTCCGTCAAGCCACGCGCCTCAGGAGGCCCTAGAGCACCTCCATCGACGTCATCTTCATCCCCGGCCACCGGAGATCATCTTCGCCGCCCCGCCATCTCCAATGCATCCCCGAGCTTGCCGTTAAGCCCGTCGAGTCCGTAGTGAGCTTCTGCTCCGTTCCCCTCTCTTCATTTAGCCGTTCGCGCGACGTAGCCCCATCTACCACCATGGTCGTAGCTCTTCACCGCCGTCCATGTCACCATCGTTGCGCTAGCCATCGCAGCTCGCACCCGAGTACCACACTGTGCTCCTGGTGCCATGCGGGTGCCGCAGAGCCCCTCACGTGGCCTCCCCGTGCCCCGCAGCCCGCTCCCGCTCGAAGCCGTGCTCTGGCCGCCGCGCCGAGCTCCGCTCCGGCGAGCTCCGGCCGTCCTCGCCTCTCCCACTTGCTCCAGATGACGCGGACGAGCGCTGGCTCCTCGCCCGTGGTCTCCGCCGCCCAAATGGTCGCCGGAGCGACGATCCCGAGCCCTTCGCCGCGTTCGGCCTCGCCGGCGGCTAAACACCGACAGGATTGACCGGGTTAACCCCCCCTGTTGACCCAGATTTGAGCCGTATGGGTCAATGACATGTGGGGCCCGGCCCTGCTAATTTTTAGTTTAGGATTAGTTTAATAACTAACTAACTCTGTTAGCTAACCGTGTCATTGACGTGTGCACCCCACATGTCAGGTTTGACCTGGTCGGCCACGTTTGACTCGCTGACTTCATGCCACTGTCATGCTGACGCAATATACCATTTTTTGGTTTAAAAATAAATCAGGAAAATCCAGAAAATGATATAAACTTCTAAAATTCATAGAAATTCAACCGTGGCTCAGATTGAAATAAGTTATATATGAAAAATGATCAGAAAAATGCAATCTATCCATCTGTACCATTTTCATGCATGACAAACCAACTTACACATGTTGTGTATGAGAAAACACATGAATGGCATTTATAAAGGCTTATTTTGGAGTTGCATTTGAATCTTTGGTTCAAATGGACTTCATGCAAATGAATGCTAGATGCATTAACACAAACAACATCACATCTTCCTACTATGTTCATGCATCATATTGTTGCATATGCTTGTGTTTTGATTGCCGACACCGTTCCTTCTCGATAGGTCCTGCTCCGAAGACCGATCCTGAGTACCTGTCAGAGGAGCAGTGCCCCCCTGTTGATCTACCAGGCAAGCAAACCCCCTTGTTTATTCCGATACAATCCTACTCTCTTGCTCCTACTCTTATTTATTGCATTAGGACAACAATGATTCAACTGCTACTTTATGCTGCGGTAGTTGAAACCATTCCTCTGCATGACCTGTCATTGCCACAGTAAATAGTTAAAACCCACTAGCATGTGTAGGAGTTGAATAAGCAATGTTGTGTTCCTACCATGCCATGCCTGCTATTGCTTAGAGTTGTGTCAGGTCTGATTCATTGTGAATGGATTGGAGTGTTATGATATGTTCTGATGCTGAGAGTTAAGCGTGTAAACACGATTTGGTAAAGGTAGCGGTGAGAGGCCATGTAGGAGTACATGGTGGGTTGTCTCACTAGAACCGTCCCTAAGAACTGAGTTCTGTGTATGTTGTCCAATGACTAGATACTACCACACATTGGGTTCCGGTAACTCAACCCCTCTCGACTTATTAACCGACTTGGTCTCTGTCCAGGAGTCGCAACTAGTTTCTGGTGTTTGTAGGTAGTGCTATTTTTCTACCGAGTGGCACCCGACAGGGTGGGCTTGGGACAGACTAGGCACAGGTGGCACGGTGTACCAAGTGGCACCTGGATGGTGGGCTTGGGAACCCTGCTCACATCATTTGGGGCCGTGAGCGACACCCCGGCCGGATCTCCTTGCGGATGGAACCCGAATAGGCGATAAACCTAGACTAGAGTCTTGTGTGGTTAGTCAGGTCGTGACCGACACCCTCGCCAGGCTTCCGCTTGAAGGTTTCCGAGATACATGACGTGTACATGGTGATAAGTGGTGAGAGCGTGTGTGAAGAAGTACACCCCTACAGGGTTATCATGATCTATTCGAATAGCCGTGTCCTCGGTTATGGACTTCTTGGATGCTTACGTGGTACATAGACAACTTAAAGTGGATACTCTAAAATGCTCAAGACAAGTGTGAGTGCTATGGATGGCCTTCTCGTAGAGAGACGGGGATGAATCCATAGTAGTGTATTGATGTGGTGATTAGTGGACTCGTGTGCGCTGCCTCACCTCAAAGAAGTTTCTCGTAGTCGTAGAACAGGATAGCCACTGAGTCAAAGCTGGCTTGCTACAACTAAACCCCACATTGCCTTCTTGATACTAATGCATGTATGATAGGATCTGATGTAAGTCTTGCTGAGTACCTTTGTACTCACGTTTGCTTTAATTATGTTTTGTAGGTGAGACATCTGTCTCACTAGTAGTACCGCTTGGACTTCGACGAGTAGCTTGTTACCTCAGCTACGATCTTGTACCCTTGGGAGGGACTTGTAGATAGTCAGGCTTCTCAGCCTTTTTCTTTTGTAGTTGTCTGTACTCAGACATGTAATGCTTCCGTTGCATGTATGTTCTGAATGATGGGTCATGAGACCTCTGTTTGTATTAATGCTATGTGGCTCTTATGGGCCTTTATCTATATGAGTTTGAGTTATGTTGTAATGCCATGTTGTACAACACATACTTGCATGTTATGCGTACGTATGACGTGTATTGCTATGTGTGGGATCCGACAACCTAGTTGTTTATCCTTGGTAGCCTCTCTTATTGGGAAATGTAGTCTAGTGATTCCACCGAGCCATGGTAGTCCACTACAGCCCAGTTTACCGGAGTCCTGCTAGCCTAGTACTACTGCTCCGGAACAATTAGACTGACCGGCATGTGATTCACTTCGTTCTTGTGTCTGTCCCTTCGGGGAAATGTCACGCGGTGACATCCGGAGTCCTGCCTAGCCTGCTACAGCCCAGTTCCCCGGAGTCCTATTAGCCCAGTGCTACAGCCCGGATTCGCACGCTGCTGACCGACATGCTCAATGTTGATTCATGTATGCCTGTCCCCGTAAGTTAGTGCCACTTTGGGTTCATGACTAGTCATGTCGGCCCGGGTTCTTTGTCATATGGATGCTAGCGACACTATCATATACGTGAGCCAAAAGGCGCAAACGGTCCCGGGCCAGGTAAGGTGGCACTCGTGGGAATACCGTGCGTGAGGCCGCAAAGTGATATGATGTGTTACATGCTAGATCGGCCTGACTTAGGATCAGGGTCCTGACAGCTTTGGTATCAGAGCCTGACTGTCTGTAGGATTACCAAGCCAACTGGTCGAAGTTGAGTCTAGAAATGCTTTAGTTATATAAGGGAATTGATTGTGGAAGGGAACGTAAGGCTCTTTTTACTCCTTATACCTTATGCCTTCTGATCTGAGTCATCCTATCTTTCGTATGGGGTTAAGGAACTAGGCTTCTTCTTCTGTCTATCAGGATCACGTGTTACTACTCCGTTGTCTCTTAGGATTGGTTGATCAGAGTCATATCCTAGTTTTCGAGTATTCTCGGTGTAGTCTGTTTATTACTATCACAGAACCTTGAGTGATGATGTTGAGTATGGTACTACCCCATCATTTGCAGGATGTCTAATTTTGAGCATTTTACTGCCATTATGCTGCCGGAATTTTCCTAGGAGTTTGAGAGATACTAAATTCTTGTGCTGCCTTCTGCATCCTTTAGTTGATGTTGAATCCATCCTTGTTTTCCTTGGTTTCGTTCTTCAGTATGTTGCCGGTTAACCGAAGTTCTGTTGCTCGTAGTCGGAACCATGGAGATGGTAGGGATGAGGATCCTCCCGACCAGTCTTCATTGGCAGAGTTCATGTTAGAGATGGAGAGGAACAAGCGTGAGTCTAACCGCTTGTTAGCACGTATTGAGGAGAACACCGCCCATCAGTACAAAGAGTTTGCATCCATTCATGACTTCATTGGCCTGAAGCCACCTACCCTCCATCATTCCATTGAGCCACTCGATGCCGATGACTGGCTCCGTAGTATCACTATCAAGCTGCGTTCTGCGAACGTAGCTGAAGGTGACAAGGTCACATATGCTGCATATCACCTGGAAGGTCCTGCTAGTATTTGGTGGGAGAACTATGAGGCTATGCTTCTAGCTGGCTAGATACCCACCTGGAGAGATTTCACTGAGGCTTTTCACGAGCATCACATTCCTCAAGCCCTCATTGACCGCAAGAGAGAAGAGTTCTGTAGTTTCACCCAGGATAAGATGGCTGTTGATGCTTACAGTAGAGAGTTTGAGAACCTTACCCGCTATGCTACAGAGGAGGTGTCCACAGATGCCAAGAAGCAGGCTAGGTTCCGGAAGGGTCTCAACCCCAAGTTGCGCCGTGATCTCCACTTGCATCATTGCAATACATTCCAGGCTCTTGCGAACAAGGCCATTAATGCCGAGACAGCTCAGCTCACTTACGAGGAGTCTTGTAAGCACACCCATGATTTGGGTTCTTCCTCCGGTTCTAGTTCTCAGAAGCGCCGGATTAGTGTTCCGAACTCCGGTCTTCCACCCGGATATTCACCGAGGCCCTATTATGTGGCGCCTCACCCAGTTCAGCAGTATGCTCCACCCAGGCCTATTGGTAGACCGCTTGTCAATGCGGGTCCACGTCCTACTTCAAGGACTTGTTTCACATGCGGAGAGCCCAGACACTATGCACGTGACTGCTCTCAAACCAACTATGCTCCACCCCCACCTGAGAAGTCTGTTGGCCGTGGTAAGCCATCACGCAAGACGACCAGTGTCAAGTCAGCTTCCACTGAACGTGGACATGTGCATCACGTCTCAGCTAAAGACTCTCATGATGATCTGGATGTTGTTCTTGGTACACTCCTTGTCAATTGCCATCCAGCTTTGGTTCTGTTCGACACCGTAGCATCTCACTCCTTCATTTCTGAAAGCTATGCTAACTTGCACAACATTTCATTTTGTGATATGCCCTCTCCACTAGTCATTCAAACTCCTGGATCCAAATGGCAAACTTCTAGTGTATGCCATGGTAATGAAATACTTGTTGACAGACTTGTATTCCTTGCATCACTTATAGCCCTCAAGTCTAAAGATATTAACATCATCTTGGGTATGGACTGGATGAAAGCTCATTATGCCCAGATTGATTGTTACACAAGGTCTGTTCAGCTTACACACCCATCTGGCAAGATAGTCACTGTCTCCACCAGAGTTGCAAAGCATCAACTCTACTCTCTTAATGCCAGCCCTCTCCCAGACCTTGAAGATATCCCAGTAGTACGTGACTTTCCGGATGTCTTTCCAGAGGAACTGCCAGGTATTCCACCTGACAGAGATGTAGAGTTTGTCATAGATCTTATCCCAGGAACTGCCCCAATCTCTAGGAGACCTTACAAGATGGCACCCTTAGAACTAGCTGAGCTTAAGAAAAAACTCGATGAATCCTTGCAAAAGGGTTTCATCCATCCTAGTTCTTCTCCCTGGGCTTGCCCCATCCTCTTCGTCGAGAAAAAGGATGGTACGGACCGGATGGTTGTAGATTATCATCCCGTTAATTTGGTCACAATAAAGAACAAATATCCGCTCCCCAGGATCAACGACCTGTATGATCAGCTTGTTGGATCCTCATTCTTCTCCAAGATGGATTTGAGGTTAGGCTACCACCAAATCAAGATTAGAAATGGGGACATTCCCAAGACGGCTTTTGTCACTCGTTATGGCCAATACGAGTACACCGTCATGTCCTTTGGTCTAACCAATGCTCCAGCTACTTTCTCCCGCTTGATGAACTCGATCTTCATGGAGTACATAGATAAGTTCATCGTGGTTTACCTCGATGATATCCTTATTTACTCGAAGAACGAGGAAGAGCATGCCGGACATCTTAGACTTGTGTTAGAAAAACTCAAAGAGCACCGCCTTTATGCCAAGTTCTCCAAGTGCGAATTTTGGTTGCCAGAAGTGACCTATCTCGGCCACGTGATCTCTGGCAAGGGCATTGCCGTCAATCCCGAGAGAGTTCAGGCCGTTCTTGATTGGACTCCACCTGAAACGGTTAAGCAAGTTAGGAGTTTCCTTGGCCTAGCCAGTTACTGCCGATGCTTTGTTGAAAATTCTCCAAAGTGGCCAAACCTCTCACCGAACTTCTCAAGAAAGATAAAAAGTTTGAGTGGTCCCCACAGTGTGAGTACAGTTTTCAGGAACTGAAAAGACGCCTGACTTCCGCTCCCATACTTGTGCCACCGGATTTCACTAAAGACTTTGTTATCTACTGCGACGCCTCACGACAGGGACTAGGTTGCATTCTTATGCAAGATAGACATGTGATTGCCTATGCATCTCGACAGTTGCATCCACATGAGGAGAATTATCCTACACATGATCTAGAGCTTGCAGCCGTAGTCTATGCACTTAAGACCTGGCGACATTACCTTCTTGGTAAGCGTTGCGAGATCTACACCGATCACCAGAGTCTCAAGTATATTTTCACCCAACCAGATTTGAACCTTAGGCAAAGACGCTGGTTGGAGTTGATCTCACTACAAAAAAATACACTTCCGTGATGATACGTGTTTGTCACAGTAGGTCGCTTTTTTGTCATGCATGTACATCCATGACAAATTTATGACAGAATCAAGATAGTCATACTTGTGCTATCGTAGAAGTGTTCCATGACATTACCAAAATTATCATCACAAAAGTGTCCACTTCCATAACGATAAATCGCGCGTCACAGAAGTGCTTTCGTCAAGGGTGACTGACACATGGCATCCACCGTAATGGAATGCCGTTAAGCTATCGGGTCGGGTTTTGGATCCGGTAACCCGTTAACAGCCCCGACCAATGGGGATTTTCCACGTGTAAAATCATCATTGGCTGGAGGAAACACGTGTCGGCTCATCGTTGGGACAGATGTCAACCACTCATTGGACGGAAGGCGCCTATGATACGTCGACATGTGGCACGGCCCAACAGAGGCCCATTCCTGTGAAAAGGCTGGCCCGTTTGACTTGGTCAAAAGCTGGCAGGCTGGCCCATGGAAAGCCTGTTAACGGCTTGTTCGAATATAGCCCATTTACAGCCCACTAACCCAAGGCCCATTACGCCCTATCCGAATTAGGCCCAGTAGCGTCATCTGGGCCATCCAATATGATTCCAGCCCGTTTTCACTTCTGGCCCATGTATGGCCCATGACGTCTTTCGGCCCATATGAGGCCCTATGTAACTCTTGGCCTACTAACGGCTCGTGGTGAAACTAGCCCGTAATGAACAGGGTATCACTTTACACCCATTAACGGCCCGTGGTGAAACTGGCCCATAATGAACAGTGTATCACTTTATACCCATTAACGGCCCATTATTCCGTTGGGCCGTTTCCATCCCATGTTATCTTTCGGCCTTCTCAGAGCCCATTTATTCTTGGGCTCATTTCCAGCATTCGTTTACTTATGGCCCGTTACTGTCATTTTCTGCTTGTGGGCCAAATTCAGCCCGTGGTTACAGTCGGCCCATTTGTGGTCCGTTAATACGTTGGGCCGTTTTCATAGTGTCATTAAATACGGCCTATTAACGATGTCCCGTTATGGTCGGCCCATGAACGGACGATTCCAACTCTAGCCCGTTTACAGCCATAATGCGGCCTGTTATTGGCCCATGTTTGGCCATCGATCATACTGCCCGTATAAGGCCCATTGATGATACGGCCCGTAGAAGGCCCATTGTTTCTACGGCCCGTAGAAGGCCCACTGTTTCTACGGCCTGTAGAAGGCCCACTATTTCTACGGCCCATAGGAGGCCTAGTGTCACTACAGTAAATATTAGCCCATGGTTATTGTGGCCTAGTTTTAAAAAATAGGTTCTTGCAGCCACTAGCAAACCGCGGAAAAAGAACTGCAATGACTAGAAGCAAACAAATAAACAAGACAACAAGGAAATAAATAAGCAAGCAACTTACGCTAGGCTATCACGGCTATCACACATATTACATCCACTGGGCATCAAAGTTCGCCACCAGTGCAAATAAATGCGCCGACAAAAGAATATACAAAATTGAGAGCACTTCAGAAGGCACTAGGCCTGGCCAGGTCGGGCACCCCAAAACAGCTGAAGAAGGTGAGTAGACCTCAATTGTGTCAACGATAGATGCATCAACACTAGATTTAAGGCATGATGGTGCGCACGGAAGTCCTCTGAGATCTTCATTGCATCTTTGACTTCAAGTCGGAGCTGAGCTAAAGCAAGCCTTTCCGCTTTAGGTCGAGACTGAAGAAGTCGAACTGATTGAGGCAGCGACTGCACAGAGGTTGTCTCACACCTGCTGGTGAGTAGCTTCAACTCACTGTCTTCATCGATACAGGACCTTGGGGTCATCTCGATGTCCTCAAGATGGTTTGGCTCACTATCTTCCCTAAAGTTCTGCCTGGCGTAAGAGATACGAGTCTGAAAGAGAAACAAGGAGACACATAACAGGTTTCACAATTATATAAGCAAATAAATGGATCTGTTTTGCATAAGGAACATGTTTTTACAACTACAATTTGAAACTGGTAGTTGTTGCAAACATCCAATCAGATGTAAACAGCAAAGCAAACAATAGTGGAGGAAATGATGCCTACCCAAATCTATACTAGAACAAAGTTTGAAGGCTTGAGAAGGATGAACTTACATTACATGTTAACACGGGCTGGACAAAGCCCTTCTCCATTTTGATGGAAGGATAATTCAATAAATTCCCCAAAGAAATTTCTTTATAAGCGTTGCCATTATTCTACATTTTGCAAAGAGTAAATATAGATCAAATAATAATGGAAGAAACAGAGGATAATGAAGCTCAGGTGCAGACTGATGATACATAATCAAATAGCAATTAATTAAGTACAATGTTACAAGGCAAAAGGGAGAGAGGTACTGACAAGAGCAATGCAGAGCCCATTATTGTTTTGGGATCGTATGATCCTTTGAGCAAGGAGATTCATCTGAAATTAGTTTTCATACAAGAGAGAAGGTAAGGCACAAGCAGAAATTTAGGAGTTCAAATTTTGAATTGATATCATAGACAGTACCTGACGCTGGGCTCCCAGCAGTTCTAATAGGGGTTTGGCCATTGGAGGGTAAAGTGTGGTCCAGTTGGGCCTGTGTTTTCTGTGGCTGCTGATCTATCTGATTTAACAGGTATCACTACCTTTTCCAAATACCTAGTTTGTACTCCTTGACGAACTGCACTCACCCTCTTCCTTTTGGACACCTATTACGAAAGAACAACATTTGACTAGAAAAACATAGTGTGACGACACATGGAATAGGTACAGAAAATGGATAGGTATGGCATATACTCATATATGATGCTTAAACTAAGCAGATGGTGTAACAAAGTAGAAGTAATGCAAGAGGTCAGAAGCAAAATATGTGCGACCAATACAACTTTGCAAAGTTAGAGCAAGCACCTTGATGGGTGAATAAGATAGGCCATCCTCCACCATGCCAAGTTTGTTAGGCAGTGGATCATTCCACAATATTCCTCTCGTGTGCCCATTCTCATATTCATTTTGATAATGTTCAATACCTGACATGCATGAAAACATAAAAACAAGTGAGATTTTCTTTGTAATGCAGAAGTGATTCTAATCCAATACTACCTCCCTGTAAACCCCTTTGTGCTATCTCTGCAATTCTTTTAAAAGATGCCATGCATGGTGTAATTTGTTGTGTGCATTAATATAATGTGGTCTACTACTCAAAATATGAGAGCTCCAGAAGTGATGACACTTCGCAGATGATAGCTTCAACATATAGTAAAGAAGAACAAGTCGACCTAACCTGACAGATTCAAAATATACTAAGGGAGAACAACTCGACCTAACCAGTCGACCGCAAGAGAAGAGTATCATCTTAAAGAAGAGCAGAAGAACAAGCAGATTGAAGATATTACAAGTCTTTTAATACAATGTCGGTTGGCCACCCATGATGAACCAGAGCGCACAGAGAAATACTATTCTTTCCCGTCTCTCCATATGTGGCTCACATGCATTTCGAAACTAAAGTAGGAACATTTAGCTAACCAATTAAACATCTCTCAGTTTTACTAATATCAGCAATAATATCAGATATGAATTTGTACAACTAAGCTTGTTTAGCTCGATGGGTGGAGCAGTGCTATTATGACATGAACCACGTAGGCTGATTGTGGTCATCATAAAATCGGGAAAACATAAGCATGATGAGTATAGTGTTGACCGTGGTAGTGGGATGGCAGATCTGAAGCTGCAAACCACGCAAAGGGTAGTTAGCAACCGATGTTTGCTTTGAAATAACAACTAAGATTTGGTATGGACAAGAAAGTACGGTCAACAAGTGACAAAGAAATGCAATTATGATGTCTCTCTATATGTCGCGACATGCATTTGGAAACTCAAGTGGGACATTTAGCTAACCAATTAAATGTGTCAGTTAACTAATATCAGTATCATATCACAATCATATTTGAACAACTAAGCTTTTGAATTATGAGTGTTGTGTTGTTTAGCTTGAAGGGTGGAGTAATGCTAGTACGACAGAAAGCACCTACGCAGATCATAGTAGAGTAGATAAAAGGGGAAAACCCTAAGCATCAAGAGAAAAATCAGGAAAGTGGAACTAGCTGGACCAGTGGGTGGCACACATGCTTTTCAAAACAAATATAGGAACATTAGGCGATCAATTAAACGTTCTCTATTTTAGTGATATGAGCATCATATCAGATTCTTATTTCAACACGTAAGCTTTGGGTTGAGGTCTTGAGGAGCAGTGCTAGCACGACACGAAGCACCTACGATGATGGTAGTGAATATAAATGGGGGAAACCATAAGCTTTACGAGTATAGTGCCCGTGCCATGGCGGATCTGAAGGTGCAAACCGGACAAAGCTACTTCGCAACCAATGTTTGCTTTTAACTAGCCACTACGATTTGGTACGGACAAGAAAATTATAGTAAACAAATTACGGTCTATTTTCCAGGTGAGATCAATAACTTAAGCACATATGGAAGAGTACCACCTCTCTTGCGACGCCGTGTAGGCCTATGCTGATACGTTGAGCGTGCTGCGGGTGCGATGGCTGTCGGCGATGGGGAAGAAGACTTTAGACGGCAGACGGCCGGGTCGGGGGATATATCCTGTTGTCGTGGACGAGGTGGTCGTAGGAGCGGCAACGGCAAGGTGGACGACGGCGCCTATGAAGTGAGAGGAGGCGATGAAAGGATGGTGGTCCAGCGCCGTGGATGAGAGACGTCCATCTCTTGCAGTGGACGACGGGGTAGGGGTAGCGGCTCCGGCAAGGTGCAGGATGGGGTGGCGGACGGAGGAGGCTGGCTGCAATGCGGAGGTTGTCGTGCCGCCGACGGTGTATGAATGGGGAAATGGAGGGGAGGGGGATCTCAAACTTTGGGACGCGCTTCTATGAAATGGGGGAAAGTTATGAACTTATCCCCCGTTTAAATTTCGGACATCATATCGGTTGGGGATAGGACGGTAATCTCGCATCTCCCAAATATTTGCCGGTAACTATTTCGGACGAGGAGAGGGTATTTTGCCACCCACGGTTGGCGCCCACGGTGTATGAACGGGGCTGACAGGTAGGGCAGTTGTGTCACGTCTGATAGAAGTTACACATCTGCCCCTATTTAAAATATAAGCCTACATCGATTTTGGACGAGGAGAGTTTATTTTGCCACCCACCGTGTATGACTGGGGAAATGGAGGAAGAGACACATGTCTTTCGGACGAGCTTGAATCAAATGTGTTTTGCCGCCCACGTTTGGCGCCCACCGTGTCTGAATGGGCTCAGAGGCCGTCGTGTCACGTCTGATTGAAGTTACTAGTCTACCCCTATCGACAGCAGTGTAAATCATGTCGATAAGGATGTCAAGTGTCAGGGGTAGACAGTAATTTCCATCTCGCAAACACTTGCTTCGAGCAGCCCACAAATTATAGTGGGTGTTTAGCCGCTTCGTTCAAAACTTGGGAGAATTAGCATTCACGTTTGCCCTAGGACCTGGCAAACTAAATTCAAATCCAATTTGTATTCGATTATGAATATCCACAGATAATTATACGTTTTGTTATTTATTTCTTCAGTACCACAACAAAGATTTATTCCACCTTTATATATGATTATGATTTAGAAATGTCGTGATCTTCGAATTCAGTAGGTTGGATGCACTCTGAGTCAAACAGTTATTTCATTCAATACAATATGCGCACACGACAAACAGTTCACCTTATGTCAATCGTACAAGTTCTGAGGATTACCTCGCCTAAAACATTCAGATCATTACAACACATGGACAACATAGGGGGTCTTGCAACATAATCTGTCATGGGTTTGTCACGGCAAATGTCCTTGTGAAAGGACTTAGTCGTGGAGCCATCGCTACGGGTTAGCTTTAAGGGGTTAACCTGGACAAGGGGACACGGGGAATTTTATACTAGATCGGCCCCTTCAAGGAAGGTAAAAGCCTATGTCTAGTTGTGATTGGTATTGCTAGGGTTTCGAAGGCAAGGGAGCGAATCCGCTTTGTCTGGCTCTCGAGTTGTTTTCTATTCTTTAAACCGCTGCTGGGTCGTCCCCTTATATACATGGGCGGCGCCCGTCGGTTTACAGAGTCCTGAGACCGGCTCATAAACGTGTCTGGTTCGGTCTCCACTCTTTCTATCTTACAATACAAGTTTCATACAAATGTCGGTTCACAGCTACGGGCCTTAAACCGGTTCTGGGCCCTGGACCTTTCCTCTTCTGTCTACATGGGCTTCAAGCATAATCAACTACAGATGAAGTTAACCCGGCCTTTCCTGGCCGGTTTACGCCCAGTAGTAATATCCCCAACATTAGGCCCCAGATTGATTTGAACAGGTTCATGTCAATCCTTAGTAAAAACTTCGTCTTCAACATCTTCTCATAATTTAGTAAGCCGCCGTGACATCATCTTCTCGGATCGTGGTAAACCGTCGTGCTTTCATCTGTTTAAAAACTGTGTATGACACATCTTCATTAATGGGTCTCCGACAATCGAGGCGACAGCTCTGCCTCACTTCCAAATTTCTGGCCCCTCGATTTTTGCGCCTGACACTTATCCCTTGCCTTTATAAATAGGACCGAGGGGTCATTTTCACCTTTTCCCCCTCGTGTCTCTTCGCATCATCTTCCTTGCGCTGCTCAGCCTCTGGAGCTCCGCCGCCGTCGACTGTCGCCTCTGCTCCGACCCTGGCCGCTGCATCACCCTGAACACACCAGAATACTGCGACGCCTTTCCGCTTCCTCACCAGCTCCGGAAAGTTCTCTGCTTTTTTCGCCACAGATTTGTTCTAGGGTTTCGACATTCTTCGCAGTTCTTCTAAATTTCATCAGTGCTTCAGTGTTGTTCTTCCCTGTTCTGCCTTTAGTCTATAGATGGACACTTCGTGCTTGACATATCCCTTGCCGTAGCTAACCTACCATTGTCATCACAAACCCTTATGCGCAAAGAACTGATCTAGTCCTTCATAAATTACTTCGGTTCTACACCCCATCTAGATCCAATTATTTTTGCTTTTCTGTGTTATCTTAGATCCGAAAATTTTATATGTCACTGTGAGATCTGTTTCTATGTCCCTGTGAGATCTTTTTCTCCTTGCACCAATATAGGCGGTTTAACCTTGTATAAGCAGGCTATGCCATTAGCCCTTTGATAAACCAGAGGAGCATTTTACCTTCATAATTATGCTCCGGTTTAACAGTGTCTGAGTAGTCCTATGCTAGTATTACCTTTTTCTCTTATTCCATTAGTCTCCGATTTATACCATTTCACATATCAGTATGTTTCTTACTCCCTTGTCTCTTGCATATAATCATGCGTAATTTATAAACCGGCCTTTCATTTTCACCTTGTTTGCTTCGCAATGGCCAAACAATTCACTGCCTGCAACTAGGCTCGTTCCCGGGTTACTGAGACTCAGTTGAATGAGATGGTTAGCATCGGCTCCCTGCCTCAGAAAATTGAGATCAAATGGCGAGTTCCAGGAATAGAAAATCCTCCAACCCCAAGGCAGGGCGAGGTGGTGGTCTTTGTTGACCATATAGGCCGTGGCTTCAAACCGCCAGGGTCAAAGTTTTATCGAGATGTGCTTGCCAGCTTCCAACTTCATCCACAAGATATTGGTCCCAACTCGGTTTCCAACTTATGCAACTTCCAGGTCTTCTGTGAAGTATATTTACAAGAAGAACCAACTGCAGAACTGTTCCGGGATTTCTTTCACTTAAACCGACGCACAGAGTTTGTAAATGGCCCGAACACAGAACTTGGTGGTGTATCGATTCAAAAGCGGAAATAAGTTGAATTTCCTCATGCCAAACATCATAGCCACCCAAAGGAATGGAACCAAACATGGTTTTATTGCAGAGACACTTCGCCTGAGGATGGAAATCCCCTCCCCGGCTTTCGTGATCACAGACTATCCAATACTCACCCAATGCCACAACGCCTGAGCTCTTCAGAAAGGGCGAAATACGCTCCTCAACTCACCAAACTCCGGGCCTTTATGGCAAACGGTTTAACAGGCGTGGACTTTGTGCGCTGCTGGATATCCTGGAGTATCTTGCCACTAAGTCGGCGTCCTGGTTTAATGTGTGAATATACCGGTGTAGTTGACGACCCTCAACGCCATTGCAACATCCAATTATCTGAGGAAGAAGTTACTGAAGGTTTAAAGAAGATTTTGAATGAGTCGGAACTGATCTGTAGTCAAACCGGTCTGAGTCCCTTCTATGCCAAGAACACACCGCCTGCTGTAAGCATTATACTCCCTCTTCATCTCTAATATCTTTAACCTATGCAACCTGTAACCCTTCTTCTTTATATGTAGGGTGATGACCCCTTCTGGAAACGGAAAACCGTAGAGAAAGCGGCAAAGACGACTGGAGACAAAGCGGTCCAGCCATCCCGCCCAAAGACCAAAGCCGTAAAACAGACGTCAAAACAGAAAACGGCTGACTGGATTAATATGGAGCTTGATGACGATACTGATGATCCAGAAGTTGAGGTAGAACTTGACTCATTTGGCTCTCTTTTCATGCATCTCATTAACAATGATCTTCCTCAGGAGGACACAGAAGCTAGTCAAGCTGATGACGTAGAGGTAATTACCCTTTCCTCCGGTTTAGACTCTATGACAACACAAAAAACTCGCCAAGCAGTCCAGAAAGTAAGCTTTTCTCATCCTCTTGCTCACTTGGATCCAACATTTATTTTGAAGACTCAGTAGCATGAAGCTCGCCGGACAACCTGGCACAGTGGCCAACAGGTCACTTCAGCCGGTTTACCTGATACTCTGGTTCGGAAGCGCCGGTCTGAGGTCTCTCCTACTTCTGACCATTCTTACCCCAAGGCAGGTTATTTCAGACAGCATCTTAATCCGTCCGATTTAAATTATCAGGTGACACCTCCTTCATCTTCAGGTGAATCGACAGCAACTCAACTCCCCCTTTGAAAACTGTGGCTGGGTGAGTTGTAAAAACCTTTCCTTTCAATACGCCATAAATCCTTTGAATAGGATGTTAATCCTCTTTTATTCTGTTTGCAGGGCCAAAGCCAGACCCAGCAAGAAAGATCGCGTCACCAATCCACCAGAAGACCCTGTCGACGAAGAAGAAGAACCAAGAGGTGAACCGGAACAGACTGGTGAACCGGAAGGCCCTCATCCTGAAGCTACTTTTGATGATCCACCCCTTGAAGGCCAACATACCGATGAACCAACAGATGTTGAGCCTGCCGCACCTGATACTGAACCGGCAAAACCAAACCGAGCTAGTCCGATGAAAGACACTGAAATTCCAGTATCATCAACCAAAAATCCTGAAGGCCAAAGTGATGATGTTATTATTACTAGAATGGGCCATAGCTCTCCTGGCCATCCCGTCATTTTGGCTTAGCATAGTGCCAAAGAAGAGCAAGCTGCCCGGGATAAAGGTAAATGGAGCAGCGACTTATCAAGCTATGCTCATCTTAACGCTGATGAGCTTCATTCTGGCTTCTTGAACCGTCTGCACTCAAACCGGGATTATGAAGCCGGTTTGGTGAACTTGATGAAAGAGCGATATGAGGTAAATTCCTCTCCCTTTGTATATTGATTTATAGCTGAAACACTATCCCAAGTAGCCCCCAAGGGCCGTTTTATGATTATTAATCACAAACCGGGTCTTTGTAACACTTTAAGCATCTCATCATTGGTCCTTGCAATGGCAGGTCGCTAATAATAGATAAGACTCATCTTGAAAAAATTAGATAACTTTCTGCAACATAGCCCCCAAAGGCCGGTTTAACTTAGAAGGTTAATCTAGGTTTTAATCTGCACCTCCGCTTTAGAATCGACGCACATTATCCCCCAAGTGTCAAGGATAATGCTTGCATTCTTCTGGAGACTTGTATAAATTGTAGCACTTTTTAGAGCAAATAGGCATTAGCCCCCAAGTATGAAGTGTATAACTTGTTATATGCTTTATACTTAGCACATATATATGTTGTTTGTTGAATATACCTTCAATGTTGCAGGCTGAACTGAGAAACAAAGATGCCCGAAATTCTAACTTGCAAGAAAATGTGAAGTCACAAAAAGTCGAGGCTACAAAAGCCAAAGAGGAGCTGACCCAGGCCCTGTCCGTAATGGAAAAGCTGAAAGAATCCTTCAACCAAGAATGTGCTGAATGGGAAACCGAGAAATCCGGTTTAACCAAAAGCGCTGTGGACGCTGAGGCAGCCCTGAAACCGGTGGTTGAAGAACTAGCCGGTTTGAAACGCAAAATCAATGCTATGACCTCTGCTATCTTTGGTAAGTGTCTGCTTATGTGTGTTGTGCCAGTCGATGAATCGTATAACTGACAAAAATGTTGATAAAATCTTTGGCAGGCACTCGGATCGCTCATCTTGGTACAGATATGCGGATGAAGCTCAAAGCGGCATATACATTGGTTGAACAGTTATACTCTGGGTCTCAACGGGTTATTAGCACGGCAGCTTATAACAAACCGGCTCCAACTTTGATTAAGGAAACCCTTGAGAAGCTGGGCATGTTACCAGCCCGGATTGCTGAGTTGAAGAGAGCAGCTGCCAGAGCAGGAGCTTTAACCGCCCTTATTCGAGCCAAAGCCTGGATTCCAGACCTTGAAGTGGAGGATATCATCAAAGGATACCCAGGCGTTAAAGAAGACGGTTCAAACTTCAACAATGGTGATCTTTGGCGGCTGACCAAACAGATGCGGCCAGCAGCCAGCAAGTTGGCTGATGATACTGATTTGTCCCATTTTCAACCGTTTTATGATGCAGAAGGGAAAAGACAACCGACCAACATCCATGAAGTCTAAGAACTTGTGCCTCCGATTCGTAAGCACACTTACGCCCCTGATATTAACCCTTCCAATCTTATCCATGAGGAAGCAGTGTTCCAAGCATTAACTGGAATCAATTGGTCAACGGCTGATTTCCAGCGTCTGGGGAGGGATGAAGAAGTGCCTACACCAACTGACCCTCAACCGTCAAACCGTCTCGATGAAGAGTCCTGATCCGGTCGCCGGTTTATATGGCTACTACGAAAAACAATGATACTGTTTGAGCCGCTTTGAAGCTTCATGTAATAGGATAGCTGAAACTCCGTTTATCTGCCATGCCATCGATCATGTTTCGTAATACTTTGTGACAATCTGTGCCACCCTTTGGGATATATTTATGCATAACCCATGATGAATTGCGTTCCTGGGTACAACAACTTAAAAGTATCTAGCAGTTTACCGCTAGACGTGTCATGATGTCCAAGAAGTATATAGTACCTAGATGAATAATCAAGTGTTTGTACAAAAAGTAATGTACAGAACATACCTCATTGGTTGACCAAACGTGTATACGGCAAAGGTGTTAATACCAATCCGGAACGTTGATAACTCCATCTTCATAATACTGGTCTATATATTAAACCGGACCAGGATAACCACCAGATTTTCTTTATAACACTGGCGATTTAGTCAAACCAGACCGAGTCAATGAACACCGGTTTATAATTGATCATGTGCCCACAACTTGTAGTTGAGAAGCAAGTCAGGTCAAGGACGCCGGTTTATCAAAAAATAATTATGATTTTCAACAAACAAAAGTCAAACAGGAAAATATGCAAGGCTTTTTACGAGCTGCCAGGCTCCAAATCGAGGCTTTTCATGGGCTGCCAGGCCTCTGAGTTAAACCATTTAACAAAGCCTTTTAAGATGGGCCTCCAATTAACCAATCATCATTTTAACTATGACAAGTTCAGGGTCTATAAAAGATTTAAGATCCTTATCTTTGACGGTTTAAGATCCTTATCTGTCAACCCCATACGGCGGAATGTATCATAATACAAAATATTGATACTACTTCCCCCATCCATGACCACTTTAGTAAACTTGTATCCCCCAACTTGAGGGGCTACCACCAGGGCCAAGTGACCCAGATTATCAACCCGGGGTGGGTGATCATCTCTACTCCACAAAATAGGTTGCTCAGACCAGCGTAAATACTGAGGTACTGCCGGCTCAACAGAGTTTACTTCCCTTTTGTGAAGCTTCTGATCACGTTTGCACAAACTAGTAGTGAAGACATGATATTGCCTGCTGTTCAGCTGTTTGGGATTGCTTTGATAACCCGACTGCTACTGCTGCTGACTCCCCTGATGGTTGTAACCTCCCTGGTTGCCTTGGTTCCCTTGATTGACGTGTCCAGTTTGGTTGCCTGGAAACCCTGAACCGGAACCACCACCTCCGTAACCCGGCCAGTGGAAACCTCCTCCTGAACCGCCGGGCGGGCCGTTGTCATATTGGAACATATTGGAATTCTTGAAATCCCGCATGATATAACAGTCCTTCCAAAGATGTGATGCCGGCTTCCCCTTTGATCCATGCTTTGGACAGGGCTGATTTAACAAGCGCTCCAAATTGTTGCCTGAACCTCCACCCCTCTGGGGCTGCTTGCCCTTACTGCGCTGGCCATTCTCCTGCGCGTTGGTATTTGCAACAAAGTCCAAGCTACTGTCGGCCTTGCGCTTACCACCATTTATGGCCTGCCGGATTATGTTGTTGACCTTTGGCATTGTCGTTCTTCTTACCTTTCTCCCGTTTGTCCTCCTCTGAATCCGGATCCTTGGTATTATCTGAATCGGCGTATTTAACCAAAGTGGTCATGAGTGTTGACATGTCATTGCAGTGACGTTTGAGCCTTCCCAACTTCTGTTTTAATGGTTTGAAATGACAATTGCCCTCTAATGTTTACACTGCAGTGCCTGCATTGATACGATCTTATGAATGCAAAATCGCTGAGACCCGTTTGACCCAATGGGTCGTGGACTCCCCTTCCTCTTGGACACAAGCGGCCAGATCTACGATTGACATCGGCTGCTTACACGTATCCTTGAAGTTCTGGATAAACCGGTGCTTCAATTCGGCCCATGATCCAACAGAGTTGGTCAGCAAGCTCTTCAACCAAGTGCGAGTTGTTCCTTCCAACATCATGGTGAAATACTTAGCACACACTGCCTCATCCACATCTAACATCTCCATTGCCATCTCATAGCTCTCCACCCATGCCTCTGGTTGCAAATCGTCAGTGTAATTTGGTACCTTACGAGGTCCCTTGAAATCCTTGGGCAGTCTCACATTATGCAAAGCGGGGTTTAAACACGGAACCCCTAAGGAACTGAACATCACTCTTGGCTCCACGGAGGCCGTGGGGTGAACCGGAGTATGCTGTCATGCTCCGTGTCGAGCTGCCAACTAGGCCTCCCGACGTGCGCTGCCATGGTCCACAACATCTTGCGCATTAGCGCCTCCCCCGGCCGGGTTGTTCCCTCGTGGTGAATTTCAGCGACGTGCACTACTAGACACGGCCGGTTCGTCCTCCACGTGTCTGTTATAACTCCGGCTTGGATGGGGAGTGGAATGAATCCTGTCACGACTGTGTGAATACGCCTGCTGTTGATTTAGTGCTGTTTGAAGGAGATCCCTGGCCCGACGTGCTTCCACTGCAACTAGTGACTCGCCGTCGGTTGGGAGGGCCGCCAGGCGTGAAGCGGTGTCCACAATGTTGTCCAATGGGTTGGAATAATGCCCGGGCGGCGTTGATACATACTGTGGCACAACGTTGTTCTGGCGAGGCGGGTCCGTCGTGCGTGGTTGAACCGGCGCTCCTGTTCCCGGCGCCCCTTCCCGTTTTAGTGTGGGTTGGCTACCAGCTCCTGGTGTGTTAAGAAGATTCTGCGGCTCATAAATCGACAGGAGACATGATCGATACCTTCTTCTCATGACTTCCTCTGAAGCATTCTGATCCAGTCTAATCTGGTAGGCCTGTGCTTCCAATTCAGCCTGCTCTGTAGCCATCCTAGCATTCTCTGTTCCCAGGTCCACTTTAGCCTGGGCTATCTGATCTTTCACCTTTGCAATCTCCGCATTGTGCTGATCCCTGGCTGATGCATCCACCTCCGCGGCCATCAACATTGCCAAAGCGTCGAACAAATCAGACAAGACTTGGGCCAGAGGCGGCGCCGAGCTTTCTGCCCCTGCTGGTGTGGCCGTTGTTGAACCGGAGAGCATTGCTGCGGCGGTAGATGAATGAGGCGCCGATTGTGTGCCGGCCATGAAGATGGCGGCCCAGTTTGGTAGATCGGGGGAATCTGGAATACTGTTGCCCTCGGGTCCTCCCTCAATCCGGTCGTCCAGCAACTGGTAAATTGATTCGGTCTCTCCAGAAGACTCGTCATCAGAACAGACCACGGTCTCTCCATCGGACACCGGTCCGTCCTTGTACCTCGATCCATGGATGACACCCACAAAAACATGCCTTGCCTCGGGCTGAACCGGCGAAGAACTTGCACGCCGAGCCATTTCGATGATGTCGGTGTAGATGTTCGGCTTAGTGGCCGGTTCGCCGATCTTGCCAATGAAGACGTGAATCCCACCAAAGGGGACCCGGTACCCGTATTCGATTGAATCGGCCTCGGGACCCCATCCTGCGTTGTCGATGTAGAGCTTGCCGCGACGACTCTTCGTCATCCGGCCCACAGCGTATCCCTTAAGTCCATCGAAGCTGCCCTTCAAGAACTCAAAACCATCGTGCGATGGCCCCATGGTGGGCACCAACTGTCGTGGGTTTGTCACGGCAGATGTCCTTGTGAAAGGACTTAGTCGTGGAGCCATCGCTATGGGTTAGCTTTAAGGGGTTAAACCGGACAAGGGGACACGGGGAACTTTATACTAGTTCGGCCCCTTCGAGGAAGGTAAAAGCCTACGTCTAGTTGTGATTGGTATTGCTAGGGTTTCGAAGGCCAGGGAGCGAATCCGCTTTGTCTGGCTCTCGAGTTGTTATCTGTTCTTCTGAACCGCTGCCGGGTCGTCCCCTTATATACATGGGCGGCGCCCGTCGGTTTACAGAGTCCCGAGACCGCCTCATAAACATTTCCGGTTCGGTCTCCACTCTTTCTATCTTATAATACAAGTTTCATACAAATGCCGGTTCACGACTACGGGCCTTAAACCGGTTCTGGGCCCTGGACATTTCCTCTTCTGTCTACATGGGCTTCAAGCATAATCAACTACGGATGAAGTTAACCCGGCCTTTCTGGCCGGTTTACGCCCAATAGTAATATCCCCAACATAATCCATTCAGAGACATGACACAACATGCAAGTACAATAATCTAATGAAAATTTGAACTGGTATCTAAAGAAGAACCGGGATTATCTTGGGCTTTAGATAGCAGAAATAGCAGGACCTCCTCCATCTTCAAATGCAACATTCTTACTTCCTCCAATTCTTGGGTTGCTTGCATAATGCGTGCCGCTAATTCCGTAATTTCCGGCCTCAAGATAAATATTACCTCATTCATGGCAGCCACACCATCTCTTTCTGCCTCTAATAGAGCCTCAAGCACTATAATATATGTGCTTAGCCTGCTCTCCAGTGGTGTTGCCTCTGAACTGCTACCATCTGGTAACATGGATGGTGCACTGCTTCCACAAATAGATTCTGGGGTTGTACATTGTGTCCTAGTGTGAACGACATCCTGAATGGTTTCCGCTGGACATCAGTAAGAGATAGTTATCGTATGATCCATGCAGTAAGCTTACATGGTAAATGACGGACGAATTATTTCCGAGCATGGAAAACTATATTTAAATGGTTCGAAGCAGCATCAGCCGAAAAGAAATTAAAATGGTAAGATGAAACTAGGGATGTAAGTGGCAAATAAACGAAACCCGCCAGTCCCATCTAGTTAGTTTTTGCTACCTCCCTAGTTCATTTTCCTCAAAAAAACAAAAAACTCTTTTGAACTATCATACCAGTAGTGGAATTTAATCGTGAATAAACCGGACCCAGTTGACATCCCTAGTTGAAAGGGAGTGTACAACCGCTATATTTAAGTTGCCAAGGCATCTAAGCAGTTGAAATAATCTGAGAAAGCACTTAACAGTGTGGCCTCATATAAACTACGAAGATAGTCATGTGATGAAGTTGAGAGGAAAAGTTAAGGACTCAAATGAAATAGTCATGCATTTCTTTACGATAGTACAACAGGCACTGCTGACATATTGGCCAACTCAGGTATAGCATAACAACAAATAAGCATTCGAATCAAGCAATACAGCAAAGCAGACAACTGAACTATTTGTAATTCAGTAGGATTACACGTTGAGGGCACAAGCCAAGAAAGCAGCCCACTCGCATTACATTTCACATGTATTAAAACACACTGGCTTACCATATGTTGCTGTGAAGCCTAGCTGCTGTTGCAATGTTCTTTGAAGATATCGTCAGCATCCCGTGGTTGCAAATCTAGTTGTTGTAGTTTATTCTGCACCATCTATTTAGGTAAAATTAATTTTAATCACATGCACTGGTCTGAATTGATCATCAATGGTTCATCTAAACTAATGAAAGAAGGGTGTGTGCATACACGACAATACTCCCTCCGATTCTTTTTACTTTGCGTATAACTTTTTCTCAGTTTTCTCGTATTAGTCTGCGTGTTGCTGATTCCTAGCGCTGGTTTCCTTTTGTGCCCCGCCCCATCCGCCTCTGCCCTAATTAATTGGCAAATTAGTCCAGAAAAATTAAACTAGTGCCCTCCTTGGTATGCGGGTCAAGAGTTATGGGCAGAGTAAATAGAATCGGAGGGAGTATATCTGCTTCCCTCTATTTTTATGCTTGTTCGAGGTGCCAGCCCCAAAAGAACAAATATTTTGCTTGATGGGGTTGGCAGCTCCATAATTAATAGAAGCATCAAATTAGTCATGCAACTTGGAAGATCAAGAACACACAAACAAGTAATGAACAGAGGCTCGGAGCAGTGATGTAATAGCTAGCATCAGAAAATGTAGGGTAAAACGAACAAAAAGCAGCGGAACAACATGCTAGTTTGCTGATGTGTAATTAAGCATAGAGAACATTAAACAGTCTGATGGAACCAACAGGTGGCATCAGAACAAAACTAAAGCATATTAACTATATGTGCACTGGTATGTAATTTAGCACATGTAACATGTTCACTGCCAGAAGTATGGCCCTACAGGTGCAAGAAGAATAACGCGTCTCATGAAAAACTGAATGATGCCCTGAAGAAATTCAAAGGTGCGGTGCTTATGCTAGGAAAGTGAACGTAGGCGCCGGCCATTGGATAATAGTACCTGATTCTCGGTGGCGTATGGGTATCGTTGTCATACTTGATAGCTAAGGATCGTCGATAGTTCTCGTGTTGCAGTTGAGTTTGGGCGGGCTGCCGCCGTCATTGAAGCGGCTCCGGTGCTACGGTTGCAACGCCTGTCAACATACAAGAAAGCTCATCTGTGGTAAGTGAACAGTTGCACGATAAAGAGAAAAACCGAAGGAGTACAAATCGAAATAACCTGATGAGGTTGCAGCGTCGGTAAAGCAGGGCCGATGGAGTTCAATACGGCGTCCGTGGAGCGGGTCCAGTGCAGTGGACGAAGTCTTCGGCGGGCGCGTTGTACAGTGCTTTCAGTGAGGCGAATCTGTTGCGGCGGACGAGGTCTTGTATGAAGGGCCAGAGAAGGGGTGGACGAGGGAGTCAGTGAAGGGCCTACGCTGTGGTGGACGAGGGTGCCGGTTAAGCAGATCCGGTGCGGTGGACCATGATGGCGGTCAAGGAGATCTGGAGCAGTGGACAAGCCAGTCGCTGAAGTGGCTCTGGTGAAGTGGTGAGTTGGCAGTTGGGGGTTCCAAGGTGCGGAAGGTAGATCCGGCGGGGTGTGAGGTCCACCGCTGCGGCGGAGGACTAGATTCGGCGGCTTGCCGTGGTTGGGGGGGGCGGGGACGGGAAGGGGAGGGGCTCTGGGGAAGAATGTTGGGGGCAAAGAGGGGAAAACAATGGAGTTACCAAAGCAGCCCTTTTCCATTCATGTGGCAGGGGTAAAACAGGAATATCGTAGGGCTAAACTTTCAGGCGCGTGATATTTCGATGTGAGCGGGAAGTTTGAAAGCTTTTGGCACCTAAAATTATAAGTATTCTTCTCTCGTACGGCCGACTATGATATCATGGCCGACAATTTGTTTGTTTTGCACGCAAAAAAATGTGCAAGTTCTGAAAATCAATGTCTCCAACTCGAAACTTAGATTGTCCATTCAATTCAAATACGGATCATTGAGCTACTACAAGCAAATACCATCATATGGTCCAATTCAAATGAAATTCCAAATGTGTTTATCCTAAATATGATGACAAAAGCAAAAATGTGTATGTGTATGAATAAAGTGGATGATTATAAAGTTTGAACATGCCCGTATGTGTATATCTCTAGGTTTGATATATGAATTTGAAATCACAAAATCCCGGCTTAAAATATGTACCTCCGTTTAAATGAATTACAAAAGCTAATGATGGAGTCGAATTCCAAAATTCCAATCTTAGGTTTGTAATTCTGGTACATCAAGGTATATCACGCATGTTCAAAAGTATCGTTATCTCATAGTACAAACTGTGAAACAAATTGATCAACCATGAATGCACAATATCTCAATTACACTAAAGTCCCTCAAATATAGACACCTCACTTTTTATCTGAAGTCAACCGCCCCCCCCCACCCCCCACACACACAGAGAGAGAGAGAGAAGTCGTTCTCTCCCCCAAACACTAACACACGAGCACATTAACACCCCTCTCTCTTGTAAAGTCCGGACCCCAACATAGGTCTCTATCACTTTGTCTCTCGGGCATGCACACATCTCTTCCCTCACTCTCTAGGTCTCCCGCTATCTCTCTTACCCAAGAACACGCACTATGTAGAGTGTATATTTCCCATACACACAAAACGTCGCCCCCAAACGTCTATCTCCCTGGTTATGTGGTTCTCGCACACTCACCTCACACACCACCCCCACTGCAAACAAGCACACTTTGTCTCCTTGTGCACCACTCTCCTCTTTCTATCTCTCCCACATGCGGACCCGCCCCAGCTCCTTCCCTATATACATATATGTCATGACTCTTTGCATAGCTCCCTAGTGTATAATTGTTCTCGATTTCGCACATTATTCTCTACACCATCTATTCTAGCTCTCTCATGAAGTCCCTATCACACACACAATGACTCGCTTCCCTTGCGTCTCTGTTCATAGGCCAATTTCGGACAACATCAACATTGTATCCCTATCTATACGCCATTTATGGACACAAACGACCCCTCTCTTCCTCTTTCTCTCTCTCTCTCTCTCTCTCTCTCTCTCTCTCTCTCTCTCTCTCTCTCTCTCCGGCGCTAGCTCTCTCTTTCTCTCGCTCTCACACCCCTCTCCCCCACACACACTCGATGTCTCTTCCAAATAGTCTGCTCCCCTCGCCCGCACCCGTGCTATCTCGCTACTACACATGTCACATAATTCCCCCTTCCCTTATACTAGGTTTACATCATCAGTGGTCTCTCTACTCCACATACACTCGCTCCCTCTCACACACAAACGCGTGCACAAACACACACAGACACGCACAAACACCCATTTACCTGGATCCTCATCTCTCCTCATGTCTGCATGTGTATCTCACACACTCACTCTCTAATTATGTATATGTGTCTCCACGTTACACAACACAAAGCCCCATGTACATGTCTCTCTCTATCCTCCACACACATAGACACAAAGAATCTGTTATCATTGCCTCAGTCTCTAACATATCACACACGCACTCTCTCTCTCTCTCGCAAACACGCTCAACAAGGGTTTCCCCGTGAATAACTTATCGTCTATTCGTGAACAGTCGTGGCAGTACGGCGAACACGAGACGTGAAAAAGAATAAATCTACACGTGCTTAGACCACCTAGTATGACTACTAGGACTAGAACAAGCCAAAAAGTGCGCCGCCGTCACCCCCTCCTTATCGGCGACGGGAAAATCTTTGTTTTACACAGTCGAGAAGTCATTGTGCTAAGGGCCCACATGCTGAGGTGTTGAATAGAATGTAGATGCTAGTTTACGGAAGCAAGTATCGATAATACATTTGTATCTCCATACTTATATTTCTTATCTTATAAAAAAACGAGTTGGTGATGATGGTACGTGTGCCATCTTGCAATATAGACCATCCGATCTATATCTGACGGATGGAAATTAAACTAAAAGATACCCGCACCCCTCTCCACATTTGCAGACAAGGCCTTCACTCGTTCATCCTTATCTCCAACAAACCTCATTGTTGAGCAATTAAGAAAGGAAGCCTCTCGAACAAACTGGCCTGGTGGCCGCTGCCGGCGTCGTCAATCCCCATGCCTCTGCTTAGTTCGACCACCAACCACCACCACACCCCACTCCTCTTCACCTTATCTCATATTTCTCGACATATCATTAGTTTTTACACATGGGATTACTCCCGCAAGGGTCAATCACAACAAGTGTTTTATAAAAAAATGCATCTTGATGATCCGTGCAATGCACGGATCTTGCTAGTACTCCTACACAAGACTAAATTGGTGATGCTGGTGTGTCTGCCATCCGTCGTTTCTGACCGTTAGATCTACATCTAACGATTGTGAGGTAAGTTGTTGCCTTTTCTCACAAACATCCCACGTGTCTACCAATTTGCAGAAAAACTCATAATTAGTATCTTAAAACCAACCACATCCCTCCCTGACCTCACCAAAACAGCCCAAGGAATATATTCTAATTGAAACATAATATATCTCTAGTGACATATGTATATCAAAATTAGAGTGTTTTTTACCAAGTTTGTGAATAAGTATTATTCTAATTATGATTCGTTGCAACGAACATGAACATTGCTAGTATTTCCAACCATGCATTTCTTTTCCTAGTATTCCATAGTTTTGAGTTTTCCATCAAGATATTAGTCACTCAAGGTTGATATTTACTTTCAATCATGTACACATATGCACTATGTAACTAGCCTTGCTTATTGGCTTCCAAAGCTTAACTTTCACTCCTACTTACAATATGTAGAGTATTTAACAAAAAAACTACCACTTTCAACTAGCCCTAGGAGGAATCTATTGTACAAAAAATAGCAAAAACATACCCAAAATTTCTTAATCCATGCCAAAAACTATCTAGTACTCCTACTGATTAGGTTCGTTTAAACCCATTTATGACAAGGTTGGCCCACATGTTCGTGCTGACGAGGTAGCTTAAACCAACACATTTTGTTTGACCGTTGACACGAGGGACCCACATCTGACCTTCTATCTTGTTATTCCCCCTCAAATCATTATTTTTCCTGAACATTACTTCAAACAGTACTGATGTGTGTTCGTTGGTGGCGCCGGTGATGAGCGAGTTGGCCGCCGCTCCGCCGGACGGGCCGGACGCCGCGCTGGCCTCCGCACGGGTTGGCAAGCTGGCTCGAGCGTGACTCACGAGCGAGCAAGCCGCCGCGCTGGCCTTCGCTCGAGCTAGATGGCTGGCCTTAGCGCGGTGTGGCGAGCAAGCCGCTGCGCTGCCTTGCTAATCTATCTAGCAAACCTTGCAGACAAGCAGCTGGACGGAGTTATCTTGGCTAGCTAGCGGCCGCGAGCATCGGACGGAGCTGGCATCCGGGCTGCCGCAACATAGGCTCCGCACCGCCGGCGGTTTTGACCTCGCCTTCTGCCGGCGGCGGTAGCTGCGTCCCATGGCCGAGGATGACTAGGTGGACGGGCCGGAGGTAGGAGGTCACTCGAGGATTTTTGTTGGTAAGAGCATGTACAATGGTTGATAAGGTAGTCTTATCTTAAGTCTGCCACGTATGCAAGTGGTAGTAGTTTCTTGGCATTTTAGTGGTTTCTTGCATTATTAGAGCAAGTACAATAGAGCTGGGTCAACGGGCTATAAGAAATAAACTACTACTACATGTTGGCTATAAGATGGTTTGTAGATGACATGGCACTGGCTTATAGCCAGCAGCTGGCTATACTATTAACCATGCTCTTAGGGGTTTCTTGTAAGGAACAATGTATGTACTACTAGCGACAAAAGGCGATTCTAGGTTGCGTTGTACTCCAACGAGTAATACTAGTGGTCACGGGAGTGTATACCTCGTTTTGTGGGTTCGATCCCGGCCGAACGCACGGCGACCTTTTTTTTAAATAGTACTACTACACTTCGCTGCGGGCCAATATTTTACACGGGTAGTTTGAGTTTTGAAGTCAAACGGACGTGCGGCCCCACAATCTGGGTGCACTGGACAGCCTAGCCACGTGAACGGGTTTTCCTTCCCAGCATCCTGTGGCTTGCGTGCTCGCCCTAGCCGCACCTCGCTTGCAGCTTCCAGCTAGTAGCATATTTAAACTAGCACCTCCCAATTAAGCCCGAGTAGCCGAAAAAGTCTGGCGGAGCATTGGGAACTGTGCACTATGGCTCTGTACATAAAGTGTTCTACTACTACTCTGTAGCTTGTGGCGTTGCATGCATGGAGTTCACTCCATTATTGGCTCTACTATAAAAGAAATTCCTCTTGCCGTGTTTTTTTGAAACGGAGGCAAAAGCTTTGCTTCATCTCATTCATAAAGAAGGAACTACTAACAAAGTTCAACGAGATCCATTACACCTCCACAAATGGAAGCGAAAAGCCTAGTCTCGCTGTATCAAATAACTCAAATGTTCTGCCCCCGTAGTAACCGTCGCTGATAAACAGGCTGCTAGTGTGTGCGTGAGAGGAGCGGCTGAGTAGGCCAGCTACGTGAGAGGAGCGGCTGAATAGAGCACCGAGAGTACCCACTAGGCCACTACGCAGGTGTACTTCCCCTGCATTGATAGTACAACGATGGTTCTAGAGAACAGTAGTACCCTCCACTTCCAACTATAGCTCCTTGGCCCTGAGATTCAAGAGTTCAAAATTGGTGCACTATACTAGACTAGACTAGAAGTACAGTACATCGCACTACTAGTTGAGAAAAGTAGTACTAGTACTGCTACAGTACAAGTACGTACTCCTCCGTCACATAATGTAAGACGTTTTTTGACACTAGTTGGCGTGTACAAAAAAATGGCAAAAACATACCCAAAATTTCTTAATCCACGCCAAAAACTACTACCTAGTGCCAAAAATTTCTTACTAGTGCTATTATTTATAGTATAATGCAATCCCATAACGTTCCATAATCCCTTTCTTTCAAAAAAATCACTTCTGGAGAGAAGATTGCTATCTCCACGCGAGCTTCTCATAGGCCAGCACCACCGCATGCAGTCATGTGAGAGAGAGGGAGACATCCATGCAGCATGCAGAGAGAGGAGAACACGGGCGGACAGCCAATGGGCTGCATGGGGCATTTATAGCTGCTAACTCCTCCCATCCATGCGCCAGGGGTATTTCCATCCAGAAAACATGCAGCGAGCCCCTGCCTTGGTATCCGGGTCTGCTCTTATGCACAGAGTAAAAGAATCGGAGGGAGTACTAGTAGTAAATAATAGCCTCACCCCTTCGCTGAGGAACGATCTACAGTTGGCAGGGACGAGGCCCTGCGGTTACTACGCTCTTATCTCCTCCTCGCCAGTTCCCCTCCCCCCGAAGAGAAGGCAGTTCATCACTGCTCCCATGGATTCGCTAGGCGATTCTCCTCCTCATCGGGGCTGGGAGACCTTGGACGACGATCCCGTGGGAGAAATCGCACGCTGCTCCGACGTCCTCACCGCCGCAAGACTCGATGCTTCCTGCACCAACTTTTTCAAGATGCTACTTAAACAGGCCATGCTTGTTGGTCTTCCATGCATCCTCGAGGAGAAGGTTCTTCTATGGGACAATCCTTTGAACAGTCCACCGCTCCCTGGCCATGGTTGCACGTTGACTCTGCTAGAGTTGCCGACGTTGAGAGGTAGTCGGATTTTGTCCGATGAGCAGGTCAGTAATGGAGTTTGATCATGTAGTACATAGTTATTCCATTTCCATCCCGTAATTTCTCCGCTGCCCACCGTCTTATATATAGGTCTGGGTCGGTGCCAACGAAGATTGGCTTGCATACCTCCGGCCGGATACCACCATCATTTTGCACAACATCCACAGCAGTGCGACCGTTCCGGTATACCCCTTCTCCACCATTGGGATCGGCCTTCCGGACTGGCTGGGCAAGAATACGTATGATGATGCCTACATGAGATTGAAGAAGATAGCAATTGCGGACCCGCTGACAAAGCGATGCGGCTACGACAATTACTATCTCATCGCAGTGTTTGACATAAGGATTGCCATCAATGCAGGAGGTAGTAACGGCAGAGGCTGGCGCATGTTGGCGGTGGCAGATTTGTACCCCTACATGTTCGAAGACGCCGTGCGCCATCTAGGCCGCATCTTCGCGGTGACAAGCCAGGGGACTTGTTTCATCTGGTTGACATCCTACGGTACGGGAGATTACAAACGGAATGCACAAACCATCATTTGCATCCCTAACGGTACTCCATTATTTTGCAGGGACCAGTCATCCCCCAATCAAAATAAGATCGCCGATCCTGGATGTGCATTTGCATCCGCGATTTGGTCTAACCTGGAACCTTGTAGCTGACTTTGGCATATTGGGCTCAACTATCTTAGCAGTCGTTACCCTTGGTACCACTGATGTGCAACATGGTCACATAATCTACCACGATCGGACCGTCACCATCTACCCAGGTATTCCATTTTTTAACCCTCTCGCCTTCTCTTCCATTGTTGTACTAGTAGTATACTTTGTAGTACTAGTAGGAGTACTTTTTACCTTGGAGGACGCATATAGCTAGCTAGGCCCTTGAAGACTTGAACCCACTAGCTGCCACCATTTTTGTTTTTCCATGTCTTACTATCTCATCCATGTAGCCAAGAGTGGCTATATATAATAAGCCGGTTATTTTACTTCCTCTATACCAGAGTAGTGCTATTTTCTGCACAGTATTACTGACCGCCACATTTGACCACAACATTATTATGCATGGACCTTGACTATGTACGTCACCATGTGTCCAGATCTGGGATGCCGCATGTACCAGATGAACGGCGCCGAGTTCGACCCCCGTGATGCTACATGGTTGCCGAGGAACACTCTTGGAGAGTACTCGCTTTTCATCGGGGACATCTACCCCATTGTGAAGCGGATGCCACCTTCCGTGCACGACACGGAAGGCCTACCATTCATGAAGCATGGTTGTGTCTTCAGTGCGCGCCGCCGGATGAACGACATGCTGGGACACGCTATCCCTGATTTATGCCGCTTTAGCTTGGATGAGTCTCCATCGTGTGGAACCGGACTAGAAAGCTGCAACAATGATTCCCGTTTCCCACCGCTATGGAACGTGCCATCCATGAGGAACACCTGGGACTGGAACCTGGAGGAGGACATGTAGCCCATCTATAACGTGTATGTGGAGTACGGTAATTGTGGACGGTAGCGCTGTGAATATATGTAGACTAGTCGTGCACAAATTTATCACATGAGTTGGAGATGAACTTGTGTGGCATACTGGCATTTTTCCTTTAGAATTTATTACTAGTAAATGTGTTATGTGTACGTGCAACTTGTGTGGTTGTTGCACGGGCTCCAACACGCTCTTTGAGAAAAAAAAGGTGGCACAGCTTTGGATATACGTGACGTGGCGGCATCATACAGTAGCATCGTTCGCTATAGTTGTACTAGTACACTCCTACTAGGACGACAACTCCTATAAAACCTTGCGCTTGGCTCTTTGCCTCTTCGGGAGGTTCAATAGTTCGTACTCGTGTGAACCTTGCACTTGGCTCTTCGCCTCTACGGAAGGTCCAACAATGATGATACTACAGTACAATATGCTTCTGGCAATCTGACACCGATTTAGCTGCTGCACGTCCACCGCGAGGGCGAGGGCGAGGGAGAGGGAGAGGGCGCTGTAGTCAAAACCCTCTCCTCGTCCTGCGAACCACTGCGCGCGTGGGCGAGGGAGAGGCGTAGTAAGCAAGCTTCCCCTCATTCGGCGAGTTGACGGGACACATCAAAGCAGTACTAGTACTAGTAGTAGTAGTCCATACTGCGTCCTTTCCGATTAATATTGCTTAATTTGAAACGAGAAAAATACACTGGCGGTCAACGTATGTAACAGTACGCTCTTTACGGTCACTATATATAGTTTTGCGGCGATTATGCGATCACTAGCTCATTGTAGAGCACCGTATTGCACCCTACTGACCGGCCACATAGTCGACGTGGCACTTTGTTGTCACCTGGTTTCTGGGTCCCACCTGTCAGTTGGTAGAGCAAAGAAATCAGTTAAACAAAACTTTAAGCAGGCGCGACACGAGTCCAACCCTTGCGCGTGAACCGCCCTGGCTGTGTATGTGAGTGCATGCACATGTCCTCCCTCGGTCTTCCAACAAAGAGTGTACTACATGATGTACATCTACACTTCAAATGTGTTTAGCCTTTAATCTAAATCGATATTGATTGACTAATGCACCAACTTGTGATGTAGGTATAGGCTACATGTCTATCCTTAATTACAGCATGCAACGACCTTCATTTAATCTTCTTATCTCAATGGTCGCATGCACACATAAGTCTGCTACTTTTGGGCGTTAATTATGCCTTGGTAAATGTGTAAATCTCTAAATGTACAGTCTTTCACGGATGTAGGGAGTAGGTTGAGCACTTGAGCGTGAGCATGTGTGTTGCGTCGTGTGCTGTGTGCCGCATGGGTGTGTGAGTGTTGCGTGCGTCCATGTGTACATGTGAGTGTTGCATGTTGCATGCATGCATGCATGCATGGGGCTTACTCCCTCCCATTGACATGTCCATTTGGCTATAGATTTCAACAAGTGACTAGGTACGAAGCAAAATGAGTGAAGTGAGCGTACAGGCATAGGGATAATGTAGAAAGGAAGTCCTCGCGATCCATTTATTCCCCATCTCGGTCAGAGAGAACTATTCAACTAGTCTTTGCAATGAAGTGACAATACACACTGCAGCAGATGGGACACGTAATTAATAAGCTGAACTAGCGTGTTGGTGTTACTAAATCAGTCGGTTATGTTTGGTAGTCTCAAGTCATTGAAAGCATGCACAGCCCACATATCTTATTTGTTGATATGCCACAAAACAAAAAACGAGAAGGGAGTTAATGTACGGTGCCTAAGTGTTTTGGGATTATTTGGTTTTCGTAAGGTGACTTACGCACCTAGACGGAGGGAGTAGTAGAATTGAGATTGAATGCACTTTCTTCCCCGTCTTCCACTCTTCTTCCTCCTCTCTTCTTCTTCCTCCTCTCTTCCCCATCATCGACCGCACACCATTTACCCCCGCTCACTGCTCGCCCGCCCGCGCCATCTTCCTTGGTAGCTCGCGTGTACCATATCCCCCCGCTCACTGCTCGGCCACACGAGGAGAAGCTTCTTCGCTCGCCCGCCCGAATCCACTTCCCCGCTAGTTCACAGGCACCGAAAACCCCAATGGCAGAACCGACTGCGCAGAGCCGTGATTGGAACTCCCTCCCCGATGTTCTCTTGGAGCAGATCTGTAGTCGTATGGACCTACTCAGCACTGTCCGTCTGGCCGCATGCTCGGTGTCTTTGTACCATCTACTCGTCTGCAACCAACTGGCTCTTTTCAAGACACCCTGCTTGCTAATGCCCGATCCTCGTAGGTGGCCCAGACACCGACTTGACGATCCTACTGAGGTTGTCGTGGTGCCCCTCAACATGCTACCACTACCCGTCCACCTGTCCTTCATGCGCGGCCACTACTGGGCCGGCATGAAGGCCAACTGCATCGTCCTCATCCACCACACCGGTAGTCCGTGGCGTCTCGTCGATATCTACACCCAGCGAGAGATCACCCTTCCATCGTTGGATACCGCCGCCATCGAGCCTCGCGGCCCGCTGGACACTCCTGCCTACTACGCATGAGACGCGTCAAGCTTTTGGCTCAACCTCTGTTTGTAGAAAGTTGTAATCTGCGAAGTGCCCACACCATCAGAAGACTACATGGATTACAAGCTCATTGCCTTGTTCAACAAGGGATTAGTCTATCTGGAATCCGGTCGCCATACATGGTTATGGCTCATCATCAATCCTGTTGAGGAAACATTTCTGTCTGATGCTATAGTGCATGATGGCATCATTTACGCGGTCGATGCACAGATTGGCTACCTATATTGGTGGAATCTATCGTCGTGTAATTGTTCTATCTCATCTCATCTTTACCTTATGAATACGACTGCCTGTTCATTTGTTACAAATTTAGAATGCATAGCATGTCTATAACCACATCATTGCTATATGTTCCTCTCATTTCCTAGATTTTTATGACCACACATGTTATTGTTAGAGTTGATATGAGAACAATTGGCATCTAATGATTGTTAGAATACATATTATGAGCATAACATCATGATTGCTATATGTTACTCTCGTTTACAAGATTTTTATAACAACGCATGTTATTGCTTAGAGTTGATTTGAGAACAGTAGTAGTAAGTGCTATGGTAGAATATGAGTAGGCGATGTCATAGTTGTTTTCCTCTCATTGTTACATGATGTTTGAACCATTTCATATTGCTAGAATATGAAAGCCATTGGCTTATTTTTTTAACTTGGGGTATGATTATGACCACGGCATTGCAATTCTCTGTCTATGATATGTGTCACTATTATAATAATCTTAATTCCACACATACTCTGAACATGATTGTTTATTTTTGTCCTTTTGGTCTCAAATTTGAATTGTTGCAGCAGACGCAAATGCGCTGGCCTTCATGATTCCAGGACCTGGAATCATACCAGCCGATGGGTGGTGGTTTATCGCTCGTTCAGCTGACGGCGGTCATTTGATGCTCATTCGCACGTACCAAATTGACCAAACCATTACATAAAACCACATGCAGTACAATGCGTGGGGCGTTCGTGACATTGATGGCTATGGCTACTTCGTGTTCAAGAAAGATCCCAGCTCCATTGGGCCAGGCGTATTCAACTGGAGGCGGGTTTACAGCCTCGGCAGTCACTCCTTGTTCCTCGGGCTCAATTATCCGATCATCCAACCAATCATCAATCAAATCACCGGCGATGATTACTGTGCTATGCAACTTCCATTCGCGAGGAGGGGCTGTGTTTACACATCATACCATGGGTTTCATGAATCACCATATCCAGAGATTCGTCGACACAGCTTGTTGCCAGATAATCTTCAGTGTGTGAAAGGCATCAAGCTTCCATGCGATGGATGGCTTTTGCAAACCCAACATGCGGCGATGTGGTTCATGCCAACAGCAAATATGCACAACTTGATTCGTGTTGATATCTAGACTGAGCCATGTATTCTGCTGCTGTAGCACGACCCTCTTTTGTTGGACATTATGTACTGTTGTTAGTTTGAAGCACTCCTCTCCTTTGAAGGATAGATACCTTCCTGGGATCAAGTGCATCCTAACTCACCTGCGTAGGATGTACTGATAGTGATGATGCAGATGCTGTGCAGAAGCCATATATATATAAGTTAGGCTTCAAGTGTGTACTTGTTAGTCAAACCTGTGTATAAATCGTGACACTAAATACGACTAGTAAGTAGTACAATAGCAGTACTAGTATACGTCGGTCAAATTATTCATCATGTCCACACATTGAATTGCGTGACAACACGCTGCGCGTGAGGTGACACAAGAATCCCGGTGGCGTGTTCGGGTATTCTGGACTTCAGATTTGGAGTACCACTTATCTGTCGAAATCTTTCATCATTCACTTAAAATAGTCGATTGATCATACATTGAGTACCATATAACTGGAGTTACCGATGCAAGTTGAAGAAGGATTGGCCCGTGCTGCCGGCTGGCGTCAAGTTCGATCCCACGGATCAGGAGCTGATCGAGCACCTTGAGGCCAAAGTGAGTGCTGACAGTGCGAGATTTCAGTCTCTCATCGATTTGTTCATACCAACCATCGACAGCGAGCACGGCATATGTTACACCCAACCTGAGAAACTTCCAGGTACGACACCGATCGGCCGTCTACTTGCACAAACATATTCCTTTGTTTATAGCTCTATTTTTCTTTTTAGATGCAGACCTAGTGAAGCAATTACAATTTGATAGTTAATAAAAAGTGAAACAAGTGACTGCAACATGCCAAAGATGTTATGAAAATGCCAACTAGGTACACTAAAACCTGTATTCCACAATACTGCAGGTATCACACTGAGTGGCCTAAGGAAGCATTTCTTCCAGCGCAATTCCAGGGCGTTCAAAAGGGGCGCGTGGATGCGTCGCAAGATATAGTCGGAGTGCGGCATGCACGTGATGTGGCACAAGACCGGCAATACCTTGCCGGTGATGGTCAACGGCCGGCAGACGGGCAGCAAAAAAGCTTCTGGTGCTGCACACCAACAAGAACTTCGACCAGCAGAGGAACAATTGGGTGATGCACCAGTACCACCTCGGGGACCTGGAGCAAGAGAAGGACCGGAGCTGGTCCTCTGCAAGATTTTCTACCAGACGAACACTAGGGCCAGGAGTAAAAAGATTATAAGTTAGTTTGGTATTGGTAGTTGTACTACCTTGTCGTCCGCAAGTTGGTATTGTTGTTAATGATCTCTTGGTATGAACTTGCATTTGCTTCCAACCATCATGCCAAGGGTCGACGTGGATATAAAGCTGAATCATTTGTTTCGAAACGAATTTTCAGGCACCTGATTTTTATTTGATGGGTAGCATAAGCACCCGCCGTTCGAATTCCCAGTTCTCCGATTTTTTCAAAACAAGTGCATGCACTTATTATCACGATAAAAAAACAATATCTGTGCTGCATCCCAGTTATCAGTCTGTACTTGCAGAATTCTCTCGTTTATTGAGCACGTATATTGCTTTTTCAGGTCGAGCAAGTTTCAACTGGGCTGTAGATTGCCCAGGGTTGTTTTGTTTTTAACAGGCCTAGCCCATGACGACAACGGGGCACAAAGATCCAGCATGTATCTACTGACCTCTGGCCCGCCAACGTTAGTTATATTTTGTCTTACAACATCCGCAGGCAGTTTTTTTACTGAATCAAACACACAGCCTAGTTCTATTTTCCTTTTGAAACGCATGTCCTACATCTGTTTTCTAATCTCTACCTATAGTTTTACTAGTTCATATACACGTATGATTATATTGAAAACACATAAAATTCCCTTTTCATATTTACATCCTTATTTTTGTTGTTTTTTCCCACCCAGTGCTGATTTTTTTTACCACTAGTTTTCCCTTAAACCAACTAAGTTGTCCCACGTCTTATTTGCTTGCAAAAACAAAACGATTATTTTGGCAAATCAATAAGTTCTTAAAAAAATGTTTATCATTCCGGGATTACAACAGTTCGGACTCCACCAAAATATACAAAATAAGGTTGGACTTTTTGACCGCGGTCCTGGGCAAAAAATGGGCTGTAATAAATTACTTAAGAATTAGCAAATGGGCTGCAAATTATAAAAAATAGCAAATGGGCTTTATGTTGCCTGCCATAGATTTGGAGGCTGACTTGTGGGCCTACTAAGTTCATGCGTACACAAGGTTTCTCAAAAAAGAAACTTAGTCAACAATCGACTCTACCAGCGTCAGACCGGTAGATGTCAATCTAACGGCAATCATGCTTCTTCAGTCTCTGATCTTCCTGCCCCAGCCGCCCAAACCAGCGCCGTCGGAACCGCCTGCTCCCGCCCCCCGTGGCCGGCAGTGCTGCCGGGAAGGCCTCACGGCCCCATCATACTCGCATCCCTGACCTGTCTATCCCTCTACTCACCCACACCTCCAGTTATTTTCCGGCGACGGCAGCCGAACCAGTCAACCCTCGTACTCTCCACAGCGTGGGCAGCCACTGCCGTGTCTTCCCCGGCTCCGTGTCGTTCCCTTCGTAGGCATCGCTGTCGTCCAACCGCCCTGGTGCTCTCGGCGCGGCATGGTCAACGATGTCCATCCAACGGCTGTAGTGCTTCTTCAACCTCTGGTCTTCTTGCCCCAGCCGCCCAAAGCAGCGCCGGTCGTGCCGCATGCTCCTGACTCCCGTGGACGGCTGTGCTGCCGCGGAGGCCTCACCGTCCCCATACTACTCCCACCGCTGGCCAGGCCATCCCTCCACTCACCCACTCACCCTGTTATTCTGTGGCAACGGCAGCCTCACACCGCAGCCGAACCAGTGAACCCTCGTACTCCTCTCCGTGTGGGCATCCACTACCGCGTCTTCCCCGGCTCCGCGTCGTCCCCTTCCTAGGCCTCGCTGTCGTCCACCGCCGTGGTGCTCTCGGCGCGGTGTGGTCAATGTGGTCAACGACCGACTTCCATCGGAAGAGTACTGTACGTGGAGAGGCTGACAGCTAGGTCCACGGCAGCCGCAAGGAAGTGCCTCCTTATTACGCGCAAAATAATTATTCCTCCACCTGACAGCAGGGACCCACCAGACGGGCCACTAGTATTTCACGGAAAAAATGTTTCCCCCCTGACTGCTGGGACCCACCGGACGGGCCACCATATTTCGCGAAAAAAAGGTTTGCCCCTGACTGCTGGGACCCACTGGACGGACCACAGTATTTCACGAAAAAAACGTTCCCCCCCCCCGCTGTCAACTCGGACCCACCGAAAGTGCCTCCTTATTACGCACAGAAAAATGAATACTCCCCCTGGTAGCTGGGAGCTAACCTGGTGGGAGGCTGACTTGTGGGCCTACTAAGTTGACGAGGATGGAGGGCTTTGTCAACTTAGTCAATATGAACGATTCTAGCTTAAGTGACCGTACGATGTCCATCCAACGGCCGTAGTGCTTCTTCAACCTCTGGTCTTCTTGCTCCAAAAGCCCAAAGCTGCGCTGGTCGTGTCGCGTGCTCCTGCCTCTCGTGGCCGGTTGTGATGCCGCGGAGGCCTCACCGCCCCCTACTACTCCCACCGCTGGCCCATGCTATCCCTCTACTCACCCACACCCCCTGTTATTCTATGGCGACGGCAGCCTCACGCCGCAGCCGAACCAGTGAACCCTCGTACTCCTCTCCACGTGGGCATCCACTGCCGCGTCTTCCCAAGGCTCCGCGTCGTCCCCTTCCTAGGCCTCGCCATCGTCCACCGCCTTGGTGCTCTTGGCGCGGCGTGGTCAATGTGGTCAACGACGGACTTCCATCGGAAGAGTACTGTACGTGGAGAGGCTGACAGCTGGGTCCACGGCCACAGCCCAGTTTTTTGTGATTTGCGAAGTAAGTTGCTTTGTCAAGCCCGTTGGCCTGCAAATCTTTCAAGACGGGGAGAGCTTCATTCGGCTGGCCGAGAAAATGGCCCATCAGTAATGAGAAATGGGCTGTACATTTTTAAAACACATCAAACCGACAGTTAGTTTAAAATATATTTTTTTCATTTTGAGATTTTAAATTACATTAATTTTTATGCGTGGAGAATTTGTTGGATTTTATATTGATATACATTTATTTTTAAAATCAGTTTGAATGTGAGTCGAAATTTCGGGACTAAAAACAGTTCGGACCGCCACCGAAATATGCAAAATTTCGTTAATTTTTTAACCGTGGCCACAATATGGGCTGTAATGCTAACAAAAGAATATGGGCTCCAAAAAACCTTAAGAATTAGCAATGGGGCCTGTAAATTATTAGAAATAATGGCAGATGGGTGTTATGCTGTTTTCCACAGATTTGAGGCTTTCCCTAAAAAAAGGTTGACGCACAAGCAGTGACTGTTGGATGTCCATCCAACGGCCGTCGTGCTTCTTCAATCTCTGCTCTTCCTGCTCCAGCCGCTCAAACAAGCGCCGGCGGGACTGCCTGCTCCCTCCTCTTTGCGGCCAGCTCTGCTGCTGTGCAGGACTCACCGCCCCAGCGTACTCCCATTGTTGGCCTAGCCATCCCTCTACTCACCCACACCTGCTGTTATTCTCCGGCGATGGCAGACGAACCAGTAAACCCTCGTACAGTCGTACTCCCCTCTGCGTGGGAAACTACTGTTGAGTCTTCCCTGCCTCCGTGTCGTTCCCTTCCTAGGCCTCGCCATCATCCACCGCCCTGGTGCTCTTGGTGCGGCCCGGTCAACGTGGTCAACGACCAACATGCATCTGAAGTGGACTGTACGTGGAGAGGCCGACAGCTGGGTCCACGGTCGCACGCAAGGAAATGCCTCCTTATTATATGCAAAATAATGATTCCTCCACCTGACATCAGGGACCCATAGAAAGGGCCTCTGTATTTCATGAAAAAAACATTACCGCCGCTGACAGCTCGGACCCACCAGCTATATCTTCGCACGCAAGGAAGTGCCTCCTTATTACGCTCAAAAAAATGAATACCCCCCTGCTAGCTAGGACTCACCTTGGTGGGAGGCTGACTTGTGGGCCTACTAAGTTGATGGGGATGGAGGGCTTTGTCAACTTAGTCAATATGCACAATTCTAGTTCCAGTGACCGTACGATGTCCATCCAACAGCCGTAGTCTTCTTCAACCTCTGGTCTTCTTGCTCCAGCCGCCCAAACCAGCGTCGGTCGTGCCTCGTGCTCCTGCCTCCCGTGGCCGGCTGCGATGCGGCAGAGGCCTCACCGCCCCTACTACTCCCACCACTGGCCAGGCCATCCCTCTACTCACCCACACCCCCTATTATTCTACGGTGATGGCAGCCTCACACCGCAGCGAACCAGTGAACCCTCGTACTCCTCTACGTGTGGGCATCCACTGCCGCGTCTTCCCCGGCTCCGCGTCGTCCCTTCCTAGGCCTCGCCATCATCCACCGCCCTGGTGCTCTCGGCACGGCATGGTCAACATGGTCAAGGAACGGCTTCCATCGGACGTGGACTGTACGTGGAGAGGCTGACAGCTGGGTCCACGGCCGCAGCAAGGAAGTGCCTCCTTATTACATGCAAAATAATTATTCCTCCACCTGACAGCGGGACACACCGGACGAGCCACCGTATTTCGCGAAAAAAAAATGTTTCTCCCTTACTGCTGGGACCCACTAGCTACATCTTTGCAGGCAAGGAAGTGCCTGACAGTCGGGACCCACCTGGTCGAAGCGTACGTAGCGTTGTCATTCTGGTCGCGAACATGTACGTACATACTAGTCGATGTAGAGGCGCACACGTGTCGTAGTAGAGGCGCGCACGTGTCGTAGTAGAGACGCGCACGTGGCATTTACACGTACGTATAGCGGCCAGGGTGTAAGAAAGAAAATACGGCCACGTATGTGTACATACGGGCGGGGTCTCGAACGCCTACTAGCGCATACGTACGGCCAGGGCTCGTGTATATTGCTGGGTCAGAACGGATAAACAGTGTCGTGCGTCGTGTTCATGGGGAGGCAACGGAATGCGTCGTGTTCATTGGGAGGGCTTGGACAGAACAGGCGATGGAAACGAGGCCTGGCGTACCACAGAACGGAGGAAACGGCCTTGTGTTCGACCGGCCCATGTTCGAAACGGGATCCTGTTCATCGGGAGGGGTCTGGCGTACCACAAAACGGAGGAAACGGACCTCCTACGGTCGAAACGGGGGTCCTGTTGATCGGGAGGGATGTGGCATACCGCAAAACGGACGGATCGGACTTGTGTTGGAGCGCTACGGTCGAAACGGGGGTCCTGTTCATCGGGAGGGGTGTGGCGTACCGCAAAACGGACTCTAGGGGATACTGTTCATCTCCACCGTCGACCTCCAACGAGCCTCCACGGGCTCCTGTTCATCCAGCCTCCACCGCGCGCTACTCCACCGGCTACTGTTCAACCACCCCTCCACCGTCTACTGTTCATCCAGCCCTCCACACCACGGGGTCCTGTTCAACCACCCCTCCATGGGCACCCCTCCACCGTCTACTGTTCATCCAGCCCTCCACACCACGGGGTCCTATTCAACCACCCCTCCACCGTCTACTGTTCATCCAGCCCTCCACACCACGGGGTCCTATTCATCCACCCCTCCACGGGAACCCCTCCTCCGTCTATTGTTCATCCAGTCCTCCACCACACCACGGGGTCCTATTCCTCCAGAGGCAATGCCACCGCTCACTGTTCATCCAACCCCCCGGCAACGCTCACTGTTCATCCATCGAGTGCAGCTTCAGTTAGCAGCAGTAGCGAAGGAATCGCTCGATCGGGTTCAGTTAACATCCATCGATCGATCGCTCGGGTTCAGTAATGCGTAGCCTGTAGTGCAATCGCTCGGGTTTAGTTAGAGCCCAACGCCTCGCTCAGGTTCAGTTAGAGCCAACGCCTCGCACACACGCGTGTACGTGTACGAGAGAAACGCGCATCGCTCGGCCCCCGACCTCCCACCGTAACTGGGAACTCCCCGAAATTTTCCTCCCCCTCGCTTCTACCACGGTTTTTTCCATCATGGACGGCCCAAATAATGTCATGCAGCTGCGTCTCCGGCCCGCCCAGGACGAAAAGCCCATTTTCTGTCATGATTTTTTGTCATAGAAGTAGGAGCCCACTATGATGATACCGGGTTTTGTCACAATTATCGTCATAGAAGTGTCATATGTATGACAAAAAAAATTCGTTCGGCCCAAAATGTCACGGATGTGTCTTTTTTTTGTAGTGTCTCAGATTACGACTTAGGGATTACCTACACCCCAGGCAAGGGCAATGTCATGGCTGATGCACTAAGTCGTAAGTCCTATTGCAACAACCTTATGTTCCAGCAGGGCCAACCACTTCTTCATGAGGAATTCTGTAAGCTTAACCTTCACATTGCTCCTCAAGGATTCCTTTCTACCTTGGTGGCGAAACCTACTCTTGTGGATCATATCATAGAAGCCCAGAAGCATGATACGGGGATTACCCGGATCAAGAGAAACATTGCCAAGTGTATTGCTAGTAGTTTCTCTATAGATGATCGAGGTGTTGTTCTCTTCGAGAACCGTCTGGTGGTTTCCAAGAAGCAAGGCAACTGATCCTTAAGGCGGATCATGAATCTCCTCTCACGATTCATCCCCCTAGTACTAAGATGTATCAGGACCTACGCCAGAGGTTCTGGTGGACTACGATGAAGAGAGAAATTGCTCAGTTCATTTCTAACTGTGATGTTTGTCGTCACGTTAAGGCAGAGCATCAAAGGCCTGCTGGCACCCTTCAGCCTTTAGCTATTCCTGAGTGGAAATGGGATAAAGTTGGTATGGACTTCATCACTGGATTTCCCAGGACCAAGAGAGGGAATAATGCTATCTTGGTAGTCATTGATCGTCTTTCCAAAGTGGCTCACTTCCTACCTGTTCGAGAGAGTATCACTGCTAGTCATCTCGCTAACTTATATATTTCTCGAATAGTGTCACTTCATGGTGTTCCACTAGAGATCAATTCAGACCGTGGTAGTCTTTTCACTTCTCATTTCTAGGAGAGTTTCCAAACTGCCATGGGCACCCATCTTTCCTTCATTACCGCTTTCCACCCTCAATCAAGTGGTCAGGTGGAAAGGGTCAACCAAATTCTCGAAGACATGCTTAGAGCTTGTGTTATCTCATTCGGTATGGATTGGGAGAAGTTTCTTCCCTTCGCCGAGTTTGCTTATAACAATAGCTACCAATCCAGCCTCAAGAAAGCTCCTTTTGAGGTTTTGTATGGACGAAGATGTCGAACACCTTTGAACTGGTCAGAAACCGGTGAAAGACAATTCTTTGGACCGGATATGATCCAGGAGGCAGAAGAACAAGTTCACGTCATTCGTGAGAATTTGAAAACAGCCCAATCTCATCAAAAGAGCCAGCATGACTGCTGTCATAAGGAAGTGGCTTATGAAGTTGGTGACAAGGCTTACCTTCGGGTTACTCCTTTGAAGGGTACCCATCGTTTCAGTATCAAGGGCAAGTTGGCTCCTCGTTACATTGGTCCTTTTCGCATTCTCGCTAAACAAGGAGAGGTTGCCTTCCAGTTGGAACTACCCCCAAATCTTTCCCGAGTACATGATGTCTTCCACGTCTCTCAACTCAGGCGTTGCTTCTTGGATCCCATCCGTGGAGTGGACCATGAAACGCTTGATCTCCAAGATAACCTCACATATCGATAGTACCCTGTTTGCATCCTTGATCAAGCAGAGCATGTCACCCGACGTCAGAACATCAAGTTTCTCAAGGTTCAGTGGTCTCATCATTCCAAGAGAGAAGCTACTTGGGAGCGAGAAGATCGTCTTCGACTGGAGTACCCCACCTTCTTTCTGTCGACCCCTGAATCTCGGGACGAGATTCTTTCGAGTGGGGGCGAGTTGTCACATCCCTAGTTCTGGTATGACCTAGACTAGCTAGTCATGTGTGCATCATGTTTAAACTTCATTTAAATTTGAATTGGGGATTTGTGAAACCCTTAGATATCATCTTTGGAAATAACCCAGATAAAAATTGCTCCAAAAAGGTCCAAGAAAATGTTCATGTTGCTCTCTGAAAATATTGGTCAGAGGTAAAATTCAAACAAATATTTTTGGGAGCTCATAAATATTTATTTTGGCCATTTGGAATTAATCCAGTATTTATTTGCGTTGGATAAATATTTTTATATATACAAAATATTGTCTAATATTTATGAATTTTGGTGAGGGGCTTTGGAGTGGTCCAACTAGTCCCTACTAAAATTTACAGAATAAAATAAATTGATTTAGTATTTTAATAAATCAGAACAAATGTCAGAAAATAGAAAAGAAAACAAAAGTGGAAAAACGCTTACCTGCACTTACCTCCTAGTGCAGCCCGGCCTGGCCCAGCGGCCCAGCAGGCAGGCCAAGCCGACTGACACTGCCAGTCGTTAACTTCCTCGCGCCAGGAGGACAGGGGCACACGCTCGCCGCCCGCGCGCATGGGCGCCACACCACCAGCTTGCCTGCCTACCTCCCCCGCTAGCGCGACGCCGTGGTTGACCCTCCGCTGCCGTCTGGATCGAGCCCTCCCTCTCATTCGCTCTCTCTCCCTCTCCCTCGCTCTCTCCCGAGAACCGAACGTCGCCGTCACCGCCGTTCGCTGCCCACGTGCTCCTCGCCATCCCCTCGACCGCCCGTCGTGCCCAGAAGCTCCGCCACGTCGCTGGCTATCTCTCCATCAAGCCATGCGCCTCGGGAGGCCCTAGAGCACCTCCATCGACGTCGTCTTCATCCCCGGCCACCGGAGATCGTATTCGCCGCCCCGCCGTCTCCAGTGCGTCCCCGAGCTCGCCGTCAAGCCCGTCGAGTCCGCAGTGAGCTTCTGCTCCGTTCCTCTCTCTCCGTTTAGCCGTTCGCGCGCCGTAGCCCCGTCTACCACCACAGCCGTAGCTCTTCACCGCCGCCCATGTCGTCGTCGCACTAGCTGCCGCAGCTCGCACCCGAGTACCTCACCGTGCTTCTGGTGCCATGGGAGTGCCACAGAGCCCCTCGGGTGGCCTCCTCGTGCCCCACCGGCCCACTCCCGCTCGAAGCCGTGCTCTGTCCGCCGCGCCGAGCTCTGCTCCAGCGAGCTCCGGCTGTCCCCTCCTCTCCCACTTGCTCCAGATGACGCGTACAAGCGCTGGCTCCTCGCCTGTGGTCTCCGCCGCCCAAATGGTCGCTGGAGCGACGATCCTGAGCCCCTCCACCGCGTTCGGCCTCGTCGGCAGCTAAACGCCAGCGGGATTGACCGGGTCTAACCCCCCTGTTGGCCCAGATTTGACCCGTATGGGTCAATGACATGTGGGGCCCGGCCCTGCTAATTTTTAGTTTAGGATTAGTTTAATAACTAACTAACTCTGTTAGCTAACCGCGTCACTGACGTGTGGACACCACACGTCAGGTTTGACCTGGACAGCCGCGTTTGACTCACTGACGTCATGTTGACGCAATATACCATTTTTTGGTTTAAAAATAAATCAGGAAAATCCATAAAATGATATAAACTTCTAAAATTCATAGAAATTCAACCGTAGCTCAGATTGAAATAAGTTATATATGAAAAATGATCAGAAAAATGCAATCTATCCATATGTACAATTTTCATGCATCACAAACCAACTTATACCTGCTGTATATGAGAAAACCTATGAATGGCATTTATAAAGGCTTATTTTGGAGTTGCATTTGAATCTTTGGTTCAAATGGACTTCATGCAAATGAATGCTAGATGCATTAACACAAACAACATCACATCTTCATGCCATGTTCATGCATCATATTGTTGCATATGCTTGTGTTTTGATTGCCGACACCGTTCCTTCTTGATAGGTCCTGCTCCGGAGACCGATCCCGAGTACCTGTCAGAGGAGCAGTGCCCCCTCCCCCCTGTTGATCTACCAGGAAAGCAAACCCCCTTGTTCATTCTGATACAATCCTACTCTCTCACTCCTGCTCTTATTTATTCCGTTAGGACAACAACAATTCAACTGCTACTTTATGCTGCGGTAGTTGAACCCATTCCTCTGCATGACCTGTCATTGCCACAGTAAATAGTTAAAACCCACTAGCATGTGTAGGAGTTGAATGAGCCATGTTGTGTTCCTACCATGCCATGCCTGCTATTGCTTAGAGTTGTGTCAGGTCTGATTCATTGGGAATGGATTGGAGTGTTATGATATGTTCTGATGCTGAGAGTTAAGAGTGTAAACACGATTTGGTAAAGGTAGCGGTGAGAGGCCATGTAGGAGTACATGGTGGGTTGTCTCACTGGAACCGTCCCTAAGAACTGAGTTCTGTGTATGTTGTCCAATGACTAGATACTACCACACATTGGGTTCCGGTAACTCGACCCCTCTCGACTTATTAACCGACTTGGTCTCTGTCCAGGAGTCGCAACTAGTTTCTGGTGTTTGTAGGTAGTGCTATTTTTCTACCGAGTGGCACCTGGCAGGGTGGGCTTGGGACAGACTAGGCACAGGTGGCACGGTGTACCAAGTGGCACCCGGATGGTGGGCTTGGGAACCCTGCTCACATCCTTTGGGGCCGTGAGCGACACCCCGGCCGGATGTCCTTGCGGATGGAACCTGAATAGGCGATAAACCTGGACTAGAGTCTTGTGTGGTTAGTCAGGTCGTGGCCGACACCCTCGCCAGGCTTCCGCTTGAAGGTTGCCGAGATACATGACATGTACATAGTGATAAGTGGTGAGAGCGTGTGTGAAGTAGTACACCCCTGCAGGGTTTTCATGATCTATTTGAATAGCTGTGTCCTCGGTTATGGACTTCTTGGATGCTTACGTGGTACATAGACAACTTAAAGAGGATACTCTAAAATGCTCAAGAGAAGTGTGAGTGCTATGGATGGCCTTCTCGTAGGGAGACGGGGATGAATCCATAGTAGTGTATTGATGTGGTGATTAGTGGACTCGTGTGCGCTGCCTCACCTCAAAGAAGTTTCTCGTAGTCGTAGAACAGGATAGCCACTGAGTCAAAGCTGGCTTGCTGCAACTAAACCTCACATTGTCTTCTTGATACTAATGCATGTATGATAGGATCTGATGTAAGTCTTGTTGAGTACCTTTGTACTCACGTTTGCTTTAATTATGTTTTGCAGGTGAGACATCTGTCTCACTAGTAGTACCGCTTGGACTTCGACGAGTAGCTTGTTACCTCAGCTACGATCTTGTACCCTTGGGAGGGACTTGTAGATAGTCAAGCTTCTCAGCCTTTTTCTTTTGTAGTTGTCTGTACTCAGACATGTAATGCTTCCGTTGCTTGTATGCTCTGAATGATGGGTCATGAGACCTCTGTTTTTATTAATGCTATGTGGCTCTTCTGGGCCTTTATCTATATGAGTTTCAGTTATGTTGTGATGCCATGTTGTACAACACATACTTGCATGTTATGCGTACGTGTGACGTGTATTGCTATGTGTGGGATCCGACAACCTAGTTGTTTATCCTTGGTAGCCTCTCTTATGGGGAAACGTAGTCTAGTGATTCCACCGAGCCATGGTAGTCCGCTACAGCCCGGTTTACCGGAGTCCTGCTAGCCCAGTACTACTGCTCCGGAACACTTAGACTGGTCGGCATGTGATTCACTTCGTTCCTGTGTCTGTCCCTTCGGGGAAATGTCATGCGGTGACATCCGGAGTCCTGCCTAGCCTGCTACAGCCCGGTTCACCGGAGTCCTGTTAGCCTAGTGCTACAACCCGGATTCGAACGCTGCTGACCGACATGCTTGATGTTGATTCATGTATGCCTGTCCCCGTAAGTTAGTGCCACTTTGGGTACATGACTAGTCATGTCGGCCCGGGTTCTTTGTCATATGGATGCTAGCGACACTATCATATACGTGAGCCAAAAGGCGCAAACGGTCCCGGGCCAGGTAAGGTGGCACCCGTGGGAATACCGTGCGTGAGGCCGCAAAGTGATATGATGTGTTACGTGCTAGATCGGTGTGACTTAGGATCGGGGTCCTGACAGCTGGCCTTGTTCAGCCAGCTGGAAGCCTTGGATGCCTTAGTTGAGAAGCACCTTGACCTCGCCACACAAGGCGCCGCTCCTTAGCCGCCGATCGGTGGCCCGGCCGGCGCACTGAGTTGAGGAGGAGGAGGTCGTACGTTGATGGATGCATCTTTCTTCTTGCCTCCTGTAAACACCACTGCGATCGCATCATCGTGGCCTTAATTCTTATTTTGCTATTGCATTCTTGATACAGTCCATACAGACATGTGCGATCCCTTTTCTCAATACAGACATGTCTGTTCCAGTCTTATTTTGATTGGCTTGAATGAAGGTCTATCCTGCCATTAGGTGCCGCAGCGCGTTGTGCTTGTCGTTAGGCGCCGCGGCGCGCTCCGCTCGTGTCCGTTGGCACACTCTGCTCGCGTCTATTGGCGCGCTATGCTTGCGCCCATCGGTGCGCTCGGCTGGTGGACAGCTTTTCCTTGCGTGTTCAACTGCTATATGCATATATATTTATGGTTGCTCGCCGTTGAGGTGACCGTGGAGCACTCTGCTTGCATCCCTTCACGCGCGCTCGGCCAATGGTTGGGCGTGCGCACGATCATGTCGGAGGCCCCGTATGCATGTGGTTGCACCGCGCATGTTGCCATGCGATGTAGTTACGTGCGTCACGCTGGAGTTACGCGCTGCAAATTAGAACTGCCATCAGGGCCTGCCGATATTCCTGGCCGTCCGGCTTCCCCTTTAATTCCCGCGGCCATTATAACCTTAGTCTCTTCAACCTTTCAATCGCGCCCCAAAACACAACAAGCACAACCACGACGACACATAGAGAGGGGATGTTCGATGGTGCTCCAATGGACTTCAGCGAGCATAGAGTGGAGACCCACACGAGGGAGACGGATCTCTCGGTGGTGTACACCATCGACCCAGCCATGGTGGGCGACTAAATCAACAGCATTGAGCAGTTGCTTGCTGGAGACAAGTACAAGGTGGTCGGCATCGACCTCCAGTACACCACCGGTCGTCCCGGCATAGATCAGAAGGTCGCCGTCCCCCAGTTGAGCGTGCGCCATCATGTCCTCATCTACCACTACTGCATGGCCACAGAGCCCTGCGACCATTTCAACAGGTTTGTCAACAGCACCGATTACAAGTTCGCCATGGTGGATACCAAATACGATTTTAAAGCGCTCAATGTTACGGGCTTGGACTGCAAGGACCTTGTCGAAATCCATGACCACTACAGGGTCTGGGGTAGCACGAAGCAGGACTCCCTGGTCGAACTTGTCTCAGCCATCATCGACCCCTTCTACAAAAAGATGAAACGGGATGCCCAGATAACAAGTCCCGTATCCTGGCACGGGGCCTGGATGTGGCAACTGGATGAACCTCAGCTCAGGTTTGCGGCCAAGAGCATGTACACATGCTACGAGATGCATAGGCGGATCGTTGACATGAGGAAGTGTCTCTTTACCCAAATCGACGAGCCCGGATCGAGCCACAAGCAGGGAAAGCAGCGCCACAAGAAGTAGATGATGATCAGATGATCGTTTATGCTAGTTAATCATGCATGTAATATATAATTTACTTTATTGGTGTGTGGAAATGTCATGTGTGTAGTAGCCACCTATGTAATTATGCATGTAATAGTTTACTTTGGTGTGTGCAAATGCCATGGTTGTAGTAGCCACCTATGTAAGTGGATGTTTAATTTGGTTATGAAAGCATGTCCTTATAAGTGTGTGTATATATATATGTTGTTGTTCTATATGAAATCCCATCGCACAACACACACATCTTATTAACAACAACTGTCTGTGTTCTTATCGGTCTACAGAAACATTTCTGATTACAGGCATGTTTGCCGCGTATCACACACATCTTGTTAAGTTGAACCATTTATGTTCTCATGTCTCAACGCAAACAGTTCGTCCGAGTGAACCGCATGCCGTATATCGCACACACCTTTGATCTGGTTGATTGTTTCTTTTGTGTTGCCTAATCACAAACAGTTCATCCGAGTGAACCGTATGTTGTGTATCGCACATGCCTCCATCTGGCTGCCCGTTTCTTTTGTTCCTCCTCATCGCAAATAGTTCATTGAACTGAACCATATGCCCTTCATCGCACACGCAACTAAAACCTGAACCTTGTTTGATGCATCCGTCATCGCAAACGTTTTACACATTTCTGACGGTTTTCATACAACACCATTTGTGATTATGGCATCGCATACAGTTTCTCGAAGGGTCTCTGATCGTAGTGTTGCGTTAGCAGCATCCTACAGTAGTGCATGATCATGAGCAGCATGACAACCCAAAGAAAGGAACCGATAGCGGGACTATTTTCCTTGGAAGATGTTTCTTACATTAAAAAGTAATATAACATATCTCTCTGCGTACCTTTGTTTATAAAAATGTATGACCGGATTGCCTTGTTTGTCCTAAATCTTTGCTCTTATAAAGGCTTTATAAAGAAGGACAAACACTCCCCGGCTGCTGGCCGAGGAGGTTGAAGCCGATGGTCGATCAACAAAGTTTTGTACAATGCGGATCCGAGAATTAATGATGTAAAATACTTGGATACATAGGATCATAAATTGCGAGTAAAGTCGATTTATTGTAGCCCATCTTTTAAAGACCAAGGGGCACAATCTCGCTGAGACAAGCGAGCAACTTACATAAAGCTCTCCTAAATCCCAAGTGGCATCGATTTCCTATCTATTAAGCCCCTTGGGGCCAACATTGGCGAGCCCAGCTTTCGTTGGCTCTAGCCCCTTTAAGAGATCTTTATTCTCTTTTCGAGAAGTTTGTGTTAAACACAACAAATTTTTTCTGTCAAATGGATATCGATCCTTAATTCGGCCACCCGTGCCCACATTAAGGCTCGGGGGCTACTGGGCTTTGCACTCATTAATTATAAATATTAAAGGGGCACATCGATCCCCTGACCTGGTGTTGCTACCCGACCAGTGGCTCGGGGGCTACTACATTGCCTATTCAATGCAGAAAATTCAAAGTGCTCAGTGTTCGGCATAACCGAACTATGGACAAGCGCGTCTTCGGACGACAATAAGTGCCATATGGGACTTATCCAGCATCAAGCTGATATATCACGGCGACTTCTCACGACCCTCTCTCAGGGGCCCGTCCGCCGATCACTATCTATACCTACTAATAAAGCAAGGTGATATTCTTAGTTTCGTCCCGCATCTAATTCTACGTTACATGAAATACACGAGGTGGTACTAAACCGCGGAGCCAAGTTTCGTTAAAAAAGTTCCGGGCCTGTGTTCGTTCTCTTTGGGTCGTACGTACGTCAATATCAGTATATGTAAATTGCATGGGCCGACATGGGCCTAATCCACACATTTTTTGGCATTTTGGGAGGAGCGAAAAAAAAAACCAGCCGTGTGAGACTCGGACACAGGACCTCACCGGCCGTGGAGAGGACCGCAGCCAACTGAGCTAGCAAGCTCTTCGAAAATAAAAAGGGTTCTTCATACAATAGTCTCATATCGATATTTTATATCAAAGCTCACCAATTTATATAGATTTGCAAGTAGTCTTAAATATTAGCAAGTGACCTCAAAAAACAAAAAACAGAGGAAACAATGTGCCAAAGGAGAGAAAAGTACATATAAGAGGTCACATGCACGACACAAACATGTTGGATTGACTCTAATTACAAGGATTTGTGGGCTTGCCATTGCCTGATTGGCTCTAATTAAATTAACTGAGATTTGAGGACATGATAAAAGCATATATGCAGGACTCGGTGCATATGCATGTACGCTGGTTGTGGCTCTAATAAATGAAATTGTGGGCTGCCATGGCTTATTGGTATGCATGCACTCGTGTTCATATCAAGGCATCAATTTTCTCTCCCGTTGCAACGCACGGGCATTTGTGCTAGTTACCTCTAATATATTACACTGCGTTTCTATTCCTATGTATGCTGCCGAGCTAGGAGTTGATCCTTAGGCCGAATTCATGACCTGAGTCTCAGAAGCTACTAGGATCAGCGGTTTCATATTTTCCTTCAGGAGCATCTCGGATTTTAGGCTGACAGACACCTTCAGGGCTACTAGCAATACATCTCGTCACCAAATAAATTTATACGCATCAGAAATAAAATCCGCAAACAATTAGCCCATGACCGAGGTGCTGAGCTACCTCAGAAGCAGTTCGGCATATAGCTCGGATGGAAGTGGCTGGCTCCTTAGAGGGCATTTCTAGCATTAAGCTTGGCTAAAACTTTTTGAACCAAGGTGATCTATGGCACCTTTGATATAGTCCGGTGTTGGAGCTTGGACATAGTCCAGCGTTGGAGCTTGGATACAGTCTGGCGTTGGAGCTTGGATATAGTCCGGCGTTGGAGCTTGGATGCAATCCAGCGTTGGAGCTCAGACACAAGAGGACACTGCCACATGGGAAACACTTCAAACCTGAGGTGCGGCATAAAAATAACAAGGCATTGATAAAGGCCAAAGACTTAAAGGGCTCCTCGGATACCCGACATGTGAAATCTTCAGATTTAGTTGGGCAACCCTCCAGATAGAAGATGGGAAGATTTATTGAACCAGTTTTCAAGATCGACGACCGAAGACGAAGAACAGTTCGGAAGAACTGAGGAGCTTCCCCAATTTGAAGACCGGTTCAGGGGGCTACTGACGGTGTCCTGGATTATGAGGTACTCACCATGTCGTCTCCCGATCAGTTGGATTGGGCTGAGGACCCCCATGGCCATTCACTCATGGGCCAGTTCAGACAGCCGATGTATACACAAGGAAGATTCCACAAGACATGGTGATCAAGACAAGGACTCCTTCCCACCGGCGTATTCGACTAGGACTCTTGTTATCCTAGGCCTCTGGTACATTATCTAAGTCGAGGCTAGGCTAGTCGATAGGGACAATTCTAGATCATTATTATTCATCATACCCTTAGGTTTTAGACCACAACATATGATCTCGAGGTAGATCAACTATGTACTTGATACTCCATCAATATAAACAAGAGCGGGACGTAGGGTTTTACCTCCATCAAGAAGGCCCGAACTTGGGTAAAACTTCGTCTCATTCGTTCCTGCTACCATTGATCCGAGGATCCACAGCTCAGGACCCCCTACCCCAGGATCTTCCGGTTTTGACACCGACAGTGGATGCTTGTATGTGGGACATGCACGTGAATCTTTGTACTCACCACGGTACAATATACAATCATTCACAGAAGCATGTATCTTCTGTACTTCAAGTTCCAATGGGCAAACAATTCTCTTCGCTTCATTCGTGCTTCTGGGGAGCACATTATCTTTCGGAAGAATTTCTTTGAAAAGACCTAACATCTCTGTGAAGCCCTTGTTTGATAGACCATTTGCTGCTTTAAATCTAAGAAGCACCAGGGTGGCACTCAACCTGGAATATTTCTTTTTGCAACCTGGATACAATTCTTTCTTGGAGTACACATCAATGGTTGGCAGATCCTTGTACCCAATCATATCCTTTTTTGGGCCCTCGAAATCTGCAATCATAGCAGCAAAATCTGGCATATAAAGATCGTCGTCATCTGCATCGACGTCTTGGTTTTCCAGTGGGCATTTCGGCTTTCCAGTGTTCCATTGGTAGCTTGACGCCTCTGCCCCGATGTTAGATTCAACATCCATGTGACACTGATCGGGTTTTGGCATCTCGCTGCCCTGGGTATCTTCATCCATGACCTCCTCTTCACCGTGTTTGGTCCAACTTGTATATCCATCCATGAATCCCCTAGAGACTAAGTGCATCTAGACATCTGCAACTTCATGCAACTCTGTATTGGCACAATCAGTACATGGACACAGGATGTAACCGCATCACCAATTCTCCTCTTTGTACTTTCAGCCAAATTCATGAACTCTATCATGCCACTGATAAATCTGCGGTTTTCCGATTCTTCATCCATCGAGATCGTCCCATCTGCAGCACACGAATGGTAATTAAAAACAAAACAACAATATTAATACACGGATTAACTGCTGCCCAAAGATGCGTGCATAAATCACAAGGTTTTATTTTAATAATTACTAAGGGCACTCCATGTTGTTATGCAGACGTGCAATGACAAAAAATAATGGCCAGTCAATTTACACGCAGTGTACTAGTACAACACTACCCTTAGGAATTTAATACCTTAATTAAGCCACTCACAGAAAGAATACCTTAATTAATTAGCCGCGCGGCAACCTCCACCCAGCAGACAGACAAGCGTGATGCGGCGGCAAGCCGAGACAGTAGGGTCGAGGAGCAAAGCTTAGTGCGGCTGCCGCCTGAAGTTCGACATCCACTATCCCGCCATCGACCGCGATGGATGTGCTCGAATCACACCGCCGCCGACCTCGATGGTTGAGCTCCTCCTATCTCCCACCACAGATCGAGGATTGACCTCCTATGATGCCGCCACTTCCCACCGACCAAGGATTGACCTCTTCTCCGGTAGCCGCTGCCTAGGCCGCCGCCGCCATCTCTATACACAGAGCGGCTGTTTTTTATGGATATATCCACAGAGCGGATGTTTACATGGTATTTCACCGTAAATCAATTATATGGACAGGGTAGTACATCACATACGGTTATGTAACGACAACCGTGTCTAACCTACGTTGTCTTCTCACACGATTTAGTGCAGAAATTGTGTGTGACGTTGTAATACCTAACACACAAATGACATTTATAAACAGTGTGCCGTATATAACATATAGTGCCATAAGTAGTTCCCGGCCGTTAGCTTATCTCCATAGTTCCCCATTTCCCCCAAATCCCTACATAGCCTCCAAATTCCCTCACGTGGCGCTGACATTGGGGGAATGCGGATGAGTGGTGCTGATGGTTTCGGTGCGGCTGCTCCTGCTCGTATCACCGCCACAATGGCGGTCGCCGCCAGGCACTTGCCTAAGGTCATCAGAAGGCAGGTGTACTACGGATCCGAATCGTCCTGTTAGGTTCCAATCTATCCTGGTCTACTTTAGCATGTCCAAAGTATAGCTCCTCGTTGAATCCGTCCTGAATGACCCCCCTCCCCAGGATCGTATCTGCCGCCGGAGCCGAAGCATGACTCCAGACTCCCACAACATGAGTTCGACTACGAGTTTTGCGCCACCGAGAAGTACCAAAAGCTGAGTTGTGTGCATGGGCACACTCCCGCTCGACGTGTATGCATGGAGGGATTTTACATTGGCAGGCGTTTTCTCAGTTGCCCCTTAGAGGTTAGTGCTAATTAAGTTCATCATTTTACTTCAGTTAATGCCACCGCTCATCTAGAATACTATTTAACATTGGCAGGGATATGAGGCTTGTGCCTTTGTTAACTAGCTGGATGAAGAATGGCATGGCAGGGCTCGGAGTGTTATCACCAAGCTCACAGAAGATAACATAAAGCTGAAGAAGAAACTGGCTGATCTAGAATGTACAATCAGTATGATGAAGCAAGAAAGAATCAATCACAAGCAACAGGTGAAAGAAAGAGACAAGAAGGAACTAGCATGTGTAGTTGTGGTTGTCGCATTAGACATGTTCTATGCGCTGTTTGCAATGATGATTAGGGGTTTTGTTTGATAGTATTGCTAAAGCACATCTAGATGTGCTCTAAGTAATGCACATCTAGGTCCTATGCCATTGATGTTACGCGAAGATTCGTGCAGATATTTTTCTTTGTCTTTTTTGTTTTCCTTTCTAGTTTGATTATTACTGGCTTAATCAATAAGAAGAGCTCAATGTATTGCTTGCCAACTGTCCTACTCTGTTCGTACCGGTACCGGTGCATAATCCCACAACTCGTTCCTTGTTTTTGTCCTGAAAAAGGAAACCAGCCAAATAGCCAATAGGAGTCCTACACAACCGAATTTGGAGCAACTGGGTACAAATAATTGCGGTTGATTATATCAACGGTTAAATAATACGTCAACCCCCACTTCAATTGGCAGTTCCTCTTCTCTGCATACCCCGCTTAAGTGTCCACCATCTTCATCGTCCCCCGCAGGCCACGTTACACACTTGCACACACTCTGCAGCCATATTGAGCGACAGCGAGGACGACAGTTCGGCCAGCAGTTTGGCGCCCAATGATAGGTCAACATCAGAATCATCCCGCTCGTCTTCCATGAGTCCGGAATCGAGCCCAGACCTTGATTTTATCCGGTTCATGGAAGGGACGCCGCCTCCGGAGTCGTCAGACGACAACCAGAATGATGAGGAGCCGTCAGAAGACGAAGAAGAGGACGACGATGATGATGAGGAGGAATGGTCGAACGAGGAGGAGGACGACAACGACAGCAACGATGATGACGATGGCGGCGGCGATGAAAATCCAACGGTCAACGGCAAGAAGCGTCCTCGCCAAGACGATGTCGCGGGGCCATCCAACAACAACAACAACAACAACAACAAGAAGAAGAAGAAGAAGAAGAAGAAGAAGGACTAAATTAAGCAGACTGTATATATCTATGTTTATCCTGTCAATCTCATCGCAGACGGTTAGTAATATGTATTCGACAGAGATCTTCTACATTACTGCCCACAGGTTGGTTTGTTGAACTGTGTGTCGTGACGAGCACACAATTCACAAAAAAATACCGTATGGGTTGTCTATAATGATCGCACACAATTCTGATTACCGACCTGTTTGCCGGGTATCACACACATCTTGTTACGCCGAATCATTTGTGTTCACCTCAATCATCACAAACGGTTCATTGAAGTGAACTGTATGCTGTATATCGCACACACCTTGACCTGGTTGCCCGTTTCTGTTGTTCTGTCTCATCGCAAATAGTTCGTACAGATCAACCGTATGCCCCTCATCGCACACGAAACTAAAATATGAACCGTGTTTGATATATCATCCATCACAAAAGTTTTGCACCTTTTTGACGGGTTTTTTACATCACCGTTTGCGATTAATGCATCGCACACAATTTCGTCAAAGGGTCTCTGATCGTAGTGTCGCGTTAGCAGCATCCTGCAGTAGTGAAATCATATCCTGGGGACTACACGCACACAACTAGGAGCAAGAGTATTGTACCAAGCTTTAGCATCACCCTTTAATGAGAAAGGAAATAATTTGAGAATAAAGTAATAGAGAGTCTTCTCATCATGCGTAAAAAGGGTGGCTATTTCATTCAACTTAGTAAGATGTGCCACAAAAGTTTTAGTTTCCTAACCATGGAAAGGATCAGATTTAACCAAAGTAATTAACTCTGGGTCGACAGAGAATTCATAATCCTTATCATCAATAAAGATAGTTGAGGTAGCAAACTTAGGATCATATTTCATTCTAGCATTCAGAGATTTTTATTTATACTTGCATAATAATTTCTCTAGATCATCTCTATCTCTGCAAGCAAGAATATCTCTAGTTGTCTCCTCATTCATAACATAACCTTCCGGTACCTTAGGCAATTAATATCTAGGAAGGCTAGTTCTAGCAGGTGTTTCAGGAGTTTTAGTTTCAAGCTCATCATCAAATTCAACAACATCATGTTGTATTACTCTAGAAATTTATTTATCAAGAAATTCACCAGGTGGCACATCATCATTATCAAGCAAGGTACTAGCATCATCATAAGCACTATCCATAGCAGAAGTAGCATCATCAATAACTTGCAACATATTAGAATTAATAGCATGTGGTGGTGTTGCAAGATTACTTATAACAGAAGGTGAATCTAAAGCAGGACTGGATGGCAGTTCCTTACCTCCCCTCGTCTTTGAGGGAAAAATCTTAGTCTTAGCATCCTTCAGATTCTTCATAGTGATAATATGGTAATGATCCCAAGTGACTCAAATAAATATAGCTATGCTCCCCGGCAACGGCGCCAGAAAAAGGTCTTGACAACCCACAAGTATAGGGGATCGCAACAGATTTCGAGGGTAGAGTATTCAACCCAAATTTATAGATTCAACACAAGGGGAGCCCAGGAATATTTGAGGGTATTAGCAGCTGAGTTGTCAATTCAACCACACATGGGGATTAATTATCTGCAGCAAAGTGATCAGTAGCAAAGTAATATGATAGTTTTGATAATAGTAGCAGCAGCAACAGTAACAGTAATAGTGATAGCAGTAATTTTGTAGCAAGTGTAATAGTGATGATATATAGTAGTAGTAACTTAGCAAGAACAATATAAGATAAATTCGTAGGCATTGGATCGGTGACTTTTTGGATGATATTCATCATGAGACAGTTATAACCTAGGGCGATACCGCACTAGCTCCAGTTCATCAATATAATGTAGGCATGTTTCGTAAATACTCATACGTGCTTATGGAAAGAACTTGCATGACATCTTTTGTCCTACCCTCCCGTGGCAGCGGCGTCCTATTGGATACTAAGGGATATTAAGGCATCCTTTTAATAGAGAACCGGAACAAAGCATTAACACACAGTGAATACATGAACTCCTCAAACTACGGTCTTCACCGGGAGTGGTCCCGACTATTGTCACTCCGGGGTTGCCGGATCATAACACGTAGTAGGTGACTATAACTTGCAAGATCGGATCTAGAACATGGATATAATGGTGATAACATAAACGGTTCAGATCTGAAATCATGGCACCCGGGCCCAAAGTGACAAGCATTAAGCATGGCAAAGTCATAGCAACATCAATCTTAGAACATAGTGGATACTAGGGCTCAAGCCCTAACAAAAATAACTCGATTACATGATGAATCTCATCCAACTCCTCACCGACCAGCGAGCCTACGTAGGAATTACTCACTCCCGGTGGGGAGCATCATGGAATTGGCGATGGAGAAGGGTTGGTGATGACGAAGAACGAAGATCCCCCTCTCCGGATCCCCAAACGGACTCTAGATCTGGCCTCCCAATGAAGAACAGGAGGTGACGGCGGCTCCGTCTCGCGGATCGTGATAATTCTTTTTCCCTGATTTTTTCTGGAAAAATAGGATTTTATAGCATCGGTTTCAGGGTCTACGGGGGCACCGGGTGGGGACAACCCACCTAGGCGTGCCAGGAGAGGGGCGCGCCCTAGTGGGTTGTGCCCACCCAGGTGCCCCTCTCCGGTAGGTCTTGGCTCCAGAAATTCTTGTTTATTGTATAAAAATTCCTCGCAAAGTTTCGTTCCATTCTGAGAACTTTTATTTCTGCACAAAAACAACACCATGGAAGTTTTGCTGAAAATAGCGTCAGTCCGGGGTTAGTTTCATTCAAATCATGCAAATTAGAGTCCAAAACAAGAGGAAAAGCGTTAGGAAAAATAGATACGTTGGAGACGTATCACGTAGCACCAATGATTTTGCATGCCCCCCCCCCAATCTTGCCTCGGTAGGGAGATGCAAAATCAAGTGCTGCATTGGATTGAAGAAGCCCGGCGGAAAGATCTTCTCTAACTTGCAGATCAACTCTGGCGCCAACTCTTCCATTTCTTTAGCAGGCGAGACGATAGTTCTTTCGCACAAAGAACGCGGAAGAAATAACTTAGCTCTGCCAGTACTAGCCATTCATCCTCAGGGATGAAGCCACGCAACATCACCGGCATTACCCGCTCAATCCATATGCGCCAATCATGACTCTTGAGACCAAATATTTTCAATTTTTCAAGACTCGCTCCCTTCTTTAGATTCGCTGCATACCCATTGGGGAACATCAACTGCATTTTCACCCACAAGATAATTTCCCTGATAGTTGGCCTTCCAAGATTGAACCATGCCTTTGGCTTTGTCCAGTTCTGCTTTCCTTTCGGTTCTTGCATGTTTTGTAATGGTCTATCTCATAGCGCCTCCTGATCGACTCTAGCCTTAGTATTATCCTTTGACTCCCCCTCTATGCCGAACAATGTACCAAAAAGTGCCTCGGCAATATTCTTTTCAGTGTGCATCATGTCGATGTTCTGTGGGCAAAGGAGGTCTTTGAAGTAAGGCAGATCCCACAAGCATGACTTGTGAGTCTAGGCGTGTTTCGAATTATACCCCTTGAAATACCCTGGACGCTTTAGATCTGGCTCGAGAGCATTTAACTGATCCAGGGTCTCTTGGCCTGTCAACACAACTCGTGCAGACTTTTTGACAACTCTACCTTTGATGAAGTTCTTCTTGTCTTTCCTGAACTTATGGCGAGGATGTAGGAACTGTCTATGCAAGTTGAAGCAAGAAAACTTACGACCGGCCTGAATCCAATGAAACTCAAGAGCTGCCTTGCATGTGGGGCATAGGAACCTTCCATGCACACACCAGCCAACCAATAGTGCATACGCCGGCAAGTCATGCGTCGATTACATGTACCAGACACACATTATGAAGTTTTGTTTGCTAAAGGCGTCGTATGTCTTGAACCCATTGTCCCAAGCTTCTTGCAATTCATCCTTAAGCGGATGCATGTACACATTCATATTCTTCCCCGGATAGTTGGGCCCTGGAATTATCAACATCAGGAAAATGTTCTTTCTTTGCATAATCTGTCTGGGGGGAGATTGAGTGGAATGACAAATACGGGCCAACAACTGTATTGGGCTGCCGTCAGACCAAACACGCTGAACCCATCCATGTTGATGGTGACTCGGGGATGCCTTGGATCTGCCGCTTTTTCCGCATGTAATGCATCGAAGTGCTTCCACGCTTCACAATTCAATGTGTTCACCATCATTAATTTCCCATCTGCATCTAGTTGGGTTATTTTGCCCGTTTTGTGCCATGTCATATGTCTGGCCGTGTCTTCGACCATGAAAAGACGTTGAAGTCTTGGTACGATTGGCATATACCGAAGAACATTAACGGGGATTTTAGTCTACGTCTTCTCACCCATACCGTTGTCTACCACAACATACCTGGATGACTTGCAAATGGGACAATAGTTCAAGTGCATGCTGAAGACTAAATAAGGCACATCCTTTCTCACAGGCATGTATCTTCTCATAGGGCATCTTAAGATCACGGAGGATTTTGTCTGACTGGTACAGGTTTGCATGTAGTACATGGTCTTTGGGTAGAAAACCTCCAAATATTGTCATCATCGCGTCGTAGCTTCTCTGCCCAAGTTGAATTGAGCCTTCAGAGCCATTATTTGTGATATGGAATCCAGCTGACAAAGCTCGATGTGCTCGTGGAGAGGACGTTTTGAAGACTCCGACATTTCATTGAAGGCCTTTACAGATTCCTCCATCTCATCGTCTGAGTCCCGAGCATCATCAAAGTTTTGCACCATATCTTCCATCCCGGTACCATGCTCGTCAGTGCAACGACGAACCACCTCGGCTCTGGCACGTTGGGCAGACTCACCATGAAATGTCCAAACCGTATAAGCAGGCGTAAAACCAAACTTCTGCAGGTGTTACTCATTTCAAGCTCATTCCTCCTATTATAGTTGTCGCACCGGACACAGGGGCACCAGGTTTTTCTCTGGCCATTTGCAAATCCGGCTCTCACAAACCCCTTGGTTTTGTTAACCATTCATCGGTCATGTCTTCCTGACTAGTGTCACTGGTGTACATCCACGCATGATCACTCATATTGCCTAGCTACTGGACACACAAGAAATATATACATAATTCAGCAAACCATATCCATCAGTTAATGGAGTTTGTTAGTTTTATTACGTCCATGCAACCTAGACGCTAATAGGTAAAGATAGGTCCTAATCCCGCCCAAGTATGTGTAGATTGGGTTCGTTTTCCCATGCTCTGCTCTGGATCCGACGAAAAATTTCGGCAGCACCTCCCCCTTGTTCTCCTGATACACGTCTCGGCAATAAGCAGAGAAGATGTGTACCCGGAGAACAACAGGGAGGCACTGATGAAATTCTGCATCAGATCCGGAGCAGAGCATATGGGAAAATGAACCCAATCTACACATACTCGGGATGTCCATGGATAACATTGGACAATTTGAAAGAATCATGGTTATAAATATGCAAATGCATGCATATTTATAGATGTAACCCTTTCGAAAGGGAGACACATAGTGGTCACGCATACTGATGATTGAAGAGGAGATGTCATTTGTCACGAAGACCGGAACAGAGCAAATGAAGGGGGAGGAGGAGATGTCATTTGTGCTCATCCACGAACATAGGGTCGGAGCTCGTCGAACGCACAGGGAGGTCATCGAACACCAGACCCTCGCAGCAACGAAACAACTGCACATTTAAAACCACCATATCAACACAAATATGATGTTTTTTATGACAAAATCGAAAAATGTATGACCTAACTCACAATTCACAAATATATGACCTCATCGGCCTCTGGAAGGCCGAAGAGCACATTTTCGGTCAACAGGAGTCCAAAAAGGTGTCGGGGGTGTCGTGTCGGGGTCGGGGTGTTGTGTCAGCATCGGGGTGCCGTGTCGGGGTCGGGGTGCTGTGTCGAGGTCAGGGTGTCGTGTCGGGGTCGGGGTGTCGGGGTCGGTATGGCAAATCATCGACCCCTCGGCGACCCTCGATCCTCGACACCTCGACCATCGACCCCCTTTCCCCTCGACCCTCGACTCCTTTTCCCCTCGACCCCTCGGCGACCCTCAACCATCAACCCATCGGCGACCCTCGAGCATCGACCCCTCAGCGACCCTATTTGTCTACTTTTCCCACTTATTTTTTTCATCATCTTCTTCTACTTCTTCTTTTTTTCATCATCTTCTTCTTCTCCTTTTTCCTCTTCTTCTTCTTCTTATTGTTCTTTTTTCAACTTTCTTCTTCCTCCTTTTTTTCCTTTTTCCTCTTCTTCTACTTATTCTTCTTTTTTTCAACTTTCTTCTTCTTCTAATTATCTAAACCTAAACCTAGCACTAACCTAAACCTACCACTAATTAACCTAAACCTATCAATAACCTAAACCTAAACAGCAAAGAACAGTAGGAAAAATACAAAAAGAAGCCCACCTTGGCTTTGGCGGTGGTGGAGGATGGCCAATGGAGGATGGTCGCAGGGAGGGTGGAAGATGGCCGTAGGGGGGACGGCCGCGGGAAGGGTGGCGGCGGCGCGGCCTGGCTCTGGTGGTGGGACGGGTGCATGGGCCGCCGCAGGGCCGATGTATCCTTGCTCCGGTGATGGGGCGGGGCGGGACGGGTGACGGTGTCCTGGACTAGGGGTACTCACCACGTCGTCTCCCGACCAGCTGGACCGGGTCGAGTGCCCCCATGCCGGTTCATTATTGGGCCAGTTTGGACAGCCCATGCCGCATACAAGGAGGATTCCACAAGACTTGGTGCCCAAGACAAGGACTCCTCTAAACCCTAGGCCTACGGTGCATATATAAACCGAGCCCAGGCTAGTCAATAGAAAATCTAATATTCATTAGAACTACCTCGTGGTAGATACATGTACTCTATACTACACCCTAGATGAATACAATCAAAAGCAGGATGTAGGGTTTTACCTCCATCAAGAGGGCCCAAACCTGGGTAAAATCCCGTGTCCATGTTACCATCGCTCCAAGACGCCTAGCTTAGGACCCCTACTACGAGATACGCTGGATATTGAACCGACATTGGTGCTTTCATTGAGAGCCTCTAGGTCTCACCGTGGATCGATGAGACAATCAGGTGATATTTTCTAGTTAGATCTGTCCTACACTAGTTTATTTCTTTGAGAATTATTGTTCTCGAATTGCTGCATTATTTTGCAGGTTCATCTGACATCGATTTCGATCTGAGATCGGACCAAGAGAATTCACACGCCGGCAGCCGCTAAGCCTCAAAAGATGTACGGCTAAGGACTGTCCAAGCCAGAGATGGTTCCCCAAGCAGGCCATCCGAGTGCCGGCCTCGCGCCGCACACAATCCCTGATTCCAGGCGACCCGGGTAAGATAGAATAGTCCTACTTGGACAGCACACATCATTGTTTAATTACTCTGGGGCTGCCATATCACGTTGAGGTAGCATGGAGACCAGGAGGTGTTGCATCGCGCAAAGCACCAAGACACCTTGGAAAGCTCAAAATTCATGGAGACTAGCAGTACATGCCCACGTGAAGGACTCCACTCAACAGTATTAATTGATCATTATGCTTCTCGAGGTCTGGTCTCCATACAAGGCGGCACTAGTTTGTTCGTCTACAGCCTTTTAATCTTGGATTTTTATGTCTCGCTCCTCCCAACAAAAATATCAGGTTATATTTTTCTAATTACCTGTGTTATATATTAATTTCCACAGAATATTCTCTCTGCCTGTTTGCATGGTTTTTTGTGTGTAGATATTTTACGACCGGTTTACAACTTAGTCCGCCGGTCGACGGCCTGACGCGCCTGTCCGGCCGGTTCCAATCCAGCCAGCTTCATCTATAGTCAAACCGGTGCCGCATCCGCAGCTCGGCCTGCTAGCCGAATTCACACTACATTACGCGGTCACCGCACCATGTTGCCACTCTGCCGAGCCGACCTCAGGTTTTAACAGGACACATCGTCACCTCGGCGTGCCGGAGTCGCCGTCCCGCTCATATCGCCAAGTGGTGTCACCACCTTGGCACACTAACCTGTGTAGGAATCACCTTGCCATGGCCTCGTTGAGCCGACAAGCCACGGCACCGTTGTCGGTGTCAAAACTAGCGGATCTCGGGTAGGGGGTCCCGAACTGTGCGTCTAAGGTCAATGGTGACAGGAGATAGGGGTAAAACATTTGTTTTACCCAGGTTCGGGACCTCTCTATGGAGGTAATACCCTATGTCCTGCTTGATTGATATTGATGAATACGAGTATTACAAGAGTTGATCTACCACGAGATTGTAATGGCTAAACCCTAGAGGTCTAGCTTGTATGGCTATGGTAATGAATATCCCCTATCCGGACTAAGTCCTCCGGTTTATATAGATACCGGGAGGATCTAAGGTTACACAAGGTCGGTTACAAAGAAAGGAATCCACATATTTGGTCGCCAAGCTTGCCCTTCATGCCAAGGAGAGTCCCATCCGGACATGGGTGCAGTCTTTAGTCTTTGTATCTTCACAGCCCATCAGTCCGGCCCATGGCTAATAGGCCGGACGCCCGAGGACCCCTTAGTCCAGGACTCCCTCAGTAGCCCCTGAAACTGGCTTCAATGACAAGGTATCCAGTGCGTAGATCTGTCTTCGGCATTGCAAGGCGGGTTCCTCCTTCCGAACTCCAAGATAGTCTTCGAACGTATTGATCATGTCCGGACCTGTAACACACACCACACACAACCGCGGAGAGAATATAATAATCCACGAGTCCAATCCGCTGACAACTTTTTACAACATGACATCACGTCTGCCCGGTGATAATTTCGAACTATTTTTCGTCTACCGCTCCATGTTTCGAGACAATGCACGTGTACAGTGATCCCGACTCATAAGTCGAGATCATCGAATGCACGTGTACAGTGATCCCAGAGATCAATGCTCACTGAACACACAGAAGCTGAATAACAAGAGTCTTACATCCATACATACCGTCTTACACAAATTATGACCATTATGGTCAAGTCTTACATTGATAAAGCCTTAAGGGCTGAACATCAAATGAAACACAAGCAGCAGAAATCTTCGTCGATAAGTAGAACCCATGCCATCTGCCTTAACCCTACAGGCATTCTGACTGGGAAACGTCCATAGTTCGCATGTTCGTCTCCAAAGAACTCTTCTTCGAACTCATGTTCTTCCATGCCTGGCCAATTAAATAACCAGTGGCAAGCCAATGAGTACTTTCAATGTACTCACAAGCAACCCATGTTTTGCCTCAAGATACATCAATGCATGATATATGTAAATTTTGCAGAAAGCTAGTTTTGAGTGCAATGACCATGTTCAACAACTTGTAAGACATGCATCAGGAGAATTCAAGTAACCATAAGGACAGGTTACAGATATCAACATAAATAGAGTGGGCATCAACCCAACTCAATCATGTCAAGTCCTTTGACTTGACCCCAGTAGTTCTTCCCACTTATCCAAACACATACACTGGTTTGCAAACATGTGGACGTAGTTTAAGCAGCACCGCCCAACTGTCCTTGACCGTGGACACGGCTATTCGAATAGTTTTACACTCTGCAGAGGTTGCACACTTTACCCACAAGATCCGGGGAACTTCCGTGTCATCCACGACCTGCGGTACCTCAAGTACCCGGGGTGAGCACCCGATCACTATCTTTCCCTAGACGACACTAACAACGAGTCCACTCGTTGTTCCGTATCCTCACGATATACAACATACGAGACTCACTCGAGATCGTAACATCTGAGAGGGGACACAACGGTGTATCCGGTGCCCTGTGAAAACAGTCATGGCCGCCCTACCTGGCACGACCCCGTCCCGAGAGAGCGCACCAACAACTCTCCCGTCACTAGTAATGTGGGCTCCAAACTAGTATCGGCCTAGGTAATCAATAATGCCCTTTCCCATATAAGGGTAGAGTGGTTGCGCATGTAAGGTTGGGACAGTCGACAAATCTTAAATCTAATCCGTTTTCGAAAACAACACACACCCTTGCCTCGGTACACCAATTCGTCATCAAGTGGTTACCCATCTCATTATCTCCCTCGGGCATAAGTGGCACCCGACGGGGTTTTCGGAAAGTCCTTTTGAAAATACTTTGTCTCCATCACCATGCATATACCCGTCCCTTTTGCGTAGCACTACTTAGCCTCCTATCTACTCCCACCGGCATAACCCTCATAAGAAGGTAGGGTCATGCACAATGCAAGTATCAACAAGGAGGAAATGAAGGCAACCCACCAAAGTGGCTACCATCTCATCATGATTCCGATGCAACAATAATAAAGTGCTACATGAAATGCATAAAAAGGGTTTCATAGACATGGTCAAAGGGCTTCTTGCCTGGCTCAGCAAAGTCTTCTGGGCCTTCAAATTCTTCTGGTCCAACTCCTTCGTCGGCAACGCAATCTATCGTTGCAAAATAATAACGAGAAAATAAGGCAATAATAAAATAGAAAAACCAAAGTGCTCAGAAAAATGTCAACTCATTTTTGTAAAATACTAGGTGGAAAACTAAGAAGGGGAAAATTCCTAGTTTTGGATTTGGAGTAGCAGAATAGGAGAAATGGGTTTTCAAAGGTTTATTTAAATGTTTAAAATCACATTTAAATATTTACAGTGAATAAAAGGTTGTCGGATTGGAATGAAAGTTGCACCATTAAATAGGTTGCAATACTTTAGGAATTTAGGAATTGGAATTAATTTATTTGGACAAATAATTAATTCTGTGGAATTTTTGGAAAAGTGACAGAAAAAGAAAAAGAAAAGGGCCCTGTGCCTGCTGGGCCAGAACAGCCGCAGGGCAGCAGGCCCAGCCAGAGAGGCGGCCCAGTGCACTGGTGCACGTGCGTGCGCCAGGTTCAAACCTGACGGGCGGGCCCAGGCGTCAGGCGTGAGGCTGACGGACGGGCCCCACGGCCGTTGTCGTCAACCCTGGGTCAGAGAGGGCGGCAGCTCACCGGCGACATGTAGGCCACGGCGAGGTCGGGCGAGGGTACGGCTGGACTCAGCGTCGAGTCGTCGTTCGGGTGGAGGTGGTGGACGTCACCGGAGTTGCCTGGCTCGCCGGCGACGAGGTCTGCGGCGGAGAGGCTTCGGATCGACGGCTCCGGCCGTTTCCGGCTGCAAAAGAGGCGGGGAAGAAGGGGGAAATGGTCAGGGGTGCTCGGGAGTTCCAGATCGAGGCAGAGGAGGAGCAGGGGAGGCCTGTACCGTGGGATCGACGGCGACCCGAGGCGGCGGAGCTCGAGCTTGATCTCGAGCTCGGGCTTGTCTGGAGAGGGGTGAGTGGTGTAGGGGGTGTTTAGGGGAGTGAGAGAGCGAGTGGTGAGGAGAGGGGGGCTCGTGGAGGCCTTTAAGTAGGCGAGCACGGCTCACCATAGACCCGATGCACCGGCGAGGTTGTTGCCGTTGCTGTGGGTCACGGGGATGCGCGTGGACATGTCTGGGGTGTTCCTGGACGTCGACTACGTCGGGAGAGATAGAGAGAGGGAGTGGGGAGAGGTTCAAGGGGCGCGTGTGAGCCGCACCATTGGCACGCTCGGGCGGCCTCTGTTTGCTAGCGCGGAGGCGCAGGGAGGAGGAGAGAGGAGGGGGCCGACCGCGTAGCGTGTTGCGGACGCCGAGGTGCATCGGCAGGCGTGCGGGGGAGGCCCGAGGTGGCCGGAGGTGGTTGGAAGGGGGCGGCTACAGTGCCTGGCCTCACTGTAGAACGCTCTGGAGCGTGCTGGCATTCCAAGTGAGTAAAGAAATGGGGTGGTGCATTGGATACCATGGATCCCACTGGAGTGAGGAGGGAGGTGAGGAAGAGGGGTACAGGGCTGTCCAGAGGGGTAAATGAAGTGGTTTCACCCCTCAATCATTGAGCTGAGGTGCAGCCATTGTTACTGGAGGTAGAGGAGGTCTAGGAGGGGCTGTGGTAAAAAGTTGAGTTCAAGGAGAATAGTTTTAGTGGTCAAAATGGTGATTTTTGAAAAGTGGCAGAAGGTGTTTGATAAAGGTTTTGGCAAGCAAATGATTTCCAATTGCCACGACACTCCACAGGGTGAAATGACACATATAATTAGGGCCTCTCACCAATTTGGAGCTTATTTGGGTAAAGTTGCCAATGCAACTTTTGTAACCCTAGAAATGAGCAGAAATAGACTTGTGTAGATCTAGTTGAGCATAACACTTCTCCTTGGTGCACTACTTGGTGTAGTGGCCTCCTTTGGTCAAATGAACATGCTCACAAAAGTTGAGGTCAAGGAGAGAAAGTTGGTAGTACAAACTTGCTCAAATTAGGTTCTGAACAGAAAGGGTTATGGGGCAATTTGGTGGACCAAAATGATCTTGATTGAAGTGAGGCTTTTCAAGATCATCACAATATGCATTTGTGATTTGCTGGATTTTTCTTGGATTTTTATGGAAATATTTCCTGTAGAAATATTTCAAATCCTTGAAATGGGAAGAAATGGTTTTGGGAGGTTTTGTCCAATATTTTGAACATGACCATGTGTTGAAACTCTTATATATGGGAAATATATGCCCACTGAGTTTCCCTGATTTTTGTCAAATATTTTTAAAATAATAAAATAATTTTTCCCTATTAAAGACCATTTCTGGCCTTTAGAAAAAGCTTTTAAATAAAATAGGAAAATAAATTTTAAAATTATATTTTTGGGGTTTATGGGAATCCTATATCTAATAGGTTTCAAATATACCTTTTGAAATATTTTTCACACCCCAAATCAGGTACTTGCAGTGCAAACCTCAATCCAGGGGTTTTTCGAAAACTAATTTTTGAAAATACTATTTGGCCAAATTATTTTTGTAAGAAAATACTATATTGTACTATACACATGGAATGATCATTGGGCAGAAGTTTGGGGCAAGGAGATGAAGTACAGAAGGTGGACTAGTTGACTTTAAAGAGCACTTGAAAAATCACAGAGAGAAAACCAACTCCAAAATAAAAGCCAAATAATGCAAAAGTTTTTGTTGGCCCAACTTTTCTTGCTTTATTAATGCAAATGACATGTTACAAAATGCAGGGTGTGACACCACGGCTGCCGAATTCAACTCCAACGCTCCCATGCGACTCACCTCCTGGGTCGAGAAGAGCCCGAACTGGTGTTCGTCAGTCGAGCTGATAGCGCTGCAAACGTGCATTCAAAGCATGGTGGATAAAGACATCATGCTCGTCGATGTAATCCAAGTGATGCTGGTGCGCCGGATCCTCCCCTGCCAGAGCTGAAGCCGTCCTCTATGGGAGTTCAATCCGAAGAAGCACCAGACCCTGGAGAGGCTCTTTGAAACAACTCAAGAAGATGCCTGGAAGTTGCTCTTCAAGGGCAACGAGATACCGCCGGCCACAGATTCGGACCGCGGGCACGACATTAACCACCTCCCCAACGAGGTATGTTACTTTTAACACACACCCTATTTGCTTGTTTCGAGGATGATATCTAAGCCTTTATTATCATTGCTTCTTCAGAACTGGCTGGGGAGGGCGAAGCAGGTCCGGTGTCCGGCTCCGCTGCCTGAAGAACCAGTCATCCCGCGTTTAGCGAAGATGCTGGAGCCGGTGCCATATAAGGCACCGGAGAAGGCCACAAGAAAGGCCAAGGGGGTCCGGAGTGGCCCCGCCATAAGGGTGCTTCGGACGTGATGTCCGAAGACAAGACCCGCTCCTCCACCGTCGAAGACGACAACGATGAGGAGGAGGAGGAGAGCAATTCTCCACCTGATGGGGGGAGGAAGAAGAGGGCGGCCTCCACAATTCTGGAGGTGGAGGCGCCCAAGAAGGGGAAAGGCCCACTCGTGGGCAGCTCCGCATGGGACGTCGAAAGCAGTCTGGAGCAACGCCCCCGCACTAAGCCTCAGGCTGCATCGTAAGTGCTAAAACTCATATCTGCCCATAAATCAAGTCTCTCCTCCTCATTGTATTGACACGATTGGTTATGCTATTACAGTCCGGCCCACGACCGCCCCCAGTGATCCTCGTCAGGAGGTTCGTTGGATTCAAAGGCGATGGCCAGCGAGTAACCACCGACTGCTCACTCCCCCAAGGCCAAGGACGAAATGGAGGTGCTGTCCCGAAGGACTTTCCCAGGCCGGGAGAGGCTCGGGAGGCACCAGAAGGCGATGCCTCCGTCACCAGACACCAGGGGAGCCGATCCCCGTGGAGACTGGTGGTGAGGAGGGCCACATTCAGTTCGGCCCTCAGCCGGACTTGATTCCGGAGACCGATGCAGCTCCAGAATCCGACACGCAACCTCCTTCGAAAGAAGGGGGTATGCCTGTCCCGCCGGTGACCCCTGTCGAACCAGGGGCACCGGATAATCTGCTGGAAGCGCTGCGAGGCGCTTCCATTGTGGATGAACACCGTGTTCTTATGAGCACGGTAATTGAAAGGGTACAGTCTGCCAAGAGTGGACTAACCGAAGCCTGCAGCAGCTTGCTGACAGGTTTTGAGGAAAGTGATGCCAAAAAAGAGAGAAAATCCCAATATAGACAGTAGCCCCTAAGACACTGTCTGGTGTTCGGAAAGAAAAGCCGGACAGAGGATAAATCCTTCATTGCAGGAAACTAACTAAATTGTCTGAAATGAATACGCAGGCGTCGCTATTGACCGCAGCCTCGCATATTGCCGAGGTCTCCAAACTAAAGCGGAGACTGGAGCGGGTCAAGGAGGAGCTCGGCCAGGTGAGGAGGCAGCTCGAAGAAAAACAAGGTATGTGATAACTCGTTATGTATTCAAAAAAAGTAAAAGGATATGCATTGACCAAAGTGTCATGATATGTACAGAAGCGACGACCGAGGTCGAGGCCCTGAGAAAGGTCATGGCCGAAGCCGAGGGGAAGGCTGTCAAGGAGCAGGCCGTCCGTAAGAAGCTCAAGGCCCGGTTCAATGAGGTCCAACAGGAGCTCCAGGATGCGGTGAGAAAGTGCGAGACCTTGGAGCACAATGCGTTGGCTCAAGAGGCCGAACTTGCCAAGGCTCGTAAGAGTGCGGAGACGGCCCGGAGTGAAGCCTAGGGCGCCCTCCAGGAGATCCAAGAGGCCAGGAAGATCGCGGCGGGTAAGGCATTCAATATGCAAAGCAAGAATGTGAAGAGGAAATATCTTTTACTAACCCGGATTCGGTGTTCTCCAGGGGCTTTTGCTGATCTGCCACGCAGTGTGACCGACACCGCGGAGTTCTTCCGGGCCGAAGAAGCTCCACGGAGAAGCTGTTCTGGTCATAATATCTTGCGCCAGAACATCCAGTGCCCTTCAGTGATCAGCTAAAACAGTTGGTCGAGCTGCGCAGGTGGCCGAACTGGCCATGAAGGATTTAGTAATCGGGCTGTGGCCAGCCGAAGCTATACCCAGCAGTTACTTCGGCCTCGTGAAGAGGCTGGTGGATGCCTGTCCTCGGCTGGACGTCATCAAGCGGTCTGTCTGCATCGAGGGTGCACGTTTGGCCTTCTCCTATGTCAAGGTCTGGTGGGCGAAGATGGACGCCGTCAAGTTAGCGACCGAGGGGCCACTTGAGGGCAAGGAGCACCGCACACCCGAGCGGTACTTTGGGGATGTCTTGGAAGGGTCTCGCATTGTTGCGGAGCAGTGTGCGAAAGACACGATCTTTGAATAAATGTATTCAAGTTCCTTCTACCTTGTATGATAAAACAAAGTGTGTTTGTAATATAATGCTTGTTATGTTTTTAAATTTTACTTCCTGTGCGGCCATGTTGTATGAAATTTGAGGGTTGGCCAGTCGTCGGCTTCTGCCCCCCACGTAGGTAGTACGGGGGTGTTCGAGATGGAATCTAAACAATCTTGATCCAATTGTATGGTCCTTGAAGGAGTTGCTTAGCGCAACGAACCAGGGAACCAGACTATGCGGCTTTAACGCCCTCACTTATCCATAGGAGTTCGACAATAAAAACATGGGTGCAGCCCCTAGTATCCGAACTAGAGTGCTATAAGCGTCTGATCGGGAAGTACCGATCCTTCGCGTAATGCGGAAGAAATCTCCAACGATTTGCAACCTCCGAACAGCTGACCGGCTCTCGCCGCATCATGACAGTCAGTTTCCAGCTTTCTCTACTGATGTGCTCCTTTGGATAAACCAAGGCACAATCGCAGTAGTTCTCCCTTTACTACCTTAGCCGATATAGCAGAACGTAAGGTAGCAAGCACAGGAGCCGGGCAACCTAACTATTGACCAAAGACATGATTCGGAGCCAATGCATATAATGCTAAATTCGGGGTGCCGAACTATACTTATAAAAGGTGTTCGGACTTTTGTTGTCGTAGTGTTGGGTGCTATGAAGCCCCTGGCAAACATCAAACGTACCAAAGTGTACGGGTGCTACCTGATAGGGTTACCCATAGGAGGTAAAAAAGGAAGAAAAAAGGAAGGGAAAACAGACAAGGTGCAAAGATAAAAAGCTAGGGCCCTAAAGCTCGGGCCGCGGACTGTTTCCATTGTAATTTGATTAATACATCGAGGCGCATTGATACAAGTAGTGCGATAAGAAACTTAACATGCCAAAAACAAAGGGAGAGCTGCATGTGGGTCCTGAAAAACGGGTAGAGTGATTGTTAACGAAACCACCTTGAAAATTCCCCATACGTCTGCGTTTCTCGCCGTCTTGGTGATCAGGCCATCAGATGGGGCCTGCGGGGTTGAAATCTGAAAAGGAAACGAGTAAAAGTGAAAGTATGTGTGTATCTAGTGTCGGTTGAGTCATACTGTGGATCACAAGTTAGCTATGCCTCCGTCGATGCCCATGGAACTTTGAGTGCGTAGTTATGTACGTGTGGCACGAGTGCCACCACTTGATCAGGACTGAGACGGTGGCCGGATTGCTAGTCTAGCTCTTGACGAACCGAGCTATCCTGCTGCAGGGTAGTTCGGACCCTCTTAACAGTGTCCGTGGGCTCGGCAGCTGAATAAAGGTTCTGCTTGAGAAGGCCGCTCTATACTTCTGCTGCTAAGGCAGCTGTGTGCTCTTTTGTACGGAGGGAGCGTTCCGTATTTCCATTGACTGTAATGAAGCAACGTGGACCGAGAATCTTGAGCTTGAGATAAGCATAATGTGGCACTGCGTTGAATCGGGCGAATGCCGTCCGTCCAAGCAGTGCGTGATAGCCACTGCAAAAGGGGACTATGTCGAAGGTTAACTCCTTGCTTCGGAAATTGTTTGGAGATCTGAAGACGACCTCTAGTGTGATTGAGCCCGTACAGTGGTCCTCTACACCTGGTATGACCCCTTTGAAGGTAGTCTGTGTGGGCTTGATCCGTGATGGATTAATGCCCATTTTGTGCATTGTATCCTGATAGAGCAAGTTGAGGCTGCTGCCACCATCCATCAGGACTCGTGTCAGGTGGAACCCATCAATTATTGGTTCCAGGACCAGTGCGGCTGAACCGCCATGACGAATACTATTCGGACGATCCCGGCGATCAAAAGTGATCGGGCATGATGACCATGGATTAAATTTTGGGGCGACTGGCTCTATCGCGTAGACGTCCCTGAGCGTGCGCTTGTGCTCCCTCTTGGGGATGTGGGTATGATACGTCCATTTTGCATCATGCTTTTATATCGATATTTATTCCATTATGGGTTGTTATTACATGTTATGTCACAATACTTATGCCTATTCTCTCTTATTTTACAAGGTTTACATGAAGAGGGAGAATGCCGGCAGCTGGAATTCTGGGCTGGAAAAGGAGCAAATATTAGAGACCTATTCTGCACAGCTCCAAAAGTCCTGAAACTTCACAGAAGTCATTTTTGGAATTAATAAAAAATACTAAGCGGAGAAAATACCAGAGGGGGCCCACACCCTAGCCACGAGGGTGGGGGCGCGCCCTACCCCACTAGGCGCACCCCCTGCCTCGTGGGCCCCCTGGCAGGCCTCCGGTGCCCATCTTCTCCTATATTAAGTCTTTCGTCTGAGGAAAAATCAGAAGCATGCTTTCGGGAGAAACTCCGCCGCCACGAGGCGGAACCAATCTAGGGCTCTGGTGGAGCTGTTTTGCTGAGGAAACTTCCCTCCGGGAGGGGGAAATCATCACTATCGTCATCACCAACGATCCTCTCATCGGGAGGGGGTCAATCTCCATCAACATCTTCACCAGCACCATCTCCTCTCAAACCCTAGTTCATCTCTTCTATCCAATTCTTGTCTCTAAGTCTGCGATTGGTACCTGTGGGTTGCTAGTAGTGTTGATTACTCCTTGTATTTGATGCTAGTTGGTTTACTTGGTGGAAGATCATATGCTCAGATCCATTATACATATTAATACCCCTCTGATTATGAACATGAAAATGCTCTGTGGGTAGTTATGTTGTTCCTGAGGACATGGGAGAAGTCTTGCTATTAGTAGTCATGTGAATTTGGTATTCGTTCGATATTTTGATGAGATGTATGTTGTCTTTCCTCTAGTGGTGTCATGTGAACGTCGACTACATGACACTTCACCATTGTTTGGGCCTAGAGAAAGGCATTGGGAAGTAACAAGTAGATGATGGGTTGCTAGAGTGACAGAAGCTTAAACCCTAGTTTATGCATTGCTTCATAAGGGGCTGATTTGGATCCATATGTTTCATGCTATGGTTAGGTTTACCTTAATACTTCTGTTGTAGTTGCGGATGCTTGCAATAGGGGTTAATCATAAGTGGGATTCTTGTGCAAGTAAGGACAGTACCCAAGAACCGGTCCACCCACATATCAAATTATCAAAGTATCGAACGTGAATCATATGAGCGTGATGAAAACTAGCTTGACGATAATTCCCATGTGTCCTCGGGAGCGATTTCCTTCATATAAGAGTTTGTTCAGGCTTGTCCTTTGCTACAAAAAGGATTGGGCATCTTTCTGCACCTTATTTACTTTTATTACTTGCTACTCGTTACAAATTATCTTATCACAAAACTATCTGTTACCGATAATTCTAGTGCTTGCAGAGAATACCTTGCTGAAAACCGCTTATCATTTCCTTCTGCTCCTCGTTGGGTTCGACACTCTTACTTATCGAAAGGACTATGATAGATCCCCTATACTTGTGGGTCATCAAGACTCTTTTCTGGCGCCATTGCCGGGGAGTGAAGCACCTTTGGTAGGTGGAATTTGGTAAGGGAAAATTTATAGTGTGCTGAAATTTACAGTCACTTGTTACTATGGAACATAATCCTTTGAGGGGTTTGTTCGAGGTATCTTCACCTCATCCAAAACCACAATTAGCTACCCCTCAACCTACTGAACCTACTGAAATTTTTTACTTTGAAATTCCTTCGGGTATGGTAGAGAAACTGCTAGCTAATCCTTTTGCAGGAGATGGAACATTGCATCCCGATTTACACTTAATCTATGTGGATGAAGTTTGTGGATTATTTAAGCTTGCAGGTATGCCCGAGGATGTTATCAAGAAGAAGGTCTTCCCTTTACTTTGAAGGGAGATGCATTGACATGGTATAGGCTATGTGATGATATGGGATCATGGGACTATAAGCGATTGAAATTGGAATTTCACCAAAAGTTTTATCCTATGCATCTTGTTCATCGTGATCGTAATTATATATATAATTTTTGGCCTCGCAAAGGAGAAAGCATCCCTCAAGCTTGGGGAGGCTTAATTCAATGTTATAATCATGCCCCAATCATGAGCTCTCAAGAGAAATGATTATTCAAAAAATTTATGCTCGGCTTTCTCTCAGTAATCGCTCCATGCTCGATACTTCTTGTACTGGATCTTTTATGATGAAGACTATTGAATTCAAATGGGATTTATTGGAAAGAATTAAACGCAACTCTAAAGATTGGGATCTCGACGGAGGTAAGGAGTCAGGTATAACACCTAAGTTTGATTGTGTTAAATCTTTTATGGATACCGATGCTTTTCGTGAATTTAGCTCTAAATATGGACTTGACTCTAAGATAGTAGCTTCTTTCTGTGAATCATTTGCTACTCATGTTGATCTCCCTAAGGAGAAGTGGTTTAAATATAATCCTCCCAATGAATTAAAAGTAGTTGCACATATTAAAGTTGAAGAAAAGACTATCACTTATAATGATCGTATTGTTCCTACTGCTTATGTTGAGAAACCACCTTTCCCTGTTAGAATTAAGGATCATGCTAAAGCCTCAACTATAGTCAACAAGAGTAATATTAAGACACCCAAACCCCCTGAGCAAGTTAAAGTTGAACTTAATATTTCTATGGTTAAAGATCTCTTGGCCGATAATATTGATGGACATGTTATTTACTTTTGTGATGAGACTGCTAGAATTGCTAGACCTCATACTAAAAATAAACATAGACTGGTTGTAGGCATGCCTGTTATTTCTGTTAAAATAGGAGATCATTGTTATCATGGCTTATGTGATATGGGTGGTAGTGCTAGTGCAATACCTCATTCCTTATACAAAGAAATTATGCATGATATTGCACCTGCTGAGCTAGAAGATGTCGATGTTACAATTAAGCTTGCCAATAGAGATACTATTTCACCAATTGGGGTTGTTAGAGATGTTGAAGTCTTGTGTGGAAAGGTTAAATATCCTGCTGATTTTCTTGTTCTTGGTTCCCCACAAGACAACATTTGTCCCATTATATTTGGTAGACCCTATTTGCATACTGTTAATGCTAAGATAGACTGCAATAAGGATATTGTTTCTGTTGGTTTAGGGCATATGTCTCATGAGTTTAATTTTGCTAAGTTTCGTAGACAACCCCGTGATGAGGAATTGCCTAGTAAAGATGAAATTATTGGTCTTGCTTCTATTGTCGTGCCTCCTACTAATCCTTTAGAACAATATTTGCTAGACCATGAAAATGATATGTTTATGAATGAAAGAAGGGAAATAGATGAAGTATTCTTTAAACAGGGACCTATTCTGAAACACAACTTGCTTGTTGAAATCCTAGGGGATCCTCCTCCACCCAAGGGTGATCCCGTGTTTGAGCTTAAACTGTTACCTGATACTCTTAAATATGCTTATCTTGATGAAAAGAAGATCTATCCTATTATTATTAGTGCTAACCTTTCAAAGAAGGAGGAAGAGAAATTACTGAAAACTCTGAAGAAGCACCGTGCTGCTATTGGATATACTCTTGATGATCTTAGGGGCATTAATCCCACTCTATGTCAACATAAAATAAATTTGGAGAAAGACGCCAAACCAGTTATTGATCACCAACGACAGCTAAATCCCAAGATGAAAGAAGTGGTAAGAAAGGAAATATTAAAGCTCCTTGAGGCAGGTATAATTTATCTCGTGGCTGATAGTCAGTGGGTAAGTCATGTCCATTGTGTCCCTAAGAAGGGAGGTATTACTGTTGTTCCTAATGATAAAGATGAATTGATCCCATAAAGAATTATTACAGGCTATAGGATGGTAATTGATTTCTGCAAATTAAATAAAGCTACTAAAAAATATCATTACCTTTTGCCTTTCATTGATCAAATGCTAGAAAGATTATCCAAACATACACATTTTTGCTTTCTAGATGGTTACTCTGGCTTCTCTCAAATACCTGTGTCAGCTGATGATCAAGAAAAGACCACTTTTACTGGCCCTTTCGGTACTTCTGCTTATAGACATATGCCTTTTGGTTTATCTAATGCACCTGCTACCTTTCAAAGATGCATGATGGCTATATTCTCTGACTTTTGCGAAAATATTTGTGAGGTTTTCATGGATGATTTCTCCATTTATGGATCCTCTTTTGATGATTGCTTGAGCAACCTTGATCGAGTTTTGCAGAGATGTGAAGAAACTAATCTCGTTTTGAATTGGGAGAAGTGCCACTTTATGGTTAATGAAGGTGTTGTCTTGGGGCATAAAATTTCTGAAAGAGGTATTGAAGTTGACAAAGCTAAAGTTGATGCTATTTAAAAGATGCCGTGTCCCAAGGACATCAAAGGTATAAGAAGTTTTCTGGGTCATGCCGGTTTTTATAGGAGGTTCATTAAGGACTTCTCAAAAATTTCTCGGCCTCTGACTAACCTATTACAAACAGATATTCCTTTTATCTTTGATGATGATTCTGTAGAAGCATTTGAAATACTTAAGAAAGCCTTGATCTCTGCACCTATTGTTCAGCCACCTGATTGGAATTTACCCTTTGAAATCATGTGTGATGCTAGTGATTATGTTGTAGGTGATGTTCTAGGGCAGAGAGTTGATAAGAAATTATATGTTATTCAATATTCTAGTAAAACTCGAGACAATGCCCAGAGAAATTATGCTACTACTAAAAAAGAATTTTTAGCAGTCGTATTTGCTTGTGATAAGTTCAGATCTTATATTGTTGATTCTAAAGTAACTATTCACACTGATCATGTTGCTATTAAATACCTTATGGAAAAGAAAGATGCTAAACCTAGACTTATTAGATGGGTTCTCCTGCTACAAGAATTTGATTTGCATATCATTGATAGAAAGGGAGCTGAGAACCCCGTTGCAGACAACTTGTCTAGGTTAGAGAATGTTCTTGATGACCCACTACCTATTGATGATAGCTTTCCTGATGAACAATTAGTTGTCATAAATGCTTCTCGTACTGCTCCATGGTATGCTGATTATGCTAATTACATTGTTGCTAAATTCATACCACCTAGTTTCACATACCAGCAAAAGAAAAAGTTTTTCTATGATTTGAGACATTATTTTTTGGATGACCCACATCTTTATAAAGAAGGAGTAGATGGTGTTATTAGACATTGTGTACCTGAGCATGAACAGGAACAGATCCTACGCAAGTGTCACCCCAAAGCCTATGGAGGACACCATGCTGGAGTTAGAACCGCACATAAGGTACTACAATCCAGTTTTTATTGGCCTACTCTCTTCAAGGATTCCCGTAAGTTTGTCTTGTCTTGTGATGAATGTCAAAGAATTGGTAATATTAGTAGACGTCAAAGAAATGCCTATGAATTATTCACTTGTTATTTAACCATTTGATGTCTGGGCTTTGATTATATGGGACTGTTTCCTTCCTCTAATGGGTATACACATATTTTAGTTGTTGTTGATTATGTTACCAAGTGGGTAGAAGCTATTCCAACTAGTAGTGCTGATCATAACACCTCTATTAAGATGCTTAAAGAAGTTATTTTCCTGAGGTTTGGAGTCCCTAGATATTTAATGACTGATGGTGGTTCACACTTTATTCATGGTGCCTTTCGTAAAATGCTTGCTAAGTATGATGTTAATCATAGAATTGCATCTCCTTATCACCCATGGTCTAGTGGTCAAGTAGAATTGAGTAACAGAGAGCTCAAATTAATTTTGCAAAACACTGTTAATAGATCCAGAAAGAATTGGTCCAAGAAACTTGATGATGCATTATGGGCTTATATAACTGCATATAAAAATCCTATGGGTATGTCTCCGTATAAAATGGTTTATGGTAAAGCATGTCACTTACCTCTTGAACTAGAACATAAGGCATATTGGACTATTAAAGATATCAATTATGATTTCAAACTTGCTGGTGAGAAGAGGCTATTTGACATTATCTCACTTGATGAATGGAGAACCCAGGCCTACAAGAATGCCAAACTGTTCAAAGAAAAATTTAAAAGATGGCATGAGAAAAGGATACAAAAACGTGAGTTTAATGTAGGTGATTATGTATTGCTATACAAGTCTTATTTAAGATTTTTTGCAGGAAAACTTCTCTCTAAATGGGAAGTTCCTTATGTTATCGAGGAGGTCTATCGGTCCGGTGCCATAAAAATCAACAACTTCGAAGGCACAAATCCAAAGGTGGTGAACAGTCAAAGAATAAAACATTATATCTCAGGTAATCCCATAAATTTTGAAACTAATATTATTGAAACCATAACCCCGGAGGCATACATAAGAGACACTTTCCGAAACATTTCAGACTCCAAAAAGGAATAGTTACATGGTACGGTAAGTAAACCGACTCCAAAATAGTTTTAATGGCATTTTTTCTCCGTTTTGGAATATTTAAGGAAATAGGAAAATAAAATAAAAGAGAAAGAATAAAAAGAAATAAAGAGATCATATGGATTTTATGGAGAGTAATGAGCTCACATATAAAGAGTATGATGAATAAAAGTTGTTGAGAGTTGACAAACATAGTTTTGGTCATTGTTGCAATTAATAGGAAGTAATAAAGAAAGAGAGGTCTTCACATATAAATACACTATCTTGGACATCTTTTATGATTGTGAGCACTCATTAAAGTATGATATGCTAAAGAGTTGACGTTGGACAAGGAAGACAACATAATGGGTTATGTTTTCTTACATCTGAGATAAATTATATTGTCATGGATCATCCAACATGTTGAGCTTGCCTTTCCCTCTCTTGCTAGCCAATTCTTTGCACCAAGTAGAGATACTACTTGTGCTTCCAAATATCCCTAAACCTGTTTTTTCCATGAGAGTCCACCATACCTACCTATGGATTGAGTAAGATCCTTCAAGTAAGTTGTCATCAGTGCATGCAATAAAAATTGCTCTCTAAATATGTATGACTTATTAGTGCAGAGAAAATAAGCTTTATACGATCTTGTGATGTGGAAGAAATAAAAGCGATGGACTGCATAATAAAGGTCCATATCACAAGTGGCAATATAAAGTGACGTTCTTTTGCATTAAGATTTTGTGCATCCAACCATAAAAGCGCATGACAACCTCTGCTTCCCTCTACAAAGGGCCTATCTTTTACTTTCATCTTCTACCTTATATAAGAGTCATGGTGATCTTCACCTGTCCTTTTTACATTTTATCCTTTGGCAAGCACAATGTGTTGGAAAGATCCTGATATATATAGCTAATTGGATGTGAGTTTTCATGAACTAGTATTGTTGACATTACCCTTGAGGTAAAAGGTTGGGAGGCAACACTATAAGCCCCTATCTTTCTCTGTGTCCGATTAAGACTCCATAACCATAAGTATTGCGTGAGTGTTAGCAATTGTGAAAGACTAAATGATAGTTGAGTATGTGGACTTGCTGAAAAGCTCTTATATTGACTCTTTCCTATGTTATGATAAATTGCAATTGCCTCAATGACTGAGATTAGAGTTTGTTGGTTCTCAATAAAGTTTATGATTCATACTTGAAATTGTGATTGAATTGTTACTTGAGCATAAGAGATCATATGACAATAATTATATAAGTTGATGTTCTAACAATGATCATGATGCCCTCATGTCCGTATTTTATTTGTATCGACACCTCTATCTCTAAACATGTGGACACATTTTTCAATTTCGGCTTTCGCTTGAGGACAAGCAAGGTCTAAGCTTGGGGGAGTTGATACGTCCATTTGGCATCATGCTTTTATATCGATATTTATTGCATTATGGGTTGTTATTACACGTTATGTCACAATACTTATGCCTATTCTCTCTTATTTTACAAGGTTTACATGAAGAGGGAGAATGCCAGCACCTGGAATTCTGGGCTGGAAAAGGAGCAAATAATAGAGACCTATTTTGCACAGCTCCAAAAGTCCTGAAACTTCACGGAAGTCATTTTTGGAATTAATAAAAAATACTGAGCGAAGAAAATACTAGAGGGGGCCCACACCCTAGCCACGAGGGTGGGGCGCGCCCCCTGCCTCATGGGCCCCCTGGCAGGCCTCCGGTGCCCATCTTCTGCTATATGAAGTCTTTCGTCCAAGGAAAAATCAGAAGCAAGATTTCGGGATGAAACTCCGCTGCCACGAGGCGGAACCTTCGCAGAACCAATCTAGGGCTCCGGCGGAGCTGTTCTGCCGGGGAGACTTCCCTTCAGGAGGGGGAAATCATCGCCATCGTCATCACCAACGATCCTCTCATCGGGAGGGGGTCAGTCTCCATCAACATCTTCACCAGCACCATCTCATCTCAAACTCTAGTTCATCTCTTGTGTCCAATCTTTGTATCCAAACCTCAGATTGGTACCTGTGGGTTGCTAGTAGTGTTGATTACTCCTTGTAGTTGATGCTAGTTGGTTTACTTGGTGGAAGATCATATGTTCAGATCCATTATGCATATTAATACCCCTCTGATTATGAACATGAATATGCTTTGTGAGTAGTTACGTTGTTCCTGAGGACATGGGAGAAGTCTTGCTATAGTAGTCATGTGAATTTGGTATTCATTCGATATTTTGATGAGATGTATGTTGTCTTTCCTCTAGTGGTGTCATGTGAACGTCGACTACATGACACTTCACCATTGTTTGGGCCTAGAGAAAGGCATTGGGAAGTAATAAGTAGATGATGGGTTGCTAGAGTGATAGAAGCTTAAACCCTAGTTTATGCGTTGCTTCGTAAGGGGCTGATTTGGATCCATATGTTTCATGCTATGGTTAGGTTTACCTTAACACTTCTGCTGTAGTTGTGGATGCTCGCAATAGTGGTTAATCATAAGTGGGATGCTTGTCCAAGTAAGGACAGTACCCAAGCACCGGTCCACCCACATATTAAATTATCAAAGTACCGAACGCGAATCATATGAGCGTGATGAAAACTAGCTTGACAATAATTCCCATGTGTCCTCGGGAGTGCTTTCCTTCATATAAGAGTTTGTTCAGACTTGTCCTTTGCTACAACAAGGATTTACTTTTATTACTTGCTACTCGTTACAAATTATCTTATCACAAAACTATTTGTTACCGATAATTTCAGTGCTTGCAGAGAATACCTTGCTGAAAACCGCTTATCATTTCCTTCTGCTCCTCGTTGGGTTTGACACTCTTACTTATCGAAAGGACTACGATAGATCCCCTATACTTGTGGGTCATGAGGGTAGCATATATCATGTTCACCGTTTTGACCTGAGGGGGAAACTTCTTTTGTCCCCCTGTGTTCGGCGGTCGGGGCTCCTCGTCGTCGTCCTCACTTTGCGATCCCTTATCCTTGTTTTCGGCATTTAACTTGCCGGCCTGTTTAAAAACCCAACAATCTCTATTGGTGTGATTTGGTGGTTAATCTGGGGTGCCACGAATCTGGCATAGACGATCAAGTATCTGGTCCAAGCTAGATGGGCCTGAATTGTTCTTTTGGAACAACTTCTTCCGCTGACCGGATTTAGAGCCACTCAACCTGGCATTGTCTGCCCCGTATCCTCGGTGTTGTCATTGTTGTTTCGACGCTTGTACCTATTGTGTCGAGACTTGTCTTTGTTATTTTTAGCTTCAGGGGTGCCGGCGTCACTTGCATTGTTTTTGCTACGGGCCAGCCAACTATCCTCACCCGCGCAAAAGCGGGTCATGAGTGCCGTAAGGGCTGCCGTAGATTTTGGCCTCTCTTGGACGAGGTGGCGAGCGAGCCATTCATCGTGGATGCTATGTTTAAACGCCGCTAGGGCTTCGGCATCCGGACAGTCGACAATCTGGTTCTTTTTTGTTAGAAACCTAGTCCAGAATTTCCTGGTTGACTCTCCGGGTTGTTGAACTATATGGCTTAAGTCATCGGCGTCTGGTGGCCAGACATAGGTACCTTGGAAGTTGTCGAGGAAGGCTTCTTCCAAGTCCTCCCAGCTGCCGATAGAATTTTCAGGCGGGATGTTTAACCAGTGCCGAGCTGGTCCTTTAAGCTTTAGAGGGAGGTATTTGATAGCATGGAGGTCATCTCCGCGGGCCATGTGGATGTGGAGGATGAAGTCTGTCCATACCGCGGGATCAGTTGTCCCGTCGTATGATTCAATATTCACGGGTTTGAACCCTTCTGGGAATTCATGTTCCATGACTTCATCGGTGAAGCAATGAGGGTGTGTGGCGCCTCTATATCGGGCTGTATCACGACGTAGCTCTGATGGAGTCCGTCTGTGACTTTCAGCCCGCGCATGACTAGGTTTGTCATGTTCGAATTGATGGTCGTCGTCGTGTGTCGGGGCACATCCTCGCGATCTGTAGATTGATCTGGTATGTCCTGCTTTATTGTTTAGGTCCTGTCGGAGGTCAAATGTATGGCCGTGGGCTAATTTACCTCTGCCTTTGCGATGAGGTGGTGCGGGCTGGTGTTCAGCTTGAGTTGTTGTTCTGTCCCGACCACGTGGTGGTCGGTCAGCCGTATTGTGAGATGGTGGTATGTATTCCGGCGCCTCATCGTCGAACTGAGGTAGCAATTTGCGCTTCGGGTAGCTTTTGGTTGGGCGCTTGAGGCCGTATTCTTCGGCTGCTAGGACATCGGTCCATTTATCGTTGAGCAGATCTTGGTCAGCTTGAAGCTGTTGCTGCTTCTTTTTCAGGCTCCTTGCAGTGGCTATCAGCTGGCGCTTGAAGCGCTCCTGCTCAAGAGGTTCCTCAGGCACGATGAAATCCTCAGTGCCAAGGCTTGCCTCATCCTCGGAGAGCGGAAGATAATTATCATCCTCCGAGTCTTCGTGCGTGGCCTGTTTACCAGGGCTAACCTGCCCATCTTCCCGTTCATCCTGTTCAGTAGCTGTGTCAACGGGGTCTTTGTTGTCTTCGGCTCCTTCCGGAGTGTTATCTTCTCCTATGTCAGTGTTGCCGTCTTTACTGCAGCGTGACTTAGAGCGGCGCCGCTGACGCCAGCACTTTGATTGTATTTCAGAAGGTTTATCCTCTACTGGATCTTCCTTGTCGTCGCTGCTATTCTCCTTTGGTGCATCTACCATGTATACATCATACGAGGAAGTGGTCGTCCAGCGTCCGGTGAACGGCGGGTTCTGGGCCTCTTCTTCTCCGGCATCATCATCCATATCGTCGATGTCTTCGGAGTCGTAATCAAGCGTGTCGGTTAAATCCTCGACCATGGCTATGAAGTGGGTGGCGGGTGGGAAGCAAAATTCTCCATCGTCAGACCCTAGTTTGAACCGGATATAGTTCGGCTGTGAGTCCTCTGCCAAGGACAGGTTCTTTAATGAGTCTAGCATGTCGCCCAAAGGCGAGTGCTGGAAGATGTCTGCGGCGCTGAATTCGAAGATCGATAAACGATCAAGTTCGGCGCCCGCGGGCTCACATGGTTCAGAACTTATGACCGAAGACGAGTCCGGAGTTCCGGTGGCACAGGTATCGTGTGAGATCAAGTCTATGTGCGGCTCCAACGCCGGGGAATCTGTGGTCTCCATGGAAGGGTTGAGCTTCCCGTCCTTGGATGGCGATGTCTGCTCTGGATCTAAGGCCAGAGCGGTTACAGGAGCTGTCTCCTGGATGCGGTTCAATGACAGATTTAGGTCATGTCCATCGGGGTGACCAGGAGTGGTTGCCGCGGTCTCGAATCCGGTGAAGATCAAGTCTCCATGGATGTCCGCAACGTAGTTCAAGCTCCCAAATCTGACTTGATGGCCAGGGGCGTAGCTTTCGATCTGCTCCAGATGGCCAAGCGAGTTGGCCTGCAGTGCAAAGCCGCCGAACACGAAGATCTGTCCGGGGAGGAAGACTCCCCCTTGGACAGCATCATTGTAGATGATTGAAGTGGCCATCAAACCTCTTGGCGACGGCACAGTGGAACTCTCAATGAAAGCACCAATGTCGGTGTCAAAACTGGCGGATCTCGGGTAGGGGGTCCCGAACTGTGCATCTAAGGTCGATGGTGACAGGAGACAGAGGACACGATGTTTTACCTAGGTTCGGGCCCTCTCTATGGAGGTAATACCCTACGTCCTGCTTGATTGATATTGATGAATACAAGTATTATAAGAGTTGATCTACCACGAGATCGTAATGGCTAAACCCTAGAGGTCTAGCTTCTATGGCTATGGTAATGAATATCCCCTATCCGGACTAAGTCCTCTGGTTTATATAGATATCGGGAGGATCTAAGGTTACACAAGGTCGATTACAAAGAAAGGAATCTACATATTTGGTCGCCAAGCTTGCCCTTCACACCAAGGAGAGTCCCATCCGAACATGGGTGCAGTCTTCAGTCTTCGTATCTTCACAGCCCATCAGTCCGGCCCATGGCTAACAGGCCGGATGCCCAAGGACCCCTTAGTCCAGGACTCTGTCAGCCGACACCACAACATTGTCGTCGGACCATGCGAACATCATCATCCGGAGAATTTCAATCTATACGGACATGGGTTCCGTTATGTCAAACCCGAATTGTGCTGTGACCACTACAAATTTTTGGTTTCGCACGTGGTCCTTGGATGGCCGCGAGACCGTACACCTTTTTCCAGCTTCGCATGGAATCAACCAAGCTCCTACTAATTCCTCTTCATGTGGACCATCAGGAAAGTCGATTAAATTATTATCTTTTAGATTTGTGTTATTAATTCACCAACTGATACTACTTTCAGTCCCAGCACAAGCACAGATTTCCAGGTTTAATAGATAAATACTTCACCTTGCTTTGTTTGTTCACGTGAAGACTAGACCTAATACTTGGACTCTTGCTATTTTTCATCAATTGTTGTTGCAATTCCTCATGGAGGTCAACCCGGCAAGAGGGTCTAATTTCCCACCTTGAGCTGCTGCTCGTCGTCCTCTGATCAATTGCATCGCCCGAGGAAAATCGCAGCCACGACCCGAGGCAGTATGCACACACCCCAAAGCCTGAGGTTGCTATTGTCCCGGTCACAGGGCGGTGCATGCACCTATGTGGAAGTGCCCATGCAGTTTTTTCTCGCTCGTCTAAGGCGTCCCGAGGTGTTGCTGATCATCACGTCCGACCTAGCAAAGAAGCCTAATCAGCTAAGTGTTTTCTCTTTTCAAAGGGAACACGACGGAGTTGTACTTCTAGTTTGATTCCTTTCCCATGCTAATATTGTTACTCCATGTTAAGAACGTTTCTTGAGATTTGACTAGTGAACAGTGCATCATGGACGAGCTATACTAATTCATGTGGAGGCACCACATTAGCTACCTTTTGTATCTTCCGGGTGCTTCGAGTGGGGCTTGGCCATCTTCATGCACGTTGATGATCAAACTTCGTCCACATAGTCTTGTGGTGTGGAATATGATGCGCCACGTCGCGAGTTTTGACTCATGTCGACGATCCAACTTCGGCACACATACCATATTACTTCTATAATTTACTTTGCATAAATTGATTATGCAAACATCTTTATATTCATTATCATTATTATTTCTGTTTGCACTATTTACATGTGAGCAGGAAATCTGCTTCGTTTGCACCACCTCGGTGAGCCGACACTGTCGCCCCCTCCATCGGCCAAGATGTGCCATCACCTAGCCGACCAGCTTCGTCAGCTTAGCTGGACTGGGGGCTTTGCATCACCACATCGGCCGTGCTATGTCTACACTTCAGAGTGACGAGCTCTTCGCTCCATCACCCCGAGACTGGCTTGGGGGCTGGGACCTCGTCCCGCCGTAAGCTCGGGCCGCACATCGACACCGAGCACATTAACCAGCTAAGTCTCTTTCATGCTCAAAGCTTTAAATTTTTAATTTGCGTTCGGTTCGACCATACTCACATACGTTGTTCGTTAAAAGAAACTCCCTTTACCCATGTTAGCTGGGGGCTCTTAAATTTACATGAGCCGTTTTATAATAAGTGTGTTTCCTTCTTGTTCGTTGCAAAGTCTTTTTCTATCACTCCTTCCTCGGCTCGAGTATGTGGTCAATAGCTGGATAGCCTGGGTCCAGTCTTCACCCACTTGCAGTCTTGAGATCGGATGTGTCATGTTAAAGCACGATAGAAGCACAAATTTTTTAGACCAATTTTCGGATTGGCACCAATTGACTTGATTTAGTTCGGACATGGAGTTTATGCATAAGTCTTTTGGTTTTTAAGCCTATGGCATTTTTAAACTATTTGTGTGTTTCCAGCATAAGTCTCATAGTGCAACTCCAGACACCTTTAGAGATTCGGCAAAACATTCTTAGGTATTGATTTATATGCATCGGTTTCAAATTGTGTCTTTGGTCAATAGTTGGGTTGCCCGGCTCCTGTGCTTGCCTCCTACGTTCCGCTTTGTTCGGCTAGGTGTGCAAAGGGAGAACCACTGCGATTGTGCTTCCAACTAGCATGGTTAAGCGCCTCAGTGGAGAAACCCGAAAACTGACTGTCACGATAAGTGTAAACTGGTCAGCGATTCGATGACTGTGTTAAATTATAAGATCGATAGAGGTCACCCCATGTTAAATGACGGTCCATTCATAACATTGGCCTAAGTATTTACGGCTTGACCTCAACTGTCGCCGAACACTAACTAGGGGCTAGTAACTGGCCTCCCAACTTTAAGCTCCTATGACTGAGTGAAAGTTATAAAGACCGCATATCTGATTGCCTCGTTTCCGCTAACACAACCGCCTTAGAGCACCGAGACGTCGGCTAAGGGTTGTTTTGTTATTGCGAAAACGCCCTGCGTAGCATCTACAAGGGGGTGGAAGCCGATGATGGGCCACTTTCAAATGATAAACGGTCGCAACGGAGTCAAAATAAACATATCATCGGCGTTTGTATTTAATATACGAGGGCCTCCTTCCGCAATCATCGTTATAAAGCCATAAATATACATCAATTTGACTTAAGATTTTGGCCAAGCTGGGTTGCCTGGCTCATGTGCTTACCCCTACGTTCCCGATTGTTCGGCTAGGTGGTAAAGGGAGCACCTCTGTGATTGTTACTACCGGGTCATCCGAGTAAGTACCTCAGACTGGGTGAAGCCGAAAGCTAGCAATCTTAAAGGATCACATTGGTCGGCAACGAGGAAGTAAAAATTTTGGTTAATTAATACCATAGACTTCGGGAACTTTCCTCGAACTAAATCCTCAATATTTTCCTCCCACATTGATTGGAGGTGAGGTTTCATGAACATGATAAGCATGACGACTCAAAGAAAGGAACCGATAGCGGGACTATTTTCTTTGGAGGATGTTTCTTACGTTAAAACGTAATATAACATATCTCTCTGTGTACCTTTGTTTATAAAACCGTATGTCCGGATTGCCCTGTTTTCCATAAATCTTTGCCCTTATAACGGCTTTATAAAGTAGGAAAACACTCCTCGGCTACTGGCCGAAGAGGTTGAAGCCGATGGTCGGTCAACAAAGTTTTGTACAATGCGGATCTGAGCATTAATGATGTAAAGTACTTGGATACATAGAGTCATTACACATAATTTGTTATTTTACTATGGATATCGAAACTTAATTCGGCCACCCGTGCCCGCATTAAGGCTCAGGGGCTACTAGGCTTCGGGCTTATTATTTACAAATATTAAAGGGGGCACATCGATTCCCCTGATCTGGTGTTGCCACCCGACCAGTGTCTCGGGGGCAACTGTGTTGCCTGTTCAATGCGGAAAATTCAAAGTGCTTAGTGTTCGGCTTGACCGAACTATAGGCAAACGCATCTTCGGACAGCAATAGGTACCATCTGGACCTATCCGGCATCAAGCTAATATATTACGGCGGCTTCTCAAGACCCTCTCTCAAGGGCCCGTCTGCCGATCACTATCTCCTCTCAAGTGCATCTCGGATTTTTAGACCGACACACACCTTGAGGGCTACTGGCTACATATATCGTCAGTAAATAAATTGCATCAATCAAAAATAAAATCCGCAAACAATCAGCCCAAGCCCGAGATGGTGTGTCACCTCGGAAGCAGTCCTGCATAAAGCTCGGATGCAAGTGGCTGGCTCTATAGAGGGCATTTCCGGCACTAAGCTCGGCTAACCTCCTTCAAACTTCTTCAAGCCAAGGTGATCTATGACACCTCGGATATAGTGCGGTGTTGGAGCTCGGATGCAGTCAGGCGTGGGAGCTCGGATACAGTCCGGCGTTGGTGCTCAGCTACAAAGGATACCTCGAATGCAGTCCGGCGTTGGAGCTCGGATGCAAGAGGACACCGCCACACGGGAACAACTTCAAACCCGAGGTGTGGTGTAAAAATAACAAGGCATTGATAAAGGCCGAGAATTAAAGGGGCTCCTTGGATACCCGACGTGTAAACTCTTCGGGTTCACTTTGGTGATCCTCAAGATCGAAGATGGGAAGATTTGTTGAACCAGTTTTCAAGACCGACGACCGAAGATGAAGAACAGTTTGGAAGAATCGATGAGCGTCCCCAACTTGAAGACCGGTTCAGGGGGCTACTGATGGTGTCCTGGACTAGGGGGTACTCACCACGTCGTCTCCCGACCAGCTGGATCGGGCCGAGGGCCCCCATGGCGGTTCATTATTGGGCCAGTTCGGACAGCCCATGCCGCATACAAGGAGGATTCCACAAGACTTGGCGCCCAAGACAAGGACTCCTCTAAACCCTAGGCCTACGGTGCATATATAAACCGAGGCCAGGCTAGTCAATAGAAAATCTAATATTCATTAGAACCACCTCGTGGTAGATACATGTACTCTGTACTACACCCCAGATGAATACAATCAAAAGCACGACGTAGGGTTTTACCTCCATCAAGAGGGCCCGGATCTGGGTAAAATCCCGTGTCCATGTTACCATCGCTCCAAGACGCCTAGCTTAGGACCCTTACTACGAGATACGCCGGATATTGAACCGACAGCGGGCTCCGCGGACTGGCTCCGGGGGGCGGGGTGGGTGCAGGGGCCGACAGCAAGTCTGGCTCCGGGGGTGGGGATGGGCGTCGTCGGGAAGGGGGTGGGATGGCCGGGACGGCGCGCGGGTGAGGTGGGGGGAGAGACAGAGAGGGTGTGGGCCGGTGGGGCAACGGGGCGGTGGCAGTGGTCGTCGGGGAGGAGAGAGGGAGGGAGAGAGAGAGGGCACGACGGGGGCGCGGTCGTTAGTTAAATTGAACGTTTGTCGTCTGCCTGTCCGTTGCCATCCGCCGTGTTGCTCTTTGCCACGGCAAAGAAGGGGGCCGTTAGGGTTTACTAGCCAGTGGGCCAACCTCCCTCTTTGTCGTCTGCTAGCAAACGACTAAGATGACTGATGGCAAATATGTTCTTTGCCATCAGCCAGCTCTTTGTCGTCTGTTTTTTGGAAGCTGACGGCAAAGAAGTGGCTGATGGAAAATCTTTTGATTCCAGTAGTGAAGTAGTCTAATCATCCCCATGTAGACATACTTTCGATCCTACACGAGCGTTGCCACCGCGCCGCACCCACTGCCGCACACAGCGAGCACGCCGCACCATGTTTGCTCGAATGACGCCCACGAGGAGTGGAGTGAAGTGGCTAGATTTTGATCCAGTGAGTAGGTGGGAAGGAATATACGTGGGGTTGGATGGCCAGCGTGAGCGTGCCCGGACGCCCTCCTATTCGTCTCACATTTGGGTTGGTTATTAGGGGGTGCCGATCAGTCCGACCGTTTGAGGTGTCCGTCTAGGTCAAAATTTTGCGACTAGATAGTGACCGGCCCGCCCGGCTGGACGTATAAGACGAGTTTGAGACGTTCGGTTGTAGATGCTCTTAGTTCATACAATTTTCAATCTCCAACGTGCACCATACAATTTTCTTGACTCGTAGATCAATTTTGCAATGTGATTTTGTTTTGTAACGGTTAGTTGTTCTTTGTTCGGAAACACTAACGCCCACATGTGTGGGCGTTTCTCAACTCGCCCACACGTCTGAATCATCGTTCATTGTCTTTTGCACGAATCTTGACATAAAAAGGTGAATTTGATGTGCCACGTAGGACGGGGCTGGTGTGTGGTGTTGGAGAGTTTGCCCACACGCCCGCACCACGCTGTTTGCCAGCTGCGCTGTGTGGGCGAACTAGTGTCTGCCCACACAACCACCACCTAGTTCATGCGCGTGTGGGCGAACTGCTTTTCGCCCACACGACACTCCTACATTGTGGATGGCAACTGCAGTTACGCGAACGTGGCAACTAGGTAAACACACATGGCAACTGTGATTCTTTGCTAGACGGCAACTGCTGTTGTGCGTACGTGGCAACCAGATAAACACACATGGCAACTGTGATTAACAATACATGGCAACTATGATTGGACCACACTTGGCAACTAGGTAAATACACATGGGAACTACTGTTTAACTATATGTGGCAAGTAGTTAATCACACACGGCAACTATGATTTAATTACACACGGCAACTACCAGAAATTAGACATGGCAACTGTAGTTAACCAAAACAGATAGAGTTGTCATGCTTTTACAACTACACTTATCATTCCGGATAACTACATCTGCCAACCAGGATGGCAACTAAATTGTCATTCCACGGGGTACCTAACGTAGCTGCGTCATAACGTGTGGGTATTTTTGCTTCGTGCCATACACGCAAGGTGAAGATGAGTAGTACTTGTTGAGCGTGTGACACGAAGTAGCTGTGCCCACACGTGTAGACAATTCTAATGTCTGTCCACACACAGCCCGTGTGGGCTGCCTCCTGCTCACACCACACACAATGTGTGGACGCATGTCGAATATACCTAACATGTGACCGTACGTCCTTTTTGTTTTCCTTTGTAAACATCAGATATTTTATCGAGCCAAATTTAAATTCAGGGGGAGAGATATTATAGATCAGGCGTTCGGACGCTCGCTGTTTTGGACTAATGCTCGGATCCGGAGTGGCCTGTGTCCTCGATAAATCATCCCTGTGTTTGTCAAAAAAAAAAATCATCCCTGTGAGCGGTCAAGCGAGCGACAATATCCAACATCTTAGGATGGTTTTCTTGTTGGACGCCGATGCCGAGAGAAGAACCGGGCAAGGCGGCGATCCAGATCCAGATCCAGCAGCGGTAAAAGTAGGGAGATGGACCAGACGCAGCGGCTGCCCGAAGACGTGCTCGCGGACGTCCTCCGCTGTCTTCCACCGCGCAGTCTTGCTGCAGCCCGCTGCGTGTGCCGCTCCTGGCACGCCATCGTCGACGCTCATCGTCTCCTGGACCGGGACCTCCTCCCGCTCTCCTTGGCCGGCTTCCTCATCAACTTCTGTGAGCTTGACTTCACGGAGTTCTTCTTCCACCCCTCAGCAATCCGCGGCTATGCCGACCTCCACTTCATGCCCACGGACGACATATCTGTGGAGGACGTATGCAACGGCCTAGTTTTGCTAGATCATTATGTGGTCAATCCCGCCACACGATGTTGGGCAAGCCTGCCCCCACGCCCATCTCCTCCCTTGGGGTTTGAGCTCTTTTATTATGAACGAAACTACATCGTGTTTGATCCCACGGTGTCGCCGCACTACCAAGTGCTTAGGTTCCTACATGTACCCCCCCGTGGGCGTGGACTGGATGCAGAGACGAAGCAACAGCAATGGCCTCCGTCTCCATACATGATGCATGTTTTCTCTTCAGAAACAACAAGGTGGGAAGAGAGATCGTTCATCCGACAGGGAGATGCCCTGGGGACTCTTGCCGACATGTTACTGCCTCCGCTGCCAATGCCAGATGAACTATACGCTGTGTACTGGCATGGTGAAATCTATGTGCACTGTCATTTTGTTATGAGGTACTACTACACTACATACTGACTTCCTAAGCACCATCCTTTCTTCTTACAATGTTATTTCCTCGTCAATAAAGAGCTTGCATTGGTTCTTGATTTAGTACTAATATCTTCTTGTCAATGACTCCTTTCGCCAGAATATCGTTATCAAGTGGCACGTACCAAGCAATTAAACTGCCAACAGATGTTGATCAGCACCGGTGGGCACAGGTTCTTCTTGGAAGATCAGAGAAGGGGTTGTATTTTGCAGCACTTGATGGTCAATGTCAGCTTCGAGTTTGGATACTCACTGAATTACCCTGCGATCAGAGTGAGTGGCTTCTGAAGCATGATAACAACCTTCACCAAATCCCACCACCTCAAAACTATGATCCACAAGTTCACAGGCCCTGCTGGATTATGGCAGACATTAATCCAGCTATTTACAGTACAGTAAAAGACAAGTTGGAGTTGAATTCAGACCATGGGATCATCTTTGAAACTAGACTTGAAGGGCACAGGTGGGATGAACATATTAAGATCCTTGGATTTCATCCTTACAAAGAAATTATTTATTTCAGTGAAACGTTGAACAGAGGATATGCCTATCATCTAGATGAACTCAAGCTAGAAGACTTGGGCAACATGCGCCCAAAAAGATTGAATGACTGCTATAATAAGGAACTAGAAAGATCTATTCCATATACACCTTGTTTGTTGGGCCCATAATAAGGATGTAGATAATTGATTGACAAGCTTGTCAGGGATTTCCAACGGAAGCTATGCCTACACATGATGCATACGTCTCTGTCCCTTGAGCTGCTTCACTTCCCGGCATAGTCTATGAAAGAGTTCAGTTTCATTTTTCATTTACATTTTAGTGTCTCATGTACTGTTGCTCAGTTATAGCTAGATCTACCGTTACCATGAGCTGCCATGGGTTCAGTTGTAAGGATAAGATCCAAATTAAGATTTGTGTTTGACAAAGAATGCAAGAAATGTTGTGGTTCTCCCATTCTAAGGCATAACTAGATAGTCCTATGTCCTCGGTGTCAGACACAAAGTTTCATTCTCTACATTACAACCAAACAAAACATGATCTTTCGTTTCATCTGACAAATAAAGAATGCAAGCATGTGTTGAATTAGACAGTTTAACGTTTCAGAGAACCGGCAGTCTCAAATGCAGACACCCAAGCTTCCGCTTGCAGTTTCTATGTTCGGATAAATATGCAAATCTTCTTCAAGTAGAGCAGAGCAGCAAGGCTTGGAGATCCAAGATACCGAGTTACACAGATGTGAGTATATCTTTTTATGCACTACATTCTCCAACACAGAGGTCACTTTCCTATGTGTGTTCATACGTTCACCCAAAGCAGATCGGCATTTTGCTTCAGGTAAAAACCGAACTGGGTGAAGAAAATTAGCAATAGTAAATACAGTCAAAGACCAAAATATAACGGCGCTTGTGAGATTGTGTGCTTCGTACGACCTAGTTGAGAGTAAAATAAAGAACAATTGGATGTGAGACTTTCCCGAAGATAAATTGGTGAACACAGGGTACAAGAAGATGGACAAGTCACATGACCCAGCGGCCGCTCGCCAGGCAATAGGCAAGCCCTAGACTACTGTTCCAGTTCTCCTTTAATTTTCTGACTTATGGGAGAGGAGCCGGTGCGAGCGACACTTTGTGTTGATTGGTAGAGGTAGATCCATCCTGGAGCTCAGATAGCGACAGTGGTTGCCCTGCATTAGAGAAGCCATATTTTAGGCAACAGAGAAAAACTACAAAACAGCGGATTTTCATTGTCAAAGCAAAGAAATCTAGGTTTGGGCGAAATGGAAAACACAAGGATCAACATTAACGAAAAAGAGTTAAGGATTAACACTTGAGAAAATAAGAGAAGGAGAGAAGTTTAGAGTACGTGGCTTTCAAGAAAATGGAGAACGTGTAAACAGTCCTCAAAAAAGAGAATAGAAATCATGTAATATACTATATCCTGAACAAAATAAGACAGAAACCTCTAGCAGAGCACTAGAAAATACCACTGACCGTACCTTCGCATTCGTCGGAGAGGGCCTGGGTGTCTTTATCACGGTTACCTCCACAAGCTATGTACTTGTCGACGAGTTCATCGATAAATAGTCCAGTGCTGATAAAAGGTGGCTCTGCAGTCAGGCTACACATGCACAAAGGGTCCTCTGTCAGCGATATGTTCACGATGGTCTGCACCACTTCACAGCAAGCAAGTATGCTGTCATACTCCTTGGATATACAGAACACGCTCGTTAGGTACGCCCAGTGCCACGAGTCACATGGCTCTCCTACCGCGCTGGGTGCGACGAGCAGTCCAATGAGCAGGAGGAGGAGATAGCGAGAATTCTCCATTGCCGAGCATCAAAAGCACGCGCGCGCGCACACACACGACACGAGGAAGACGATTGGGTTAGTTTGCTCTTCCTTCTCGCCTCTACTCTACTGAACACAAGGGCGCAAGGTTGTCAGAATCGCGATTTTATTGTATGATTCTCCGACTTTACGATCCAAGCTAACCCCTCTGATTCTACGATTTTAGTTCATAGAATCTACGTTTTTACGATCCTGATAGTTAAGATTCTACAATTTGCGATCCTACCATCGAAGCTTCGATCCGATTCAAAATCACGATTCTGACAACCTTGCAAGGGCGCGTTTAAATACTCCAGATACCCACACAAGCGCCAGGCTATCACAAGGTTCATATGCCTCCCCAAAACCACACTTCAACAAATCTGATCCGCCTGTAAAGAAAAGTGGAGCACTATTCCTACGGACACCATCTCAGTCATGCATTGCTCTCTTGTCCTCGCACCACCCTTCTAGTTTGTACACGCGCGATCACACGGTTCAACAAGACGATCACAAGCTACGTGCAGGGGAGCTGCATTACAAGCATGCAACAAACATGTTACCAGTACTGCGCAGGTATGTACAACTGAATATTTTATTGAATTCATGCTCCAGCCAACTCATCCAACACTCCCTTTCATGTCTAGGCTATTTTAGTATTAGACGTGGGATTGATGTAGGCCGTAGAATTATTTTATTTAATACTTGACAGGGTCTTGAACTCAAGACCTCTTGACTCTGATACCATATTGAATTCATGCTTCAGCCAACTCATCCAAAAGTCCAAACTAATGGAGGGAGGTGGGCAATATATTTCAACATATTTGAGCAATTTTCTATTAAATTTAATCTAGAAAAAGATATGTAGAACATGATAGTCGTAATTGAGATGATAACTGGATCAAGTAACAAGGTGATGAAATGAGTCATGCAATGTCCAGTCTCATTCAAGACCTTCGCTATCCTGTTAAACAGTGTTGAACTTTTGATTATCCTGAGTTAGTGTTCTGTAGTTCTTGGCCCTTAATGCCAGTGCCATTTCTGTGTCCCATCATCCCCACTGCTGCTGATTGCATGATAGGCTTAGACGCTTAGTTCATGTTCTGGCTTCTCTCAACCGTTTGACAGTTAATCCAAGAGGCTAGAGGGACCCCTTGCAAGACATGGTTAGACATCCACAGTTTTCTCTCTGTACGACTGTACCCTGTTTCAAGATGGTCACTGTCGTTGGCTTCCTGTGGGGTTCTTGTCACAACCCTGGGGTTGAACCATTGAGAAGATACGTTATGATAAAATTCTGGAGTTCCCTGACTTGGTATCAGTGTGATGGTTGGTGGTGGTTTCTGGACCCGATGCTGTCTTGGGATCTTGGTTTCTTGCATTACATAGCGTTCAAGTCAAGCCCATACTTGCATTAAATGAAAATATGATCTGATCACAGTTTTGCAGAAGTACTGAATCAACAAAAGGGAAGGAAAGATACCTCACTTACGCTTACAATTGATTTTTATGCTTTGATGTGCTCTGAGATTTCTTATGTTGTGACCCGATGCTCATGATGTCTGCGGTTCATATTTTATCACCAGTAGCGATGTGATTGTGCACCTGGGTTCTGCCCTTGTCAATTCCAGACCTAGCCTGCACAATCTGCTGGTCCCTGCCAATTGTTATTCAATTGTGTAGTGGTGTCTTAAAAATCCACATGAATTCGTATATCTGGTTTTTTGAAGAAGTTAAAATTTACATAAACAGTGATGCACTAACTGCTGTTTGGAGTTCATTTGGGTCTAATTCCCTACTGCTCTGTTCTCTGGAATTCAGATTAAGGATTTCTGTCTGCTTAACTGTACTTGGAGACTGGAGTAAGCAGATGTGTATGGTAACTTGCTTTGTGTCCTGGAGGAGGTTTCATGGTCTGTTTAAGGCGGCAATTTGTTCGTTTCCTGATCCCATAAATTTGTTTAGGCCCAGTTTGGATGCAAAGTGTTTCTACACTATTATGAAAACGCATCATAGTTTTCTTTTTTGATAAAGAGTATATAATAATATTGCGAAGATACCAATTACACCCGGGCTCTGCAACAACGCAATGCCCTAATGACATAACGGATGCACACAGCCAAAAAATAAGAAGAAACTAAAAATAAAAAAGTCCTGCTACAGTGTTTCAGGCCTAGCACCAACAGCACAACCACCACCAAGACAACACCTGATGTCCATGAGAGCGGGAGAGATCGAGAGAATAATGCACCTTGAGTGCTCTCATTGCCTTGCTGTGATCATATACGAGCCGTACATGCACAGGGCGCATAGCGCAGGAGAGAGAGGGAGAGTGGGACACGCGACGTGCGAGAGGTGGGAGGGCATGCATGGCGTGCATGGCCATGCAGCTGGTCTAGGGCAGCAACTGCTTACACCCCGCCGCGGCTGAAGCTTCCGGTGGCCGGATGCATAAGCTAGACCAGAACTCCTAGAACGCCGGTGTCGGGAGCCCCTTGGTCAGGACGTCGCTGAACTGATGCTTGGTGGGCACGTGCAGCACGCGAAGGTGACCAAGGGCGACCTTCTATCGGACGAAGTGGATGTCGAGCTCGATGTGTTTCGTGCGTCGATGGTGGACGGGGTTGGCAGCCATGTAGACGGACGAAATGTTGTCGCAGAAGACGACGGTGGCCTTGGGGAGGGAGACGCGCAGCTCACCAAGGAGCCGGCGAAGCTAGCAGCACTCCGCGATGATGTTGGCGACGACACGGTACTCCGCTTCCGCGCTGGAGCGGGAGACCGTAGCTTGTCGCTTGGATGACCAAGAGACCAAGGAGTCGCCGAGGTGGACAGTGTAGCCGGAGGTGGAGCGCCGTGTGTCCGGGCAGCCCGCCCAGTCCGCGTCCGAGTACGCGGTGAGCGCGAGTGACACCGACGGGTGCAGGTAGAGACCATGCTCGGTGGTGCCACTGAGATAGTGCAGAATGCGCTTCAGCAAGGCAAGGTGTGGAGTGCGCGGATCATGCATGACCCGGCAGCACTGCTGCACGACATAGGCGATGTCGGGCCGTGTCATGGTCATGTACTGCAGGGCGCCGGCCAGGCTGCGATACTCGGAGGCGTCAGGGACCGGCGCGCCGTCTATCGCGGAGAGCTTGGAGTGGGTGTCGACCGGTGTGGACACCGGTTTGCACTCGGTCATGTTGGCGCATTCCAGCAGCTCCGCAGCATATTTGCACTGAGAGAGGAAGAAGCCTTCGGGCATCCTGGTCACGGCGATGCCGAGGAAGTAGTGGAGTGGGCCGAGATCCTTCATCGAGAATTCCACAAACAGGAGCTGCTAGAGTTGTTGGAGAAGCATGGGCGTGGACACGGTGAGCATGATGTCGTCGACGTAGAGCAGCAAGTACGCCATGCCCGCGCTGTTGTGGAGAACGAAGAGGGACGGGTCGGACCGTGAGTCGATGAAGCCGAGCCCGCGAACGAACGTGGCGAACCGCGCGAACCAAGCACGCAGAGCCTGCTTCAAGCCATAGAGACTTGTCCAACAGGCACACATGATCGGGGTGGTTGGCGTCGACGAAGCCAGCCGGCTGTTGGCAGTAGACACGCTCGGCGAGGCGCCCGTGGAGGAAGGCGTTGTTAACATCCATCTGATGAATGGGCCACTGATGAGCGGCGTCGATAGTGAGCATGACGCGAATGGTGGCCGCCTTGACGACAGGCGAGAACGTCTTGTCGAAGTCGACTCCTGGCCGCTATGAGAAGCCACGTACGACCCATCTCGCCTTGTAGCGATCCAGCGTGCCGTCGGCCTTGAGTTTGTGGTGGAACAACCACTTGCCGGTGACGATGTTGGCGCCCGGTGGGCGCGGTACGAGGCTCCACGTCCAGTTCTCCATCAGTGCCATGTACTCCACCTGCATTGCAGTTAGCCAATGGGGATCACACAACGCAGCACACACGGTTTTGGGTATGGGGGAGACGGCTGGGATGGTGGTGGAAGTGGTGAGGGCTTGGTTGTATTTAGGGTTCGGGAAGAACTTGCCGGCCTGGGCACGGGTGACCATCGTATGTGTGGGAGCTAGGTCAGGACGCCGACGGAGGGGGGGCGTGTTGCGTGGTCGCTGGAAGTGGGCGATGGGCTGCCCGGCGTGGTCGGCAGTGGCGGTGACGGTGGCCTGTCTGCCGCTGGAGGAGTGGATGTGCTTGGGGGCATAGCCATGGCCGATATGGCGGGGCTAGGCAGGACGGCAGGGGTATCGTGGGGAGGAGGCGGGGTGGGAGACGGACGAGGTACGCGTGGGAGCACAGAGCGGGGACGTTGGGGTATGTATGGTGTGTAGTTGAGCTCATCGGGGTCAGAGATGGGCTCAGCTATGGTGTGAGCGAACGGGAACTGATGCTCATCGAACACGACATGTCGGGATATGACCACTTTTCCAGTGGCACGGTTGAGGCACCGATAACCCTTGTGGTTGGGTGAGTACCCAAGGACACACAGGGAGCCGATCGGGGTGCTAGTTTGTGCGGTGTGGTTGCGCTAAGGTTAGGGTAGCACAGACATCCAAAAACCCTAAGAGCGGTGTAGTCGGGTTCTGTGCCATAGAGGAGGAACAATGGGTAGTGATCATGACGAGGGCGACATGGACGCCGGTTGAGCAAGAAGGTGGCGGTTTGCAAGGCTTCTGCCCAGTATGCATATGGCATGGAGGCATGAATGAGCATGGAGCGAGTGATGTCGTTGAGTGTGCAGAGTGCATGTTCAGCACGCCGTTTTGTGGTGATGATGATGGACACGACATGAGGAGTGCTATACCTAGGCTGGAGAAGAGATCGCGTGAGGCTAGGTTGTCAAATTCCTTGCCATTGTCCGTTTGTATGGAGGGGATGGGCAGGTGGAACTGAGTGGAAACGAAGGCGGCAAACGTACGCAGTGTGGGTGGCACTTCAGATTTGTGACGGAGGGGGTACGTCCATATGAAATGGCTATAATCATCCACAATAACAAGATAATATTGACAACCGGAAACACTCATAATAGGAGAGGTCCAAACATCACAATGCACAAGCTGAAACAGGAAATAGGAAACATGTTCTGAAGAGCTAAAAGGCAAGCGCACACTTTTTCCTGATTGACAAGCGTTATAGGTGGGGCGAGATGCATCAGACGGGCGGATGTGGCAGCTCCAGAGGGTGTGATCAAGAGCATCATCACCAAGGTGGCCGAGGCGGCGATGCCATGTGTCACGGGATAAGGTGAGGAGGGCTTGGTGTTGGGTCGGTGGCAAGGTCATGGGGTAGAGCTCATCCGGCGAGTCACATCGGAGTATCACCGTCTTCGTTCTTTGGTCCTTGACAGAAAAACAAATGTCATCAAATTCCACGTCAATAGGGTTATCACGGGCTAGGGCTTTGACAGACATTAGGTTTTTGATGAGGTTGGGGGGACAAGAACATTGTGTAGAGAGAGGGGTTTGTGGCTGTAGGGATGGAGTGGTGACCGGAGTGCGTGACTGCGAGCGTCGAGCCATCACCAACTGTAATGCCAGGAGAAGAACAGGGATGGGAGAAGGAGAGGATACCTAGTGATGAGGCCATGTGGGATGTGGCGCCTGTTTCCAGATACCACTCTGCACCAGACTTGGCCGGCTGGCCCTGTTGAACCTGTAGGTTGTTGAGGGCGTGGATCAGGGCCGTCTGATCCCATGCTGCGCCAGCGGGGTTGGAGCTGCCGCCGACAGGAGCACCGCCGATAGGAGGGCCACCAGGAGCGCCGTACAGGGGGTGCAGCGGGACAACCCCGTGCTGCCAGACGATAGGTGGAGCGGAGTTGGGTATCCCATTGTAGTGTGACGCAGTGCCAGCGAAGGGAGCGGCGGCGCCGGGACGCGGTCCGAGGATGCCCGAGCCCGGGGCATGTGGGCGCTGATACGTCTCCAACGTATCTATAATTTTTTATTGCTCCATGCTATATTATCTACTATTTTGAATGTTTATGGGCTTTATTATATACTTTTATATCATTTTTGGGACTAACCTATTAACCCAGAGCCCAGTGCCAGTTTCTGTTTTTACCTGTTTTAGGGTTTCGAAGAAAAGGAAAATCAAACGGAGTCCAATTGACCTGAAACTTCACGGAACTCATTTTTGGAAGGAAAGAAGCTCAGAAGACTTGGAGTGCACGTCAGGGGACCTGCGAGGAGGCCACGAGGCAGGGGGCGCGCCCACCCCCCCTGGGCGCGCGCTCAACCCTCGTGGGCCCCTCGTGCCCCCCCTGACGTACTTCTTTTGCCTATATATCTCCATATACCCTAAAAACATCCGTGAGCACAATAGATTGGTAGTTCCGCCGCCAGAAGCCTCCGTAGCCACCGAAAGCCAATCTAGACCCGTTCCGGCACCCTGCCGGAGGGGGAATCCTTCTCCGGTAGCCATCTTCATCATCCCGATGCTCTCCATGACGAGGAGGGAGTAGTTCTCCCTCGGGGCTGAGGGTATGTACCAGTAGCTATGTGTTTGATCTCTCTCTCGTGTTCTTGAGGTGATACGATCTTGATGTATCGTGAGCTTTGCTATTATAGTTGGATCCTATGATGTTTTCTCCCCCCTCTACTCTGTTGTAATGAACTGAGTTTCCCCTTTGAAGTTATCTTATCGGATTGAGTCTTTAAAGATTTGAGAACACTTGATGTATGTCTTGTCGTGGATATCTGTGGTGACAATGGGATATCACGTGATTCACTTGATGTATGTTTTGGTGATCAACTTGCTGTTGGAAATATGCCCTAGAGGCAATAATAAAATGGTTATTATTATATTTCTTTGTTCATGATAATTGTCTATTGTTCATGCTATAATTGTGTTATCCGGAAATCGTAATACATGTGTGAATACATAAACCACAACACGTCCCTAGTGAGCCTCTAGTTGACTAGCTCGTTGATCAAAAGATAGTCATGGTTTCTTGACTATGGACATTGGATGTCATTGATAACGGGATCACATCATTAGGAGAATGATGTGATGGACAAGACCCAATCCTAAGCATAGCTCAAAGATCGTGTAGTTCGTTTGCTGTAGCTTTTCTGAATGTCAAGTATCATTTCCTTAGACCATGAGATTGTGCAACTCCCGGATACCGTAGGAGTGCCTTGGGTGTGCCAAACGTCACAACGTAACTGGGTGACTATAAAGGTACATTACAGGTATCTCCGAAAGTGTCTGTTGGGTTGGCATGAATCGAGACTGGGATTTGTCACTCCGTATGACGAAGAGGTATCTCTGGGCCCACTCGGTAATGCATCATCATAATGAGCTCAATGTGACCAAGTGGTTGATCACGGGATCATGCATTACAGTACGAGTAAAGTGACTTGCCGGTAACGAGACTGAACAAGGTATTGGGATACCGACGATCGAGTCTCGGGCAAGTAACGTACCGATTGACAAAGGGAATTGTATACGAATTGATTGAATCCTGGACATCGTGGTTCATCCGATGAGATCATCGAGGAGCATGTGGGAGCCAACATGGGTATCCAGATCCCGCTGTTGGTTATTGACCGGAGAGTCGTCTCGGTCATGTCTGCATGTCTCCCGAACCCGTAGGGTCTACACACTTAAGGTTCGGTGATGCTAGGGTTGTTAGGAAGACTTGTATGTGATTACCGAATGTTGTTCGGAACCCCGGATGAGATCCCGGACGTCACGAGGAGTTCCGGAATGGTCCGGAGGTGAAGATTTATATGTAGGAAGTTGTCATACGGTCACCGGAAAGGTTCGGGGGCATATCGGTATTGTACCGGGGCCACCGGAGGGGTTCCGGGGGTCCACCGGGAGGGACCACCTCTCTTGGAGGGCCTAATGGGCTGTAGAGGAAAGGTAACCAGCCCTACATGGGCTGGCCGCATCCCCCCCTTGGGCCCATGCGCCTAGGGTTGGGGGGAAACCCTAAAGGGGGCGCCCCCCTTGCTTGGGGGGCAAGCCCCCTCCCCTTGGCCGCCCCCCCTCTAGATCTCATCTAGAGGGGGCCGGACCCCTTCCTCCTTCCCCTATAAATAGAGGGGCAAGGGGAGGGCTACATACAACATCCAAGGCGCAGCCCCTCCCCTCCCCAACACCTCTCCTCCTCCATAAGAGCTTGGCGAAGCCCTGCCGGAGTATTGCAGCTTCACCACCACCACGCCATCGTGCTGCTGTTGGAGCCCTCTTCCTCAACCTCTCCCTCCTCCTTGCTGGATCAAGGCGCGGGAGACGTCCTCGCTCCGTACGTGTGTTGAACGCGGAGGTGCCGTCCGTTCGGTGCTAGGATCTTCGGTGATTTGGATCACGACGAGTACGACTCCATCAACCCCGTTCTCTTGAACGCTTCCGCTCGCGATCTACAAGGGTATGTAGATGCACTCCTCTCTCCCTCGTTGCTAGATGACTCCATAGATTGATCTTGGTGATGCGTAGAAAATTTTAAAATTCTCCTACGTTCCCCAACAGTGGCATCATGAGCTAGGTGTATGCATAGTTACTATGCACGAATAGAACACAAAGCAGTTGTGGGCGTCGATATTGTAAATTTACTTGTCGTTACTAGTCTTATCTTGATTCGGCGGCATCGTGGGATGAAGTGGCCCGGACCGACCTTACACGTATGCTTACGTGAGACTGGTTCCACCGATTGACATGCACTAGTTGCATAAGGTGGCTGGCGGGTGTCTGTCGCTCCCACTTTAGTCGGATCGGATTCGATGAACAGGGTCCGTATGAAGGGTAAATAGAAATTGGCAATTCACGTTGTGGTTTTGGCGTAGGTAAGAAACGTTCTTGCTAGAATCCTATAGCAGCCACGTAAAAACTTGCAACAACAATTAGAGGACGTCTAACTTGTTTTTGCAGCAAGTGTTTTGTGATGTGATATGGCCAAAGGATGTGATGAATGATATATGTGATGTATGAGATGATCGTGTTCTTGTAATAGGAATCACGACTTGCATGTCGATGAGTATGACAACCGGCAGGAGCCATAGGAGTTGTCTTTATTTATTTATGACCTGTGTGTCAACATAAACGTCATGTAATTACTTTACTTTATTGCTAAAGCGTTAGCCATAGTAGTAGAAGTAATAGATGACGAGACAACTTCAAGAAGACACGATGATGGAGATCATGGTGTCATGCCGGTGACAACGATGATCATGGAGCCCCGAAGATGGAGATCAAAAGGAGCAAATGATATTGGCCATATCATGTCACTATTTGATTGTATGTGATGTTTATCATGTTTTGCATCTTATTTGCTTAGAACGACAGTAGCTTAAATAGGATGATCCCTCGAAATAATTTCAAGAAAGTGTTCCCCCTAACTGTGCACCATTGCGAAGGTTCGTTGTTTTGAAGCACCACGTGATGATCGGGTGTGATAGATTCTAACGTTCGAATACAACGGGTGTAAGCCAGATTTACACACGCAATACACTTAGGTTGACTTGACGAGCCTAGCATGTACAGACATGGCCTCGGAACACAGAAGACCGAAAGGTCGAGCATGAGTCATATATAAGATACGATCAACATGAAGATGTTCACCGATGTTGACTAGTCCGTCTCACGTGATGATTGGACACGGCCTAGTTAACTCAGATCATGTTATACTTAGATGACTGGAGGGATGCCTATCTGAGTGGGAGTTCATTGAATAATTTGATTAGATGAACTTAATTATCATGAACTTAGTCCAAAATCTTTACAATATGTCTTGTAGATCAAATGGCCCACGTTGTCCTCAACTTCAACGCGTTCCTAGAGAAAACCAAGCTGAAAGACGATGGCAGCAACTATACGGACTGGGTCCGAAACCTGAGGATCATCCTCATAGCTGCCAAGAAAGATTATGTCCTAGAAGCACCGCTAGGTGACGCACCCGTCCCACAGAACCAAGACGTTATGAACGCTTGGCAGTCACGTGATGATGATTACTCCCTCGTTCAGTGCGGCATGCTTTACAGCTTAGAACCGGGGCTCCAAAAGCATTTTGAGAGACACGGAGCATATGAGATGTTCGAAGAGCTGAAAATGGTTTTTCAAGCTCATGCCCGGGTCGAGAGATATGAAGTATCCGACAAGTTCTTCAGCTGTAAGATGGAGGAAAATAATTCTGTCAGTGAGCACATACTCAAAATGTCTGGGTTGCATAACCGCTTGACTCAGCTGGGAGTTAATCTCCCAGATGACGCGGTCATTGACAGAATCCTTCAGTCACTTCCACCGAGCTACAAGAGCTTTGTGATGAACTTCAATATGCAGGGGATGGAAAAGACCATTCCTGAGGTATATTCAATGCTGAAATCAGCAGAGGTAGAAGTCAAAAAGGAACATCAAGTGTTGATGGTGAATAAAACCACTAAGTTCAAGAAAGGCAAGGGTAAGAAGAACTTCAAGAAGGACGGCAAGGGAGTTGCCGCGCCCGGTAAGCAAGCTGCCGGGAAGAAGCCAAAGAATGGACCCAAGCCCGAGACTGAGTGTTTTTATTGCAAGGGAAGTGGTCACTGGAAGCGGAACTGCCCCAAATACTTAGCGGACAAGAAGGCCGGCAACATGAAAGGTATATGTGATATACATGTAATTGATGTGTACCTTACCAGTACTCGTAGTAGCTCCTGGGTATTTGATACCGGTGCGGTTGCTCACATTTGTAACTCAAAGCAGGAGCTGCAGAATAAGCGGAGACTAGTGAAGGACGAGGAGACGATGCGCGTCGGGAATGGTTCCAAGGTCGATGTGATCGCCGTCGGCACGCTGCCTCTACATTTACCTACGGGATTAGTTTTAAACCTCAATAATTGTTATTTGGTGCCAGCTTTGAGCATGAACATTGTATCAGGATCTCGTTTAATTCGAGATGGCTACTCATTTAAATCCGAGAATAATGGTTGTTCTATTTATATGAGAGATATGTTTTATGGTCATGCTCCGATGGTGAATGGTTTATTCTTAATGAATCTCGAGCGTAATGCTACACATATTCATAGTGTGAATACCAAAAGATGTAAGGTTGATAATGATAGTCCCACATACTTGTGGCACTGCCACCTTGGTCACATAGGTGTCAAACGCATGAAGAAGCTCCATGCAGATGGACTTTTAGAGTCTCTTGATTACGAATCATTTGACACGTGCGAACCATGCCTCATGGGTAAAATGACCAAGACTCCGTTCTCAGGAACAATGGAGCGAGCAACCAACTTATTGGAAATCATACATACTGATGTGTGCGGTCCAATGAGTGTTGAGGCTCGCGGTGGCTATCGTTATGTTCTCACCCTCACTGATGACTTGAGTAGATATGGGTATGTCTACTTAATGAAACACAAGTCTGAGACCTTTGAAAAGTTCAAGGAATTTCAGAGTGAGGTTGAGAATCAACGTGACAGGAAAATCAAGTTCTTGCGATCAGATCGTGGGGGAGAATATTTGAGTCACGAATTTGGCACACACTTAAGAAAATGTGGAATAGTTTCACAACTCACGCCGCCTGGAACACCTCAGCGTAATGGTGTGTCTGAACATCGTAATCGCACTCTATTAGATATGGTGCGATCTATGATGTCTCTTACCGATTTACCGCTGTCATTTTGGGGCTATGCTTTAGAGACTGCCTCATTCACTTTAAATAGGGCTCCGTCGAAATCCGTTGATACGACACCATATGAATTATGGTTTGGGAAGAAACCTAAGCTGTCGTTTCTAAAAGTTTGGGGATGCGATGCTTATGTCAAGAAACTTCAACCTGAAAATCTCGAACCCAAATCGGAAAAATGCGTCTTCATAGGATACCCTAAAGAAACTGTTGGGTATACCTTCTACCTCAGATCCGAAGGCAAGATCTTTGTTGCCAAGAATGGGTCCTTTCTAGAGAAAGAGTTTCTCTCGAAAGAAATAAGTGGGAGGAAAGTAGAACTTGATGAAGTATTACCTCTTGAACTGGTAAGTGGCGCAGCTCAAGAAAATGTTCCTGAGGTGCCTGCACCGACTAGAGAGGAAGTTAATGATGATGATCATGAAACTTCAGATCAAGTTACTACTGAACTTCGTAGGTCCACGAGGACACGTTCCGCACCAGAGTGGTACGACAACCCTGTCTTGGAAATCATGTTGTTAGACAACGGTGAACCTTCGAACTATGAAGAAGCGATGGCGGGCCCGGATTCCGACAAATGGCTGGAAGCCATGAAATCCGAGATAGGATCCATGTATGAAAACGAAGTATGGACTTTGACTGACTTGCCCGTTGTCGGTGTCAAAACCGGCGGATCTCAGGTAGGGGGTCCCGAACTGTGCGTCTAGGCCGGATGGTAACAGGAGGCAAGGGACACGAAGTTTTACCCAGGTTCGGGTCCTCTCGATGGAGGTAAAACCCTACGTCCTGCTTGATTAATATTGATGATATGGGTAGTACAAGAGTAGATCTACCACGAGATCAGGGAGGCTAAACCCTAGAAGCTAGCCTATGGTATGATTGTTGATGTGTATGTTGTCCTACGGACTAAAACCCTCTGGTTTATATAGACACCGGAGAGGGTTAGGGTTACGTAGAGTCGGTTACAATGGTAGGAGATCTGAACATCCGTATCGCCAAGCTTGCCTTCCACGCCAAGGAAAGTCCCTTCCGGACACGGGACGGAGTCTTCAATCTTGTATCTTCATAGTCCAGGAGTCCGGCTGAAGGTATAGTCCAGCTATCCGAACACCCCCTAATACAGGACTCCCTCAGTAGCCCCTGAACCAGGCTTCAATGATGACGAGTCCGGCGCACAGATTGTCTTCGGCATTACAAGGTGGGTTCCTCCTCCAAGTACTTCATAGAAGATTTTGAACACAAAGATAGTGTCCGGCTCTGCAAAATAAGTTTCCACATATTGCCATAGAGAGAATAATATTTACACAAATCTAATGTGCTGACGTATTCCGTAGTGTGACATCACACCACGGCCAAGCTTTTATTCGAACCGTTTTACTGTCCCATCTTAGCGCGTTATGCGAGGTGGTTTCCTTGGCACATCTTGTTAAAGCAGAGATCGTGTCCCCTTATTCCGGGATTCTCATCAATACGGGCGTGGGTAACCCAACCGCGCCATTGATTACGGTTCTTGGAGATAAGCGAGTTTTACCAGGCTGGTGGGGACATGTAGTCGCGTCCACCCATATAAGGGGATAAGGATCCACCTTTTCACCCATGCCTTCTTCCTCCTTTGCCTATCCATTGTTGCGCACTCGAGCTCCAGCGCCCAAGTCCGCACTACGACCTCAACCTTCTCCAGTCATGTCCGGAGCGGGAGGCAAGTGGATGGTCTCCTCCGTCATGGAGGAACACATCAAAAAGCTAAGGAAGGCTGGATATCTGGCTAGCGACATCGCGCACCGGCTTCCCGAAAAGGGGCAGCTCATCCCCACTCCTAGGCCACATGAGAGGGTGGTATTCCTCCCCCATTTCCTCCGCGGACTGGGCTTCCCTCTGCATCCATTTGTCCGGGGGCTCATGTTCTACTACGGCCTGGATTTCCACGATCTGGCCCCGAACTTCGTTCTCAACATCTCGGCGTTCATCGTCGTGTGCGAGGCGTTCCTCCGCATCCGCCCCCATTTTGGCCTATGGCTTAAGACTTTCAACGTCAAGCCGAAGGTGGTGCGCGGCAACCAGGCAGAGTGCGGAGGCGCCATGGTGGGCAAGATGGCCAACGTCTTATGGCTCGAGGGCTCCTTTGTGGAGACCCTGAAGGGGTGGCAATCGGGGTGGTTTTATATCACCGAGCCGCGCGACCCTAAGTGGGTCGCAGCCCCAGAGTTCCGGTCTGGACCCCCAACGCGGCTCACGTCCTGCAAAGAGACAGGCCTGTCGTGGGGCAACCAAAAGGAGGTGACCGGACTGCAAACATGCATCCAATCCCTGGTGAACAAGCAGCTCAGGCTTGTCAACGTAGTCCAGGTTATGCTCATCCGCCTGAGCCTCCCGTGTCAACAACGGGCCTTCAATCTGTGGGAGTTCAATCCGGCACAGCACCGAACTCTGAGCAGGCTCTTCGACATGACGTGCGAAGATGCCTGGAAGGTGCTTTTCAAAGGCGCCGAGGCTCCCTCATCCGCTACTGAGGATCGCGGATTCAGCGCGCAGTGTCATGCTAGCGCGGTAAGTTTTTTGTACCTTTTACAGGGCACTAGTTTTTCATAGTTTAACTCTATGCGGGATCTAAACTCCCTTACCTTTGACAGGATTGGCAGGCGAAGTCCGGACGGATCGACTGTCCGGCGCCTTTGCCCGAAGGCCCAGCGGACGCTCAATTGGCGAAGCTGTTGGCTCCGGCACCCTATGTGGTGCCGGAGAAGAAGGCCGCAAAAAAGGCCGCGGGGACTCGAAAGAGTGCCCGGCACCTGGAGGTGTCGGATTCACCATCCGAAGAATCCAAGACGCACTCCTCCCAAGAAGACGAGGAGGAGGAAGAAGAGACCCCTCCCCCTCCAGCGGAGGAAGGGAAGAAAAGGAAGGCCGCCCCAACTGGGGAGGCCGAAGGGTCCAAGAAGGGGAAAACCCTTTCTCCGGATTACTCCACTGACGCCGACGACGACGGAGAGAAGTGGGCGCCCAGGGCCAAGCCCCTGGCGAAATCATAAGTATCCGGATACCGAAGTAATTCATAGTATTCGTTTATTGCACAGCTTTCCCTTATGTTGAATGTGTTTATGCAGCCCACCCAAAGACCGGCTCGATGCGTCGTCGAGCGGCTCACTGGACTCGTCGGACGTGAACTCACTTCCGACGGCTTCCTCCCCCCGTCCTACGGACGACACCGAAGTGTTGTCCCAACAGGTTCCAATCCGGGAGGAGGTGGTCCTGGAGGCGCCGCGAGGCGACCTCCCGGACTCCAGGAGTAAGGGGGATGAAACCCCCCAGGGCTCCAAGTCCGGCCCTAGGCCGGACACCGCTCCGGAACCTTCAAAGGTTCCAGAGTCCGGCGGGGGACCTCCTTCCAAGAGGAGCAAGCCTGCCGTGCCGGTGACCTCCGTCCAACCGAAGGCGCCGGACAATATGTTGGAGGCGCTCTAAGGCGCCTCCATCGATGAGGGGCACCGCACTATTATGAGTGCGGTGATCCAGAAGGTTCAGTCCGCCAAGAGCGGATTGACTGAAGCTTGTACAAGCCTTTTAATAGGCTTTGAGGTAAGTAAAGAATGCGTAAATAATATTACCGCATAGACAGTAGCCCCTGATGCTTTGTTTGGCGTTCGGGAAGAAAAGCCGAATAGAGGATCAACGAAAATTCGCAGGAGTCTAACAAAAAGGAGTCAATATGCGTGTGCAGGCTTCCCTGCGGGCGTCCGCCGCACTGACTGCGGAAGTGGACGTGCTAAAGCAGAACCTCGAGCAGTCCGAGCAAGAGCTCGGGCATGCCAAGAAGCAGCTCGAGGATAATGAAGGTAAGAAATGCCTTGTTGGAATTAAATATATATATAAAGGTGCAATTGCAAACAATGACAGGATTATCGTGGCTATTGTTGGGGCCACGTCTGAGGTGGCGACCCTTAAGCAAGCGCCGCTCGAGGCCGAGAAGACGGCGGCCACGGAGCGCACCGAGCGGGAGAAGTATGAGGCCGAGGTTGGCAAGGTGCGGCAAGAGCTCCAGGCTCTCATGGAAAAACATAAGAGTTTGGAGCGTGACTCAAGGACGCGATCGTCCGAGCTCGCGGCGGCTATTGAAAGTGCCAAGTCTGCCAAGGCCGAATCCCAGAAGACCCTCCAGGAGTTGGATGAGGTGAAGAAGATAGCGGCGGGTAAGGCGTTCTTTATGCAAAGCAAACACATAAGCGTGAGTTACTTGTTACTTTACCCGAATCTGGAGTTCTCCAGGCGTGTTCGCAGATCTTCCCCGGAGTGTGTCTGATGCTGCCACATTCTATCGAGCCGAGGAGGGGAGCTCGACAGAGAAGGTGTTCTGGTCTCAGTACGCTGAGGCCGGACACCCCGTGCCCCTGAGCGACCGGCTGAAGCAACTGATCGAGCTCCACAAGGCGGCCGAACAGGCCATGAAGGGCCTCATAGTTTGGCTGTGGCCTGGAGAGGCTCAGCCTGGGAGCTATTTCGGGCTGGTGCGGCGGCTGGTGGAGGCCTGTCCAAGGCTCGAAGTCATCAAGCGCTCCGTCTGCATTGAAGGTGCCCGTAGGGCCCTTGCCCGTGCTAAGGTGCACTGGGGCAAGCTGGATGCTGAGAAGCTTGTGAAGGATGGGCCACCGCCGGGGAAGGAGCATCGCAAGCCCGAGAATTATTATAAGGATGTTCTGAAGGGTGCCCGCCTTGTGGCAGATGAATGTACTATGGATGTAATTTTCGAGTAAAACTCGCTCGTTTTGTCCTGTGTGCTGAAAACTTGTTCATATGCGCTGAGCAATGCTGCTTGAATTTAAAATATTACCTTCTGTGCGGCTGTTTATCAATACTGAGAGATGGCGAGTCGTCGGCTTCTGCCCCCTTGCCGCTAGTGCTGGGGTGTTCGGGGATAAACCTGGGCGCTCTTCTTTCCATATTTGGGTCCTTCGAGGGAGGCGCTCAGCCCAACGAACGAGGCAATCGGACTATAATGCATGAACACTCTCACTTAGCCATAGAATTCTATAATTTTAAATTTCGGCGAAGCCCCTAGTATTCGGAAGACCGAGTTCGGGGCGCTATCCACGCCTTGGCCGGACAGAGCCGACTCCTCGCCCTAAGCGGCATAAGTCTTTAGGGACTCGAAAAAACCTTTCGAACAGCGACCAGCTCTCGCTTCATCATGACAGTCAGTTTTAGCTTTCTCCACTAAGGTGCTCGGCCCAGCTCAACTGGGGCACAATCACAGTGGTTCTCCTAGTGCTACCTTAGCCGATATAGCGGAACGTAAGGCACCAAAACATAGGAGCCGGGCAAACCCAACTATTGACCCAAGACATGATTCGGAGCCGATGCATATAGTGCTATAAGTTCGGGGTGCCGCACTTGTGAAAGTGTTCAGACTTCTCACACCATATTGAGGGGTGCTAAAAGCCCCTGGCGTATTTTGGTCGTACCAAGTTGTACGGGTGCAACATGTCGTTAAGGAACATTTATTTATAAAAAGATAATGCAAAAAATAGACAAAAGCTATGCATTTTTATTAAAAATAGCTGCGATCAAAGCAGAACAATACAAGTAATGCGATAAACGAAAAGTTGGACTATTTAACATGTCTGCTCCAGGGGCAAGCTGCAGAATAGTATGCGAAACAGGTATACTGCTCGTGATAGAGACCACCTAGGATTTCCATAATGCGGCATGGCTTGTCTGCTTCCCTGGTCCTTGCATCGTTTGTGCGGCAATTGAACTGCCGAACAGGCCTTCCGAAGAGTAGAGTCCTGGAAGTAAGAGAAAAGTAAAATATCGGCAGCCCCTGGTGCGGTTTAAGCCATATTTTGGGCGTGCCGTGATGGTGCCCCTCCCCCTATGCCCATGGTATTTCCAGAGCGTAGTTATGGACGCGAAGTACTGGCGTCGCCTTTTTCCGAGGGTTGGGGTTGGGGCCGCATTGCTACGCCTACTCGGAACGTGCCAGGTAGTCTTGTTGTAGGTTACTCCGGGCGCGCTTGACGGTGTCCGGACATTTAATGGCCGGACTGGAGAACTGCCTGGAGAGGCTGCTTTGTACTTCCACTTCAAGGGCCGCCGTGTGCTCCTCCGTTCGGAGGGAGCGTTCGGTGTTTCCATTGACCGTAATTACTCCAGAGGGCCTGGCATCTTGAGCTTAAGGTATGCATAGTGCGGTACCGCATTGAATTTGGCGAATGCGGTTCGTCCGAGCAGTGCATGATAGCCACTGCGGAATGGGACTGTGTCGAAGATCAATTCCTCACTTCAGAAATTATCTGGGGATCCGAAGACCACTTCAAGTGTGACTGAGCCTGTACAGTTGGCCTCTACACCTGGTATTACGCCTTTAAAGGTCGTCTTGGTGGGCTTAATCCTCGAGGGATCGATGCCCATTTTTCGCACTGTATCCTGGTAAAGCAGGTTCAGGCTGCTGCCGCCATCCATGAGGACTCTACTGAGATGAAATCCGTCAATAATTGGGTCTAGAACCAATGCAGCAAATCCGCCATGACGGATGCTAGTGGGATGGTCTCTTCGATCAAAGGTGATTGGGCAGGAGGACCATGGGTTGAACTTTGGGGCGACTGGCTCTACCGTGTATACGTCCCTTAACGCGCGCTTCCGCTCCCTTTTGGGGATGTGGGTGGCGTATATCATGTTCACCGTCCGCACTTGTGGGGGAAAACCCTTCTGTCCATTATTGTTCGGCGGCCGGGGCTCCTCGTCATCATCGCTATGCAGCCCCTTGTCTTCATTGTTGGCGCTTAGCTTGCCTGCCTGCTTGAACACCCAACAATCCATGTTGGTGTGATTGGCCGGCTTTTCGGGGGTGCCATGTATTTGGCACAAGCGGTCGAGTATTCGGTCCAAGCTGGATGGGCCCCTAGGATTACTTTTGAATGGCTTCTTCCGCTGACCCGATTTAGAGCCTTTGAACCCGGCATTAACTGTCGTATCCTCAGCATTGTCGCCGTTAATGCGGTGCTTCTGCTTGTTGCGACGCGACCTGCCACTAATGTCCCTGGTGTCCGAACTACGAGGGTTCTTGGTCATATTGTTGCTACGAGCGAGCCAGCTGTCTTCTCCCGCGCAAAAGCGGGTCATGAGTGTCGTGAGTGCTGCCATAGATTTCGTCTTTTCCTGTCCGAGGTGCCGGGCCAGCCACTCGTCACGGATATTGTGCTTGAAGGCTGCTAGGGCCTCAGCGTCCGGACAGTCGACTATTTGATTTTTCTTTGTTAGGAACCGTGTCCAGAATTGTCTGGCCGATTCCTCTGGCTGCTGGATTACGTGACTTAGGTCATCGGCGTCTGGGGGTCGCACATAAGTGCCCTGGAAATTGTCGAGGAATGCGGCTTCCAGGTCCTCCCAACAACTGATTGATCATGTTGGCAAGCTGTTGAGCCAATGCCGAGCTGGTCCTTTAAGCTTGAGTGGGAGGTATTTGATGGCGTGAAAATCGTCGCCGCGGACCATGTGGATATGAAGGAGATAATCCTCGATCCATACCACAGGGTCTGTTGTGCCATCATATGATTCGATGTTTACGGGTTTGAAACCCTCGGGGATTTGATGATCCATTATTTCGTCTGTAAAGCACAGTGGGTGTGCGGCGCCTCTGTACTGGGCGATATCATGACGTAGCTCCAATGAGCTTTGTCTACTATGTTGGGCCCTGCCGAATTTGTGGTCGGCGTGACGGTTACCGTCTCGAGCCGTGGGGTGCCCACGCGATCCGTAGATCGATCGTGTTTGCCTTGCCTTGTCCTCCAACATGTCTCGTAAGTCTGGCGCATATTCCCGTGCCTTGGTACGGGGTGCGGCTTGAGTGGAGGGCCGGGAGGCCTCTTTATCGCGGCCACGAGGTGGCCGTTCGGCCGCATCAAGTGCTTCCTCCTCTAATCGGGGTAGCAACTTGCGCTTTGGGTAACTCTTGGAGGGGCGTTCGAGTTTATGCTCTTCGGCCGCAAGGACTTCAGTCCATCTGTCAACCAGCAAATCTTGATCAGCTCTGAGTTGTTGTTGTTTTTTCTTGAGGCTTCTTGCCGTGGCCATAAGCCTGCGTTGGAAACGCTTTTGCTCAACGGGATCCTCTGGCACGACGAATTCGTCGTCGTCGAGGCTTGCCTCGTCTTCGGAGGGAGGCATATAATTATCGTCCTCGACCTCTCTGTCTGCCGCTCTCTCATGAGGGCTGGTTTCTCCATCCTCCTGTGCTAAATCTTGTTGGAGGGGGTTTTCTTCGGCACTCTCTGGAGTATTATTATCTCCCGTGCTGGAATCGCCGTTTTTGTGTTGGCGGGATTTTGAGCGACGCCGCTGACGCCGGCGCTTGGGCTGTTTCTTGGAGGGGTCATCCTCCGCTGTTCCATCGCCCTCTCCCTCTTTTGGGGTGTCCACCATGTATATGTCATATGACGAGGTGGCTTTCCAGGGCCTAGTAGGCGCTGGTTCTTCATCATCTCCTTCATCGGCGTCCATACCGTCGATGTCTTCAGAGTCGAAGTCGAGCATGTCGGTTAAGTCGTCGACAGTGGCTACAAAGTGGGTGGTGGGTGGGTTTTGAATTTCTTCATCGTCCATACCCCAACCTTGCTGACCGTAGTCCGGCCAGGTCTCTCCTGATAAAGAGAGAGACTTCAGTGACTTCAGGATATCGCCGAAAGGCGAGTGCTGAAAGATGTCTGCGGCAGTGAACTCCATGATCGGCGCCCAATCGGATTCGACTGGCAGGGGCACGGAGGGTTCGGAGTCCGGAGAGGTTTTCCATATGATGCATCCGGAAGGTTTTGTCGATCCTAAGAATGCTGACAAGGTGTGCAAGCTCCAACGCTCGATTTATGGGCTGGTGCAAGCATCTCGGAGTTGGAACATTCGTTTTGATGAGATGATCAAAGCGTTTGGGTTTATGCAGACTTATGGAGAAGCCTGCATTTACAAGAAAGTGAGTGGGAGCTATATAGCATTTCTCATATTATATGTGGATGACATACTGTTGATGGGAAATGATATAGAATTCTTGGAAAGCATAAAGGCCTACTTGAACAAGTGTTTTTCAATGAAGGACCTTGGAGAAGCTGCTTATATATTAGGCATCAAGATCTATAGAGATAGATCGAGACGCCTCATTGGTCTTTCACAGAGTACGTACTGTGATAAGATATTGAAGAAGTTCAAAATGGATCAGTCAAAGAAGGGGTTCTTGCCTGTATTGCAAGGTACGAGATTGAGCACGGCTCAATGCCCGACCACGGCAGAAGATAGAGAAAAGATGAGTGTCATCCCCTATGCCTCGGCCATAGGGTCTATCATGTATGCTATGCTATGTACCAGACCTGATGTAAACCTTGCCGTAAGTTTGGTAGGAAGGTACCAAAGTAATCTCGGCATGGAACACTGGACAGCGGTCAAGAATATCCTGAAGTACCTAAAAAGGACTAAGGAAATGTTTCTCGTGTATGGAGGTGACGAAGAGCTTGTCGTAAAGGGTTACGTCGATGCTAGCTTCGACACAGATCTGGATGACTCTAAGTCACAAACCGGATACGTGTATATTTTGAATGGTGGGGCAGTAAGCTGGTGCAGTTGCAAGCAAAGTGTTGTGGCGGGATCTACATGTGAAGCGGAGTACATGGCAGCCTCGGAGGCAGCACAAGAAGCAGTCTGGGTGAAGGAGTTCATTACCGACCTAGGAGTCATACCCAATGCGTCGGGCCCGATGACTCTCTTCTATGACAACACTGGAGCTATTGCCCTTGCCAAGGAGCCCAGATTTCACAGGAAGACCAGGCATATCAAGCGTCGCTTCAACTCCATTCGAGAAAGTGTTCAAAATGGAGACATAGAGATTTGTAAAGTACATACGGACCTGAATGTGGCAGATCCGTTGACTAAACCCCTCCCTAGAGCAAAACATGATAAACACCAGAACTGCATGGGTGTTCGATTCATCACAATGTAACTAGAATATTGACTCTAGTGCAAGTGGGAGACTGTTGGAAATATGCCCTAGAGGCAATATGTAACACCCCGGATGTAACTTTCCCAATTTGTACTCCAACTCTTGCCGTTTCCGGCATTAAGTTATATTTATTTCTCGGGTTCGGGTCTTTGTCTCCGTGTGTTGTTGTCTTTGTCATGCATCTCATATCATGTCATCATGTGCATTGCATATTTGCATACGTGTTCATCTCATGCATTCGAGCATTTTCCCCGTTGTCCGTTTTGCATTCCGGCGCTTCGTTCTCCTCCGATGGCCATTTCTAGCTTTCTTTCGTGTGTGGGGGTTAAACATTTCCGGATTGGACCAAGACTTGTCATGCGGCCTTGGTTTACTACCGGTAGACCGCCTGTCAAGTTTCGTATCATTTGGATTTCGTTTGATACTCCAACGGTTAACCGAGGGACCGAAAAGGCCTCGTGTGTGTTGCAGCCCAACACCCCTCCAATTTGGCCCAAAACCCACCAAACTCTGCTCCATGTCCTAGAGCGTTCGATCACAATCGCGTGGCCGAAAACCGCACCTCATTTGGACTCTCCTAGCTCCACTTATGCCTATAAATAGCCCCCCCGTTTTTCGGATCTCTCTTCCCCCGAAACCCTAAAATTCCCTCGCGCCGGCCGGACGTGTCCGACCCGGACCGGACAACTCGCGCCGCCGCCGCCGACCAATCCAGCACGTGTCGCCCTCCGCCGCCAACAGCCGCCGGCCCGCGGAGCCCAAGTCGGGCCCCCGCGCGGCCCGATCCGCCCGCCGCCTCCTACCTCGTCCGCCGCCGCCCTCTCCAGCGCCGGTGGCCGGCCCCGCCACGGGCCACACCGCACCACCGCGGGCGACCTCGCCCGCCGCCAACTCCGGCCGCCGCCGCCCCGCCTCTCCGCCGCCTCGCCGCTGCCGCCCGGGCGCCGCGCCACCCCCGTCGCCACGGCCATCCTCTCCTCGCCGGCGACTTCCCCGTCTCCGGCCGGCGAACCTCGGCTTCCGTGCTCCGGTGGTGAACAGTGTTCCGGCGTTCCTCGTAAAGCGTGCACGATCCAGATCTGGATCAGAGAAACCTAAGGGTTGACTTTTTCCCCTCTCCCCCTAATTTTTATGCGACCTTTGACCTGCTGTGACTTTGCATCCGTAGCTCCGTTTTGGACATATAGTATATCAAAATGTTCGTCTCGACGAGTACATCATTTATTCCATTGCATCATTTTCATTTGAGTTCATCTTGATGCCCAAAATGCTGTTAGAAGAGGGCTTCGTGAGTTAATTGTCAGATCTGCTAGTTCATCTTAGACTTTTGTCATTTTTGCCATGATTATTGTGTGCATGATATGCCTGTGAGTCCTTCATATGTTTTGTTAAGGATTTTGTCTTCTTTCCAGAGGTGCAACCCATGCATTTTTAGGATGTGTGTGGTGACTTGTGCAAGCTTGCAAAGTGAGGCACCCGGGAAATCTGTTTTCAGAGACTTAGTTGTTTTCACTAAGTCTGGGATTATTTAGTTCATGATGCCATATGTTCAGCTTGTTTCCTAGTGATCCGTGCCTCTTTTGAGGATGATCAGTAAAGAGTTTTGTTAATCATGTTATTCTATATCCATCCATGTCTTTGTTTGCAATTATGGAGCACCCTAGCTTGAGTCAATCGAGCTCTACTTTTGCTTCGTGGTGAATCTGGGCAGATCGTCAACTCGTTTGCGATTTTGCCGATGTTTGTAGTTGATCCGTGCATGCTATGCCATTGTTCTTGCCATGTCTAGATAGAATTTTGTGCCTTCTTAATGGATGTATGCTTGCCTTGCCATGACTTGCACCGTAGTGAGTGCATCGAGCTCGTTTACATGCCTTCGTGAGTTATATTTCAGCATGTCTCAGTTTTCACTAAGTCTGAAAACTGATTGTGTTTTAGCTATGTTCGTGTGCCCGTTAGTATATTTTGATCCCTTTTGGCCCCAGGTCACTTTGGGACTTTTTTTAAGCTTGTTGAGTAGCTCCATGCCATGTTCTTACTTGTCCTAATCAGGTCATGTATCATGTTGTTTTGCTGCTCCGAAGAGGGCTTCGTGATCTGAAATTTCAGACAAGTGTTAATTTCACTAAGTCTGGAATCTGTTTTGCATTTGCGTTTTTGCCATGCTTGTTTGAACCTCGTAATGGATGAATTGGCCGTGGCTCAGTGCTAGTCTTTTGTTAAGCATCTTGTGTGCATCCCTGCCATGTATTTTGTTGTCATGTTTGGTGGCTGTAGCATGTTCATTTCATTGCATTTAGATGCCTACTTGCTGTAAATCGCAGACCGGTGTCATTTTAAACGCTTGCCATTTCCAAACCGTAACTCCGATTCCGGCGTTCTTTATATCGTTTTCAAGCGATTTCATCTCATCTTTCCAGTGGCACCCTTGGAATTCCAAGTTGAGGCCAGGTTCATGCATTTCCTGTCATATCTTGCATTTTGCATCCCGCATCGCATCCCGCATAGCATATCATCATTTCATCATATTGCTTGGTCTTGCACGTGGTTGATTGTATCCTTGTTGCTTGTTTGTCTTGTTTGGGTAGAGCCGGGAGACGAGTTCGCTACCGAGGAGCCCGTTGAGTTTGCTTGTGAGGATCCAGTCAACTCTGACAACTGTGCAGGCAAGATGATCATACCCTCGAAATCACTACTATCTTTGCTATGCTAGTTTGCTCGCTCTTGCTATGCCAATGCTACGATGCCTACCTTTTGCTTGTCAGCCTCCCAATTGCCATGTCAAACCTCTAACCCACCATGTCCTAGCAAACCGTTGATTGGCTATGTTACCGCTTTGCTCAGCCCCTCTTATAGCGTTGCTAGTTGCAGGTGAAGATTGGAGGCCGTTCCTGTTGGAACATCTTTTATTCACTTGTTGGGATACCATTATATTGCTATGTTATCTTAATGCATCTATATACTTGGTAAATGGTGCAAGGCCCGGCCTCTCACCTAGTGTTTTTGTTCCACTCTTGCCGCCCTAGTTTCCGTCATATCGGTGTTATGTTCCCGGATTTTGCGTTCCTTACGCGGTTGGGTTATAATGGGAACCCCTTGATATTTCGCCTTGATTAAAGCTTTTCCAGCAATGCCCAACCTTGGTTTTACCATTTGCCACCTAGCCTTTTTTTCCCTTGGGTTCTACAGACTCAAGGGTCATCTTATTTTAGCCCCCCCCACGGGCCAGTGCTCCTCTTGAGTGTTGGTCCAACTGAGCGATGTCCGGGGCTACCAGGGGCAACTCTGGGCTGGCCTACCCGACGTCTTGCTCATCTGAGTGTGCCCTGAGAAAGAGATATGTGCAGCTCCTATCGGGATTTGTCGGCACATTCGGGCGGTGTTGCTGGTCTTGTTTTAACCTGTCGAAGTGTCTTGAGTTACCGAGATACCGAGTCTGATCGGAACGTCTTGGGAGGAGGTCTATTCCTTCGTTGACCGTGAGAGCTTGTCATGGGCTAAGTTGGGACTCCCCTGCAGGGATTGAACTTTCGAAAGCCGTGCCCGCGGTTATGGGAAGATGGGAATTTGTTAATGTCCGGTTGTAGATAACTTGAACCTTAATTTAAATTAAAATGAATCAACTGAGTGTGTTACCGTGATGGCCTCTTCTCGGCGGAGTCCGGGAAGTGGACACGGTGTTGGAGTAATGTTTGCGCAGGTTGCTCTCTAGTTTCTCGCTCGCGCTTTGCCTCCTCTTCTCGCTCTCTTTTGCGTAAGTTAGCCACCATATATGCTAGTCGCTTGCTGCAGCTCCACATATATTTGCCTTACCTTCCTATAAGCTTAAATAGTCTTGATCGCGAGGGTGCGAGATTGCTGAGTCCCTGTGGCTCACAGATACTATAACTCCAGATGCAGGTCCAGGTGATTCCGCTCCAGGTGACGAGTACGAGCTCAAGTGGGAGTTCGACGAGGACTCTCAGCGTTACTACGTGTCTTTTCCTGATGATCAGTAGTGGTGCCTAGTTGGGGTTTGATTGGGACCGTTGTCGCATGTTGGGTTTTCTTCTATTTTGGCGCCGTAGTCGGGCCATGAGTGTTTGGATGATGTATGTTATTTATGTACTATGTACTCTGATGTGACGTGGCGAGTGTAAGACAACTATGTTCTCCCCTTTATTATTCATATTACATGGGATGTTGTGAAGATTGCCTAACTTGCGACATATGCCTTCAATGCGATTATGTCTCTAAGTTGTGCCTCGACACGTGGGAGCTATAGTCGCATCGAGGGTGTTACAAGTTGGTAATCAGAGCCTTCCCCGACCTTAGGAGCCCCATTGCTTGATCGTTTTTAGCAGCCGAGTTGTGTCTAGAAAAATGTTTTGAGTCTTTAGGAATTATATATCGGAGAGCTTAGGAATTCTTTTTACTTCCCAGTCTCCTCATCGCTCTGGTAAGGCATCCTGACGTAGAGTTTTGACTCTTCTCTTCTCAAATTTCTCTAAAAAAATTTTAGGATCACGCGAGTATCTTGGAATCGTTCCGATGGCTTATGATGAGAACATTGTCTTGGTGCCTCCTGTCAGGGGTTTAGTGGAAGTGTCCCGGGGAGTTGAGCTCTGAGGTGTTGTCATCATAATTTTATCGTTGCAATTCTGGAATACTTGAGATATTTTCGCCGACATCGAAAATCTCTTTTATGCAGTTCGTTGGTGAGATAACCTCGACGCCACCCAGTACTGGGGCGGGAGTTCGGGAGTATCGCCATAACTTGTATAACGGATGCTTTTCTAAGGTTGAGGTAGATGGTTGCCGAAGTTTTCTTGGTTATGTGTTGAAGGATGGATACAGCTGGATGTAGGATTTGCTAGTTTGGGTGATATATTATGCTTCCCCTGTATCCCCAACACCTGATTGCATAACCGGAAAGGTTCGGGAGTTTCATAGGTGGGAATTCTAGTAGCTCTAGTTCTTCTTCCACGGAAATTGGTTTGAGATTGGGATTTCTTACCGATTATTCGTTCTTGATCCGTACCTTGTTGATTTATTTCTTTACCTTAATTCTACGTGGCTTCTCAATTTATGGATATGTGACCATTTGAAGAGGAATGCATTCGTTCATTTTGTTCGGATGTGAAGACTATATGTTGCAATTTTCATTCCGTTGGATTCAGCTTCAATATTTATCTGTCAATGTGCTAATGGTGGTCAACCTCTTCAGGATGGCTCCTCCAACGCGCACGACTCCGAATCCTGATCCGCCACCACCTCCACCTCCTCCGGAGGCATGGCAAGCTGTGATGGCTGCAACCAATGCAAACACACAGCTGATCATGCAAATTCTTCAGGAGCGCAATCAAGGCAGTCAAGGGAATCAAGGCAGCAATCAGAGTCACTTTGCTACACTCAACCAGTTCCTTGCTAACGGGCCAAAGACTTTCAGCAATTGTGTTGAGGCAACCGATGCTGACGATTGGCTTGTGGATCTGTGTAAGCATTTCGAGTGCAGTAACGTCAGGCCTGAGGACTTTGTCAAGTTCGCTTCCTTCCAACTCAAAGATCAAGCTGCATAATGTTTCCAGCAGTACAAGGATTCCAGAGGTGGACGTGTTATCACTTGGGATGATTTCCGTCGAGATTTCCGAGCTCATCATATTCCGTAGAGCGTGGTTGAAAGCAAGCATGAGGAATTCCGCAATCTGAAGCAAGGCTCTTTGTCTGTCTATGACTACAACAAGTTGTTCCAGAAGCTCGCCCGCTTTGCCAAGCAGGACGTCCCTGATGAGAAGAGCATGATATATCAGTTCAGGGGTGGTCTCAGAGAAGATATTCAGCTCGCTCTTGTTCTCTTTGAGCCCTTGAGGTACGATGAGTTCTACAACATGGCACTGAAGCAAGAGGCTTCTCAGTTGAGGTGTGATGCTTCCAAGAAGCGAGTCAGAGATGTTACTCCTTCTTCCTCTACTCAAGTGGCCAAGCAGCAGAAGTTTTGGCTTCCTCCTCCTCCGTTCCGTCAGCCGTATCAGCAGAAGAGCAAAGGTGGCAGTGGTTCTTCCCACCCACCCAACCCTGGCTTTCAGAACAAGACTTCGTCTCAAGCTCCAAGATCGAGTGCTCCGTATCACCGTCCGCTTTCAGAGGTCACGTGCAACAAGTGCCAACAGAAGGGTCACTATGCTAACAAGTGTTTCAACCAGAGGCGCCTTCCTCCTCCTCCTGTGAGATCGGCAAGTACAGACGTGGTCAAGCATAACCCCAAGTCAGCCAAGGTCAACTTGCTGAATGCAGCTCAGGCAGAGGAATCACCAGATGTGATCATGGGTAACCTTCCTGTTAATGACATTCCCGCAAGAGTTCTTTTTGACACTGGTGCATCTTTATCATTTTTGTCGAAGCCTTTTGCATCCATGCATGATGTGCATACTATTGATTTGCCTAAGCCGATAGCGGTTTCTTCTCCGGGTTTGTTCATGAACACCAAAATGATGGCTCCGGATGTTACTATCACATTGGGCGACTACAAGTTCCTTTCTTCTCCTATGGTGCTTGGTAACTCAGATATTGATCTTATTCTCGGAATGGATTGGCTTTCTAAGCACAAGGCTCAGCTTGATTGTGCAGCCAGGTAGATTCAATTGACTCATTCGTCTGAGGATGTAATTATCTTTGCCGCTCGGGATGATACTATCCGCCTGTTTTCTCTCAATGAGAAGGGTGAATTGGATGCTATCGCTCAAATTCCTGTCGTTTGCGAATATCAAGACGTCTTTCCAGAAGAGCTCCCAGGAATGCCTCCGCACCGGCCAGTTGAATTTGTTATTGAACTTGAGCCTGGCACGGAACCTGTGTGCAAACGTCCTTACAAGCTCGGACCTGAAGAGTTGAATAAGCTGAAGAGGCAACTCGATGAGCAAGAAAGAATGGGTCTCATCCGGCCTAGTTCTTCTCCGTGGGATTGTGGTGTTCTTTTTGTGAAGAAGAAGGATGGAACGGACCGACTTTGTGTTGATTACCGCCCAGTGAACAAGAAGACCATCAAGAACAAATGCCCACTTCCCAACATCAATGAGCTGTTCGAACAACTCCAAGGTGCCCAAGTATTCTCCAAGCTTGATCTCCATATGGGTTATCACTAGATTCGCATTCGTGAAGAAGATATTCCCAAGACAGCATTCAGAACAAGCTTTGGTTCATATGAATACACTGTCATGTCTTTTGGCCTCGCCAACGCTCCTCCGACGTTCTCTCGCATGATGAACTTCATCTTCAACGCCTACACCAATGACTTCATTTTGGTCTATCTCGACGACATTCTGGTTTTCTCTAAGAACAAGGAAGATCATGCCAAGCACTTGCATTTGGTTCTTGATAAGCTCAGAGAACATCAGTTCTACGCCAAGTTCTCCAAGTGTGAATTTTGGCTCGATGAGGTTCTTTATCTTGGTCATATCATCTCTGCCAAGGGCATTGCCGTGGATCCCGAGAAGGTGTCTGCAATTGTGAATTGGGAACCTCCTCAGAACATGAAGCAACTCCGCAGTTTCCTCGGTCTCGCAAGCTATTGCAGGAGATTCGTTGAAAACTTTTCTAAGATCGCGAAGCCTCTCACAAATCTTCTTCAGAAGCACATCAAGTATGTTTGGTCTCCGGAGTGTGATATTGCTTTCAACACTTTGAAAGAGAAATTGATCACTACTCCAGTTTTGACTCCACCTGATGAATCCAAGCCGTACGAGGTCTTTTGTGATGCCTCTCTCCAAGGTCTTGGCGCAGTTTTGATGCAAGAGAAGAAAGTTGTTGCTTATACATCTCGCCAGTTGAATCCTAATGAGAAGAACTACCCCACTCATGATCTCGAGTTGGCGGCAGTTGTGCATGCTCTTTTGACTTGGAGACATCTTCTATTGGGAAGAAAAGTGGACATTTTCACTGATCACAAGAGTCTCAAGTACATCTTCACTCAGCCTAATCTCAACCTCAGGCAAACTCGATGGGTCGAAATGATTCAAGAGTATAATCCGAGTATTGAGTATACTCCAGGTAAGGCCAATGTGATTGCTGACGCTTTGAGCAGGAAGGCCTACTGCAACAGTCTGATTCTTAAGCCTTATCAACCCGAGCTTTGTGAAGCTTTCGGCAAACTTAATCTGCAAGTTGTTCCTCAAGGTTTCCTCGCCAACCTTCAAGTCTCTCCTACCTTAGAAGACCAGATTCGCCAAGCCCAGCTTCTTGATGCTATGGTGAAAAAGGTGAAGATTGGGATTGCCAAGAGTCAGTCCAAGTACAAGTGCTACCGCCTTGATGACAAGGACACTCTCTTCTTCGAGGATCGTATTGTTGTGCCCAAAGGTGAACTCCGTAAAGTGATCATGAACGAGGCTCACAATTCTCTCCTCTCCATCCACCCTGGGAGCACGAAGATGTATCAGGACCTTAAGCAAGCTTATTGGTGGACTCGAATGAAGCGCGAGATCGCTCAATTCGTGAATGAATGTGATGTCTGCAGAAGAGTGAAGGCAGAACACCAAAGGCCAGCGGGTCTCCTCCAACCTCTTGCCATTCCAGAATGGAAGTTTGACCACATTGAAATGGACTTCGTGACTGGGTTTCCAAAGTCCAAGAGTGGCAATGATGCTATATTTGTTGTCATCGACAAACTCACCAAAGTGGCTCACTTTCTGCCTATCAAAGAGTCGATCACTGCAGCTCAATTGGCGGAACTCTATACCTCTCGAATTGTCTCTCTGCACGGTATTCCTCAAGTGATCTCTTCAGACCGTGGCAGCATCTTTACCTCCAAGTTTTGGGATTCTTTTCAGAAGGCCATGGGCACTAACATCCGCTTCAGCACAGCTTTCCATCCTCAAACTAGCGGTCAAGTCGAGCGTGTCAACCAGATTCTTAAAGATATGCTCAGGGCTTGTGTGATCTCCTTCAGCATGAAGTGGGAGGATTGTCTTCCTTATGCTGAATTCTCATACAACAACAGTTTTCAAGCAAGTTCGGGCAAGGCCCCTTTTGAAATTCTGTATGGCAGGAAGTGCCGTACCCCTCTCAACTGGTCTGAAACCGGTGAACGTCAGCTTTTGGGTAATGACTTAATCACAGAGGCAGAAAAAATGTGCAAAGTCATTCGTGATAACCTCAAAGCAGCCCAATCCCGCCAGAAGAGCTACTATGATAGTAAGCACCGTGATTTGGCTTTCGAGATCGGAGATCATGTTTACCTCCGTGTCTCTCCTATGAAAGGTACTCGTCGCTTCGGTATCAAAGGGAAGCTTGCCCCTAGATACGTGGGACCTTTCAAGATTGTCAGCAAGAGAGGCGACCTCGCCTATCAACTCGAGCTTCCTTCAAACTTTGCAAATGTTCATGACGTGTTCCATGTCTCTCAGCTTCGAAAGTGCTTCAAGACTCCTGACCGCACAGTCAACTTAGAGGACATTGAGCTCCAAGAAGATCTCTCCTATCGTGAGCACCCAGTTGCTATTCTTGAAGAGACTGAACGCAAGACTCGCAACAAGTCAATCAAATTTCTCAAAGTCAAGTGGTCACACCATTCCGACCGTGAAGCTGCCTGGGCACGCGAGGATCACCTCCGTTCTAAGTACCCAGAGTTTTTTCAGTCCTAGATCTCGGGACGAGATCTTTTCGTAGTGGTGGAGTGTTGTAACACCCCGGATGTAACTTTCCCAATTTGTACTCCAACTCTTGTCGCTTCCGGCATTAAGTTATATTTATTTCTCGGGTTCGGGTCTTTGTCTCCGTGTGTTGTTGTCTTTGTCATGCATCTCATATCATGTCATCATGTGCATTGCATTTGCATACGTGTTCATCTCATGCATTCGAGCATTTTCCCCGTTGTCCGTTTTGCATTCCGGCGCTTCGTTCTCCTCCGGTGGTCAATTCTAGCGTTCTTTCGTGTGTGGGGATTAAACGTTTCTGGATTGGACCGAGACTTGTCATGCGGCCTTGGTTTACTACCGGTAGACCGCCTGTCAAGTTTCGTATCATTTGGACTTCGTTTGATACTCCAACGGTTAACCGAGGGACCGAAAAGGCCTCGTGTGTGTTGCAGCCCAACATCCCTCTAATTTGGCCCAAAACCCACCAAACTCTGCTCCATGTTCTAGAGCATTCGATCACGATCGCATGGCCGAAAACCGCACCTCATTTGGACTCTCCTAGCTCCACTTATGCCTATAAATAGCCCCCCCGTTTTTCGGATCTCTCCTCCCCCACGAAACCCTAAAATTCCCTCGCGCCGGCCGGACGTGTCTGACCCGGCCGGACAACTCGCGCCGCCGCCGCCGACCAATCCAGCGCCGCCACGTGTCGCCCTCCGCCACCAACAGCCGCCGGCCCGCGGAGCCCAAGTCAGGCCCCCGCGCGGCCCGATCCGCCCGCCGCCTCCTACCTCGTCCGCCGCCGCCCTCTCCAGCGCCGGTGGCCGGCGCCGCCACGGGCCACTACCGCGCCACCGCGGGCGACCTCGCCGCCGCCAACTCCGGCCGCCGCCGCCCCGCCTCTCCGCCGCCTCGCCGCTATCGCCCGGGCGCCGCGCCGCCCCGGCCATCCTTTCCCTCGCCGGCGACTTCCCCCGTCTCCGGCCGGCGAACCTCGACTTCCGTGCTCCGGTGGTGAACAGTGTTCCGGCGTTCCTCGTAAAGCATGCACGATCCAGATCTGGATCTGAGAAACCCTAAGGGTTGACTTTTTCCCCTCTCCCTCTAATTTTTATGCGATCTTTGACCTGCTGTAACTTTGCATCCGTAGCTCTGTTTTGGACATATAGTATATCAAAATGTTCGTCTCGACGAGTACATCATTTCATTCCATTGCATCATTTTCATTTGAGTTCATCTTGATGCCCAAAATGCTGTTAGAAGAGGGCCTCGTGAGTTAATTGTTAGATCTGCTAGTTCATCTTAGACTTTTGTCATTTTTGCCATGATTATTGTGTGCATGATATGCCTGTGAGTCCTTCATATGTTTTGTTAAGGATTTTGTCTTCTTTCCAGAGGTGCAACCCATGCATTTTTAGGATGTGTGTGGTGACTTGTGCAAGCTTGCAAAGTGAGGCAACCGGGAAATCTGTTTTCAGAGACTTAGTTGTTTTCACCAAGTCTGGGATTATTTAGTTCATGATGCCATATGTTCAGCTTGTTTCCGAGTGATCCGTGCCTCTTTTGAGGGTGATCAGTAAAGTAGTTTTGTTAATCATGTTATTCTATATCCATCCATGTCTTTGTTTGCAATTTTGAAGCACCCTAGCTTGAGTTCATCGAGCTCTACTTTTGCTTCGTGGTGAATCTGGGCAGATCGTCAACTCGTTTGCGATTTTGCCGATACTATTGTAGTTGATCCGTGCATGCTATGCCATTGTTCTTGCCATGTCTAGATAGAATTGTGTGCCTTCTTAATGGATGTATGCTTGCCTTGCCATGAATTGCACCGTAGTGAGTGCATCGAGCTCGTTAACATGCCTCCGTGAGTTATATTTCAGCATGTCTCAGTTTTCACTAAGTCTGAAAACTGATTGTGTTTTAGCTATGTTCGTGTGCCCGTTAGCATATTTTCTGATCCCTTTTGGCCCCAGGTCACTTTGGGACTTTTTTTAAGCTTGTTGAGTAGCTCCATGCCATGTTCTTACTTGTCCTAATCAGGTCATGTATCATGTTGTTTTGCTGCTCCGAAGAGGGCTTCGTGATCTGAAATTTCAGACAAGTGTTAATTTCACTAAGTCTGGAATCTGTTTTGCATTTGCGTTTTTTCCATGCTTGTTTGAACCTCGTAATGGGTGAATTGGCCGTGGCTCAGTGCTAGTCTTTTGTTAAGCATCTTTTGTGCATCCCTGCCATGTATTTTGTTGTCATGTTTGGTGGCTGTAGCATGTTCATTTCATTGCATTTAGATGCCTACTTGATGTAAATCGCAGACCGGTGTCAATTTTGAAACGCTTGCCATTTCCAAACCGTAACTTCGATTCCGGCATTCTTTATATCGTTTTCAAGCGATTTCATCTCATATTTCCAGTGGCACCCTTGAAATTCCAAGTTGAGGCCAGGTGCATGCATTTCCTATCATATCTTGCATTTTGCATCCCGCATCGCATCCCGCATAGCATATCATCATTTCATCATATTGCTTGGTCTTGCACGTGGTTGATTGTATCCTTGTTGCTTGTTTGTCTTGTTTGGGTAGAGCCGGGAGACGATTTCGCTACCGAGGAGCCCGTTGAGTTTTCTTGTGAGGATCCAGTCAACTCTGACAACTGTGCAGGCTAGATGACCATACCCTCGAAATCACTACTATCTTTGCTATGCTAGTTTGCTCGCTCTTGCTATGCCAATGCTACGATGCCTACCATTTTCTTGTGAGCCTCCCAATTGCCATGTCAAACCTCTAACCCACCATGTCCTAGCAAACCGTTGATTGGCTATGTTACCGCTTTGCTCAGCCCCTCTTATAGCGTTGCTAGTTGCAGGTGAAGACTGGAGGCCGTTCCTCGTTGGAACATTTATTTACTTGTTGGGATATCACTATATTGCTATGTTATCTTAATGCATCTATATACTTGGTAAAGGGTGGAAGGCTCGACCTCTCGCCTAGTGTTTTGTTCCACTCTTGCCGCCTAGTTTCCGTCATATCGGTGTTATGTTCCCGGATTTTTGCGTTCCTTACGCGGTTGGGTTATAATGGGAACCCCTTGATATTTCGCCTTGATTAAAGCTTTTCCAGCAATGCCCAACATTGGTTTTACCGTTCACCACCTAGCCCTTTTCTTTCCCTTGGGTTCTGCAGACTCAAGGGTCATCTTATTTTAACCCCCCCCCCTTGCCAGTGCTCCTCTTAGTGTTGGTCCAACCGAGCGATGTCCGGGGCTACCAGGGGCAACTCTGGGCTGGCCTACCCAACGTCTTGCTCATCTGAGTGTGCCCTGAGAAAGAGATATGTGCAGCTCCTATCGGGATTTGTCGGCACATTCGGGCGGTGTTGCTGGTCTTGTTTTAACCTGTCGAAGTGTCTTGAGTTACCGAGATACCGAGTCTGATCGGAACGTCTTGGGAGGAGGTCTATTCCTTCGTTGACCATGAGAACTTGTCATGGGCTAAGTTGGGACTCCCCTGCAGGGATTGAACTTTCGAAAGCCGTGCCCGCGGTTATGGGCAGATGGGAATTTGTTAATGTCCGGTTGTAGATAACTTAAACCTTAATTAATTAAAATGAATCAACTGAGTGTGTTGCCGTGATGGCCTCTTCTCGGCGGAGTCCGGGAAGTGGACACGGTGTTGGAGTAATGTTTGTGCAGGTTGCTCCCTAGTTTCTCGCTCGCGCTTTGCCTCCTCTTCTCGCTCTCTTTTGCGTATAAGTTAGCCACCATATATGCTAGTCGCTTGCTGCAGCTCCACATATATTTGCCTTTTCCTTCCTATAAGCTTAAATAGTCTTGATCGCGAGGGTGCGAGATTGCTGAGTCCCCGTGGCTCACAGATACTATAACTCCAGATGCAGGTCCAGGTGATTCCGCTCCAGGTGACGAGTACGAGCTCAAGTGGGAGTTCGACGAGGACTCTCAGCGTTACTACGTGTCTTTTCCTGATGATCAGTAGTGGTGCCTAGTTGGGGTTTGATTGGGACCGTTGTCGCATGTTGGGTTTTCTTCTATTTTGGCGCCGTAGTCGGGCCATGAGTGTTTGGATGATGTATGTTATTTATGTACTCTGTGACGTGGCGAGTGTAAGCCAACTATGTTCTCCCCTTTATTATTCATATTACATGGGATGTTGTGAAGATTGCCTAACTTGCGACATATGCCTTCAATGCGATTATGTCTCTAAGTCGTGCCTCGACACATGGGAGCTATAGTCGCATCGAGGGTGTTACACAATAATAAAATGGTTATTATTATATTTCTTTGTTCATGATAATTGTCTATTGTTCATGCTATAATTGTGTTATCCAGAAATCGTAATACATGTGTGAATACATAGACCACAACACGTCCCTAGTGAGCCTCTAGTTGACTAGCTCGTTGATCAAAAGATAGTCATGGTTTTCTGACTATGGACATTGGATGTCATTGATAACGGGATCACATCATTAGGAGAATGATGTGATGGACAAGACCCAATCCTAAGCATAGCTCAAAGATCATGTAGTTCGTTTGCTGTAGCTTTTCTGAATGTCAAGTATCATTTCCTTAGACCATGAGATTGTGCAACTCCCGGATACCGTAGGAGTGCCTTGGGTGTGCCAAACGTCACAACGTAACTGGGTGACTATAAAGGTACATTACAGGTATCTCCGAAAGTGTCTGTTGGGTTGGCACGAATCGAGACTGGGATTTGTCACTCCGTATGACGGAGAGGTATCTCTGGGCCCACTCGGTAATGCATCATCATAATGAGCTCAATGTGATCAAGTGGTTGATCATGGGATCATGCATTACATTATGAGTAAAGTGACTTGCCGGTAACGAGACTGAACATAGTATTGGGATACCGACGATCGAGTCTCGGGCAAGTAATGTACCGATTGACAAAGGGAATTGTATACGAATTGATTGAATCCTGGACATCATGGTTCATCCGATGAGATCATCGAGGAGCATGTGGGAGCCAACATGGGTATCCAGATCCCGCTATTGGTTATTGACCGGAGAGTCGTCTCGGTCATGTCTGCATGTCTCCCGAACCCGTAGGGTCTACACACTTAAGGTTCGGTGATGCTAGGGTTGTTAGGAAGACTTGTATGTGATTACCGAATGTTGTTCGGAACCCTGGATGAGATCCCGGACATCACGAGGAGTTCCGGAATGGTCCGGAGGTGAAGATTTATATGTAGGAAGTTGTCATACGGTCACCGGAAAGGTTCGGGGGCATATCGGTATTGTACCGGGGCCACCGGAGGGGTTCCGGGGGTCCACCGGGAGGGGCCACCTCTCTCGGAGGGCCTAATGGGCTGTAGAGGAAAGGTAACCAGCCCTACATGGGCTGGCCGCATCCCCCCCTTGGGCCCATGCGCCTAGGGTTGGGGGGGAAACCCTAAAGGGGGCGCCCCCCTTGCTTGGGGGGCAAGCCCCCTCCCCTTGGCCGCCGCCCTCCCCCCCCTCTAGATCTCTTCTAGAGGGGGCCGGCCCCTTCCTCCTTCCCCTATAAATAGAGGGGCAAGGGGAGGGATGCATACAACATCCAAGGCGCAGCCCCTCCCCTCCCCAACACCTCTCCTCCTCCGTAAGAGCTTGGCGAAGCCCTGCCGGAGTATTGCAGCTTCACCACCACCACACCGTCGTGCTGCTGTTGGAGCCCTCTTCCTCAACCTCTCCCTCCTCCTTGCTGGATCAAGGCGCGGGAGACGTCCTCGCTCCGTACGTGTGTTGAACGCGGAGGTGCCGTCCGTTCGGCGCTAGGATCTTTGGTGATTTGGATCACAACGAGTACGACCCCATCAACCCCGTTCTCTTGAACGCTTCCGCTCGCGATCTACAAGGGTATGTAGATGCAATCCTCTCTCCCTCGTTTCTAGATGACTCCATAGATTGATCTTGGTGATGCGTAGAAAATTTTAAAATTCTGCTACGTTCCCCAACACTTGCGGGTTCCGTCCATGAACCTATGCATAGGGGTTGGCACACGTTTTCGTCATGATTCTCCGGTAGAAACTTTGGGGCACTCTTTGAGGTCCTTTGTGTTGGTTGAATAGATGAATCTGAGATTGTGTGACGCATATCGTATAATCATACCCCACGAATACTTGAGGTGACATTGGAGTATCTAGGTGACATTAGGGTTTTGATTGATTTGTGTCTTAAGGTGCTATTCTAGTACGAACTCTAGGGCTGTTCGTGACACTTATAGGAATAGCCCAACGGATTGATTGGAAAGAATAACTTTGAGGTGGTTTCGTACCCTACCATAATATCTTCGTTCGTTCTCCGCTATTAGTGACTTTGGAGTGACTCTTTGTTGCATGTTGAGGGATAGTTATGTGATCCAATTATGTTATTATTGTTGAAAGGACTTGCACTAGTGAAAGTATGAACCCTAGGCCTTGTGTCCTAGCATTGAAATACCATTTACGCTCACTTTTATCATTAGTTACCTTGCTGTTTTTATAATTTCAGATTACAAATACCTTTATCTACCATCCATATTGCACTTGTATCACCATCTCTTCGCTGAACTAGTGCACCTATACAATTTACCATTGTATTGGGTGTGTTGGGGACACAAGAGACTCTTTGTTATTTGTTGCAGGGTTGCTTGAGAGAGACCATCTTCATCCCACGCCTCCTACGGATTGATAAACCTTAGGTCATCCACTTGAGGGAAATTTGCTACTGTCCTACAAACCTTTGCACTTGGAGGCCCAACAACGTCTACAAGAAGAAGGTTGTGTAGTAGACATCAAGCTCTTTTCTGGTGCCGTTGCCGGGGAGGTTAGTGCTTGAAGGTATATCTTTAGATCTTGCAATCGAGTCTTTTAGTTTCTTGTTTTATCACTAGTTTAGTCTATAAAAGAAAACTATAAAAAATGGAATTGAGTTTGTCTCATACGCTTCACCTTTTTAATATCTTTCGTGAGTACAATAGAAAGGATAATTGTGCTCAAGTGCTAGAAGAAGAATGCATTAGAATGTTTGGCACTAAATATTTGAATGATGAGCATGATTGCAATGTTGTTAGTATGAATTCCTTGAATATCCATGATGCTAATGATATGCAAAGCCACAAGCTTGGGGAAGCTATGTTTGATGAAGATGATATTTTTTGTCCCCCAAGTTTTGATGAGCAAATTTATTATGATAAAAGCATGCCTCCTATCTATGATGATTATTGTGATGACACGTATGCTTTAAGGAATAATGATAACCATGAAACTTGTCATCTTGATCTTAATTTTCAATCACATGATAGTTATTTCGTTGAGTTTGCTCCCACTATCCCGAATGAGAAGAATTTTGCTTATGTGGAGAGTAATAAAATTTCTATGCTTGTAGATCATGAAAATAATGCTTTAGGTGCTGGTTATATTGTTGAATTCATTCATGATACTACTGAAAATTATTATGAGGGAGGAACATATGCTTGTAGGAATTGCAATAATATCAAGTTTCCTCTCTATGTGCTTAAAGTTTTGAAGTTATGCTTGTTTTACCTTCCTATGCAAGTTGATTCTTGTTCCCATAAGTTGTTTGCTCACAAAATCCCTATGCATAGGAAGTGGGTTAGGCTTAAATGTGCTAGTTATATTCTTCATTATGCTCTCTTTATGTTTCAATTCTTATCTTTTATGTGAGCATCATTGAAATCATCATGCCTAGCTAGGGGCATTAAACGATAGCGCTTGTTGGGAGGCAACCCAATCCTATTCTTGTTATTTACTTTTTGTTCCTGTTTAGTAATAAATAATTCATCTAGCCTCTGTTTAGATGTGGTTTTATGCTTTTAATTAGTGTTTGTGCCAAGTACAACCTTTGGGAAGACTTTGGGAAAGTCTTGTTGATCATGCTGTAAAAAACAGAAACTTTAGCGCTCACGAGAATTGATGCCATTTTTATTTGGAGAGTGATATTTAGTTAATTATTTTTTCAGATGATTAATATATAAATTCCTCAGGTCCAGCAATTTATTTGAGAATTTTATGAGTTCCATAAGTTTGCGTTAGTTACAGATTACTACAGACTGTTCTGTTTTTGACAGATTCTGTTTTTTCGTGTGTTGTTTGCTTATTTTGATGAATCTATGGCTAGTAACAGTTTATAAACCATAGAGAAGTTGTAATACAGTAGGTTTAACACCAATATAAATAAAGAATGAGTTAATTACAGTACCTTGAAGTAGTGTTTTGTTTTCTTTCACTAACGGAGCTTACGAGTTTTCTGTTAAGTTTTGTGTTGTGAAGTTTTCAAGTTTTGGGTAAGGATTCGATGGACTATGGAATAAGGGGTGGCAAGAGCCTAATCTTGGGTATTATTAAGGCACCCCAAGGTAATATTCAAGTACAACCAAGAGCCTAAGCTTGGGGATGCCCCGGAAGGCATCCCCTCTTTCGTCTTCGTTCATCGGTAACTTTACTTGGAGCTATATTTTTATTTACCACATGATATGTGTTTTGCTTGGAGCGTCAATTTATTTTGTTAGGATTTTCTTTCTGTTATTTAGAACAATGTTTTTCATCTTTTATTTGAATAAAATTGGCATTGATAGCCTTTACTGTGCCTATGTTACAAGTATACATGTTGCTGTTTGAAAACAGAAAGTTTACCGCTGTTGCAATAAATCCCTAGAAAAGTCAGAATGTGATAAAATGTTGAAACCGTTTGCATATTAAGCTCTGATAAATTTACTACAGTGGGAATTTTCTTTCATAATTTTTGGAGCTAGGGAAGTATGGATGTTGCTGCATTCTTTACAGACTGTCCTGTTTAGGCAGATTGCTGTTATGTTTGCATTGTTTGCATATGTTTTCTTATTTAATGATTCTATTTGAGGATAGGACTATTAAATATGCAGAGGCATTTAGTATTCAATGTTTTATAATAATTTTAGTGATTTGCTACAGTAGAGTATGATAAGGTTTTTGCAATGGTTTATACTAACTTATCTCACGAGTCCTTGTTGAGTTTTGTGTGGATGAAGCTTTTGAGATTTAGGGAGACCGTGATATGAGAGGAATTAAGGAGACACAAAATATCAAGCTTGGGGATGACCAAGGCATCCCAAGATAATATTTCAAGAAGTCTCAAGCATCTAAGCTTGGGGATGCCCCGGTTGGCATCCCACCTTTCTTCTTCAACAACTATCGGTTAGTTTCGGTTGATCCTAAGTTTTTGCTTCTTCACACAATGTTTGCCATTCTTAGAATGTCATTTTATTTTGCTTTGCTTGCTGTTTGAATAAAATACCAAGATCTGAAATTCTTAAATGTTAGAGAGTCTTCACATAGTTGCATAATTATTCGACTACTCATTGATCTTCACTTATATCTTTCGGAGTAGTTTGTCATTTGCTCTAGTGCTTCACTTATATCTTTTAGAGCATGGTGGTAGTTTTATTTTGAAGAAATAGATGAACTCTCATGATTCACTTAGATTATTTTGAGAGTCTTAAATAGCATGGTAATTTGCTTAAATAATCCTAATATGCTAGGCATCCAAGAATAGTAAAAACTTTCATATAGAGTATTGAATACTAAGAGAAGTTTGATGCTTGATGATTGTTCTGAGATATGGAGGTAATAATATCAAAGTCGTGCTAGTTGAGTAGTTGTGAATTTGAGAAATACTTGTGTTGAAGTTTGCAAGTCCCGTAGCATGCACGTATGGTAAAAACGTTGTGTAACAAATTTGAAACATGAGGTGTTATTTGATTGTCTTCCTTATGACTGGCGGTCAGGGACGAGCGATGGTCTTTTCCTACCAATCTATCCCCCTAGGTGCATGCGCGTAGTACCGAGGTTTTTGATGACTTGTAGATTTTTGCAATAAGTATGTCAGTTCTTTATGACTAATGTTGAGTCCATGGATTATACGCACTCTCACCCTTCCATCATTGCTAGCCTCTTCGGTACCGTGCATTGCCCTTTCTCACATTGAAATTTGGCGCAAACTTCGCTGGTGCATCCAAACCTCATGATATGATACGCTCTTTCACACATAAACCTCCTTATATCTTCCTCAAAACAGCCACCATACCTACCTATTATGGCATTTCCATATCCATTCCGAGATATATTGCCATGCAACTTTCCACCATTCAGTTTATCATGACACATTCATCATTGTCATATTGCTTTGCATGATCATGTAGTTGACATCTTATTTGTGGCAAAGCCACCGTTCATAATTTTTCATACATGTCACACTTGATTCATCGCAATCCCGGTACACCACCGGAGGCATTCATATAGAGTCATCTTTGTTATATGTCAGGACCCCGATTCCAAGTCACATCGATCTAGCCGGTAACACCTCATATCACTTTGCGGCCTCACGCACGGTATCCCACGGGTGTCGCCTTACCATGGCCCGGGACCGTTTGCGCCTTTTGGCTCACGTATATGATAGTGTCGCTAGCATCCATATGACAGAGAACCCGGGCCGACATGGCTAGTCGTGAACCCAAAGCGGCACAAACCTATGGAGACAGGCATACATGAATCACATCGAGCATGTCGGTCATCAACGAGTGATTCCGGGCTGTAGCACTGGGCTAACAGGACTCCGGGGATCCTGGGCTGTAGCAGGCTAGGCAGGACTCCGGAAGTCACCGCGTGACATTTCCCCGAAGGGACAGACATAGGAACGAAGTGAAACACATGACGGCCAGTCAAGTGTCCTGAACAGTAGTGCTGGGCTAGCAGGACTCCGGTGAACCGGGCTGTAGCGGACTACTATGGCTTGAGGAACACTAGACTACATTTCCCCATAAGAAAGGCTGCCAAGGATAAACAACTAGATTGTCAGATCCCACTCATACCAAGCATTTCAATCATACACACAATATGCCCGATATGAGTACATACAACATGGCATCACAACAAAACTCTACAACTCAAGTACTTTATTTAAAGGCTCCAGAGAGCCATACATAACATGTCATACAGATAGGGGTCACATGACCCGACACTCAAGTCATACAGTCATACAAGCACATGCGGAAGCAACTAGTCTGAGTATAGACTCTAGAAAGAAGAAGGCTTCTCGAAGCCTGTCTATCTACATAGGGCCCTCCATGGCCAGGATCACCACCTGGGTGGCTAGTCACTCGTCGACGTCAAGGTCTACATAAAACCCATCGGAGGGGGCAATGTTGTCGTCTGAAAACAATAAATAAGCAAACATGAGTACAAAGGTACTCAGCAAGTCTTACATCAGAACCTACTATACATGCTTATTCTCAAGAAGGTGGTGGGGTTGATGCAGCAAGCCAGCTTTGACTCTTGGCTAAGCTATCCTACGGAACTTCACCAGTAAAATAGTTTTCGCACACGAGTCCACTACTCACCAACACAATACTCCACCGGGGATCCTCCCTCGTCATCCTACGAGAGGGCCATCCTCGGTACTCACACTTATCTTGAGTCTTTTAGTAGTATCCATTAACTTGTCTATGAACTGTATAGGCAACCAAGTAGTCCTTTACCGCGGACGCGGCTATTCGAATAGCTTTATACCCTGCAGTGGTGTACTTCGTCACACATGTTTCCACCACTTAGCGTCTGCACACGACATGTGCTCGGCAGACTTCAAGCGAAAACCGACGTGGGTGTAGACCACGACCTGACTAACCTCACAAGTCTCTAGTCTAGGTTTATCGCCTATTCAGGTTCCATCCGCAAGGAAATCCGGCCGGGGTGTCCTCAACGGCCCCAAACGATGTGTACAGGGTCCCGAGACGCCAAACGGGCGCCCGGCATACCCGGCCACAGTGTATCTACCGCATCATAGCCCACCCCTAGGGTCAGCGCTACGCACGGCCGCCAACACATGTCCTACAAACACCAGAAACTAGTTGCAACTCCTGGACAGAGGCGAGAGGGGTCAGTAAGTCGAGCGGGGTCATATTTCAGGGCCCAATGTGTGGTAGTAGCTGAATCTTAAATCACGCATACAGATCTCAGTTCTTAGGGGCGGCCTCAATGAAACAACCCACCATGTACTCCTACATGGCCTCTCATCGATTCCTTTACCAAAGCATGTTCAACACATTCCTCACATTACCGACATAAGCATTTCACTCCAGCCCATCACCCAGATGAACCAGACCTGACACAACTCTAAGCATAGCAGGCATAGCGAGGTAGGAATCACATACATGGCTCAATCAATTCCTACACATGCTAGTGGGTTTCATCTAGTTACTGTGGCAATGACAGGTCATGCAGAGGATAAGGGTTCAACTACCGTAGCACACAGCAGTTTGAATCGCGTTGTCTTAATGCAGTAAACAGGAGCAGAAGCGAGAACATGGGTTTGTATCGGAATGATCAATGGATGCTTGCCTGATGGAGTGGTAGTGGGATACTGCCCTTCAGTTGGATACTCGTGAATATCCTCGGAGGCAGAACCTACCACGAAGAACACGTCGGAACACAATCAACACATGACGATATGCAACAATATGATGCATGCTATGACATGGCAATATGAATGTGACTTGGCCTAATGCAAGCTATAACAGAAAGAAATGAACTCATTTGAATCAAAGATTCAAATATTAGCTCATTAAACATGGCCTTAATAGTGCATTTCCTTATTCTGCTTAAACAGCAAGGTAAACTTGCTTTGTCATGCATGAAACCATTACAGATGGATAGATTGAATTTTTCTGATAATTTTTCATATATAAATTATTTCATTTGGAGTTATGGTTGAATTTCTATGATTTTTAGAAGTTTTAAACATTTTCTGGAATTTCCTGAATAAAAATAAATCCAGAAAATGCATTACTGCGTCAGCATTGCGTCATGCTGACCTCAGCAGGTCAAAGGCGCCAGCCCAGGTCAAACCTGACTGGTGGGCCCCTTCTGTCAGCCTCTCAGTGCACTAACTACGTTTAGTTAGCCTAATTACTGGGCAGGGCCCACTAGTCAGTGACTATACTAATTAAACTAACTAATTTTAGTTAGAAACTAATCTGGATAATTCGCAGAGGGGGGCCCACTTGTCATTGACTCAAAGGAGTCAACCTGGGCCCACCCAGGGGTCAAACTGGGTCAACTCGCCGGCGGCTCGACGCCGACGAGGCCCGAGACGGCGGCGCGGCTCGGAAAACGCCCTCCGGCGACCAAATCGACTACGGAGACCACCCGTGCGAAGCCCAGGCTCTCGCGCATCCAATGGAGCAAGTGTGAGGAGCTGGGGTGGAGCGAGCTCGCCGGAATCGAGCTCGTGGCGGCGGCCGGAGTTCGGGCGAGGTCGGTTTCGACGCTACGGTGCACGGGAGGAAGAGCTGGTGGTGGCTACGGGTTCCTGGTGCTGCACTGAGCACGGTGAGGCGCTCCGTTGTGAGCTTGCACGGCTGTGGCCACGGCTGCGCCATGGCCGGCGGCGAGAAGCTCTCGGCCGCGGTGGAAAATGGAGCTAGGGGACGAGCACGAGCACGAGAGAAGAGGGGAAAGGAAGAGGAGCTCACAGCGGGGTCGGAGAGGGGGTCAGCGGGCTCGGGGACGGGCTGGAGAAGAGGTGTGGTCGCCGGCGATCTCGGATACCCGAGGTTGAAGACGAGGGCGAAGGCGGCGTTGCAGGGCTTCCGGCGAAGCGTGGCTCGGTGGGGAGGTCGAGGGAGTCGAGGCGGAGCTGATGGGCTCGTCGGAGGGGCAAGGGGAGGTCTCTGGCGGCGACTACGGCGATCGGCGGCGAGGGACGCGCTCGGCCATCGCGGGAGAGGATGAGGGAGACGAGGGGGAGAGTGAGAGAGGATGAGAGGGAGACGTGGGGGTCGCGTGGCGTCCTCTGGGCGTCTCCCGGCGTCGGCAGAAGCAGGAGGTGGCCGGCGCGTGGCCGGCGCGCGGCGAGCACGCGCCCCTGCCTCCTGGCGCGAGGTAGGGGGTGACTGGCCAAGCCAGTAGGCTGGGCCGAGCCAGGTAAGGCCCAGGTGGGCTTCTTTCTCCTTTTTTTTGATTTAGTTTCTATTTTCTATTAAACTGCAACTGTTTAGCTTTATTTAAAATACTAGAACATTTCCAAAAATCCTGAAAATAAATGTGGCCTCTGTTTAGAATATTTCCAACAGGAAACATTTATTCCCAGAATTATTTGAGCATTTAAATTATTTTATAGCATTTAAATGCCCAAATTCAAATACTTATGATTTAATTCAATGACCTTCTGATGACCTAGAAAGTTGTGCACCAATTTTGCCAGAGGTTCTAACCTAAGACAAAGAGGGTGAACTTTTTAGAAGGGCATTTCAGGTTCATTGAAAATAATTTTAGTAAACCCTAGTTGTTTCCAGGGGGTGTTGGGGGTTCTGTCTTCCCCAATTCAAATTTAAGAAGAATTTAGACATGATGCACATTCTAATGCTTGAACTAGCTAGGATGTGACAACTCACCCCCACTCAAAAGAATCTCGTCCCGAGATTTAGGATCCTCCGGAAAGAAGGTGGGGTACTCAAGTCGAAGACGATCCTCCCTTTCCCAAGTGGCTTCTTTATCGGAGTGGTGTGACCATTGAACCTTGAGAAACTTGATATTCTGACGTCGAGTGGTACGCTCGGCTTGATCAAGGATACGAACGGGATATTCCTGATAAGAGAGATTGTCTTGTAGATCAAGCATTTCGTGGTCCACTCCACGGATAGGATCCGTGAAGCAACGCCTGAGTTGTGAAATGTGGAAGACATCGTGAACTCTGGAAAGATGCGGAGGTAGTTCCAATTGGTAGGCAACTTCTCCTCGTTTGGCAAGAATGCGAAAGGGTCCAATGTAACGAGGAGCCAATTTGCCTTTGATACCGAAACGATGGGTTCCCTTTAACAGAGTAACCCGAAGGTAGGCCTTCTCGTCGACTTCATAAGTCATAGGCTTATGTTTACGATCATATTGACTCTTTTGACGAGATTGGGTTGTTTTCAATTTCTCACGGATTTCGCGAACCTGCTCTTCTGCTTCCTGAATCATATCCGGGCCAAAGAGTTGTCTTTCCCTGGTTTCTGACCAGTTAAGAGGCGTTCGACATTTTCGTCCATAAAGAACTTCGAAAGGAGCTTTGCCCAAGCTAGCTTGATAACTATTGTTATAAGCAAACTCCGCGAATGGAAGGCATTTCTCCCAACTCATTCCAAACGAGATAACAGAAGCTCGGAGCATATCTTCCAGAATTTGATTGACTCGCTCTACTTGACCACTTGATTGAGGATGGAAGGCGGTACTAAAAGAGAGACGAGTTCCCATAGCATTTTGGAAACTTTCCCAAAATCGAGAGGTAAAGAGACTCCCACGGTCTGAGTTAATTTCCAATGGAACACCATGAAGAGACACTATTCGGGAGATGTATAACTCGGCTAGCTGGCTAGCGGTGATACTCTCACGAACAGGTAGGAAATGGGCTACTTTGGAAAGTCGGTCGATCACGACGAAGATGGCATTATTCCCTCTCTTGGTCCTGGGAAACCCGGTGATGAAATCCATACTGATTTTATCCCATTTCCATTCAGGAATAGCCAAAGGTTGAAGCGTGCCAGCAGGCCGTTGGTGCTCTGCTTTAACACGACGACAGACGTCGCAGCTAGCAACGTATTGAGCGATTTCTCTCTTCATCCTAGTCCACCAAAACCTCTAGCGTAGGTCTTGATACATTTTAGTACTACCGGGATGAATGGTGAGAGGGGATTCATGAGCTTCCTTAAGGATCAACTGGCGTAGATGTTGTTTCTTGGGAACCACCAGACGGTTCTCGAAAAAGACAGCACCTTGCTCATCCACGGAGAAACATTTAGCAACTCCGCTAGCGATGTTTTCCTTAATCCGGGATATGCCCTTATCACGCTTCTGGGCAGCTATGATTTGATCCATAAGGGTAGGTTTCGCCACCAGGGTGGATAGGAATCCTCGAGGAACAATGTGAAGATTAAGCTTACGAAATTCCTCATGGAGAAGTGGTTGACTTTGTTGTAACATCAGGTTGTTACAATAGGACTTACGACTTAGTGCATCAGCCATGACGTTGGCTTTGCCCGGGATGTAAGTTATTCCTAAGTCGTAATCCGAGATCAACTCGACCCAACGTCTTTGCCTGAGATTCAAATCTGGTTGGGTGAAGATATATTTCAAACTTTGGTGATCGGTGAAGATCTCGCAATGATTACCGAGAAGGTAATGTCGCCAGGTTTTAAGTGCATGGACTACAGCTGCAAGCTCTAGATCATGTGTGGGATAATTTTCCTCATGTGGGTGTAATTGTCGTGAAGCATAGGCAATTACCTGACGATCTTGCATGAGTATGCAACCTAGTCCTTGTCGCGAGGCGTCGCAATAGATAATAAAGTCCTTGGAGAAATCTGGTGGTACCAGTACGGGAGCAGATGTCAGGCGTCTTTTCAGTTCCTAAAAGCTGAACTCGCACTGTGGAGTCCACTCGAACTTTTTATCTTTCTTGAGGAGTTCAGTTAGAGGTTTAGCAACCTTGGAGAAATTCTCGACGAAGCGGCGGCAATAGCTCGCTAAGCCAAGGAAGCTCCGAACTTGCTTGACCGTCTCAGGTGGAGTCCAATCAAGGACGGCTTGAACTCGCTCGGGATTGACAGCAATACCCTTACCAGAGATTACATGGCCTAGATAGGTCACTTCTGGCAACCAAAATTCACACTTGGAGAATTTGGCATAAAGGCGATGCTCTCGAAGTTTCATCAATACCAGCCTTAGATGTACGGCATGTTCCTCTTCATTCTTGGAGTAGATGAGTATGTCATCGAGATATACTACGACGAATTTATCCAAGTACTCCATGAAAACCGAGTTCATTAACCGAGAGAAGGTTGCCGGGGCATTGGTTAAACCGAAGGACATGATGGTGTACTCGTATTGGCCATAACGAGTAACAAAGGCCGTTTTGGGAATGTCCCCGTTTCTGATTTTGATTTGATGGTAGGCCAACCTCAAATCCATCTTGGAAAAGACTGAGGATCCAGCGAGCTGATCATACAGATCGTTGATCCTGGGAAGCGGGTATTTGTTCTTGATGGTGACCAAATTGACAGGTCGGTAATCCACAACCATTCGATCTGTTCCATCCTTCTTATTAACGAAGAGGACGGGGCAAGCCCAAGGAGAGGAACTAGGGCGGATGAAACCCTTTTTCAAGGACTCATCGAGTTGATTCTTAAGCTCGGCTAGTTCTAAGGGTGCCATCTTGTAGGGTCTTCTAGAGATTGGAACGGTTCCTGGAACAAGGTCTATCACTAACTCGACATCCCTGTCAGGTGGAACACCTGGCAGTTCTTCTGGAAAGACATCCGGGAAGTCTCGGACTACCGGAACATCCTCAAGGTCTGGAAGGGGGTTGGCATTTAGGGAGTAAAGTTGGCGCTTGGCCACTCGAGTTAAGACATTAACTGTCTTGCCCGAGGGGTGAGTAAGTTGAACGGTTCTAGTGGCACAATCGATCTTAGCATAATGAGCTGACATCCAGTCCATACCTAAGATGATGTTTATGTCCGAGGACTTGAGAGCTATTAAGGATGCAAGGAAGACAAGTCTATCGACAAGAATTTCGTTCCCATGGCTTACTTTAGAAGTTTGCCATCTAGAGCCAGGGGTTTGAATTTCCATGGTAGAAGGCATGTCACAGAATGTCGTGTTATGCAATCGAGCATAGCTCTCGGATATGAATGAATGAGATGCTCCAGTATCGAAAAGAACAGATGCCGGATGGCAGTTAACAAGGAGCGTACCAAGGACGACGTTAGGATCCTCATGAGCCTCCTCGGCTGAAACATAATTGACATGGCCACGTGCAGTGGTGGCCGGCTTGGCATAGAAAGTCTTTCCCGCGGGCTTACCACGGCCAGCGGACTTCCCAGTTTGATTGGGGTTGTTGTTCTGGGGACACTCTCGGCTATAGTGACCCGGCTCTCCACACTTGAAGCATGTCACCACATTGGGGCGTGGAGCAACATTAGCAGCGGGGCCACCATAGGGCTTGGGTGGTGCAAATTGCTGGTTGGGACGAGGCGCCTCAAAGGATGGCCTCGGGATGAACCTGGGTGGCAGTGCCGTGCTTGGAATCCACACCCGGCGCTTCTGAGCTCCAAAACCGGATGAAGAGCCAAAGTCACGGGAGTGCTTGTGTGAAGCGTCGTAATCAGTCTGGCCTGTCTCAGCGTTGATGGATTTATTGACCAACTTCTGAAAGGATGTGCACTCGTGCAGACGGAGATCGCGGCGAAGCTCAGGGCTAAGTCCCTTGCGGAACCTTGCTTGCTTCTTAGCGTCAGTAGATACCTCTTCGGGAGCATAGCGTGCCAGATTCCCAAATTCACGACTATATGCATCCACAGTCAGTCTTCCTTGGGTGAAGTTGCAGAACTCCTCCCTCTTGCGATCCATGAGACCTTCCGGAATGTGATGCTCACGAAAAGCCTCACTGAATTCAGCCCAAGTAGTGATTTGGCCGACCGGGCGCATAGCTTCGAAGTTTTCCCACCAAAGGCTAGCAGGGCCTTCGAGATGGTAGGCAGCATAAGTAACCTTGTCAGCTTCGGCTACGTTGGCAGAACGTAGCTTGTGGGTGATGCTGCGAAGCCAGTCATCCGCGTTGAGGGGTTCGACGGAATGGTTGAACTTTGGTGGGTACAGCTTGATAAAGTCATTGATTGACACCAAGTCATTTCGTGGGTGGCGTGCAGTGTTCTGCTCAATCCTCTCTAGCAGGCGGTTAGTCTCACGCTTGTTTCTTTCCGCCTCCAGCATTACTTCGGCCAGAGAAGGCGGGTGAGGCAGATTTTCATCTCTAACTGCACTGGCTTCCCCCTGCTCCGGGGCAGCGGGGTTGCTGCGGGTGTTGACCATCCTAGGAGAAAACAAGACAACGGTTTAGACAAAGATGGCTCAAACTTAGCAAGGGAGTGCAGAATGTAATGGATAACACGGAATGCAGAGATGTTCATCCGTATGTCATGTGATATAAAACTGCCATATATATACCAACGGTCATACACATCATACATAGTTTAGTACAAGCCCAGGCTACAGTACAACTATGATGAAAGACGTTACATCTCATCGGAGGCATTCCAAGCTCCTATACATTATTTGTCTACACCTCCGGAATCGATTACACGCAAAGTCATATTCCACAAGTCACACAGGACAGTAGAGATACAACTACTACAATACTAGTGGTACTACTACTAACTCAGACAGCTCCGTAGTAGTCCTCATAGAAGTCACCTCCATAGCCTGGAAGTTCAACGTGACCATCCGGAAACAGACGGTCCTGAGGAGCCGGTGGACCATAGGGGCTAGGATGAGGTCTTGGACCAACAAACGGTGGCTTGCGGGGACCACGGGGTGGGGTGATGCCTCCCACATCACGCCAATCCACCATGTCTGGCAGAGCTGATCTCACAGGATACAGATCCCTTGTATCCATACATCCAGCTTGCATGGCAGGTGCAAACCGAGTAAATGTGGCCCAATGATCAGCACGGGTATTGAAAAGCTCCAGCCTCAAGGCCCGATTCTCTCGGTCCTTGTCTTCGAGCATCTCGGCAGTGGTACGAGTTAATGAGTCCTCCTGAGTGGAGTCAGCATAGATAGCCTGAAGATACCCTTGCGCTCCCGGAAGTGAAGCTGGCATGTAACGGAAGTCGGTGTTCCGAAGCAGACCAGTCCGGACTCGCAAGATGGTCATCATGGAATAGGCAGCATCCTGCATAGCCATCTCAACAGTAACCCCGAGTCCATAGGAACAGTGAAGGGGCTCGGTAGATCCAGGATAAGAAGGAAATATCCTGACGGTACAGAGATATTGGCTTTGATTAAAGTCGCGGAACTGATCTTCGACGGTGTATTCGGGATACCAACGGTAACCCGTCTCGATCATGACCCGGACTAACATAGCAGTATGACCGGGCACGTCGAGGCACCGGGTCAGGTGAACCACTTGGTTATGAACACGGTTGGCCATCTGAAAGCACAACCACAATGCAAAGACATCAGAATTCCTAGGGAAAATTGGACAGCATAACAACTGTAAATGCTCAGAAAAAGATTTGAGACATCCACAACAGTTCGGAATACCACTCAACAACATCATATCAAGATTCTGATCCAATTAGCAACATACTAGAATAGTAGAAACTGAACTGGGGCTTGTAGCATCAATCCTATAAGCTACTACAGATTAGTAACACGTGAACCTGATAGAAGAAAGAGCCTAGTCCTTAACCCACGTTGAATGAGAAGAGAATGACTCAGATCAGAGGCATAGGGTAAAGGAGTAAAAGAGCCTTACATTCCCTTCCACAATCAATTCCCCTACATATAACTAAAGCATTTCTAGACTCGACATCGACCAGTTTGGCTCAACGAACCTACAGGCAGTCCGGCTCTGATACCAACGCTGTCAGGATCCCGATTCCAAGTCACATCGATCTAGCCGGTAACACCTCATATCACTTTGCGGCCTCACGCACGGTATCCCACGGGTGTCGCCTTACCATGGCCCGGGACCGTTTGCGCCTTTTGGCTCACATATATGATAGTGTCGCTAGCATCCATATGACAGAGAACCCGGGCCGACATGGCTAGTCGTGAACCCAAAGCGGCACAAACCTATGGAGACAGGCATACATGAATCACATCGAGCATGTCGGTCATCAACGAGTGATTCCGGGCTGTAGCACTGGGCTAACAGGACTCCGGGGATCCCGGGCTATAGCAGGCTAGGCAGGACTCCGGAAGTCACCGCGTGACATTTCCCCGAAGGGACAGACATAGGAACGAAGTGAAACACATGCCGGCCAGTCAAGTGTCCTGAACAGTAGTGCTGGGCTAGCAGGACTCCGGTGAACCGGGCTGTAGCGGACTACTATGGCTCGAGGAACACTAGACTACATTCCCCATAAGAAAGGCTGCCAAGGATAAACAACTAGATTGTCGGATCCCACTCATACCAAGCATTTCAATCATACACACAATATGCCCGATATGAGTACATACAAAACTCTACAACTCAAGTACTTTATTTAAAGGCTCCAGAGAGCCATACATAACATGTCATACAGATAGGGGTCACATGACCCGACACTCAAGTCATACAGTCATACAAGCACATGCGGAAGCAACTAGTCTGAGTACAGACTCTAGAAAGAAGAAGGCTTCTCGAAGCCTGTCTATCTACATAGGGCCCTCCATGGCCAGGATCACCACCTGGGTGGCTAGTCACTCGTCGACGTCAAGGTCTACATAAAACCCATCGGAGGGGGCAGTGTTGTCGTCTGAAAACAATAAATAAGCAAACATGAGTACAAAGGTACTCAGCAAGTCTTACATCAGAACCTACTATACATGCTTATTCTCAAGAAGGTGGTGGGGTTGATGCAGCAAGCCAGCTTTGACTCTTGGCTAAGCTATCCTACGGAACTTCACCAGTAAAATAGTTTTCGCACACGAGTCCACTACTCACCAACACAATACTCCACCGGGGATCCTCCCTCGTCATCCTACGAGAGGGCCATCCTCGGTACTCACACTTATCTTGAGTCTTTTAGTAGTATCCATTAACTTGTCTATGAACTGTATAGGCAACCAAGTAGTCCTTTACCGCGGACGCGGCTATTCGAATAGTTTTATACCCTGCAGGGGTGTACTTCGTCACACATGTTTCCACCACTTAGCGTCTGCACACGACATGTGCTCGGCAGACTTCAAGCGAAAACCGACGTGGGTGTAGACCACGACCTGACTAACCTCACAAGTCTCTAGTCTAGGTTTATCGCCTATTCAGGTTCCATCCGCAAGGAAATCCGGCCGGGGTGTCCTCAACGGCCCCAAACGATGTGTACAGGGTCCCGAGACGCCAAACGGGCGCCCGGCATACCCGGCCACAGTGTATCTACCGCATCATAGCCCACCCCTAGGGTCAGCGCTACGCACGGCCGCCAACACATGTCCTACAAACACCAGAAACTAGTTGCAACTCCTGGACAGAGGCGAGAGGGGTCAGTAAGTCGAGCGGGGTCATATTTCAGGGCCCAATGTGTGGTAGTAGCTGAATCTTAAATCACGCATACAGATCTCAGTTCTTAGGGGCGGCCTCAATGAAACAACCCACCATGTACTCCTACATGGCCTCTCATCGATTCCTTTACCAAAGCATGTTCAACACATTCCTCACATTACCGACATAAGCATTTCACTCCAGCCCATCACCCAGATGAACCAGACCTGACACAACTCTAAGCATAGCAGGCATAGCGAGGTAGGAATCACATACATGGCTCAATCAATTCCTACACATGCTAGTGGGTTTCATCTAGTTACTGTGGCAATGACAGGTCATGCAGAGGATAAGGGTTCAACTACCGTAGCACACAGCAGTTTGAATCGCGTTGTCTTAATGCAGTAAACAGGAGCAGAAGCGAGAACATGGGTTTGTATCGGAATGATCAATGGATGCTTGCCTGATGGAGTGGTAGTGGGATACTGCCCTTCAGTTGGATACTCGTGAATATCCTCGGAGGCAGAACCTACCACGAAGAACACGTCGGAACACAATCAACACATGACGATATGCAACAATATGATGCATGCTATGACATGGCAATATGAATGTGACTTGGCCTAATGCAAGCTATAACAGAAAGAAATGAACTCATTTGAATCAAAGATTCAAATATTAGCTCATTAAACATGGCCTTAATAGTGCATTTCCTTATTCTGCTTAAACAGCAAGGTAAACTTGCTTTGTCATGCATGAAACCATTACAGATGGATAGATTGAATTTTTCTGATAATTTTTCATCTATAAATTATTTCATTTGGAGTTATGGTTGAATTTCTATGATTTTTAGAAGTTTTAAACATTTTCTGGAATTTCCTGAATAAAAATAAATCCAGAAAATGCATTACTGCGTCAGCATTGCGTCATGCTGACCTCAGCAGGTCAAAGGCGCCAGCCCAGGTCAAACCTGACTGGTGGGCCCCTTCTGTCAGCCTCTCAGTGCACTAACTACGTTTAGTTAGCCTAATTACTGGGCAGGGCCCACTAGTCAGTGACTATACTAATTAAACTAACTAATTTTAGTTAGAAACTAATCTGGATAATTCGCAGAGGGGGGCCCACTTGTCATTGACTCAAAGGAGTCAACCTGGGCCCACCCAGGGGTCAAACTGGGTCAACTCGCCGGTGGCTCGACACCGACGAGGCCCGAGACGGCGGCGCGGCTCGGAAAACGCCCTCCGGCGACCAAATCGACTACGGAGACCACCCGTGCGAAGCCCAGGCTTCGCGCATCCAATGGAGCAAGTGTGAGGAGCTGGGATGGAGCGAGCTCGCCGGAATCGAGCTCGTGGCGGCGGCCGGAGTTCGGGCGAGGTCGGTTTCCGACGCTACGGTGCACGGGAGGAAGAGCTGGTGGTGGCTACGGGTTCCTGGTGCTGCACTGAGCACGGTGAGGCGCTCCGTTGTGATCTTGCACGGCTGTGGCCACGGCTGTGCCATGGCTGGCGGCGAGAAGCTCTCGGCCGCGGTGGAAAATGGAGCTAGGGGACGAGCGCGAGCACGAGAGAAGAGGGGAAAGGAAGAGGAGCTCACAGCGGGGTCGGAGAGGGGGTCAGCGGGCTCGGGGACGGGCTGGAGAAGAGGTGCGGTCGCCGGCGATCTCGGATGCCCGAGGTTGAAGACGAGGGCGAAGGCGGCGTTGCAGGGCTTCCGGCGAAGCGTGGCTCGGTGGGGAGGTCGAGGGAGTCGAGGCGGAGCTGATGGGCTCGTCGGAGGGGCAAGGGGAGGTCTCTGGCGGCGACTACGGCGATCGGCGGCGAGGGACGCGCTCGGCCATCGCGGGAGAGGATGAGGGAGACGAGGGGGAGAGTGAGAGAGGATGAGAGGGAGACGTGGGGGTCGCGTGGCGTCCTCTGGGCGTCTCCCGGCGTCGGCAGAAGCAGGAGGTGGCCGGCGCGTGGCCGGCGCGCGGCGAGCACGCGCCCCTGCCTCCTGGCGCGAGGTAGGGGTAACTGGCCAAGCCAGTAGGCTGGGCCGAGCCAGGTAAGGCCCAGGTGGGCTTCTTTCTCCTTTTTTTTGATTTAGTTTCTGTTTTCTATTAAACTGCAACTGTTTAGCTTTATTTAAAATACTAGAACATTTCCAAAAATCCTGAAAATAAATGTGGCCTCTGTTTAGAATATTTCCAACAGGAAACATTTATTCCCAGAATTATTTGAGCATTTAAATTATTTTATAGCATTTAAATGCCCAAATTCAAATACTTATGATTTAATTCAATGACCTTCTGATGACCTAGAAAGTTGTGCACCAATTTTGCCAGAGGTTCTAACCTAAGACAAAGAGGGTGAACTTTTTAGAAGGGCATTTCAGGTTCATTGAAAATAATTTCAGTAAACCCTAGTTGTTTCCAAGGGGGTGTTGGGGGTTCTGTCTTCCCCAATTCAAATTTAAGAAGAATTTAGACATGATGCACATTCTAATGCTTGAACTAGCTAGGGTGTGACATTCTAGTATCGAGTTGTAATCATTGAGTTGTAAATAAATAGAAGTGTGATGATCATCATTATTAGAGCATTGTCCCAAGTGAGGAATAAAAAAAGAGAAAGGCCATAAAAAGAGAAGGCCCAAAAAAGGCCATAAAAAGAGAGAAAAGGCCCAAAAAATGAGAGAAAAAGAGAGAAGGGACAACGCTACTATCCTTTTCCACACTTGTGCTTCAAAGTAGCACCATGATCTTCATGATAGAGAGTCTCTTGTTTTGTCACTTTCATATACTAGTGGGAATTTTTCATTATAGAACTTGGCTTGTATATTCCAACAATGGGCCTCCTCAAGTGCCCTAGGTCTTCGTGAGCAAGCAAGTTGGATGCACACCCACTAGTTTCTTTTGTTGAGCTTTCATACATTTATAGCTCTAGTGCATCTGTTGCATGGCAATCCCTACTCCTTGCATTAACATCAATCGATGGGCATCTCCATATCCCATTGATTAGCCTCGTTGATGTGAGACTTTCTCCTTTTTTGTCTTCTCCACATAATCCCCTCATTATTCTATTCCACCCATAGTGCTATATCCATGGCTCACGCTCATGTATTGCGTGAAAGTTTATAGGTTTGAGATTACTAAAGTATGAAACAATTGCTTGGCTTGTCATCGGGGTTGTGCATGATGAGAGCATTCTTGTGTGACGAAAATGGAGCATGACTAAACTATATGATTTTGTAGGGATGAACTTTCTTTGGCCATGTTGTTTTGAGAAGACATGATTGCTTAGTTAGTATGCTTGAAGTATTATTATTTCTATGTCAATATGAACTTTTGTCTTGAATCTTTCGGGTCTGAATATTCATACCACAATTAAGAAGAATTACATTGAAATTATGCCAAGTAGCACTCCGCATCAAAAATTCTGTTTTTATCATTTACCTACTCGAGGACGAGCAGGAATTAAGCTTGGGGATGCTGATACGTCTCCAATGTATCTATAATTTTTGATTGCTCCATGCTATATTATCTACTATTTTGAATGTTTATGGGCTTTATTATATACTTTTATATCATTTTTGGGACTAACCTATTAACCCAGAGCCCAGTGCCACTTTCTATTTTTACCCTGTTTTAGGGTTTCGAAGAAAAGGAAAATCAAATGGAGTCCAATTGACCTGAAACTTCACGGAACTCATTTTTGGAAGGAAAGAAGCTCAGAAGACTTGGAGTGCACGTCGGGGGATGTGCGAGGAGGCCACGAGGCAGGGGGGCGCCCACCCCCCTGGGCGCGCCCTCCACCCTCGTGGGCCCCTCGTGGCCCCCCTGACGTACTTATTCCGCCTATATATCTCCATATACCCTAAAAACATCCGTGAGCACAATATATCGGGAGTTCCGCCGACAGAAGCCTCCGTAGCCACCGAAAGCTAATCTAGACCCATTCCGGCACCCTGCCGGAGGGGGAATCCTTCTCCAGTGGCCATCTTCATCATCCCGGTGCTCTCCATGACGAGGAGGGAGTAGTTCTACCTTGGGGCTGAGGGTATGTACCAGTAGCTATGTGTTTGATCTCTCTCTCTCTCTCTCGTGTTCTTGAGGTGATACGATCTTGATGTATCGCGAGCTTTGCTATTATAGTTGGATCCTATGATGTTTTCTCCCCCCTCTACTCTCTTGTAATGAATTGAGTTTCCCCTTTGAAGTTATCTTATCGGATTGAGTCTTTAAAGATTTGAGAACACTTGATGTATGTCTTGCCATGGATATCTGTGGTGACAATGGAATATCACGTGATTCACTTGATGTATGTTTTGGTGATCAACTTGCGGGTTCCGCCCATGAACCTATGCATAGGGGTTGGCACACGTTTTCGTCATGATTCTCCGATAGAAACTTTGGGGCACTCTTTGAGGTCCTTTATGTTGGTTGAATAGATGAATCTGAGATTGTGTGACACATATCGTATAATCATACCCACGGATACTTGAGGTGACATTGGAGTATCTAGGTAACATTAGGGTTTTGATTGATTTGTGTCTTAAGGTGTTATTCTAGTACGAACTCTAGGGATGTTTGTGACACTTATAGGAATAACTCAACGGATTGATTGGAAATAATAACTTTGAGGTGGTTTCGTACCCTACCATAATTTCTTCGTTCGTTCTCCGCTATTAGTGACTTTGGAGTGACTCTTTGTTGTATGTTGAGGGATAGTTATGTGATCCAATTATGTTATTATTGTTGAGAGGACTTGCAATAGTGAAAGTATGAACCCTAGGCCTTGTTTCCTAGCATTGCAATACCGTTTACGCTCACTTTTATCATTCGTTACCTTGCTGTTTTTATAATTTCAGATTACAAATACCTTTATCTACCATCCATATTGCACTTGTATCACCATCTCTTCGCCGAACTAGTGCACCTATACAATTTACCATTGTATTGGGTGTGTTGGGGACACAAGAGACTCTTTGTTATTTGGTTGCAGGGTTGCTTGAGAGAGACCATCTTCATCCTACGCCTCCTATGGATTGATAAACCTTAGGTCATCCACTTGAGGGAAATTTGCTACTGTCCTACAAACCTTTGCACTTGGAGGCCCAACAACGTCTACAAGAAGAAGGTTGTGTAGTAGACATCAGGCACCAGGGCATTGGCCATGCGTGGACCATGCCGGTCCACAGCGCTGGTGCTGGTGCAGGTGGGCGAGGAACAGGCGAGCCCCCGCCGGAGTGGGAGGACTGGCCACCGCCCGAGCCGGCGCCTCTGCCCCTGCCCTTGTTGCGCCTGCCGTTGTTGTGGCGTCTGCCGCCGGCGCTGGAGCCGCCCCCACCGTGGTTGGGCTGCCACGACGCGCGGGCTGCATGGAGAGCGGTCTCGGTGTGGCGCTCGTCCGCCTGACGGCTTTCCTCGAGCATGAAGAAGGCACGGCAGCGGAGGAAAGTGGGGAAGGGCGTCTACATAGTCAGGATAGGTATGGCATAACGGAACCGCGGATGCAGCCCCCGAAACATGTTCAGCACCTGATCCTTATCGTTGACGTCCGCGCCGAGATCGGCGAGGCGATCAGCGCAGTCCTTGAGACGCGCGTAGTAGGCGATGATGGAGGAGGACCCTTGTTCGATGCGCCTGAACTCCATGGAGAGGAAGACGATCTGGTTCTCCGCGTTCTCTAGAAAGAGAGTGCAGATGGCGGACCAGACCTCGGCGGCGGAGGCGCCGCGCCGGTGGATGAGGCCGAAGATCTCGGGGCTCACGCGGTTGTAGAGCCAGGAGGCGATGTGCGTGTCGTCTTGGGCCCAGAGGGGGTCACCGGCGCGCGGCAGACCCGTGAGGTGCTCCTGGACGGCGTACTTTTGGAACATGACTTCGAACAGAGTGCGCCACTGCGAGAAGTTCGGGGGGTTGAGGGAGAGCACCAGCGGCACATGCTGGTTGATGAAGACGGCCGCAAGCAGAGACTAGGGTGGTGGGGCGGCAGACGTGGAGGCGCCGGGATCCGGGACGAAGAGTGGCCAGCCGAGAGCGCCGTGCGCGAAGACGGGCGGAGTAAGCAGGGACTGGCTCACGGGGACTGGGCGAACCGGGGTAGCAGGCGTGGCCGGCGAGCTGCCGGACGGGGACGGGGGTGGAGGGGGTGGCGGAGGTGGGGGTGGAGGAGTGGGGTTCGCCATGGAGAGGTGTGGTTGGGAGGGAGAGCAGCGGAAGAGGTCTAGCGACGCAAGAGGACCGATGTCTGATACCATGTGAGCGGGAGAGATCGAGAGAATAATGCACCTTGAGTGCTCTCATTGCCTTGTTGTGATTATATACACGAGCCATACATGTACAAGGCGCATAGCGCAGGAGAGAGGGAGAGTGGGACACGCGATGTGCGAGAGGTGGGGGGCATGCACGACATGCATGGCCATGCAGCTAGTCTAGGGCAGCAACTTCTTACAGTCTAGGTTCTCCAAAAGCGACGCCTCCAAGGAGGAAACAGTGCACCAACACCGTCGTCGTCCGATCGTAGATCTTGGTTTTTCACCCCGGGGATAATCCCCGCTCTCAAAATAATGCTTTCAACAAGACCATTGCCAGGCACAACCAATTAAGGCCAGACCTTGGATTTTCACCCTGAGCGGAAGACTTTGAACTTCACCTGTGATGTCGCCCCCACTTACATACCGCTGCTACGAATCCTGAAACTCCAAGAAAGTTCCTCAACGCCGTAGACTCCAATCACCATTACTAGTCCTCCAATCTCGGCTTCCATGACATTCTCCGCCTCTGACATCACCATGGAGCTAAACATATCTCCTGATGGCAACAGATAGCAAAGTTTCGCGTCGCTCGCTCCTTAACGGAGAACCAATGGGCATGACCGAATCCCACCCGATCCAGCAATCTCTAGGCATAACATGCCCATGGGAGTTCGCCGGCGGAGCCTTTCGGAACCCGCCACTCCGGCCAGATCAGGAAGGACAAACGTCAGGCAAATCTTCGTCTTGGCGCAAGAGGAACCCTAGGACCGCCGCCTTTATTCGAGCACACAAGCAGACCCCACACCGCCTGTCGGAGCAGCATTGGAGAAGGCAGCCGCACCGCACGACCACAAACAATCCATTGCAGGGGGCAACCCAGATCGGACCCTTAGGCCATGATCCGACGCACCACCGGAGATTGGTGCCGACGCTACACACCACCCGCCCTGAAGACGCCACTCCGGCTTCGGGCCACGGCTACAAGCATCATCGCCTGGAGCAGCGGAGCAGCGCTGGCCCCGTGCTCGAGAACGGCGACCGAGGGGTCCCGCCGCCGCCGTGCCGCCAGGGCTTTGCTCGGCGACTCCTTCGGCGGCGGCGAGATGAGAGGGAGGCGCGGGGTGGCTTGCTCGAGCCCACAGGGGTGCCCCGGTGCGGCCCGGCGCGGCCGCACGAGAGCGGGACCGGAGAGGAGGAGGGCCTAACTCGAGCTCCTACGTGGGGGGAGAGCTGGTGAAGACAGCACCGGGCTTCGGGATGGATGGAGAGAGGACGTCGGGAGGATCCCGGATCTGTGCTTGGCTGGGCTGGAGGTGGCCGGAGGTGGGAGATCAGCCGCTTACTACCACAAGAATTAAGGAGATAGCGCGAGTGCAAGTCTTACAAACACAAAATACATGCTTACTACCACAAGTGCCAAACTGGTATTTTATTTATGGATACTGCAAAGTGCAAAATACTGTAGTATGTGTTTTTTATAGGTTTAAATACTGTGGTATTTGGAAAATGTACTTTAGGCCTCCGTTGTTTCATAGGATAGGAATATCATAGGAATAGAAAAGGTTATAGGAAACGAGACGACATGTATTTCAAATCCTATAGCAAACTATCTAAATATTCGTAAACTAAATAGCCTACTGTAGTTATCTCCTTAACTAATTGACTACTAAGGAAACAGTAATTGCTGCACAACCTGACTCTTAGCTTGGTGCTGCCCAGTGTCATTGGACTTGAAATCAGGGTTCTCCTGCATGATTTTCAAGAGGTGCTTACAATTGGACTTTTGTTTCTTAGTTGATATGGTGTTATAGGAAACGAGACGACATGTATTTCAAATCCTATAGCAAACTATCTAAATATTCGTAAACTAAATAGCCTACTGTAGTTATCTCCTTAACTAATTGACTACTAAGGAAACAGTAATTGCTGCACAACCTGACTCTTAGCTTGGTGCTGCCCAGTGTCATTGGACTTGAAATCAGGGTTCTCCTGCATGATTTTCAAGAGGTGCTTACAATTGGACTTTTGTTTCTTAGTTGATATGGTGTTATAGGAAACGAGACGACATGTATTTCAAATCCTATAGCAAACTATCTAAATATTCGTAAACTAAATAGCCTACTGTAGTTATCTCCTTAACTAATTGACTACTAAGGAAACAGTAATTGCTGCACAACCTGACTCTTAGCTTGGTGCTGCCCAGTGTCATTGGACTTGAAATCAGGGTTCTCCTGCATGATTTTCAAGAGGTGCTTACAATTGGACTTTTGTTTCTTAGTTGATATGGTGTTATAGGAAACGAGACGACATGTATTTCAAATCCTATAGCAAACTATCTAAATATTCGTAAACTAAATAGCCTACTGTAGTTATCTCCTTAACTAATTGACTACTAAGGAAACAGTAATTGCTGCACAACCTGACTCTTAGCTTGGTGCTGCCCAGTGTCATTGGACTTGAAATCAGGGTTCTCCTGCATGATTTTCAAGAGGTGCTTACAATTTGACTTTTGTTTCTTAGTTGATATGGTGTAAAACATAGGGTTTGGGAAACTGGCTCGACACCCTAAAACATGGTGTGGCTAACTCATTATATATATGTACCAAGAGGTACAATACAAGGCCTATACAAGACTACGTATATACAGTCTAACACCCTCCCTCAATCTTAACTATAGCATGAAGTACAAAGTAAGTTAAGATTGCGCCTACAGCCTACAAACTGTGGTTGTGGAAGAGGCTTCGTGAAGATGTCAGCAAGTTGATCTTTTGAGGAGATGAACTTGATACAAAGTAGTCTCTGTGCAACACGTTCCCGAACAAAATGATAGTCAACCTCAATGTGTTTCGTCCTAGCATGAAACACTGGATTAGATGAAAGGTATGTAGCACCAATGTTATCACACCACAGAACTGGAGGATGACCTGGAGAGATTCTCAACTCCCGCAATAAGGACTGTACCCAAGAAAGACACACTTCTTAGACCGAAACTCTAACTTACACTTGTTGTACGGCCGCAAGTGCGGCCAACACGCGCACCCAAACACTTTGAGAAACGTGTAGTCTGGGATATCATTGAGCAAGAGTTCAAGAGGGGTTTTCATTTTCAGTAGTCGTGAGGAAAGCCTATTTATCAAGAAACAGGCGGTGGAAAAAGCATCACTCCAGAACCGAAACGGGACGGAGGCATGAGCTAGTAAAGTAAGTCCAGTCTCTACAAGATGACGATGCTTACGTTCAGCGGTGCCATTTTGCTGATGTGTATGAGGACAAGATACGCGATGCGAGATCCCAAGTTTGTTGAAAAACGAGTTGAGGTTGTGATATTCACCCCCCCCCCCCCAGTCGGATTGAACATGAATAATTTTGTGCTTAAGGAGACGCTCAACATGTGCTTGGAACTGAATAAAAACATCAAACACATCAGATTTACGCTTGATAAGATATAGCCAAGTAAACCGACTGTAAGCATCAATGAAACTGACATAATAGTTGTGACCACTAACAGACGTTTGGGCATGACTCCATACATCAGAAAACACAAGCTCAAGAGGATGTTCCACAACACGACTAGACTCTGAAAAAGGTAGTTGGTGACTCTTGCCCTGCTGACAGGCATCACAGATAGTTTCAGCACTTTTATTGGATACAACTGGTAGTTCATGGCGATGCAGCACATGACTAACTATAGGAGCAGCAGGGTGACCAAGGCGCGCATGCCAGTGCGTAGGCGACACACGAACACCACTGAACACCTGAGGAGAAGACGGCTTAGGAGATGCAGGTGGTGCGTCAAGTGCATATAAGCCATGGCGAAGACGACCACTAAGCAGAATGGCCCTCGTGTCCCGATCCTTGATAAAGAAACGAAAAGGGTGAAACTCAGCAAGGACATTGTTATCACGAGTAAGTTGAGGAATAGACAACAGACTACGCATAGCAGAGGGAACTCGAAGGACATTGGAAAGATGCAGTTTGCAAAAATTGTGTGCAAGAAGTGATGCCTGACCAACATGGGAGATGCGCATACCTGCTCCGTTGGCGGTGTGCACCTGATCATGTCCACGATATGGTTCCTGAGTGGAGAGCCTGCCCATCTCGCTGGTGAGATGATTCGTCGCTCCTGTATCCATATACCACGTCGGATCAAGAGAGTAGGACTGGGTGCGCCCGTGCTCGTGCCCCGCCACAGCTGCTGCAGCCTGCTTATCATTCCGTTTTACATTGTTACCAAGGCCAAGGAAGTCTTGCTTGTAGCGTCTGTGGCAGCGAGAGGCGAGGTGACGATCGATGCCACAAAGCTGACAAGCCTAAGGAGCACCGCAACTAGAACAGCAAGCAACTGGGCGACTCCCTCCAGTGATGGTCTGCGCGTTGCCCCGCGAGGCCTGCGACAAGGAAGCCGTGGTTTGTCACCTGATGCAGCCGGCTTCTGAGGTTTGCCGCGTGTGGCGGCGTTGGCGGAGGCGAAGCTGGGGGAAACACGGCGCGCCTTCATGCGCTGCTCACGCCCAAGGAGGCGCGCATAGAGCTCACGACGCGGGAGCATATCCTCTCAACCATGGACGTTCTCAATGAGATTGTCATAATCATCATCGAGCCTGTTAAGCACAAAAGTGGTGAAGTCCTCGTCCTGAAGCGGCTGACCAACAGAGGCCAAGGTGTCGGTGAGGATCGTCATCTTGTTGAAGTACTTCGTGATGCTGAGATCTCCAAGCTTGGTCTCACCCAGCTCGGTGCGTATAGAGTGCACACGCGCCTGAGACTGAGAGGCGAAACTAGTGTGGAGGGCCGCCCACGCCTCCCTGGACATAGCGGCGAAGATGACCATTGATGAAACACTCGGCGTGAGCGAAGACTGGATAGCGGACAGAATAGCCTGATCCTGCGCCACCCACGTGTGATATGCCGGATGGTGAGAGGGTGGACACGGGATGGATCCGTCGACGTAGCCCTCCAAGTAGCGGCTGCGGAGTAGAGGCAAGACCTGAGCACGCCATGACAGGTAGTTGTCCGGCGCGAGCTTCACCGGCAGCAGGTGCGAGAAATAAAACGGCGGCGGCGCCGCGGTTTGAGCAGTGTATGCCTGCGCCAGTGGGGCATAAGGATCCATGGACAGGGTCATCTCTGGACGAGGGACCATCGCATAGGCGCCAGGGGAGGAGTAGGACCCGGCAGATGCGGCAGGCAAAGCACCGTGCCCGGGCGCTGCAGGAGGACCATAGGTGCCCGGCGCGGCGTAGGGGCCAGCACCCGCAGCAGCCGAAGCACCTTGGTCGGGCGCTGCAGGGGCACCGTACGGCGAGGAGGCCGCGCCCCCATAGGACGGCGGCGGCGCCTGGTAGTAGTGGTGCGGTGGCGGGGGATGCGGCACCGCCGTGTAGGGTTGCGGCGGCGGCGCAGCATAGGCCGACCCCGGCCAGAAGGATGACGGCGGCGGGGGCGCACCATAGGATGGCGCGGGAGCACCGCACCACGGGTGCGGACTCGGCGGAGGAGGGCCGCCGGGGGCCGGCAGCGCCGCGGGCTCGGTCGGGACGATTGGAGCGTCCGGAGACCCCGAAGCCTGCGGGGAAGTGGGCGGCGGCGGCATGGCACCGTACGTCATCGCGAGGGGGCGGGAGGCCATGAAGGGCGACATCGGGGCGAGGGCCGGCGCGGCGGCGGCGGTCGAGATCGGCGCGGCGGCGGCGGGAGGTGGTGCAGCGGAAGACATCGTAACCTAAACTGATACCATATAAAACATAGGGTTGGGAAACTGGCTCGACACTCTAAAACGGGGTGTAGCTAATTCATTATATAGATGTACTAAGAGGTACAATACAAGACCTATACAAGACTACGTATATACAGTCTAACATATGGAACTTTTGTCACATTCAATTATGGTTATGTCTGTATCTGGACAAGAACGCCAAAGTGTCGGTAGTACAACCAAGCCTACTAAAATCAGGAGAGGAAAAATCAAAGAAGGAGAAACAACAAAGCAAGAACTATTACAGCTAACTGAACAAAACAAGAAGAACTACAGAAGTACTACAACTAACTGAAGAAAACTTGACCTGCTGCTTATGCAGACTGGATGCTGGCAGCGTCAGGTGGCCCTGCGTGCAGAGGAAACTGAGTTTGATTAGTAAAGTTTGTGTAGCTTATGATCATCAGGGCATAATCTCCAACCCTTGCTAGTGCTTCAGTGTGTCTTTTGATTGTATCGTCTCACTTTCATGGTACCTTTTAGTATTGTAAATTAAGCATTTCCTTTTTACTAAAGCCATGCAGCTGCAACAATGACATTTCAACTTTCTATATACGAAGAGTTTGTACAAAAGCATTTTGTTTGCAAATGTAACCTACCATACCACAGTCATGTCAATGATAAATCTTATATTTTATTCGATAAAAACATTGAATCTGATTTTTGTTTTGCATTCGGAAATCATGTTTGCACCAAAATTGGAAAAGACTATATGATGCTCTAGCATGACTGTCGGTAAAATTGGAAAAGACTATATAATGCACCAAAATCATGGTTTTGAGCGGTAAAATTTAAGAATGTTACGGTTTTGAATTTTTACAATGAAAAGGAAAATCTGTTCATGTTTCTACTGTGACTGACTGGAAGCTGTATTTGGCCTTCCAAGAATCATGTCGGTTATGTTGTTTTTTACTCTTTTGCAGCTCGTGCCTGCGTTTGTTTGTTTGTGTGTGTATGCAGGCAGTGGGGGAGCCTACATTAAATGAGGCAATCTAATATTTTTACTTGTTGCTTGTACGGTTATTTTTTTCGTGAAATAGGAAATCCAAGCAATGCTAGATAAACATCCAAACTGAAGAGCACCCAGTTGACCTACATATTTTTGGTATGTACCAAACTCCAGTTCCTTCCTTTTGAAATTGACTCTATAGCTTCTCAAATAAACGCTGGTTCTTTGATCCAGTTTTGGATGACTTTCTAGTCATATCATTCCTGTGTTTCAGATGTTCGGTCTCATTCGAAACTTTCGCTATCCTGTTAAACAGTGTTGAACTATTTGATTGTCCTGAGTTAGTGTTCTGTAGTTCTTGGCCCTTAATGTCTGTGCAATTTGCGCGTCCCATCATCCCCACTGCAACTGATTGCATGATAGGCTTAGACGCTTAGTTCATGAAATGTCCTGGCTTCTGTCAACCGTTTGACAGTTAATCCAAGAGGCTAGACTGACAGGCATGGTTAGACTTTCGCAATGTTCTAGCGCTCTCCATACCCTGTTTCAAGATGGTCACTGTCGTTGGCTTCCCGTAGGGTTCTTGTCACGACCCTGTGGTAGAACCATTCAGAAGATAGGTCACGATTCCTCCGAAAAATGACGAAACAACGCAGCTTTTCGACAAAATCCATGGGAATCCATAGTAATCTGCCCAAAACCAACAGTTACCGAGTTTATCTCTCCCAAACTTCAACTCCAGTTAGCAAATCTTTCTGCACACCAGTCGCCAGACAATCCTGGAGCTCCCTGACTTGGTATCAGTGTGCTGGTTGGTGGTTGTTTTCTGGACCCGATGCTTTATTGGGATCTTGACCAACAATTTCTTGCATCACACAGCGTTCAAGTCATGCCCATGCCTTGCATTGAATGAAAAATATATGATCTGATGACAGTTTTGCAGAAGTATACTGGGACGCAACAAAAGGGAAAGGGAAGATACCCCCCTTACGCTTGACTAGTAGTACTAAATTTTGTAGGCAGCAAAATACATATGATAAGGCCATTTCAAATGGTGCTGTGCATTGACCTGTTACTTTGTAGGGTGGACTGTTTCTTCTTCGAAATGTTCAAATAACTATACACTATTTTGTGGGTATGTGGTAAAGGTTTTCTCCTTGAGTATCGTCAGTATGTCAAAATCCTACCTGTCCGATGGACTGGATTTACAACATGTGGTTCATTGAACCTTAATGCATCTGGTCAGTTCTTGCAAACTTTGGAAGCTTGGAAAACGCTTCTTTATACCATAAAGATATAACAGCAACCGGTAGCATGGAGAAAAAGGCATTATCTGCTTTCAGTCAAGGCTGACTGCTTGACTTTTGTCCATCACCCGTTCACACATCTCTGTATTTTGTTTTCCTTTCTGTTTGAAGAACCACTTCTCAATACTAGTACTGAAACTTAAAAAAAGGTACTTGCTCCCGTCCGATCCAAAATAAATGTCACGGTTTTGAACTTAAAATTAGTTCAAAACTGTGACACTTATTTTGGATCCGAGTGAACTAAAATTTGTTCAAAACTACGACACTTATTTTGGATCGAGGGAGTAATATCAATCTACTGGCTGCATCAGATCAAATCATGCAGTGCACATGATCTTGGATTTGCGGTCCCATCTTCGCTGTATGAGGGGAATTGGACCCATCCTAACCTAGTTTAGTCATACGGTTGTTATGGCTGCAGTGCTTTATGTCCTATCTTAGCATAGTTTAAGGCACGTAGCGGCCATGTACTATGTTGCCTTTTGGTTTGCTCTCCATCATATAGCACAATGATTAGGCTTCATTATGGAGCTAAACAATTCTCTTAGCAGCCACTGGTGCCTTTACGATGGTGATCTCGACCTGTCATGCCCAATCGGACGGTCCCTGGGGCTGGACACGATCGCTTTCATCAACTGCCTGCTTAGATTATCTAAGAGCGGACAGTGGTAAAGTTTCCTCTTTATTTGGGTATTTTAGGATTGCACAATAGAGATGACTGGTGCCCTGGTCGTTGTGGCCATCGGCATCATGGTCGTGGTTGCCACCTGTCTATGGCAGTGGGTTTGGGCTGTGTGCAAAAAATTGCCATGAGGTGGCATTTAGCTCGAGGTATTGATGCTATGTAGGAGTAACTATGCATCGTAATGGATAGTGATGGCATGCTATTATGTAGTAGGTTTATTTTGTACTCGGCTCTCATTTTCCATGCAAAGTCTTAAGTTGAAAGCAACGGATATTCAGAACTTATGATTAGATAACGATATGGTATATATAGCTTATATAAGCTAAAGAAAGTTACTGCCTTGGCTAGTGATATGATAATTTTTACCGAATTTTATTTCTAAATTCTTTTCTTCGACAAAACTTCAGACATCGTCTTCAGACTTTTCCTCTGTTTTGGATGTTTATTCTTCTTTTTTGATACGGCACCTGATCTCCGCTTGTGTATAGTTTGTGAGCTAGTATCAATAAGACTGATTGCCTCTGCCATCTTTATTTTGGCTGCCCGAAGTTGCTTATAATTTCAGAATCCTTGGAGCCTTCTGCTTTTGGTCTTTACCAACATGTTTGCAAAAGGTGTTCTCTTAGAAGTCATATAGCGTAGCCTGAAGAACTTCCTTGGAGAGGGGGCTCTAGTTTTTGGGGTCCTTGGGTATCCTCGAACAATATTTTTGTTAATTCTGACCATTCTGTATGGAAGCACCAGCAGGTAAAGTTGTAGCTTGGTTGCCAAGCTGTTGTGACATTTCAGTTTTCTGCCATGGACCATGACAAGAATCACATATTGTCTTCCACATTTCCTAAAACTTATGCTGTCATGTGGGGTGTGCTATGGATACTGTTCGTTTAACTGTTCACCATGTAGACTTTGACTGGATCATGCAGTGACGCCGTTGGTTCCCTGCTGCCAAAATATGGTGGACGATGTTGGCATGTAGCCAACATGCATGCCCCTCTCTAATATTCATCCTTAGTTTTATATCTTGCATGTTGACAATTCTTCTGAGATGGCTAGAATTGCCCTCCAAGAAACTGCAGAGACCGACAAACAATCCAGAGTGCTCCTGCAAGATTAGGAAGACTGGGCTGGAGAAAGAGTATTGTACTAGAGTTTCAGTTTTGACTAACCACCAACACGGCCAATCCTTGCATTATTCGTTTGGGTAGTCACGTGGTCTCAATTGTGTTTGCTTTTGTGTCTGTTGCTGATTGTGATAGGCAGGCGAGCTGGTATACATGAGATTAGATAGTTTTTGTTTAAGCTTAGTCCAAATTAGCATCATCACAAAGATTACAGATATGAAAATCGCACGACAAACTATGAACATGCATATACGCATATGGACCAAAGGCACATGTCAACGGAGATAGGGTCAGAACATACGGGCACACATCTTCAGCCATGGTGGTCGTCCGCCCTAGAGAAAGTAGTGCATTCTATTTTGTATAGCCTCTGTCTCCTCTATATAGAGGGAACGCGAGGGACTGGGTCGTAGCCAGGTTTGACGAACGCCCCAGGCCAACTTCAAGCTACAGTGATGCAGACTAATGAACATTGTGTACTATGGCTACAGTCATCGAAGGGAATTGCTGCCATGTCCATGTTCTCTGGGGCCTAACTAGGTCACTGGCATGAGAGAATTAATGAAGAGATGCAACTGACACGTGGGGGAGAACTTCTTGGTAGTACAGGACGTGTCCATAACAAACTCACGTATTGACATGTACACGCGGTTATTTCTTCTAGCAAGACACATAACGTTTGCCCGAACTCGACACGTGTGGCCTGGCTATGTGAGTGGGTGAGTGAGCGCGTGTTATTGCTCTTTCTCATGCTACGAACAATATTTGGATTTTTGACAACCAGTACGGCGTTTCTGCTTCCAGCTCAGTTGCAACTGTGTTGATGAAAAAAATCAAAACAAATACTAGATAAATTTAAAAAAAATTCAAATTTTTTTGGGTGGTAGATAATTTGATGCATGAGGTTCGGTGCAAATTTCATCTCATTTGAACATTTGAGCAGCTCTTTGCGAAAAAGACAAAATCATGGTCTGTAAAAAAATTTACTGTTCACGCATTGTTTTGACCTGATTTGTCTTTTTTGTGGAGAGCTGCTCAGATATCTAAATGATTTGAAATTTGAAGCAAACCTCACGCGTCAAATTATCTACCACACAAAAAAATTGGATTTTTTTTTATTTTTCTAGTATTTGTTTTGAATTTTTTTCTGACCGAGAGCAGATGAGCTTGGGCACCGATTTGGATTTTCGACAACGCACCTTCTATATTGGTGTTAATCTTCCTCTATCAGCAGTATGGCGTTAAACTTACACGCTTCCCATGCAGGTTAAATGTGACTTTGAATATTTGAATTTTTAACTGGGCCGAGGTACAAGATTTAGTCGGTTGATGCCCATAAAATCTAACAGTTCTCGCATTTTTTTCGATTTTAACTTGCAAAGCCCAACTCAAAAAAAAAAACTTGCAGAGCCAAGGTTCGCCTAGTTTCTAGACAAAAGAATTTAAGGTTGCTCGTAATGGGAGTATCAGGCTGGTCATAGTGGGAGTAACTTAGCTAGTAACATAGCAATTTTCAAGACAATTTTGCTTATGTGTCACGTAGTTAATGAGGAGAGAGGTGTTTAGAGTAACATAATATGTTACTGTAACATAGCGCTTTCCGAGAAAAGATGAGTCTACAAGCTAATAAATGAAGCCATATATGACACTAGTACTACTACCTCTCTTTCAGTTTACAGGACGTGCGCGTATCCCTAGGTCGTTAATTTGACCAACCTAATACAAGTCATATATTACAAAAAATATACCAACATAAACTTCGGAGTTTCTACTTTTAAATGGTATAATTTTTGTGTTATATAGTTTATATTAGGGTGATAAAATTGACAACCTAGGTATACGCGCAGGACTTGTAAACTGAAACGGAGGTAGTATGTTACTTTGCATTATGAAAGTAGTAACTTAGATTAGTGTCATATGCATGACACTAGTATAAGTTACTCTCCACTATGACCAGCCTCATAGGTTGTATCATGCATGCTAACTAAGCAAGTTTGATGAGATGGCATAAAATTAAATGAAGAAAGAGAGGCTTGAGTATCATATCATGATACTGTCTCATATTAAATGATGTGCTACTTTGTGTCATGCATGGCAATAAATGTAATTCTTCATGATACCAACTTACTATAATACTATGCATTAGGGATGTAGTATCATAGACTAGTACTACCTCCGTCTAGGTGAATAAGTCATTCGCGTAGTTCTAGGTCATCGATTTGAGGAATTAAATATGTATTATATGTCATGAAAAGTATATCACTATATTTCTACACGGATGTAGTTTCTAAATATATATTTTATCACATATAATACATATTTAGATAGTTAAATTGTCAACCTAGAACTACGCGAATGACTTATTCACTGAGACGGAGGTAGTATCATATGCATGATATTAGTATATGATACTCCCCATTACAACCAACCTAATATTCTTCATATGTCTTGATCCATTAGAGCATGGTTAACAGCACCGCCCGCTGCCGGCTCTAAAGCAAATCCATGTCACCAAAAGCTGATCTTACAGGCAAGGCATACAATAAGCTAGCTATACACTGGCTGCTACGGAGTAGATTGGATTCATTACAAATTTAATTACGAATCATGCATGCAACTGATACACAGGATTAGAGGAAACATCCAAGCGTCGCCTTACTGTCTAGGTCACTGATAGCGACATGCAGGTCTTCTCTAGAACCTCGGGGAATCACAGCAGCAGTAGCACTGGTCCAAGACTCCAAGGAGTAGCTGCTTTGACTTGACCTCGCGATGGGTGCGGATACAGGCCGGCCCCGCATTGTCTGTGGTTCATGCCTCAGTAGACTGGAGTGTAACAACCTTGACCTCAGATCCCGTGCGTGTGCAACCTTTGAATTCAACGGCGTCGGTGGCTGAAGGGATAAGGTGCAGATAACTTAACGGCAACTAGTTCGCCGGATTATGGAACCGTTGGTTTTATATCTTACCTATGTAATTTATCATGTGGTTTGCCTCTGAAGTCCTGATCCTAGTTTTCTTACTTCGTAAAGAAATATAAAAACGTTTAGATCATTAAAATAATAATTCAAATGCTTTTATATTTCTTTACCGAGGGAATAGAAAAAAAAATCAATCCAAGGGTTAATCCTCGATGGCATTTTTTTATAGGAGAAACTCCGCGAGCACCGCGTGTCCAAGTCAGGACTTGAATTCGGGTGGGCTGACAGCAACCCCAACTGTCCAGCGAACGGGTCGATGCCCCGTCCTCTTTACAGAGGGAATAGCAATTACCGAGAGAGAGGACCCCTGTTGAATATCTTACTCGGAAATCCATGTGTTGTTTGAAGACAAGCGTCTCTAGCCGCGAGGTGGACATGTTAATATCCACTTGGCATACTGAAAGTGAAATGAAGGCCTACTTCTAAGTTTCTTGCTTGTTGTCTTTGCTTCCGCTATTTATTTGCCAAACCACCACGTCAATGATTATTGCCATTTGTTCCCTTTATTCCATATCATGTCGTGTTTTAGTTGTTGCATGCATACCAACCAAAGGCTCATTTTTAATGTAAATGTATGATTAAGATTTGACTTTTTTTAATGACAGGCTGTTTACCAAAGATGTATTGACTTGGTATTGTGGATATTAATATTTTTTTATATAAAATTAACTAGAGTTTATAATTTAACTTAAGACAAAGCTAATATACAAAACCCTGCAAAAATATATTAAACAAAAACTAAAAAAGTACGAATACGTCCACCACAGCCACTCACAAAGATGTATATGTACTTCCTCTGTTTTTATTTACTCTGAATATTAGAGTTGATTGAAGCCATATTTTATAAAGTTTGACCAACTTTATTAAAAACAATACAAATATTTGCCATAACAAATCTACACAGTGTGAAAGTACATTCAATAATAAATCTAATGTTGTTGATTTGTTATTATATATGTCAATATTTTTATTTATAAACTTTGTCAAAGTTTACAAAACTTGACTTTGATTAAAGCTAAAATGTGGACTAAATAAAAAACGGAGAAAGTAGTTTGCCTAACGGATAGCATTGCTGGTCAGCTTGCTCAAGCTAGTGCGTGCATGGAAGCGGGGTAACACGAGTGGCTGCCATTGTTGTGCACAAACGGCTGCACAATCATCGAGGTCCATACTGAAGTCGACCGTGTGTAAACTTTGAAATCGAGGGTAGGCCTGGACTTGAAGCATGTACGCAGAAACAAGTATTATAATAATACTATATGCCCGGTTAAATAATATGTTACTCCCTTCGTTTCTAAATATTTGTCTTTATAGAGATTTCAAAATGGCTATCACACACGGATGTATATAGACATATTTTAGTGTGTAGATTCACTCATTTTGCTTCGTATGTAGTCACTTGTTGAAATTTCTAAAAAGACAAATATTTAGAAACGGAGGGAGTATATAGAAGAGAGATACAAGGAAAAAGAGGAGAAGTTTGTTCTCATACAAAAGGTAACCTTTACGAGTGCTCTTAAATAAAAGATTAAATGATAGCAAAGAGATAGAGATGAAGTTTAAAAAAGACTAATCTAATAAGTAGTAGTTAATTTTATAGTCAACTTTATTGTATGAATAATTAATAAGATTGACTGCTGGCTTTATATTGTTCTTGCTCGCATGGATATCAACCAAATCGGTCAATGGGGTTAAATTTAAGCTTGAGGCCCCGATTGGCACCTACGTTTTTATTGGTCCCCAACAAAATATATTGCACGATTTGTATTTGCAACTCAGATGGACTGAGGGGTGTATCACAAACCAGCCCACTAAAAATGTATTAGGAAAACACGGTAATAATCACCTTCCTGAAACAATGTTCCAAGCGCATGACTCTGTTATGGCCGGTTTAGTTAGGTTCATCGGGCAATCATAGCCTGTAAATTATCTTAGGTTAATTCTTATGCAAGTTATCTTAGATTAATTTTTATGCAAGTTATTTAGGTTATAAATATAAATTGTAAGACTTTTTTTAAAATTAAGCAATAAACAGAATTATTATTGCCCGACTCTCAAAGGAGCCGGACCCCTAACCCTAGCCGCCTCTCATCAGCCGCCGCCTCCCTCCTCCTTCCTCACGACGGCACCGGAGCGCCGGAGCTCGCGCCCTCGCCCCCAACCTCCGCTGTTCTGTCCTTATAACCTAAGGAGTCGAACCGGTAGGAACCTTAGTCCTACCAATTTGGTATCCAGAGGCTCGGGTTTGATCATGTCTTCTTCACGCCATCACCGCCGCTGCCCGTCGTCACCTCCGCGCCGATGACCACCGCCCCGATGACGTCCACCCCGATGACCACCGCTGGGGCCCCCACGCCGTCGGGCCCGGTCACCGTCGCGGGCTCCTCACCACCGCCGGCCCCCATCACTTTCGCGCCGCCACTAGCCGTCGTCTTCACGCCGGAACAGATGACCCGCACGCTGCAGCAGCTCGTGACGGTCGTCCAAGGGCTCCACATGAACCAGTACCACCAGTACATGGCAGGAGCGTACGACCTTCCGCCGGCTGCTTCGATCGCCACCTACGGCCATCCTGCGCCGTGGCTGTTCTCGGGCGCACCCGCAGGCGGCGGGCCCCTGCTGTTGTCGTTCCAGATGAGGAACTCCAGTGGGCCACCACCAGCCGCCACGAGCCTGTGGCATCTGCCGCCGCCACCATCGACGGCGCCCCTCTGGCACCTGCAGCCGTTGCCGTCCCCGGCAGCCGCTACCCCCATCCAGCCCCCGCTGCTGCTGCTGCAACCACCGGCGCCACCCCTGCCCAGCTCGGGGGCACCCTCGCCGACCGGCCTCCCAATCCATCAGGTCCGGTTTCCGCCATCCCCGTCGCCACTCCCAGCGTGGGCGGGTTGGGTCTTCGCTGTAAGTGCATCTAGTGCCACCCCTAGTTGGTTTTGGAGTATTGACGATAAACCTAGTTGAGGGACTAATGTGTTTGTGAGAATTGCAGGATAACACAGGTAGAAGTCCCTCATTGATTCGGTTTTACTACCAGAGATGACCCCTAAAAATGTATGAAGACTGGTATATGAAGACATTCACATTGAAGACTATGACAAAAGAAGACACGTTATGAAGCCTATGGAGCTCGAAGACTTAGATCTTTCGTAGTTCTTTTTCTTTTGTGTTGAGTCATAGAAACCACCGTACTGTTAAGTGGGGTCCAGGAGAACCAGTCAGAATGACTGAAGTGATGCCTAAACCAAAAACCTATGTCTTCGAGTGAAGACAATGAGAGAGAATCTTGTCCAGAGCCGGACAAGTCAGTTTGCCATGAGAGTTTGAAATCTGACCATTGCGACACGTGTCAGTTCCTTAGTGACCCAGGGTCATTTCGGAGAAATCAGGTCGGGTTGCCAAGTGGCTATAAATAGCCCACCTCCTACAACCATAAACGGCTGGCTGCTCAGATTTCAGTGCACGGCTTTTGTCGTTTGAGAGCAACCCACCTCGAAGCCTTTGAGAGAAAATTCCTAGTGAGGAGAAAAGCCCTAACCACCCAGAGCCAGAGAACATTGAGCATCACTTAAGTCTTCTTGTCTATGTGATCTGAAGACTTATTACACTTGAGGACTGTGAATCCTCCAGACGGTTAGGCGTCGCGTTCAGAGCATCCAAGAGACATTGTGGATTGCCAGTGAACGAAGTCTGTGAAGGTTTGGGAGTCTACCTTGAAGACTTACCAGAGTGATTGGGCGAGGACTATGTGACCTTAGCTCAAGGAGAATACGGTGAGGACTTGGTGTCCTGAGCTGCGTGTTCAGGACTGGGTGTCCGGGACTGTGTGTCCTAAGGTTTAAATACCTAGCCGCTCCAACCAGACGTACATTTGTCACAGCAACTGGAACTGGTCCAACACATCATTGTCTTCAACGAGTCACTGGTTTCATCTTCACTTCCTTTTCTTACTGTTACTCATTGTGAAGCCATTGCATGCTTGCTCTATCTTTTGTCTTCACAACGTGAATGTATGATCTGTTTGGCTTCATAACTTCTTCCTACCTGATCCTTATTACACTGCAGCTGTTTGTCTTTGTGCTTTCACTCTATTGAATACTTGACCATGGCTTGCCTAGTGTAATCTAACTTCCGCTGCATAGTAATAGGCAAAGTCTTCACTGTTTGTCTTCATAACTCCCACGTTTTGAAGACTTTCATAAAAATCGCCTATTCACCCCCCCTCTAGTCGATATAACGCACTTTCATTCACCATCGCCGGTCTACACCACGGCCCCTGAATAGCCGACTCCGTTCCTGTAGTCCAGTGGGCCATCCGGTTCCGCCGGTCCCTACACGGAGTACTCCGACCAGGCGCCACCCGCCTCGCTGCTCCGCACCTCTGAGCCAGCTCGACACGGCGCTCCGACCCAGACACCGCCGCGGTTCGCCAAGATCGACTTCCCTATGACGGCACAGAGGACCCCCTCAACTGGCTCAACCAGTGCGACCAGTTCTTTCGCGGGCAGCGCACCCTCGCATCGGAGCATACCTGGCTTGCCTCGTACCACCTCCGCGGCGCGACACAAACCTGGTATTACACCCTTGAGCAGGACGAGAGCGCCATGCCCTCTTGGGAGCGCTTCCGCGAGCTCTGCCTCCTTCCCTTTGGGCCTCTGGTTCGCGGGAGTCGCCTGGCGGAGCTCGGCCGCCTTCCCTTCACCTCGACGGTGCAGGACTACGCTGACCGTTTCCAGGCCCTAGCATGCCATGCGTCGGGTGTGACGGCGCAGCAGCGGGCCGACCTCTTTGTCGGTGGACTTCCGGATCACATCCGCGTGGACGTGGAGCTTCGGAGACTCCAGGATCTCCAATCGGCGATGTACTACGCCCGCGCGTTCGAGCGCCACGTGGTGGCCATCCATCAGGAATCACCGTCCCGGACCGCTGGGTCACCCGGGCCAGATTCCGTGCAAGGTCGGCCTGCGCAGGCTTCTGCGGCACCCCTCGCCGTGACCGCGGCGCGCCCGTTCCGCCGGCTCACCTCAGCCGAGCTACTCGAGCGTCGCCGCCAAGGGTTGTGCTTCAACTGCGATGAGCCCTACACGCCCGGCCATGCCTGCCCACGACTCTTCTACCTGGAGGTTGCAGACTACATTCCGGAGGACGCCGTCACCGCCGACCTGGCCGCCCCAGCTGTCGAGAAGGTGTTTGACGCTGGTTGATCGCCTCGAGGAGTTCCGCAAGCGCTTCCCCACCTTACAACTCGAGGACGAGCTGTTTGTGCAGGCGGGGAGAAATGTTATGGCCGGTTTAGCTAGGCCCACCGGGCAATCTTAGCCCACAAGTTATCTTAGGTTAATTCTTATGCAAGTTATCTTAGGTTAATTCTTATGCAAGTTATCTAGGTTATAAATATAGGCTGTAAGACTCTTTTTGGAATTAAGCAATAAACAGAATTATTATTGCCCGGCTCCCAGAGGAGTCGGACCCCTGACCCTAGCCGCCTCTCATCAGCATCCGCCTCCCTCCTCCTTCCTCGCGACGGCGCCGTCGCGCCGGAGCTCACGCCCTCGCCCCCAACCTCCGCTGTTCTGCCCTTATAACCTAAGGAGTCGAACCGGTAGGAACCCTAGTCCTGCCAGACTCACTCTTCCATGTTCTTTTACTAAAACGTACTTTACGAGTATGACCAGCTAGAAAACAACATTCCACGCACGGCTTGAGATGAATTGATGAACCGTCTCATTCTCGCCCGATTGGGAGCCATGTAAGTTTACACACCCAAAAAAATTGTTATACAAGAGTATTTTACTATCACGCCAAAGAAGAGCTATAGCAACAGGTTTGAAAAACTTCTAAATTTTCTAAGCATATTAATAAAAACTACTCCCTCCGTTTCATAATGTAAGAGTGTTTTTGACACTACATTAGAGTAAAAAACGCTCTTATACTCCTATGGAACATTATTGTAGATGTGGTTAGGAAGAAACATATTTGCATCTTTTTTTTCCTATGCAATTTCTCTAGAATGGTCTGGTTTTACTTTGGTTTGAAAATTGATATGTTGAAACACAATCTTTATCCTACTGATATCATTCTACAAATCTTATCCGTGAAGCACCCAGAGCTAAATTTAAGCACTATTTTTACTATTCTCTCGAATATTTGAAAAGCTAGCACACAGAGCTAAATTTAAGCACTATCTTTCACTATTCTCTGGAATATTTGGGAATCTAAAAATGACCTTCTCTTTAAAAAGAGAACTCGAAGTCCTATGCAGCCAACGCAGGTATATCCATGCTACAAAGGCAATCTAAATGCAGGTTCAATGGAGGATTGTGAAGAGGACTATAGGCCTCCTGCTCTTAACCTATCCAATCCCTCCTCAAATGCAAATTCTTCCATTTTGCCTGCAGGTTTTAAAGCATATGTTAACGTGACCTTTAACCCTTCAGTGTTAGTAAATGAAGCATTTTTAGGAAATGGAGTTTTTGAGCTCGAGCTCAAATGAGCCCGGTGAACAGTAAAATCGAAAAAAATTCTAACTTTTTAGGGTAAAACATTGACAAAAGTTTTACGTGCTCACAAAATTTTATCTTGAAATCACGTTCTTGGAAGTCGTGGCAAAAAAACAAAATTAATGCTCCAAAAGTGTTATTTTTGAAAGCATTTTGAAGTGTTGATTTTGTTTTTTGCCACAACTTCCATGAATGTCTTTTCAATATGAAATTTTGTGGGCGCGTAAAACTTTTGTCCATGTTTTCACCCAAAAAAAATCAGATTTTTTGTTTTTTCTTCTCCTTATTTTACTGTTCATCCTGAGCTCAAATGAGCTCAGGAGTAGAAGATGACTTTTGGCAATCTTAGGAGTATTCTAAGGAACGAGCTCAACCGCCATACAATATTTATACGAGCTACTTTCACAAAAGTATATTTAATTTCACAGGCCGAAGCTTTGGGACTCCTTATTGCAGCGATCATCAAATCCTTGAATTGGAGCTCGACTCCTTTCTCTGATTGTAGGACACTGATAGAAGCGACGGAAGCCAAGAATTTAATCCAAAACCCAGGGCATTGAAAGATTAGGACTATCTTAGCTGAATTCTTCAGCATCATGTCTACATTGGATTCTTGCAGGGTCAAGCACATTCCAAGACTCCAGAATACTTAAGCTCATTCTCTTGCAAAAAAGGCTTCTCAGATTAAATCTTCTTTTTGTTGTTACAACTTCCTTTGCAGCAAATGCTTCAAGATGTAACTACAAAATGACTTTTCAAGCCATCTTCTTTCCTATGAGTAATTGCTATCCATAGACTGTTTAGGATGTTAATGAATAATTTTTTTTGAGACAAGTTATTTCTTAGTCTAAACACACTCCATTTTATTGATTATAAAAGCTGAAAGGAATATAATGTAGATCCGGGAGATTAAGAAGCCACACACGGCGTCCTAAAAAAAGTCTAGATATGTTTAGCGAGGCTATGTGCCTCAAGATTAGTTTCTCTTCCTTCAAAGATGAAGGAACAACGAGAGAACTGCTGAGATGTAAGATTGACCTTCTTAATAATGCTAGAGTGTAGCTCATCCATATTTTCATGGATATCTTTGATCACACCTTGACGGTCTAAAGCTATCTGTATGTCTGCAAGTGATAAGTCAAAAGCAAGTGAGAGCGCTTCTCGACTAGTGAAAGCCTCCAATGATACTGGGTTAGTCACACCTTGACATTTTATCGCCAAAGAGCCTAATTTTTTTCCAGTGGAATCCCTGCAAACTGTGCTGTAAGTCTCTTCCATTGCGTCATGTGGCACGACACCATCAACACGATATTTTGCAGTTCCTGCAGGCGGCGGGATCCATCTGTGATGTTGTCTCAGAGGTGTTTGAACAGGTGCATGTTGCTTCAAAGGTGTGCAAATCTGAAGCTGTATTAGATAATTCTTGACAAACTGATTAGTAGCCGACGACCCCTAAAATACATGCTCATGGATAGCCTTTTTTCGAGCATGCCAAATCGCCTATAGTGTTACAAGTATCTTGATGAAATTCTCATGCGATATAAAATCTATTAGTGAGAAAACTAAGCGTTTTGCATCTGGTTTTTTACACTCCATCGAAGAATGCCGCCAGGAATCTTCAGAGCCACAAAGTCCACACCGTGATTACTATCATCTTTCGATGTTTGAGCAAGTCTGAAGTTGACAAGGACTGTTACGCTAGCCTCTACAGATTTTTTTTAAGACAAGTTAATGAATGATATTAGCCCTCTCGATCCGGACCCGAATCCGGGCCGAACCTAACCCGGCCACAGCCCAGCCCACAAGGCCGCCCGCCGCAGAAACACTGGAATATTCCGTCGACTAGCGTGTCCCTCCTCCCTCTCCCTCATCCTCCCCATTCCCCTCCTCCCTCCCGTCTTCTCTCAGTCTCCTCCGGTGGCCAATCCCCCGATCCCACCCTGCGCGCCTTCGCAGAACCTTCCCGCTCCCCGCCTCTACAAAACCACCAAAACCCCCACTTGCCCTCTCCCACCTCGCCCGCCGCCATGGGCTCCTCCTCCTACCTCCCCCACGACATGGATTTCTCCCCCTACCTCCCCGCCGACATGAGCTCCCCCACCGCCGACGACCCCTCCCTCAACCTCTACCTCTCCGACCTCATCCCCGGCTCGCCCTCCGAATACCTCGACCTCCCCCCGACCCCGCACCACGAGCAGGAGCACCAGAAACCCTCCCCCGACGGCCACGACGGCGGCGGCGGCGACTCCCCCTCCTCCACGCCGGAGGACCTCGTGCTGCCCTTCATCTCCCGCATACTCATGGAGGAGGACATCGACGACAAGTTCTTCTACGACTTCCCCGACAACCCCGCGCTCATCGAGGCGCAGCAGCCCTTCCTCGAGATCCTCTCCGATCCCTCCTCCAACTCCACCTCCGACGACAGCAACAACCGCGCCGTCTCCCCGTGCTCCCCCTCCGACGCCTCCGTCGGCACCGCCGCCCAGCTGCCCCCCACGCCCGCCGCCGTTGACTCCTACGACCGCTTCCAGTTCGAGCCCGTCGACCTCGATCCCGCCGCCTTCTTCGGCGGCGGCGCCAACTCCGACCTCATGAGCTCCGCCTTCCTCAAGGGGATGCAGGAGGCCAACAAGTTCCTGCCCAGTCAGGACAAGCTCGTCATCGACCTGGAGGCCTCCTCTGGCCAGTTCTTCAAGGGCGTCGAGGAGGGCAACAAGTTCCTGCCCAGGGAGGACAAACTCGTTGTTGGATTCAATGGCCACGCAGCTCCTGCGTCGGCCCCAGCTGTGCTCAGCGTGAAAAAGGAGGAGGTGGTGGATGCGGTCTCGGCCAACTCTGGTGGCGGCCGAGGTCGGAAGAACCCCTACCATGATGACGAGCTGGAGCAGGAGGGTGGCAGGAGCAGCAAGCAGAGTGCGCTGGGAGACGACGTCTCTGCACGGGAGATGTTCGACAGGATGCTGATGCCCTCAGACGAGATGTGCATCGTGCAGATGCAGAACCTGCGGATCGCCATGCAGGAGGCGGTGGCCAAGAATGATGGCGGCGGTGGGAAGGGGGCCAATGGCAAGGGGAGGGGCCGGCGTGGTGGTTCCGATGTGGTGGACCTGCGCACGCTGCTCATCCATTGCGCGCAGGCTGTTGCCACGGATGACCGCCGGAGCGCTACAGAGCTGCTGAAGCAGATCAAGCTGCATGCTCGCCCTGATGGCGATGGGACTCAGCGCCTCGCTCATTGCTTTGCAGAGGGCCTGCAGGCGCGGCTGGCGGGCACAGGTGGCCTCGTACACCAGTCGCTCATGGCAACACGCATCTCAGCTGTGGACATGCTCAAAGCTTACCAGCTGTACATGGCAGCCATCTGTTTCAAGAAGGTGTCTTTCCTATTCTCAAATAGTACAATCTATAATGCCTCCTTGGGGAAGAAGAAGATACATATCATCGATTATGGTATACAATATGGGTTCCAGTGGCCGTGCTTTCTGCGACGGATATCAACAAGGCCTGGAGGGCCGCCAGATGTAAGGATCACTGGTATCGATCTCCCTCAGCCTGGGTTCCGGCCAAGAGAGCGGATTGAAGAGACAGGGCGCAGGCTCAAGAAGTATGCCAATGAGTTTAATGTGCCATTCGAGTACCGGGCCATCGCGACGGCAAAGATGGAGTCGCTCCGCAAAGAGGATTTGAAGATTGATCCTGATGAGGTACTCATTGTTAACTCCTTGTTTCAATTCAAGAACTTGATGGACGAGAGCGTTGTGCTTGAGAGCCCAAGGGATGTTGTGCTCAAGAACATCAGGAAGATGCGGCCCCACACATTCATCCATGCAATCGTGAATGGCTCATTCAGTGCCCCATTCTTCGTGACACGGTTTCGGGAGGTTCTGTTCTACTACTCAGCCCTTTTTGATGTTCTGGACACAACCACCCCAAGGGATAACGAACAGAGGATGCTGATTGAGCAGAACATCCTTGGGCGTGCTGCCCTGAATGTCATTGCCTGTGAGGGTACAGATAGGGTGGAGCGTCCTGAGACGTATAAGCAATGGCAGGTAAGGAATCAGCGGGCAGGTTTGAAGCTGCTGCCATTGAATCCAGAGGTCATTGAGCTAGCGAGAGACAAGGTCAAGAACTGCTACCACAAGGACTTTGTGATTGATATAGATCAGCACTGGCTCTTGCAAGGATGGAAAGGGCGCATCCTCTATGCCATCTCGACATGGACGGCAAACGATGCTAGCTCATAAATTTTAGCTGGCGTTTTCACTTGGCAATGCTTATAGCTCTAGTTATGTCAATATAATGTCTGTGTGTTGTGTATGGGCCATGGTCTAGTTAAGTAGCCTTGGATCAGTGGATGCAGTTTCTTGAGGTACGCCTTTCCTGAGTTTGGTGCATATTTGGCATTACGACATGCAGGTGATTCTGCTCACAGGGCCAATTTGTGCGATGCAGGTCATGAGAGAGATGGGTAGCCCAAGATATATGCATGATTTTATGTGTTGTGAATTAGATGTTTGCAGTCATGTTGCTGCCTAATGCCTAGCTATGTAGAGTTTAGACTTTGGTGTCCTGATCTGGATGGATGATGTTTGCTGAATTGTGATATGTGCCTGTGATCAATCCAGTCAGTTGATCAGGTTGTAATTGACACTAGTCACTGTGTTCTGGGTGCATAGTGCACTGTGGCAGGCAGTAACATTTGTATGAAAAACTTGATGAACCTTGCTTTGGCTAGTCTATTATGTTTTGTACCATGAGAATCATCCTTTCATGATTAGTTCATGCAGGAAACCAAATATTTTGCCCACATTCTGAAGCTGTGACATAGTTCAGCATAAGATTCTTCGTAATTGTGCAGTAAGCAAAGCTGGGTCGGTTGTCCAGAGTTTATTCAGATTGTTTAGCGCTTGGCATGGTTGGGACCTGTCATGGATTCAGCAAAACCAGGCCACCTCTCTGGTTTTATGGAATCCTGGGAGGCAGGTGACCCAAGGACCTTTAGTTTTGTTTGCCCCCTAGACAAAATGGGCACTGAATGATACAGCTCATGCCTATGCATTGCTATCTCAATAATTGTGAAAGATATTAGCTTTAAGCGTTCAGTCAGTATGATTTGATTTGTGACGGTTCCGTAGACCGATGATCTGGGACATCACATTTCAGTTGCTGGTAGAACCCAATGGTGTATGGGAAAGTGAAAAGCCAGAATAGTTTAGTGCCACACCTGAACCGAATCCCAGGGAATTCTTAACAAGATTGTGAGGATCAAGCGATGCTGAAACAACATGGGGGGTAGCACGAGACATGCAGAGTACCTGGTGCTGCTCCTCCTAGAAAAGATAATCAAGGGCAAAAGAATATGGTTGGACCACATGACAAGCTGAGCAAAACAAGCTGAGACGGAGACCGCCGGTCAGGGTGCATGCATCAGTCGAACCTTTGTGCAGCAGTGCAGATATATACTATTGGGACTGATCTTGTTTTGATATTGCCCAGGCTGTGTTTTTTCTTTTTTTGAAAGATCAAAGCGAATATGGCACCGTAGGAGATTAGTACACTAGCTCGGACACCATATGAGCTGATCCTGACCTGAAGAAGATATTGAAATGGGCGACATGGTGCACTCCCTCAGAAATATAAGAGTGTCTCACTAAAGTAGTGATCTAAATGCTCTTATATTTCTTTACGGAGGTGGTATAATGGTGGTGCTCCCTTGAGCTTATGGAGTTCTCTCCAGTAATTTGATAGACTTCTTGTGCAAGAAGCAAAGGCGAGCCGAAGGATCTTCATTCCAGAAGTAGGCTCCCGGTTTAGCTACAATCTGTGAGTTCATTGTGATTTGTGAATTTGTGCTGTTCCTGTTTAGTTGAACCGTTTTTGCATGTTTTGTGTTTTATCATTCAGTTATCTGCTCGGTACATACTCTGTTGGTGTTTGTTTTTATATTTTCAGGAAATACACTAGTTTTTTTAATGACTAGACTATAAAGATAGTGCCCTCCCTCAAGAAAGTTTTATCTGGGTTGGCCTCGGCAATTTTATATCTGCCATAGTTTTTACAGTATATTCTTGGTGCACATGTAGGCGAGGTCACTGCTTGCGACACACATCTGCAATCACATACCTGCACATGATTCCATGCTAAAGAATGCCTCGGGGGGCAGGCATTCGTACTAAGATACCTCGTTGACAAAATCCAGAGCCAGTGACCGGATCTTTCTTCTTCTCGAGGAACAGATCGATGGTGATCTCTGGGCTCCATTTGCGTGTACATGTTTTTCAAAATAGAGAATTTCCACGTACGTGTTCTTTACGTTGTAGGCAGCTTTCATACAGTCGTCGAGTTATGGGTTCTCAACTGGGATACCCAGAGAACGTATCTGGTGATACCTCTCAGGTGATATAATGCCCCAACAGATTGTGGAAGGTCATTATCTTTTATAACTATTTGTTTTATTTAGTGTTTATGACAATTATGCCAACCAATGTGACATAGATGTTTTTATTTAGGAGGTATGTGAACCGGAAATTTGAACCGACCCTCTTGTCGAGAGGTTAAATTTGGTTGAAAAAGAAAACAATTATTTGAAAGAAAAATTGAAAAGAATTAAAGAGGAGAAGATGAAATTAGAGTTGCATGTTACCGATGCCGTCGATGATCACAAGATCTAGATGGATGCAATGCACTTGAAGATTAGAAAGATTAGAAAATATGCCATTGATAATGAGGCTTGATATCATTATGCTGTTGGATCAATTGTTATTGCGATTTTGATTGTATTTGTTGTTGCATTTAAATGTTTTACATAGTTGTATTTTAGTTTCAGCGTATGTTTTAATTAGATGCTCTAGAGAGCTGTATGTTTTTCTACGAGAACTATGTATGAAATTTATGTATTTATTTTTTCAGTAATAACATTTGATCACTACTGTACTTTGGTTTTAACGTGATGATGAACTCGTATTAATTTGGTCACTTCTCTATTCATGATGTTTTGTAATAGTTTTTGATATACTTAATTATATAATGCATGCAGATGAACCGACACTGGATGTACGCTGACCGACGCTCCTCCGACTACATTGAGGGCCTGCATAATTTTCTCAAGGTGGCTGAGGCAAACAAGAAGAATGGCTTTATGTATTGTCCATGTACTGTCTGTGAGAATACGAAGGATTACTCTTCCTCGAGAACCCTTCACTTGCACCTGCTTGAGAAGGGTTTCATGCCACACTATAATGTTTGGACCAAGCACAGAGAAAGAGGGATTATGATGGAAGACAATGAAGAAGAAGAGGATGATGCCAACTATCCTATGTTCCCTGAATACGGTGATACTGCAACGAGGGAATCTGAAGATCAAGAGGCATCAGATGTGCGTGATGATGATCTTCGCCGGTTCATTGCTGATGCACAGAGAGAATGTGAAAGTGAAAGGGAGAAGTTGAAGTTCGGTCGCATGTTAGAGGATCACAAAAAGGGTTATACCCAAATTGCGAAGATGACAACACAAAGCTCGGTACCACACTGGAATTGCTGCAATGGAAGACAAACAATGGTGTATCTGACAAGGGATTTGGTTCGCTACTGAAAATAATGAAAAAGAAGCTTCCAAAGGATAATGAATTGCCTGACAGCACGCACGAAGCAAAGAAGGTTCTATGCCCTCTAGGATTGGAGGTGCAGAAGATACATGCATGCCCTAATGATTGCATCCTCTACCGCGATGAGTACGAGAATTTGAACGTATGCCTAGTATGTAATGCCTTGTGTATAAGATCAGACAAGATGACCCTGGTGATGTTGAGGGCGAGCGCCCCAGGAAGAGGGTTCCTGCCAAGGTGATGTGGTATGCTCCTATAATACCACAGTTAAAACGTTTGTTCAGAAACAAAGAGCATAGCAAGTTGATGCGATGGCACAAGGAAGATCGTAAGAAAGACGGGAAGTTGAGAGCACCCGCTGACGGGTCGCAGTGAAGAAAAATCGAGAGAAAGTGGCGAGACTTTATAGATGACGTAAGGAACATATGGTTTGGTTTAAGTATAGCACCTGGCCCATGACTCCATCTATCTATAACCTTCCTCCTTGATTGTGCATGAAGCGAAAGTTCATTATGATGTCAGCGCTCATCCAAAGCCCTAAGCAACCCGGCAACGATATTGATGTGTACTAAGGCCATTAGTTGAAGAACATTCATAGTTGTGGGATATCAAAGGTGTTCGTGTGTGGGATGAGCACAAACAATAGGAATTTGACCTACGAGCGTTGCTGTTTGTAACCATCAATGATTGACCTACTTTTAGTAACCTTTTAGGACAGACAAATAAGGGATACTACGCATGCACGCACTGTTTAGATGATACCGTAAGTATATATTTGGACAAATGCAAGGAGAATGTGTACCTGGGACATTGTCGATTTCTTCCGACCAAGCATCTCTTAAGAAAGAAAGGCAAGCATTTCAAAGGTGAGGCAGATCACTAGAAGAAGTCCGTCCTCCGTACTGGTGATGATATACTTGATATGGTCAAGGATTTACAAGTAATCTTTGGAAAGGGTCTTGGCGGACAATCTGTTCTGAATGACGCTGAGGGACATGCACCCATGTGGAAGAAGAAATCTATATTTTGGGACCTACCCTATTGGAAAGACCTAGAGGTCCGCTCTGCAATCGACGTGTTGCACGTGACGAAGAATCTTTGCATGAACTTGCTAGGCTTCTTGTGCGTGTATGGGAAGACAAAAGATACACTGAAGGCACGGGAGGACCAACAACACTGCAGGATGGTCCAAATGCGACCGTCGAATCAGAGACCCTTCGACGAAACTGTGTGCGATGCATCAATCACAAACTGTGATGTAATAAAACCATAAAAAAGATGCAAAACATTTGCGATGGCAGCGACATCAAACACGGTTCATACTAGAGTTGTGTGTGCGATGAGTGGCAAACGATTAATCCAGAAGAACTGTTTGCGATGATGCAGAACAACAGAAATGGACAGCCAGATGAGGGTGTGTGCGATATACAACATACGGTTCATTAGGATGAACTGTGTGTGATTAGGAAACACAATGGAAACGGTTCAATTGAACCAGATGTGTGTGATACGCGGCAAACAGGTCCGTAATCAGAAATATGTGCGAAGACCAATAATAACACAGACGATTGCTGCTAATAAGCCATGTGATTTGCTCTGTCTACAGAAGAATAACATGTATATATATAACTGAAATAAACATCCAATTACACAAATGACTATACAGATCATTTGCATAAACCTCAATAAACAATTGCATGCATTCTAAACTAGGAGAAACGATCGTCTAGTCATCTACTTCTTGTGACGCTCCCGCCATTGCTCTGTGACTCGATCCCTCGTCTGGGGCAGGAAGAAGACACCCCCTCATGTCAACGATCCGCATGTACATCTCGTAGCTTGTGTATGTGTCCTTGGCCGCGTACTTGACGTGTTGTTCATCCATTATTATGAGAGAGGAACTAAATCTCCGCCTCCCTATGTTTTCAACACGATAAAATTGCAAGAAACTGCTTATGCAATGTATTGGCCTTTACTTGATGTGCATGAATTATTATTTTATGACATGCCGATGCATAGGAAGAGAGTTATACTTCGTCATTGCATGATATATGTTGCTTTGTGCTCACTACTAAATTATACTCCCTCTGTTCCTAAATATTTGTCTTTCTAGAGATTTCAACAAGTGACTTCATACGAAGCAAAATGAGTGAATCTAAACTCTAAAATAAGTCTATATACATCCGACTGTGGTAGTTCATTTGAAATATCTAAAAAGACAAATATTTAGGAACGGAGGGAATAAATCATTGTTAATTAAAATTGGCTTTGATATACCTTGCGATCTGGGTGGATCCATTACTTGAGCACTTTATGCCTAGCTTAATGGCTTTAAAGAAAGCGCTATCAGGGAGACAACCCGGAAGTTTTGGAGAGTCATTTTATTCTGTTGTGTGCTTTTATAAACTTTAAAAACAAAAAATATAGAGGGGAACTTAAAACTTTACAAAAAGAAAAGTGAAAGTGAGAAAGACGAGCATCGTTGAAGTGGGGGACGTCCTTGAACTTTTTCATGCCCATGGAAACTTTGTGAATCTTGATTACAGAAACTTTTCAACAAAAATAATTATCCCCTTGTACAAATCAATTGTATTATAAAAATAATGTGCCAAGACTTGCCTTTAGGATGATTAGATTGCTTGTTGGTATGTGCGGTGCAAAAACAGAAACTTTAGCTGTAGTGCGTGATTTTACATTTTTTTACTGGAATGTCAAAGGTTTATGAAACTTTTTGCACAATATTGCTATACGAATTTTTATATATTTTATCCTAAGTTTTTAGATTTTTTGGATTACCAGAAGTATGGTTAAAGTTCAGATTACTACAGGCTGTCCTATTTAAGACATATTCTGTTTTTGATGCATTGTTTTTCTTGTTTTGATGAAACTATCGATTCTATCGATGGTATAAGCCATGGAGAAGTTATAATACAGCAGGCTTAATGCAAAAATAAAATAGGAATGGGTTTGCAACATTATTTAAAGTAGTGATTTGCTTTATTATGCTAACGGATCTTATCGAGCTTTCTGTTGAGTTTTGTGTGGATGAAGTGCTCAAAGATCGAAGAGGTCTCTCTATGAGGAGAAGGAGGAGATGCAAGAGTTCAAGCTTGGGGATTCCCAAGGCACCCCAAGTAAATATCTAAGGAGACTCAAGCGTCTAAGCTTGGGGATGCCCCGGAAGGCATCCCATCTTTCTTCAACAAGTATCAATATGTTTTCGTTTTCGTTTCGTTCATGTGATATGTGTAAATCTTGGAGCGTCTTTTGTGTTTAGTTCTCACTTTTCTTTTATGCACCATGCTGGTATAGACTGCTCATTGCACTTCATTTATTTCTTTTGAGTATGGCTTTGTAGAATGCTTCATGTGCTTCACTTATATCATTTGAAGTTTGGATTGCCTGTTTATCTTCACACAGAAAACCGTTATTTGTAGAATGCTCTTTTGCTTCACTTATATTTATTAGAGCATGGTCTTTTGTAGAAAGAATTAAACTCTCTCGATTCACTTATATCTATTTAGAGAGCCAACATGAATTGGTCATTTGCATGGTTAGTCATAAAATCCTACATAAAACTTGTGGATCACTGAATATGATATGTTTGATTCTTTGCAATAGTTTTGCGATATGGAGATGATAATATGTGGGAGGTACAAGTAAATGGTTCTGCTTAGTAAGAATATTGGTGTTAAGGTTTGTGATTCCCGAAGCATGCATGTATAGTATCTCGTTATGCTATGAAGTTGGAGCATGATTTATTATTGATTGTCTTCCTTATGAGTGGCGGTCGGGGACGAGCGATGGTCTTTTCCTACCAATCTATCCCCCTAGGGGAATGCGTAGTAGTACTTTGCTTCGAGGGCTAATAAACTTTTGCAATAAGTATATCAGTTCTTTATGACTAATTTGAGTCCATGGATTATACACACTCTTACCTTTCCGTAATTTGCTAGCCTCTACGGTACCGTGCATTGCCCTTTCTCACCTTGAGAGTCGATGCAAAATTCGCTGGTGCATCCAAACCCCATGATATGATACGCTCTATCACACATAAGCCTTATTATATCTTCCTCAAAAAAGCCACCATACCTACCTATTATGGTCTTTCCATAGTCATTCCGAGATATATTGCCATGCAACTTCCACCGCTTTCGTTTTGATGACTTGAGCATTCATTTTCATATTGCTTTGCATGATCATATAGCTGACATAGTAGTTGTGGCTCAACCACCGTTCATCATTTTTTATACATGTTATGCTAGATCATTGCACATCCTGGTACACTGCCAGAAGCATTCATTAGAGTCATATTTTGTTATAGGTATCGAGTTGTAAGTAAATAGAAGTGTGATGATCATCATTATTCATTACTAAAGCATGTCCCAGTGAGGAAAGGATGATGGAGAATATGATTCCCCCATAGTTCGGGATGCGACTTCGGACAAAGAGAGAGAAAAAAGAAAAAAAATACAAAGAGAGAAGGGGCATGCTAATTCCACACTTGTGCTTCAAAGTAGCACCATGTTTTTCATATGGAGAGTCTCCTATGTTGTCACTTTCATATACTAGTGGGGATTTTTCATTGTAGAGTTAGATGCACACCCACTTAGTTTTCAGTTTGAGCTTTCATACACTTATAGTTCTTAGTGCATTCGTTGCATGGCCATCCCTACTCCTCGCATTGATATCAATTGATGGGCATCTCCATAGCCTCTTGGTCAGCCGCATCAATGTGAGACTTAATTTGTTTGCCTCCTCTATATTTACCCCTATCATCATACTCTATTCCACCCGTACTGCTATATCCATGGCTCGTGCACATGTATTGCGTGGGGGCCGAAAAAGCTGAAGCGTGTTAAAAAGTATGAACCAATTGCGTGGCTTGTCATTGGGGTTCTGCATGATAAATACTTTGTGTTAAGAAGACACAACATGACAAGACTATATGATTTTGTAGGGATAGCTTTCTTTAGCGCTGATATTTTAAAATACACTATTGTTTGTTGGGATGCCTGAGTATTGATGTCTTTATGTCAAATTATAGACTATTGCTTTGAATCACTCGTGTCTTAATATTCATGCCATGATTAGACATATGATCAAGATTATGCTAGGTATCATTCCACATCAAAATATATCTTTTTTATCATTTACCTACTCGAGGATGAGCAGGAATTAAGCTTGGGGATGCTGATATGTCTCCGCCGTATCTATAATTTTTGATTGTTTCATGCCAATATTATACAAATTTCACATACTTTTGGCAACATTTTATATGATTTATTGGACTAACATATTGATCCATTGCCCAGTGCCAGTTCCTGTTTTTTTGCATGTTTTTTGTTTCGCAGAATATCCATATCAAACGAAGTCCAAACACGATAAAAATTTACAGATAATTATTTTGGAATATATGTGATTTTTGGGAGGTGGAATCAACGCAAACGGGGGCCCATAGCCACCACAAGACACCTGGGCGCGCCAGGAAGCCCAGGTGCATGGTGGTGGGTTGTGCCCTCCTCGTAAGTCGGTTGGAGCTCTACTTCGGGCGCATGGAAGCTTATATCCAGAAAAAAATCATGTTAAAATCTTAGCGCAATCAGAGTTAAGGATCTCTAGGAATATAAGAAATGGTTTTCCGCCAGAAAACGGGAACACAAAACAGAAGGGAACAGAGAGGGAGATCCAATCTCGAAGGGGCTCCTGCCCCTCCGCCACCATGGAGGCCATGGATCAGAGGGGGAACTCTCCTCCCATCTAGGGGGAGGCCAAGGAAGAAGAATAAGGAGGGGGGCTCTCCCCCTCTCTCCCGGTGGCTCTGGAGTGCCGCTGGGGCAAGGATCGTGACGGCGATCTACATCAACAATCTTGCTACCGTCAACACCAACTTTCTCCCCCTCTATGCAACAATGTAATAGATCTACTCCCCACTGTAATCTCTACTTAAACATGGTGCTCAACACTATATATTATTTCCCAATGATCTATGGCTATCTTATGATGTTTGAGTAGATCTGTTTTGTCCTATGGGTTGATAGATGATCATGATTAGTTTGAGTTGTATATTTTATTTTGGTGCTGTCCTATAGTGCCCCCTTTGTCACGCAAACGTGAGGGCTCCCCTTTGTAGGGTGTTGCAATACATTCATGGTTCGCTTATGGTGGGTGGCGTGAGTGACAGAAGCACATACCCGAATTTGAGGGTCATTGCATATGGGATAAAGAGGACTTGATACTTAATGCTATGGTTGGGTTTTATGACCTTAATGATCTTTAGTAGTTGAAGATTCTTGCTAGAGTTCCAATCATAAGTACATATGATCCAAGTAGAGAAAGTATTTTAGCTCATGCTTCTCCCTCATATAAAATTGCAACAATGATCAGCGATTTAGTTATCGATCACCTAGGGACAAATGACTTTCTTGTTGACAAAAGCTGTCTACTTTGTTGTGTTGCATTTCACTCATAGCTTTATTCTTGCAAAGTACTCATAGTTTCATTCTTGCAAACCTATCCTTTCACCTACCAAATAGTTTTATACTTGTTCTAGGCAAAGCAAACTTCAAGTGTGCGTAGAGTTGTATCGGTGGTCAATAGAACTTGAGGGAATATTTGTTCTACCTTTAGCTCCTCGTTGGGTTCTATACTCTTATTTATCAAAAAAAGGCTACAAACGATCCCCTATACTTGTGGGTTATCAAGATAGACCCCCAGCCAAGGCCGTTTTTGGTCCATGAGGTTAACCTTGCAGGGGGTCCGGATCTGAATTCCGAAGCAGCTACCCAGGCCGCCTCACGAGGCTCTATGATGTAGAACCATTCTTTTTGCCAGATCTTGACCGTGTCTACAAATACGCCCTCCAGCTAGCCGAGTCGGGTAAGCCTACTCACCATGGCGCTCCGTGATACGTCTCCGTCGTATCTACTTTTCCAAACACTTTTGGCCTTGTTTTGGACTCTAACTTGCATGATTTGAATGGAACTAACCCGGACTAACGCTATTTTTAGCAGAATTGCCATGGTGTTATTTTTGTGCAGAAATAAAAGTTCTCGGAATGACCTAAAAATCAACGGAGATTATTTTTGGAATTTATAAAAAATACTGGAAGAAAGATCCACGTCAGGGGGCCCACACCCTGTCCACGAGGGTGGGGGCGCGCCTACCCCCTGGACGCGCCCCCTGCCTCGTGGGCCCCTGACGCTCCACCGACCTCAACTCCAACTCCATATATTCGTGTTCGGGGAGAAAAAAAATCAAAGGGAAGGATTCATCGCGTTTTACGATACGGTGCCGCTGCCAAGCCCTAAACTCTCTCATGAGGGCTGATCTGGAGTCCGTTCGGGGCTCCGGAGAGGGGAATCCGTCTCCATCGTCATCATCAACCTTCCTCCATCACCAATTCCATGATGCTCACTGCCGTGCGTGAGTAATTCCATCGTAGGCTTGCTGGACGGTGATGGGTTGGATGAGATTTATCATGTAATCGAGTTAGTTTTGTTAGGGTTTGATCCCTAGTATCCACTATGTTATGAGATTGATGTTGCTATGACTTTGCTATGCTTAATTCTTGTCACTAGGGCCCGAGTGCCATGATTTCAGATATGAACATATTATGTTTTCATGAATATATGTGGGTTCTTGATCCTATCTTGCAAGTCAATAGTCACCTATTATGTGTTATGATCCGTTAACCCCGAAGTGACAATAATCGGGACCATTACCGGTGATGACTGTAGTTTGAGGAGTTCATGTATTCACTATGTGTTAATGCTTTGGTCCGGTACTCTATTAAAAGGAGATCTTAATATCCCTTAGTTTCCAATAGGACCCCGCTGCCACGGGAGGGTAGGACAAAATATTTCATGCAAGTTCTTTTCCATAAGCACGTATGCCTATATTCGGAATACATGCCTACATTACATTGAAGAACTGGAGCTAGTTCTGTGTCACCCTATATTATAACTGTTGCATGATTGATCACATCCGACATAATTCTCCATCACCGATCCAATGCCTACGAGCTTTTCATATATTGTTCTTCGCTTAGTTACTTTTTCGTTGCTACTGTTACAATCACTATAAAACCCAAAAATATTACTTTTGCTACCGTTACCACTACTACCATATTACTTTGCTACTAAATACCTTGCTGCAGATATTAAGTTTCCAGGTGTGGTTGAATTGACAAGTCAGTTGCTAATACTTGAGAATATTCTTTGGCTCCCCTTGTGCCGAATCAATAAATTTGGGTTGAATACTCTACCCTCGAAAACTGTTGTGATCCCCTATACTTGTGGGTTATCAAGACTATTTTCTGGCGCCATTGCCGGGGAGCATAGCTCTATTCATTGAGTCACTTGGGATTTATATCTGCTTATCATTATGAAGAACTTGAAAGATCAAAGAACCAAGATTTTCCCTCAACTACGAGGGGAGGTAAGGAACTGCCATCTAGCTCTGCACTTGATTCACCTTCTGTTTTGAGTAAACTTGCGACACCTACACATGCTATTGATTCTGATAGGTCGCATGTTATTGATGATGCCACTTCTGATTTGCATGATACTTATGATGAAACTACTTCTATGCTTGATACTACTGTGCCACTAGGTGAATTTCTTGATGAACAACTTGTTAGGGCTAGAGAGAATGAAATTATTGAATCTGATAATATTGATGAAAGTGATGATGAAGATTCTCCCCCTAGATATGAATTGCCTGTTGTGCCTGAGGGTTATGTTATGGATGAAGAAACTGCTAGAGGCTTTGTTGCTTGCGATGATAGATCTGATCTTAAGAAATTATTAGCCAAGCTTAAAGAAAAGTCCTTGAATGCTAGAATGAAATATGACCCTGCTTTTGCTACTTCACCCATCTTTATTACTGATAAGGATTATGATTTCTCTGTCGATCCTGAGTTAATTACTTTGGTTGAATCTGATCCTTTTTATGGCTATGAATCTGAAACTATTGTGGCACATCTGACTAAATTAAATGATATAGCCACCCTGTTTACTCATGATGAGAAAACTCGCTATTACTTTATCCTTAAGTTGTTTACGTTCTCATAAAGGGTGATGCTAAGACATGGTTTAATTCTCTTGATCCTGGTTGTGTGCATAGTCCCCAGGATATGATCTATTACTTCTCTGCTAAATATTTCCCCGCTCATAAGAAACAAGCTACTTTAAGGGAAATATATAATTTTGTGCAAATCGAAGAAGAGAGTCTCCCACAAGCTTGGGGGAGGCTTCTCCGATTACTTAATGCTTTGCCTGATCATCCTCTTAAGAAAAATGAAATACTTGATATCTTTTATAATGGACTAACCGATGCTTCCAGAGACCACCTGGATAGGTGTGCTGGTTGTGTTTTCAGGGAAAGAACTGTTGATCAAGCTGAATTGCTATTGAATAATACGCTGACTAATGAAAATAATTGGACACTTCCCGAACCAACTCCTAAGCCAACTCCGAAGAAAAGGGGTATTCTATTCCTCAGTCCTGAAGATATGCAAGAGGCAAAGAAATCTATGAAAGAAAAAGGTATTAAAGCTGAAGATGTTAAGAATTTACCACCTATTGAAGAAATACATGATCTTGATAACCCGACGTAGGTAGTAAAGGTAAATTATCTCTATAGATTTGATAAATGTGAAATCCCATTTACTAAGTTTTCTAGCCAATGCTTAGATGAGTTTGATAATTTTATTGTTAAACAAGAAAATTTCAATGCTTATGTTGGTAGACAACTGAAACGCAATGCTTATATGATTGAACACTTGAGTGATTATATGGCTAGTGTTAAAGGTGAACTTAAACTTATTAGTAAACATGCTTCTATGGTTACCACTCAAGTAGAACAAGTGCTTAAAGCTTAGAATGATTTGCTCAATGAATTAAATAATAAGAAGAATGATAATGCTGTTAGAGTTATGACTAGAGGAGGCAAAATGACTCAGGAGCCTTTCTATCCTGAGGGCCACCCTAAGAGAATTGAGAAAGATTCTCAGAGAACTACTATAGATGCACCTAGTCTTTCTAAAAGGAAGAGAAAGAAAAATGATAGGACTTTGCATGCTTCTAGTGAACTTGTTGTAGGCACACCTGAGAATCCTAATGATATTTCTATCTCTAATGCTGAAACACAATCTGGTAATGAACATGAACCTAGTGATAATGTTAATGATGATGTTCATGTTGATGCTCAACCTAGCAATAATAATGATGTAGAAATTGAACCTGCTGTTGATCTTGATAACCCACAATCAAAGAATCAACGTTACGATAAGAGAGACTTCGTTGCTAGGAAACACGGTAAGGAAAGAGAACCATGGGTTCAGAAACCCATGCCTTTCCCTCCTAAACCATCCAAGAAAAAGGATGATGAGGATTGTGAGCGCTTTGCTACTGATATGCTTAAAATGAATCCTTATGCTAAATATATGAAAGATATAGTTACTAATAAGAGAAAGATACCGGAAGCTGAAATTTTCACCATGCTTGCTAATTATACTTTTAAGGGTGGAATACCAAAGAAAATAGGATATCCAGGAGTACCAACTATACCATGCTCCATTAAAAGAAACTATGTTAAAACTGCTTTATGTGATCTTGGAGCCGGTGTTAGTGTTATGCCTCTCTCTTTATACCGTAGACTTGATTTGAAGAGGTTGAAACCTACTGAAATATCTTTGCAAATGGCTGACAAATCAACTGCTATACCTGTCGGTATTTGTGAGGATGTGCCTGTTGTGGTTGCAAACGTTACTAATTTAACGGACTTTGTTATTCTTGATATTCACGAGGACGATAGTATGTATATTTTTCTTGGAAGCCCTTTTTGAATACTGCAGGGGCTGTTATTGATTGCACCAAAGGCAATGTCACTTTTCATGTTAATGATAATGAGCATACGGTACACTTTCCGAGGAAACAACCTCAAGTCCACAGTATCAATTCTATTGGAAAAATTTCAACAATCACTATTGGAGGTTTTGAATTCCCTCTTCCCACTGTCAAGAAGAAATATGATATTCTTATTGTTGGGGATGTGCATATCCCCGTTGAGGTAACATAGTGTTATTCGAAATTTCTCCGGTTCCATGTTATTCGGAATGAGTTTGTTAACAAGACTTGATCAATCTTGTTAGTGGATTCCTTTTAATGAGCATGAGATGGATGAAGTTAGAAAACACAACTCTCTATACCCTCCTTTTACTTTCTGTTATCTATATTAAATAAAGCAAAAATAGTATTTTCTGTCTGTTTTCTGAATTATCCATGCAATAAAAAATACCCTGAAAATAAAAGTTCTCCAAATGCCCTGAAAATTAAATATGATTTTTTCTAGAATATTTGAGAATATCTGGCACTAAGAACACACCAGGGGGAGCAAGCACCTGGCCACGAGGGTCCAGGGCGCGCCCACCCCCTGGGCGCGCCCCTTGCCTCGTGGGCCCATGGTGGCTCCCCTCCACTTATTCTAGCCACCACACACTCCTTCTTCCTCCCAAAAAAATCACCAACCAGCTCAAGCACGAGTTCTAGCTCATCTTGCTGCCATTTTCGATCTCCTAGCTCAAAGCTCCATTCACAAAACTGCTTTGGGAGATTGTTCTTTGGTATGTGACTCCTCCAATGGTCCAATTAGTTTTTGTTCTAGTGCTTTATTCATTGCAAATTTTTGCTGCTTAGGTGACCCTGTTCTTGAGCTTTCATGTCAAATTTATGTGTTCAAAAGTAGTTTTAATGCATGATATAGTCTCTAGGCACTTGTGGGAGTAGTTGCTATCAATTTTGTTGAGTTTGGTCCACTTTTATTTTGAAGTTACTAAAAATTTCAGAAATTTTTTAGAGGAAGAAATATGTTTAGGAAAATGTACCAAGGTGGTTCTTCAAGGAAGCAAGGACCCAAACCCGCAATACGTGATGCGGACGATGAACCACCGAGGGACGCTCAAGTGCGGCCTTGTGAATGGCCGTCAGAGGATTTCATGGTCCAAGCAGGAATTAAAGAGGAATTTGATGCATATGTGCGTAATGCTGATCTGGAGAGCTTCGAGGCAGATAAGTGCCGACAATACCTCTATTTAACTGATTCATTTGTGAGAAGGTTTAAATTTTCATCCTCGCGCAATTCACAAACTGTCCTGTTTGATCTTTATGATAAATCTTATACCATGGATTTAGAGGATTTTAATACTGCCTGCAAACTCCCACAATGGGGTAGTGCTAGTGAACCTAGCAAATCTGAGCTTAGAGATTTTCTTGCTAGTATTGCAGTGGGGGAATCTAGAGATGTAACATAAGCCACCATAGTGAGCATTCATTTTCTCGCTATACATTATTTTGCTCTCTTCATAGGAAGGTGCATAAACGGTAAAGATGAAGCATGTCACATGTGTGTACCTGATCTTAGAGTTCTCAGGAGCGCTGTTTTAGGAGATAAACAATACAACTTGGGGGCTATTGTTGCACGTAGGTTGCATAATAATCGTATTCATGGAGATTTCTTTGGTGGAATTTATGCAACTCGTATAGATAACTTTCTTGAGATACCCATACGTGGAGATGATATTGAGTTGCCTCCTTCTTATCTAGATTATGATGCTACGGTTCGTCATCAGTTTGTTGAGAGGAACAACCAGTCCCTCCAGTACCGACTAATCTTTGACAGATGACGCACCTATCACATCGCTCTCCCTGCTCCCGCTTTCTTTGACTTTCAGGCAAAGGGGAGATATGTTATAACCAGGGAGGAGGCGAACGAGTATAAGAGGAGGACGGAGACAGCTCGCCTCCAAGCGGCAGCTCATGAGGCAATAGCTGCTGCATCACAGTACGACCCCAACTATAACTTTGGATATCTGCCAGGCCAGCCGTGGCCATAGACCAACTTAGGCCAAAAGGCTAAGCTTGGGGGAGTACGTACTTCTCACCGACATTACATTCCTGTTCACACACTCATGCTAGTTGTCGGTGCTCGTACTTTTTCATTGTAATATCCATGCTAGTTTATTTCCCTTTTTATGCTTTCTTCTTGTGTGTTTAATAAACCTTAAGAAAAACCCAAAAAATTAGTTGTAGCTTTTAGTTAGTTTACTTTCCATGCATGTAGTGGTAGTAATTAAAAAGAAAACCCAAAAAGATTTATTATTCTTCTTTTGCTTGTTGGGAGCTTTCCCGTGTAAATAGTTTTGCTTCTTTTCTTTGGGGGTCAAGAGGAGAAGACCATAATGAAAATGTTGAGTGGCCCTCATATGCATTATTGTTGATCTAACAAAGAGCCCATATTACCTTGTCTTCTCTCTTGAATTGAATGCTTGCAGATTCCAGCTTAGTCCAATGCACGTGCACTATTATTATTATCCACACTATTCGGCCGTGCAAGTGAAAGGCAATAATGATGATTATATGATGAACTTATTGAGATGAGAAAAGTTGGTATGAACTCGACCTCTCTTGTTTTTGTAAATATGATTAGTTCATTGTTCCTGATTCAGCCTATTATGAAAGAAACATATTTGCAATGACAATTAGAGATTGTAGTTGCTTATGCCATGCTTAATTAGCTAGGAGTTTATAATGGTTTACCTTGCGTGCCAACATGCTATTAAAATGGTTGTGATGTGGTATGATAGGGTGGTACCCTCTTTTGAATGATTCGAGTGGCTTGACTTGGCACATGTTCACGAATGTAGTTGAAACAAAATCAACACAGCCTCTACGATACTTATGTTCGTGGTGCATTATATCCTACTCATGATTGCATTCAGTGTCGATTAATTTTAATGCATGTTCATGACTGTTGTCGCTCTCTAGCTGGTCGCTTCCCAGCCTTTTTCTAGCCTTCACTTGTACTAAGCGGGAATACTGCTTGTGCATCCAATTCCATAAACCCCAAAGTTATTCCATATGAGTCCACCATACCTACCTATATACGGTATCTACCTGCCGTTCCAAGTAAATTTGTATGTGCCAAACTCTAAACCTTCAAATAAACATTTTGTTTTGTATGCTTGAATAGCTCATGTATCAACTAGGGCCGTCTGTATCTTCCATGCTAGGTGGGTTATTCTCAAGAGGAGTGGACTTCGCTCCTCACTCACGAGAAAATGGCTGCTCACCGGGATGCCCAGTCCCATGCTTTATGCAAATCAAATCAAAATAACTGCAAACAAAACTCCCCCGAGACTCTTGTTAGTTGGAGGCACTCATTGTTTCGAGCAAGCCATGGATTGATGCTTGTTGGTGGAGGGGGAGTATAAACTTTACCATTCTGTTTGGGAACCGCCTATAATGTGTGTAGCATGGAAGATATCGAGATCTCTCGGTTGTTATGTTGACAATGAAAGTATACCGCTCAAAATATTATTCATATCTATTTCAAAACCGAGCTCTGGCACCTCTACAAATCCCTGCTTCCCTCTGCGAAGGGAATATCTATTTACTTTTATGTTGAGTCATCATCCTCTTATTAAAAAGCACCAGCTAGAGAGCATCGCTGTCATTTGCATCCATTACTGTTAGTTTACATTGAGTATTACTTGAATGGATCTCTTTTACCATGAATTACAATGTCTAGTTAGTCCTTGATCTTTAAAGGTGCTCTTCATTTATGTTTTGCGGTCTCAGAAAGGGCTAGCGAGATACCATCTTGTTACATCATATTATGATTGTTTTGAGAAAGTGTTGTCATCCGAGATTTATTATTTTTGCTCGCTAGTTGATTATGCCATTGATATGAGTAAACATGAGACCTAAATGTTATTGTGAATATGGTTAGTTCATAATCTTGGCTGAAAACTTGAATGCTGGCTTTACATATTTACAACAACAAGAGCCAACAGAGTTTGTAAAATTTTTTCTTTATCACTTTCAGTTTATCAACTGAATTTCTTGAGGACAAGCAAGGATTTAAGCTTGGGGGAGTTGATACACCTCCACCGTATCTACTTTTCCAAACACTTTTGCCCTTGTTTTGGACTCTAACTTGCATGATTTGAATGGAACTAACCTGGACTAACGCTGTTTTCAGCAGAATTGCCATGGTGTTATTTTTGTGCAAAAATAAAAGTTCTCATAATGACCTAAAAATCAACGGAGATTATTTTTGGAATATATAAAAAATACTAGAAGAAAGATCCACGTTAGGGGGCCCACACCCTGTTCATGAGGGTGGGGGGCGCGCCCCCTGCCTCGTGGGCCCCCAGACGCTCCAGCGACCTCAACTCCAACTCCATATATTCGTGTTTGGGGACAAAAAAAATCAAAGGGAAGGATTCATCGCATTTTACGATACGGAGCCGCCGCCAAGCCCTAAACTCTCTCGGGACGGCTGATCTGGAGTCCGTTCGGGGCTCCGGAGAGGGGAATCCATCGCCATCATCATCATCAACCTTCCTCCATTACCAATTCCATGATGCTCACCGCCGTGCGTGAGTAATTCCATTGTAGGCTTGCTGGACGGTGATGGGTTGGATGAGATTTATCATGTAATTGAGTTAGTTTTGTTAGGGTTTGATCCCTAGTTGTAACGCCCACGATGCGGCTATATCTCCCACGTGTCGAAGCACGACTTAGAGGCATAACCGCATTGTAAGCAATGTCGCAAGTGAGGTAATCTTCACACAACCCATGTAATACATAAGGGAAAGAGATACATAGTTGGCTTACAATCGCCACTTCACACAATATATGAATTAAAGCATTACAACATCCAGATACAAACAAGGTCCGACTACGGAACCAAAATGAAAGAAGACTACCCCAAATGCTACACAGATCCCGATTGTCCCAACTGGGCTCCACTACTGATCAACTGAAATGAAACAACACAACGAACACGAACTCCATCGAACTCCTCCTGAGCTCGGTTGCGTCACCTGCACGGTATCATCGGCACCTGCAAGCTGGTTTGGAAGTAATCTTTGAGTCACGGGGACTCAGCAATCTCACACCCTCACGATCAAGACTATTTAAGCTTATGGGTAGGTAAAAGTTATGTGAGGTGGAGCTGCAGCAAGCACCGGCATATATGGTGGCTATCATACGCAAATGAGAGCGAGAAGAGAAGGCAAAGGCACGATCGAGAAACTATGATCAAGAAGTGATCCTAGAACCACCTACGTCAAGCATAACTCCAACACCGTGTTCACTCCCCAAACTCCACCGGGAAGAAACCATCACGGCTACACACGCGGTTGATGCATTTTAGTTAAGTTAAGCTTCAGGTTTTCTACAACCGGACATTAACAAATTCCCATCTGCCCATAACCGCGGGCACGGCTTTCGAAAGTTCAAATCCTTGCAGGGGTGTCCCAACTTAGCCCATCACAAGCTCTCACGGTCAACGAAGGATATTCCTTCTCCCAAGACAACCCGATCAGACTGGGAATCCTGGTTACAAGACATTTCGACAATGGTAAAACAAGACCAATAAAGCCACCCAGATGTGCCGACAAATCCCGATAGGAGCTGCACATATCTCGTTCTCAAGGCACACCAGATGAGCAAGACGTCGGGTAGGCCAGCCCAGAGTTGCCCCTGGTAGCCCCGGACATGGCTTAGTTGGACCAACACTTAGAGAAGCACTGGCCCCGGGGGGTTAAATAAAGATGACCCTTGAGCCGGCTGACCCAAGGGAAAGAAAAGGCTAGGTGGCAAATGGTAAAACCAATGTAGGGCCTTGCTGGGGGAGTTTTATTCAAGGCGAATTGTCAAGGGGTTCCCATTATAACCCAACCATGTAAGGAACGCAAAATCAAGGAACATAACACCGGTATGATGGAAACTAGGGCGGCAAGAGTGGAACAAAACACCAGGTATAAGGCCGAGCCTTCCACCCTTTACCAAGTATATAGATGCATTAATTAAATAAGAGATATTGTGATATCCCAACAAATATCCATGTTCCAACATGGAACCAACTCCAATCTTCACCTGCAACTAGCAACGCTATAAGAGGGGCTGAGCAAAGCGGTAACATAGCCAAACAACGGTTTGCTAGGACAAGGTGGGTTAGAGGCTTGAGATGGCAATATGGGAGGCATGATATAGCAAGTGGTAGGTATCACAGCATATGCATAGCAAAAGAGCAAGCATCTAGCAAGCAAAGATAGAAGTGATTTTGAGGGTATGGTCATCTTGCCTGAGATTCCGCAAGGAAGAAGAACGAGTCCATGAAGAACAAAAACGGACGTAGTCGAATGAATCCTCACAAACGTGACGTTATCGAAACTAACTCGAAGAAGCAACACCGGAAAGAAGCAAACAACATATTAAGCAACCATCACATAACATGGCATGATGCACAACCAAGTATGATGCATGTCCGGTTTAATGATACATGGCATGGCAAAGTGCACAAACAACCCTACAAATTAAGTGGAGCTCAATATGCAACTCCGTTGCATATTGACGAAACACCACGTGACTTATTTAGTTCGATCTTGTTTATGTACCCAACAATATTAAAAGTTGGTTAGCATGGCAAGAGGTGAAGCATAAGGAAACTAGCTAACTAGTCAAATTTAAATGAGGCCGGAAATAACAAACAACAATTCCAAAAACTCCTCATGTGCATATTTTTAGGTTTGGTACTGTTCTGCCCTAAACACAATTTTAGAGTTATTAAACATGCAAAGTGATGCCACCATGTTAAACTAGGCATTTTTCTACCCCATTTACATATAAAGTTTGTTGCAAACCGAGTTACGGTTAAATAGTTATGAATTAAACCGTTTGAGCATGCTATTTATGCAAAATGAAACAAACACCATTTTAAGACATTTTTAACATGCATGAAAGTGACATATTATTAATCTACACAAAATTCTAAGCATTTTTCATATATAAAGTTTTTACAAATAATGCATGGTTTGTGAGTTATTAAATGCATGTTGCTTGGGGGGTTTTCTGCAAAACAACATTCTCTGGAAAAAAAGGAAAAACGTTTGAAGGAAAAAAACATGTCAGGCTGGATCTGCTCTCACCATGGGCCAGGCCCAGTCGGTGAGGGGGAGGCAGGGCGAAGTGGCCTGGAGACGCGCTGGGCCTTGGCGCTGGGCTGGAGGCGCGCTAGGGAGCTGGGCCTGGCGCGGCGCTGGGCCTCATAGGCAGAGTGAAGCGGAGGCAGGGCGATCGGGTCAGCGCGGAGGGTCAACGGGCAGTGGATCGGGGCAGCTAGGTGCGTGCGTCCTCTCCTGCTCAATGCAGAAGCAGGGGAGGTCGATACCATCAACGGATACGGGCGACACCTCGCGAGACTTGGCGCGGTTTCGGACGAGATCCCTTTCCGGCCGGACCACGCCGGATCGCGCGGAAACGGAGCGAGGGCGAACGGGATCCGCAAACGAGGAGTCGAGGCAGGCTGCTGTTCCTGCAGCGATGAAGTACAGAGAGAGAGGGAGATCGTGAGGGAGATCAAAGGGGAAGGAGAGAAAACCATAGGGGAAGAAGGGAAGGAGAGGTGCGGCCTGGTGGTGGTGGTACAGGGTCACCCGAGAGGCGGCTGGAGCCGGTGATGAAGAAACGGCGGCGCGAAGGACTTCAGGCGAGGAGGCATGCAACTACAGGGTGCGCATGGGAGGCCTCCAGTTTGCTCGGGCGATGGACAGTGGAGGAGGGAGCAGGAGGCAGGCGCTGGTGGAAGGAAACGGTTGGACGGCGGCGCAAATTGAGGGAGGAGGGGATCTGGGAGGACGAAGCTGGTTGGTTCGGCGCTGAAAACAAAGGGAGTGGTGGCGGCGCTAGGTAGGATCCCTAGAAATTAGGGATTTGGTCTCGGTTTAGACTAGTATATATAGCAGGTAGGTTAGGCTAGGGGCTATCTCGTCCCTCCGATCGTAATCGGATGGACGGAAAAAAATATGTTAGGAAGTCCAATTAACAAAACGGAGACGTTTTGTAGATGTTTGGGGATGATCCGGACCCAACGGTGACAACTATCCGGGTCGGGTCCGGGGAAGTTTCGGACACGCACGCGAGGGGTCGGTTGGAACTTGTGGGCTGAGCAGAAGGGCTCAAGCTGAGAGAAGAGAAGAGAGAGAGACCCGACGACTGTTTCCGGAGACCAAAAATGTCCGACGTGTGCCCGACTATAATGCCGCTATAGTTTAACGGTTGGGCTATCAAACGAACTCCGAATGCGATGAAACTTGACAGGCGGTCTATCTACACTATAATAAGACCACACGCCAACTTTCAACCCAATCCAAGAACATTTTCCGGCCACTTATAAAATAATATTTCAGATGTGCCGCGGGCGCGTGCAAGTGTGTCTGGGCTCAGAACGGAAAACGGACGGAGCTAGGAGACCCGGGCGAATGCAAGTTTTGAAAACAAGATGATGCAATGCATATGATGACATGACAAGATGCAAAACGCAAGCGAATGACATGGCAACGACAGCGAATAACTGGAAGACACCTGGCGCGACGGTCTCGGGGCGTTACAACAAAGGTATGTCCCATTGGAGTGGAGATCGTGTCCCTCTTTTTAAGGGATTTGATCAATGATTCACAATATCCTACTCGCGCATAATGCCACGAGTATATCGGGAAGAGGCGAGGTTGGCAGCGCATTTAGAGGGCTCTTAGTATCGCAACTGCTTATAAAAGAGACCAGCCACAGTTATCCCTGTACGCCTTGTTCCTCCTTTCGCCATAGCCTTTCCCAATCTATAGAGCTCGAGCGGTCCAATCCAACTTCCAGCGAAGTCGAGTTCGTCAATGGCCGGATCTAGAGCGAAGGGCAAGTGGGAGGCCTCGTGTCTCACCAAGGACATCAAGGACCTGAAGCCCCTGAGGAGGGCCAGGTCGTGTCGACGCCCCATGCTAGCGAACGGGTTGTGTTCATTCCCCACTTTATCCGGGGACTGAGTTTCCCACTCCACCCGTTCATTCAAGGGTTTATGTTCTACTACGGGCTCAACTTCCACGACCTACCTCCGAACTATTTTCTTCACATCTCGGCCTTCATCACCATTTGTGAGGCCTTTCTTCGGGTCCAGCCGCAATTTGGCCTATGCTTGAAGGTTTTTAATGTCAAGCTGAAGATCGTCGATGGCCATCATGTGGATAGCGGAGTGATAACCCAAAAGTATAGGGGATCGCAGCAGTTTTCGAGGGTAGAGCATTCAACCCAAATTTATTGATTCGACACAAGGGGAGCCAAAGAATATTCTCAAGTATTAGCAGCTGAGTTGTCAATTCAACCACACCTGGAAACTTAGTATCTACAACAAAGTGTTTAGTAGCAAAGTAATATGATAGTAGTTGTAACGGTAGCAAGGTGTCTTTCAGTTCGGACCACGCCAGATCACGCGGAAACAGAGCGAGGGCGAACAGAATCCACAAACGCGGAGTCGAGGAAGGCTGTTGTTCCTGCAGCGATGAAGTACAGAGAGAGAGGGAGATCGTGAGAGAGATCAAAGGGGAAGGAGAGAAAACCATAGGGGAAGAAGGGAAGGAGAGGTGCAGCCTGGTGGTGGTACAGGGTCGCCCGAGAGGCGGCTGGAGCCGGTGATGAAGAAACGACGGCGAGGAGGACTTCAGGCGAGGAGGCATGCAGCTAAGGGGTGCGCATGGGAGGCCTCCAGTTTGCTCGGGCGATGGACAGTGGAGGAGGGAGCAGGAGGCAGGCGCTGGTGGAAGGAAACGGTTGGACGGCGGCGCAAATTGAGGGAGGAGGGGATCTGGGAGGACGAAGCTAGTTGGTTCGGCGCTGAAAACAAAGGGAGTGGCGGCGGCGCTAGGTAGGATCCCTAGAAATTAGGGATTTGGTCTCAGTTTAGACTAGTATATATAGCGGGTAGGTTAGGCTAGGGGCTATCTCGTCCCTCCGATCGTAATCGGATGGACGGAAAAAAATATGTTAGGAAGTCCAATTAACAAAACGGAGACGTTTTGTAGATGTTTGGGGATGATCCGGACCCAACGGTGACAACTGTCCGGGTCGGGTCCGGGGAAGTTTCGGACACGCACGCGAGGGGTCGGTTGGAACTTGTGGGCTGAGCAGAAGGGCTCGAGCTGAGAGAAGAGAAGAGAGAGAGACCCGGCGACTGTTTCCGGAGACCAAAAACGTCCGACGTGTGCCCGACTATAATGCCGCTATAGTTTAACGGTTGGGATATCAAACGAACTCCGAATGCGATGAAACTTGACAGGCGGTCTATCTACACTATAATAAGACCACACGCCAACTTTCAACCCAATCCGAGAACATTTTCCGGCCACTTATAAAATAATATTTTGGACGTGCCGCGGGCGTGTGCAAGTGTGTCTGGGCTCAGAACAGAAAACGTATGGAGCTAGGAGACCCGGACGAATGCATGTTTTGAAAACAAGATGATGCAATGCATATGATGACATGACAATATGCAACACGCAAGCGAATGACATGGCAACGACAGTGAATAACTGGAAGACACCTGGCGCGACGGTCTCGGGGCGTTACAACAAAGGTATTTGAAACGAGGAAAAGGGATATGATCAACACCAAAAGATTGATTTGAATCCACCAGAGAAGAAAAGAATGACGAATGATGAACTAGAAGCTCCGTTAGAATCTTCCTGAGGAACACCGGATAAGAACATTGACGGAAAGGAATGGAAAACCTTCACATCAATAAGATGGATAATTGAATAAGGAATCTTAGTCCATGAAGAAAAAAGGGTGGGGGGGGGGGGACAACAAAGACAACTTGAGATGGATGAAACGAACACCGTTGAGAAGACTTGGAGTTGATCTTGCGGATGTTGAAAAAGATTGGATCCACTAGAAGAGAAGCACACCGGTTGAAGGAATTTACACGACAATCTCGATGATCCAGAAGGATTTGTATTCGCATAGGAATATGAGAACACCATTTAGGAAAGGTATGGAATCAACATTTGACACTGAAGCAACTCGAATACCACAAACCAAAAACAAAAACAAAGGATTGGCTTGCAGAGTAAGCCGGAATAAACATATGATAGAGATTTCGTCCGAAGTTTTCGTGGTGGGGCCTACACGGGCTCGATCATACAGCACCATCATGTACAAGGCAGTGCACATGACATATGAAGCGTCCCCGAGAAGGATATTCCTTCTCCCAAGACAACCCAATCAGACTGGGAATCCCGGTTACAAGACATTTCGACAATGGTAAAACAAGACCAGCAAAGCCACCCAGATGTGCCAACAAATCCCGATAGGAGCTGCACATATCTCGTTCTCAGGGCACACCGGATGAGCAAGACGTCGGGTAGGCCAGCCCAAAGTTTCCCCTGGTAGCCCCGGAGATGGCTCAGTTGGACCAACACTTAGAGAAGCACTGGCCCGAGGGGGTTAAATAAAGATGACCCTTGAGCCGGCCGACCCAAGGGAAAGAAAAGGCTAGGTGGCAAATGGTAAAACCAATGTTGGGCCTTGCCGGAGGAGTTTTATTCAAGGCTAACTGTCAAGGGGTTCGCATTATAACCCAACCGTGTAAGGAACGCAAAATCAAGGAACATAACACCGGTATGACGGAAACTAGGGCGGCAAGAGTGGAACAAAACACCAGGCATAAGGCCGAGCCTATTGGAAATATGCCCTAGAGGCAATAATAAATTAGTTATTATTATATTTCCTTGCTCATAATAATCATTTATTATCCATGCTAGAATTGTATTGATAGGAAACTCAGATACATGTGTGGATACATAGACAACACCATGTCCCTAGTAAGCCTCTAGTTGACTAGCTTGTTGATCAATAGATGGTTACGGTTTCCTGACCATGGACATTGGATATCGTTGATGACGGGATCACCTCATTAGGAGAATGATGTGATGGACAAGATCCAATCCTAAGCCTAGCGCAAGATCGTGTAGATCGTATGCTAAAGCTTTTCTAATGTCAAGTATCATTTCCTTAGACCATGAGATTGTGCAACTCCCGGATACCGTAGGAATGCTTTGGGTGTACCAAATGTCACAACGTAACTGGGTGGCTATAAAGGTGCACCGCGGGTATCTCCGAAAGTGTCTGTTGGGTTGGCACGAATCGAGACTAGGATTTGTCACTCCGTGTAACGGAGAGGTATCTCTGGGCCCACTCGGTAGGACATCATCATAATGTGCACAATGTGACCAAGGAGTTGATCACGGGATGACGTGTTATGGAACGAGTAAAGAGACTTGCCGGTAACGAGATTGAATGAGGTATCGGGATACCGACGATCGAATCTCGGGCAAGTATCGTACCGATAGACAAAGGGAATTGAATACGGGATTGATTGAATCCTCGACATCGTGGTTCATCCGATGAGATCATCATGGAACATGTGGGAGCCAACATGGGTATCTAGATCCCGCTGTTCGTTATTGGCCGGAGAGTTGTCTCGGTCATGTCTGCATGGTTCCCGAACCCGTAGGGTCTACACACTTAAGGTTCGGTGACGCTAGGGTTGTAGAGATATTAGTATGCGGTAAACTGAAAGTTGTTCGGTGTCCCGGATGAGATCCTGTACATCACGAGGAGTTCCGGAGGTAAAGATTTATATATAGGAAGTCCAGTTTCGGCCACTGGGAGAGTTTCGGGAGTCATCGGTATTGTACCGGGACCACCGGAAGGGTCCCGGGGGTCCACCGGGTGGGGCCACCTATCCCGGAGGGCCCCATGGGCTGAAGGCGCGTGGGAACCAGCCCCTAGTGGTCTGGTGCACCCCCCTTGGGCCTCCCATGCGCCTAGGGTTAAAACCCTAAGGGGTGGGGGCGCCTCCACTTGGTTTGGAGGCCAAGCCACCCCTAGGGCTGCCGCCCCCTCCCTAGATGGGATCTACAAGGGGCCGCCCCCCCTAGGCCCCTATATATAGTGGAGGGGAGGGAGGGCAGCCGCACCTGAAGCCCTGGCGCCTCCCTCCCTCCCGTGACACCTCTTCCTCCCCGCTTGTGCTTGGCGAAGCCCTGCCGGGATCCCGCTACTTCCACCACCACGCCGTCGTGCTGCTGGATCTCTATCAAACTCTCCTTCCCTTGCTGGATCAAGAAGGAGGAGGCGTCTCTCCCAACCATACGTGTGTTGAACGCGAAGGTGCCGTCCGTTCGGCGCTAGGATCATCGGTGATTTGGATCACGATGAGTACGACTCCACCAACCCCGTTCACTTGAACGCTTCCGCTTAGCGATCTTCAAGGGTATGAAGATGCACTCCCTCTCTCTCGTTGCTAGTATCTCCTAGATTGATCTTGGTGACACGTAGGAAAATTTTGAATTTCTTCTACGTTCCCCAACAATGGCATCATGAGCTAGGTCTATGCGTAGATTCTATGCACGAGTAGAACACAAAGCAGTTGTGGGCGATGATTTGTTCAATTTGCTTACCGTTACTAGTCTTATCTTGATCCGGCGGCATTGTGGGATGAAGCGGCCCGGACCAACCTTACACATACGCTTACGTGAGACTGGTTCCACCGACTGACATGCACTTGATGCATAAGGTGGCTGGCGGGTGTCTGTCTCTCCCACTTTAGTCGGATCGGATTCGATGAAAAGGGTCCTTATGAAGGGTAAATATCAATTGGCATATCACCGTTGTGGTTTTGCGTAGGTAAGAAACGTTCTTGCTAGAAACCCATAGCAGCCACGTAAAACATGCAACAACAATTAGAGGACGTCTAACTTGTTTTTGCAGGGTATGCTATGTGATGTGATATGGCCAAAAGGATGTGAGGAATGATATATGTTATGTATGAGATTGATCATGTTCTTGTAATAGGAATCACGACTTGCATGTCGATGAGTATGACAACCGGAAGGAGCCATAGGAGTTGTCTTAATTTATTTATGACCTGCGTGTCAATGAAAACGCCATGCAATTACTTTACTTTATTGCTAACCGTTAGCCATAGTAGTAGAAGTAATAGTTGGTGAGGCAACTTCATGAAGATAGGATGATGGAGATCATGATGATGGAGATCATGGTGTCATGCCGGTGACGAAGGTGATCATGCCGCGCCTCGAAGATGGAGATCAAAAGGCGCAAGATGATATTGGCCATATCATGTCACTTTATGATTTGCATGTGATGGTTGTCATGTTTACATCTTATTTGCTTAGAACGAAGGTAGCATAAATAAGATGATCCCTCGCTGAAATTTCAAGAAAAGTGTGCCCCCTAACTATGCACCATTGCGAAGGTTCGTTGTTTCGAAGCACCACGTTCGCATACAACGGGTGTTAGCCAGATTTACACATGCGAAACACTTAGGTTGACTTGACGAGCCTGGCATGTATAGACATGGCCTCGGAACACGGAAGACCGAAAGGTCGAACATGAGTCGTATAGTGGATACGATCAACATGAAGATGTTCACCGATGATGACTACTCCGTCTCACATGATGATCGGACACGACCTAGTTGACTCGGATCATGTATCACTTAGATGACTAGAGTGATGTCTATCTAAGTGGGAGTTCATTGAATAATTTGATTAGATGAACTTAATTATCATGAACATAGTCAAAAGGTCTTTGCAAATTATGTCGTAGCTCACACTTTGGTTCTACTATTTTAGATATGTTCCTAGAGAAAATTTAGTTGAGAGTTGACAGTAGCAATTATGCGGACTGGGTCCGTGAACTGAGGATTGTCCTCGTTGCTGCATAGAAGGGCTATGTCCTTAATGCACCACTCAGTGCGTTGAACCTCGAGCGTCATCTGTAGATGTTGGGAAACATCTGACATACACATTTTGATGACTACGTGATAGTTCAGTGCGTAATACTAACGGTTTAGAATTGTGGCACCAAAGACGTTTTTGAAATGTCGCAGAACATATGAGATGTTCCAAAGACTGAAATTGGGATTTCAGACTAGTGCCCAGATCAAGAGGTATGAGACCTCTGACAAGTTTCTTAAGCCTGCAAACTAAGGGAGAAAAGCTCAATCGTTGAGCATGTGCTCAGATTGTCTGAGTACTACAATCGCTTGAATCGAGTGGGAGTTAATCTTCCAGATGAAATAGTGATGATTCTCCATAGTCACTGCCACCAAGCTATTGGAGCTTCGTGATGAACTATAACATATCAGGGATAGACATGATGATCCTTGAGCAACTCGCGATGTTTGACACCGCGAAAGTAGAAATCAAGTAGGAGCATCAATTGTTGATGGTTAAACCACTAGTTTCAAGAAGGGCAAGGGAAAGAATGGATACTTCATGAGATGGCAAATCAGTTGCTGCTCTAGTGAAGAAACCGAAGGTTGAACCAAACCCGAGACTAAGTGCTTATGTAATGAGGGAACGGTCACTGAAACAGAACTACCCTAGATACTTGGTAGATGAGAAGGCTGGCAAGGTCGACAGAAGTATTTTGGAAATACGTTATATTAATGTGTCTTTACTAGTACTCCTAGTAGCACCAGGGTATTAAAATACCGGTTCAGTTGCTAAGTGTTAGTAACTCGAAATAAAAGGCTACGGAATAAACGGAGACTAGCTGAAGGTGAGATGACGATATGTGTTGGAAGTGTTTCCAAGGTTGATGTGATCAAGCATCGCATGCTCCCTCTACCATCAAGATTGGTGTTAAACCTAAATAATTGTTATTTGGTGTTTTCGTTGAGCATAGACATGATTGGATTATGTTTATCGCAATACGGTTATTCATTTAAAGAGAATAATCGTTACTCTGTTTACTTGAATAATACCTTCAATGGTCTTGCACCTAAAATGAATGGTTTATTGAATCTCGATCGTAGTGATACACATGTTCATGCCAAAAGATATAAGATAGTAATGATAGTACCACATACTTATGGCACTGCCATTTGAGTCATGTTTGTATAAAACGCATGAAGAAGCTCCATGTTGATGGATCTTTGGACTCACTCGTTTGTGAAAGGATTGAGACATGCGAACCATGTCTATTGGTAGATATGCATGAAGAAACTCCATACAGATGGATCATTTGGACTCACTTGATTTTGAATCACTTGAGACATGCAAATCATACCACATGGGCAAGATGACTGAATAGCCTCGTTTTCAGTAAGATGGAACAAGAAAGCAACTTCTTGGAAGTAATACATTTTGATGTGTGCAGTCCAATGAGTGCGGAGGCACACAGTGGATATCATTATGTTCTTACTTCACAGATGATTTGAGTAGATACTGAGTATATTTACTTGATGAAACACAAGTCTGAATTATTGAAAGGTTTAAGTAATTTCAGAGTGAAGTTGAAGATCGTCGTGACAAGATGATAAAATGTCTATGATATGATCATAGAGATGAATATCTGAGTTACGAGTTTGGCACACAATTAAGACATTGTGGAAATTGTTTCACAACTAATACCGCCTGGACCACCATAGTGTGATGGTGTGTCCGAACATCACAAGTGCACCCTATTGGATATGGTGCATACCATGATGTCTCTTATCGAATTTCCACTATCGTTTATGGGTTAGGCATTAGGGACAACCGCACTCACTTTAAATAGGGCACCACACAATTCCATTGAGACGACACCGTGCGAACTATGGTTTAGAGAAACCTAAGCTGTCGTTTCTTGAAAGTTTGGGGCTGCGATGCTTATGTGAAAAGGTTTCAGGCTGATAAGCTCGAATCCAAAGCGGATAAATGCATCTTCATAGAATACCCAAAACAGTTGGGTATACCTCCTATTTCAGATCCGGAAGCAAAATTGATTGTTTCTAGAAACGGGTCCTTTCTCAAGAAAAAGTTTCTCTCGAAAGAATTGAGTGGGAGGATGGTGGAGACTTGATGAGGTTATTGAACCGTCACTTCAACTAGTGTGTAGCAGGGCACAGAAAGTTGTTCCTGTGGCACCTACACCAATTGAAGTGGAAGATTATGATAGTGATCATGAAACTTCGGATCAAGTCACTACCAAACCTCATAGGTCGACAAGGATGTGTACTACATCAGAGTGGTACGTAATCCTGTCTTGGAAGTCATGTTGCTAGACAACAATGAACCTACGAGCTATGGAGAAGCGATGGTGGGCCCGGATTCCGACGAATGGCTCGAGGCCATAAAATCCGAGAGAGGATCCAGGTATAAAACAAAGTATAGACTTTGAAAAGAACTACTTGATGGTCATAAGGCTGTTGGGTGCAGATGGATTTTAAAAGGAAGACGAACAATGATGGTAAGTGTCACCATTAAGAAAGCTCGACTTGTCGTTAAGATGTTTCCCGACAAGTTCAAGGAGTTGACTACGACGGGACTTTCTCACTCGTAGCGATGCTAAGAGTCTGCTGGAATTATGTTAGCAGTTACTGCATTATTTATGAAATCTTGCAGATAGGATGTCAAAACATTGTTTCCTCGACGTTTTTCTTGAGGAAAGATTGTATGTGATACAACCAGAAGGTTTTGTCAATCCTGAAAGATGCTAACAAGTATGCAAAGCTCCAGCAATCCTTCTAAGGACTGGAGTAAGCATCTCGGAATTGGAATGTACGCTTTGATGAGATGATCAAAGATTTTGGGTTTATACAAAGTTTATGAGAAACTTGTATTTCCAAAGAAGTGAGTGGGAGCACTATAGAATTTTTGATGAGTATATGTTGTTAACATATTGTTGATCAGAAATGATGTAGAATTTCTGGAAAGCATACAGGGTTATTTGAAAAGTGGTTTTTTAATGGAAAACCTGGATTAAGCTACTTGAACATTGAGCATCAAGATCTATAAGGATAGATCAAAATCGCTTAATAGTGCTTTCAAACGAACACATACCATGAGAAAATTTTGAAGGAGTTCAAAATAGATCGGCAAAGAAGGAGTTCTTGGCTGTGTTATAAGGTATGAGTATTGAGTAAAACTCAAGACCTGACCACGGCAGAATAGAGAGAAAGGACGAAGGTTGTCCCCTATGCTTTAGACGTAGGCTCTAAAGTATGCAATGTTGTGTACCGCACCTGAAGCGTGCTAAGCCTTGAGTCAGTCAAGGGGTACAAGTGTGATCTAGGAATGGATCACAGGACACCGGTCAAGGTTATCCTTAGTAACTAGTGGACTAAGGAATTTTCTCGATTATGGAGGTGGTAAAAGAGTTCGTCGTAAAGGGTTACGCCGATGCAATCTTTGACACTAATCTAGATGATTCTGAGTAGTAAACCGGATTCGTATAGTAGAACAGTTATTTGGAATAGATCCAAAAAGAGCAAGGTAGCTGCATCTACAAGATGACATAGAGATTTGTAAAGCACACATGGATCTGAAAGGTTCAGACCCGTTGACTATAACATCTCTCACAAGCATAACATGATCAAACCCAGAACTCATTGAGTGTTAATCACATGGTAATGTGAACTATATTATTGAGTCTAGTAAACTCTTTGGGTGTTAGTCACATGGGGATGTGACCTTGAGTGTTAATCACATAGCGATGTGAACTGGATTATTGACTCTAGTGCAAGTGGGAGACTGTTGGAAAATATGCCCTAGAGGCAATAATAAATTAGTTATTATTATATTTCCTTGTTCATAATAAACGTTTATTATCCATGCTAGAATTGTATTGATAGGAAACTCAGATACATGTGTGGATACATAGACAACACCATGTCCCTAGTAAGCCTCTAGTTGACTAGCTCGTTGATTAATAGATGGTTACGGTTTCCTGACCATGGACATTGGATGTCGTTGATGATGGGATCACATCATTAGGAGAATGATGTGATGGACAAGATCCAATCCTAAGCCTAGCACAAGATCGTGTAGATCGTATGCTAAAGCTTTTCTAATGTCAAGTATCATTTCCTTAGACCATGAGATTGTGCAACTCCCGGATACCGTAGGAATGCTTTGGGTGTACCAAATGTCACAACGTAACTGGGTGGCTATAAAGGTGCACTGCGGGTATCTCCGAAAGTGTCTGTTGGGTTAGCACGAATCGAGACTGGGATTTGTCACTCTGTGTAACGGAGAGGTATCTCTGGGCCCACACGGTAGGACATCATCATAATGTGCACAATGTGACCAAGGAGTTGATCACGGGATGATGTGTTACGGAACGAGTAAAGAGACTTGCCGGTAACGAGATTGAATGAGGTATCGGGATACCGACGATCGAATCTCGGGCAAGTATCGTACCGATAGACAAAGGGAATTGAATACGGGATTGATTGAATCCTCGACATCGTGGTTCATCTTATGAGATCATCGTGGAACATGTGGGAGCCAACATGGGTATCCAGATCCTGCTGTTGGTTATTGGCCGGAGAGTTGTCTCGGTCATGTCTGCATGGTTCCCGAACCCGTAGGGTCTACACACTTAAGGTTCGGTGACGCTAGGGTTGTAGAGATATTAGTATGCGGTACACCGAAAGTTGTTCGGAGTCCCGGATGAGATCCCGGACGTCACGAGAAGTTCCGGAATGGTCCGGAGGTAAAGATTTATATATAGGAAGTCCAGTTTCGGCTACTGGGAGAGTTTCGGGAGTCATCGGTATTGTACCGGGACCACCGGAAGATCCTGAGACCGTCGCGCCAGGTGTCTTCCAGTTATTCGCTGTTTTTGCCATGTCATTTGCTTGCGTTTTGCATCTTGTCATGTCATCATATGCATTGCATCATCTTGTTTTCAAAACTTGCATTCGCCCGGGTCTCCTAGCTCCGTCCGTTTTCCGTTCTGAGCCCAGACACACTTGCACGCGCCCGCGGCACATCCGAAATATTATTTTATAAGTGGCCGGAAAATGTTCTTGGATTGGGTTGAAAGTTGGCATGTGGTCTTATTATAGTGTAGATAGACCGCCTGTAAAGTTTCATCGCATTCGGAGTTCGTTTGATAGCCCAACCGTTAAACTATAGCGACATTATAGTCGGGCACACGTCGGACGTTTTTGGTCTCCGGAAACAGTCGCCGGGTCTCTCCCTCTTCTCTTCTCTCAGCTCGAGCCCTTCTGCTCAGCCCACAAGTTCCAACCGACCCCTCGCGTGCGTGTCCGAAACTTCGCCGGACCCGACCCGGACAGTTGTCACCGTTGGGTCCGGATCATCCCCAAACATCTACAAAACGTCTTTGTTTTGTTAATTGGACTTCCTAACATATTTTTTTCCGTCCATCCGATTACGATCGGAGGGACGAGATAGCCCCTAGACTAACCGACCCGCTATATATACTAGTCTAAACCGAGACCAAATCCCTAATTTCTAGGGATCCTACCTAGCGCCGCCGCCACTCCCTTTGTTTTCAGCGCCGAACCAACCAGCTTCGTCCTCCCAGATCCCCTCCTCCCTCAATTTGCGCCGCCGTCCAACCGTTTCCTTCCACCAGCGCCTGCCTCCTGCTCCCTGCTCCACTGTCCATCGCCCGAGCAAACTGGAGGCCTCCCATGCACACCCCGTAGCTGCATGCCTCCTCGCCTGAAGTCCTGCTCGCCGTCGTTTCTTCATCACTGGCTCCAGTCGCCTCTCGGGCGACCCTGTACCACCACCAGGCTGCACCTCTCCTTCCCTTCTTCCCCTATGGTTTTCTCTCCTTCCCCTTTGATCTCTCTCACGATCTCCCTCTCTCCCTGTACTTCATCGCTGCAGGAACAACAGCCTGCCTTGACTCCTCGTTTGTGGATTCCGTTCGCCCTCGCTCCATTTCCGCGTGATCCGGCGTGGTCCGAACTGAAAGACACCTTGCTACCATTACAACTACTATCATATTACTTTGCTACTAAATACCTTGCTGCAGATATTAAGTTTCCAGGTGTGGTTGAATTGACAACTCAGCTGCTAATGCTTGAGAATATTCTTTGGCTCCCCTTGTGTCGAATCAATAAATTTGGGTTGAATACTCTACCCTCGAAAACTGTTGCGATCCCCTATACTTGTGGGTTATCACTCCACTATCCACATGATGGCCATCGACGATCTTCGGCATGACATTAAAAACCTTCAGCCATAGGCCAAATTGCGGCTGGACCCGAAGAAAGGCCTCACAAATGGTGATGAAGGCCGAGATGTGAAGAAAATAGTTCGGAGGTAGGTCGTGGAAGTTGAGCCCGTAGTAGAACATAAACCCTTGAATGAACGGGTGGAGTGGGAAACTCAGTCCCCGGATAAAGTGGGGAATGAACACAACCCGTTCGCCAGCACGGGGCGTCGACACGACCTGGCCCTCCTCAGGGGCTTCAGGTCCTTGATGTCCTTGGTGAGACACGAGGCCTCCCACTTGCCCTTCGCTCTAGATCCGGCCATTGACGAACTCGACTTCACTGGAAGTTGGATTGGACCGCTCGAGCTCTATAGATTGGGAAAGGCTATGGCGAAAGGAGGAACAAGGCGTACAGGGATAACTGTGGCTGGTCTCTTTTATAAGCAGTTGTGATACTAAGAGCCCTCTAAATGCGTTGCGAACCTCGCCTCTTCCCGATATACTCGTGGCATTATGCACGAGTAGGATATTGTGAATCATTGATCAAATCCCTTAAAAAGAGGGACACGATCTCCACTCCAATGGGACGTACCTTTGTTGTAGCGCCCTGAGACCGTCGCGCCAGGTGTCTTCCAGTTATTCGCTGTCGTTGCCATGTCATTCGCTTGCGTTTTGCATCTTGTCATGTCATCATATGCATTGCATCATCTTGTTTTCAAAACTTGCATTCGCCCGGGTCTCCTAGCTCCATCCGTTTTCCGTTCTGAGCCCAGACACACTTGCACATGCCCGCGGCACATCTGAAATATTATTTTATAAGTGGCCGGAAAATGTTCTTGAATTGGGTCGGACTGTTGGGCCGCACTGTATCCGGACCGAAGACCTTTTGTGCCTTGGTGTGTACTCCAAGTCAAGATGGAAGATTTCGCGTTCCCTTAATGTAATTGACTATATGTAAACCCTAGTATCCCTGGTGTCTATATAAACCAGAGGGTTTAGTCCGTAGAGATAAAGAGAAAACAATCGCCATCCTACTCATTTAGGGTTTAGTTCATTCGATCTTATGGTAGATCAACTCTGTAATCCCCATATACACAAGCAATATAATTAAGAAGGATCTAGGGTTTTACCTCCTAGAGAGGGCCCGAACCTGGGTAAATATCGTGTCCCGCGTCCCTTGTTCCCCATCGATCCAAGATCCACACTCCAGGACCTCCTACCTGAGATCTGCCGGTTTTGACATTGGCACATACTACTCGGGAGTGCCGACTCCTGAAGCAAGAGATGCGGCAAGATTCCTTTGGGGACAAGGATGAAGACGATGATGATGATGGAGGCAAGGGTACTTCTAGGCACCCTAACGTCGAGAAAGTCTTGATAACCTTCGCCGATGTCGAAAGCAAGAGTCACCTCATGGTTATCAACTGAGAGGTCAACATGGTGGTTCTGACTGCCCCCAAATTCCTCGACTGGTCCAAGACACCAGTGACATGAGCGGCAGGCTTTGGTGGTTGACCCGGTCATTGGAGGAGCCCGATTGCGCAAAGTCCTAATGAACGGCAGCAGCGGGCTCAACATCATTTATGCTGACACATTGGAGGCAATGGGCATCCCGATGTTCCACCTTAGCAAGAGTAACATGCAGTTCCACAGGGTAATCCCCGGGAAGAAAGCAAAATCACTCGGACAGATCGCCCTCGACGTCATATTCGACAAAGAGAAGAACTTCTGGAAGGAATGGCTAACTTTTGAGGTAGTAGACTTCCGAAGTGCTTACCACGATATCTTGGATAGGCCTGCCTACGTACGTTTCATGGCCCGTCCATGTTACGTCTATCTTAAGCTTAAGATGCTAGGGCCGAAGGGCGTGATCACTATCACGGGAAATCGGAAGTTGGCCAAAGAATGTCTCCAGAAGGGCTCCCAGATCGCTGATGATTAGATGGCAATGGCCGAGTTAGATGAGTACAAGAAAGCAGTGGATTCAAGTGACCTGCTAAAGTCCAAAAAGCTGACTGTGGATTCCGCTTTCCAGTCGGTAGGAGAGACGAATCCAGTGCACATTCATCCCGAGGATCCAAATGCCGCCCCAACCAACATCTCCACCACCCTTGACAACAAATAGGAAGGCGAGCTCATCTAGTTCTTTCATGAGAACTAGGAAATTTTCGCATGGAAGCCTTCTGACATGCTGGGTATTCCCAGGGAACTGGCTGAGCATAGACTCCGTGTCAACTCAAAGATGAAGCCTGTCAAAGAGCACCTTCAATGATCTTCCACAGAGAAGCGTAAGGCAATCGGCGAGGAGATAGCACGGCTCTTAGCCGCCGAATTCATTCAAGAGGTATACCACTCCGAGTGGCTCGCCAACATCGTCATGGTGCCGAAGAAGAATAACTCCCTCTGGATGTGCATCGATTTTAAGCACATCAATTGGACCTTCCCAAAGGATCACTTCCCTCTCCCTCGCATAGATCAGACAATAGATTCTACTGCCGGGTATGAGCGGTTATCATTTCTGGATGCGTACTCCGGGTACCACCAGATCGGAATGTACGGTCCTTATGAAATAAAAACTACGTTCATCACCCCATTCGGGTGTTTTTGCTATATCACTATGCCATTCAGGTTGAAAAATGCTAGGGCCACGTTTCAGTACATGATTCATAAGTGCTTACAGAGGCAGATCAGTCAGAACGTGGAGGCTTATATGGATGACATCGTTGTCAAGTACAGGAAAGGTTCCGACCTCCTAATTGACCTGGCCGAGACCTTCGTGAACTTACGCACTTTTGGCATCAAGATCAACCCGGCTAAGTGTACGTTTGGGGTCCCTGCCGGCAAGTTACTCGGTTTCCTCATTTCCGAAGGTGGGATTGATGCAAACCCTGAGAAGATCAGAGCAATAGTCTGAATGAAGCAACCCCAACGTCTCCATGATGTACAACGACTCACAGGCTGTTTGGCAACCCTGAGTAGGTTCATCTCAAGACTCGGTGAGAAAGCCCTGCCGCTTTACCAATTAATGAAGAAGTCAGACAGGTTCGAGTGGACTCTCAAAGCGCCGGCTGCATTCCAAGAACTCAAAGCCCTGCTTTCCACCCAACCGGTGCTAGCTGCTTCGAGCAGCAAAGAGCCACTGCTCTTATACATCGAGGCTACGAGCCAAGTCGTTAGCACGTTATTCACTATGGAGCGGGAAGAGCAAGGCAAGACCTTCAAGATCCAACGACCATTCTACTACATCTCCGAAGTCCTGAACCCTTCCAAGCAAAGGTATCCACATTATCAGAAGCTAGTATATGGGATCTATCTGACTGCGAAGAAGGTGGCACATTACCTCCAAGAGCACCCGATCATGGTGATAAGTGACACCCCTCTGTATGAGATTATGAACAACAGAGTGAAGGAAATATGCCCTAGAGGCAATAATAATGTTATTTATATTTCCTTATATCATGATAAATGTTTATTATTCATGATAGAATTGTATTAATCGGAAACTTAGTACATGTGTGAATACATAGACAAACAGAATGTCACTAGTATGACTCTACTTGACTAGCTCGTTGAATCAATGATGGTTATGTTTCCTAACCATAGACATGAGTTGTCATTTGATTAATGAGATCACATCATTAGAGGATGATGTGATTGACTTGACCCATCCGTTAGCTTAGCACGATGATCGTTTAGTTTGTTGCTATTACTTTCTTCATGACTTATACATGTTCCTATGACTATGAGATTATGCAACTCCCGAGTACCGGAGGAACACTTTGTGTGCTACCAAACGTCACAACATAACTGGGTGATTATAAAGGTGCTCTACAGGTCTCTCCGATGGTGCTTGTTGAGTTGGCATAGATCGAGATTACAACTTGTCACTCCGATTGTCGGAGAGGTATGTCTGGGCCCTCTCGGTAATGCACATCACTATAAGCCTTGCAAGCAATGTGACTAATGATTTAGTTACGGGATGATGCATTACAGAACGAGTAAAGAGACTTGCCGATAACGAGATTGAACTAGGTATTGAGATACCGACGATCGAATCTCAGGCAAGTAACATACCAATGACAAAAGGAACAACGTATGTTGTTATGCGGTTTGACCGATAAAGATCTTCGTAGAATATGTAGGAACCAATATGAGCATCCAGGTTCCGCTATTGATTATTGACCGGAGACGAGTCTCGGTCATGTCTACATAGTTCTCGAACCCGTAGGGTCCGCACGCTTAACGTTTGGTGACGATTGGTATTATGAGTTTATGTGTTTTGATGTACCGAAGGTAGTTTGGAGTCCTGGATGAGATCGGGGACATTATGAGGAGTCTCGAAATGGTCGAGACGTAAAGATTGATATATTGGACGACTATATTCAGACATCGGAAAGGTTCCGAGTGATTCGGGTATTTTTCGGAGTACCGGAGAGTTACGGGAATTCACCCGGAGGGTCAATGGGCCTTTGTGGGCTTTAGTGGAAATAGAGGGCAGCAAGGAAGTGTGAGGTGCGCCCCCTAGGCCCAAACCGAATTGGTTTAGGGCTTTGGGGGCCGGGCCCCTCTTTCCTTCTCCTCTCCTCCTCTTTCCTTCCCCTCCTAGTTGGACTAGGAAAGGGGGAACCTACTCCTAGTAGGAGTAGGATTCCCCCCTTGGGCGCACCCTATGAGGCCCCCGGCCCCCTCCCCTTGCTCCTTTATATACGGGGCAGGGGAGCACCCTAGGACACACAAGTTGATTGTTCCAAGCCGTGTGCGGTGCCCCCCTCCACCATAATCCACCTCGATCATATCGTAGCGGTGCTTAGGCGAAGCCCTGCGTCGATAGCAACATCATCACCGTCATCATGCCGTCGTGCTGACGGCACTCTCCTGTGAAGATCTGGTGGATCGGAGTTCGTGGGACGTCATCGAGCTGAACATGTGCTGAACTCGGAGGTGCCATACGTTTGGTACTTGGATCGGTCGGATCATGAAGACGTACGACTACATCAACCGCGTTCTCATAACGCTTCCGCTTACGGTCTACGAGGGTACATAGACGATACTCTCCTCTCTTGTTGCTATGCATCACCATGATCTTGCGTGTGTGTAGGAAATTTTTGAAATTACTACGTTCCCCAACAGTGGAATCCGAGCCAGGTTTATGCGTAGATGTCATATGCACGAGTAGAACACAAAGGAGTTGTGGGCGTGGGTATATACATATTGCTTGCTGTCACTAGTTGATTCTTGATTCAACGACATTGTTGGATGAAGCGGCCCAGACCGACATTACGCATACGCTTACGCGAGACTGGTTCTACTGACGTGCTTCGCACACAGGTGGCTAGTGGGTGTCTGTTTCTCCAGCTTTAGTTGAATCGGATTCAATGAACAGGGTTCTTTCTGAAGATCAAAAAACAGTCACTATACCGCGTTGTGGTTTTTTATGCGTAGGTAAGAACGGTTCTGCTCAGCCTGTAGCAGCCACGTAAAACTTGCAACAACAAAGTAGAGGACGTCTAACTTGTTTCTGCAGGGCATGTTGTGATGTGATATGGCCAAGACGTGATGAGATATAAATTGTTGTATGAGATGATCATGTTTTGTTAAAGTTATCGTCCACTGGCAGAAGCCTTATGGTTGTCTCTTTATTGCATAAGATGCAAGCACAATACAATTGCTTTACTTTATCGCTATGCAATAGCAATAGTTGCAAGAGCAATAGTTGGCGAGACAACCATATGATGACACATTGATAGAGATCAAGATGATGGAGATCATGGTGTCATGCCGGTAACGATAGAGATCATAACGGTACTTTGGAGATGGAGATCAAAGGCGCAAGATGATCATGGCCATATCATGTCACATATTTTGATTGCATGTGATGTTTATCCTTTATCCATCTTATTTTGCTTAATTCGGCAGTAGAATTATAAGATGATTGAGGGAGTCCTAGATTAGGGGGTCTACGGACAGCCGGATTATATCCTTTGGCCGGACTGTTGGACTATGAAGATACGAGATTGAAGACTTCGTCCCGTGTCCGGATGGGACTCTACTTGGCGTGGAAGGCAAGCTAGGCAATACGGATATGTATATCTCCTTCTTTGTAACCGACCTTGTGTAACCCTAGCCCCCTCCGGTGTCTATATAAACCAGAGGGTTTTAGTCCATAGGACAACATACAATCATACCATAGGCTAGCTTCTAGGGTTTAGCCTCTTTGATCTCGTGGTAGATCAACTCTTGTAATACTCATATCATCAAGAACAATCAAGCAGGAGGTAGGGTATTACCTCCATCAAGAGGGCCCGAACCTGGGTAAACATCGTGTCCCCTGCCTCCTGTTACCATCCGCCTTAGACGCACAGTTTGGGACCCCCTACCCGAGATCCGCTGGTTTTGACACCGACATTGGTGCTTTCATTGAGAGTTCCACTGTGTCATCACCATAAGGCTTGATGGCTCCTTCGATCATCGCTAGCGATGCGGTCCAGGGTGAGGCTTTCCTCCCCGGACAGATCTTCGTATTCGGCGGCTTCGCACTGCGGGCCAATTCGCTTGGCCATCTGGAGCAGATCAAAAGCTACGCCCCTGGCCATCAGGTCAGATTTGGAAACTTGAACTACACGGCCGATATTCGCGGAGACTTGATCTTCGACGGATTCGAGCCCATGCCGGACGCGCCGCATAGTCGCGACGAGCAAGACGTAACTCTGCCGTCGGACAGTGTTCAGGAGATCACATCCGCAGCTACTCCGGCCGTTAATCCGGAGCAAATCGCGCCATCCGAGAGCGGAGGGATAGACCCTGCCATGGAGGCCGCGCTCTCAGTGGCGATAGAGCCAGATACTGACTTCACCCCTTTTGAGATCCGCATCGTCGAACCACTGGATTTATCCCCAACCACGGACTCCGAGCTGCCTACATCCATGCCTGTCGAATCTGACGGGGAGCCAATCATGGAGTTCACCTCCACCGATATCTTTCAGCACTCACCTTTCGGAGATGTGCTGAATTATTAAGGTCTCTCTCTTCCTGTCAGGAGAACCTTGGCCGAACTATGTCCGGCCAGAATGGGATGCGGACGACGAAGAAATTCGCTGCCCACCCACCACCCACTTAGTAGCCACTGTCGACGACTTAACTGACATGCTCGACTTCGACTCCGAAGACATCGATGGTATGGACGACGATGCAGGAGACGAACAGGAACCACCGCCCATAGGGCGCTGGACCGCCACTTCATCACATGACGTATACATGGTGGATACACCCAGAGAGGGAAATGGCAAAGAGACAGCGGAGGATTCCCCCTCCAAGCAACCCAGGCACCAACGTCAGCGGCGTCGCTCTAAGTCCCCCCATAGCAAAAACAGCGATAACAGCGGAAGAGGAAATAACAGTCCAGTCGACTCTAGAAGAAACAACGACTACACCACCCCGGTGGCAGAGCACGATCAAGATGCAAACTACAAACATAGTACGGATCCAATGTCCGACCATGACGATGCCAAGGATAAGCTTCATCAAACCCCGTCTGGGGAAGAAAACGTTCCAGACGAAGATGCACACATCATCCTGGAAACGCACTTGGAGCAAGAAAACCTCCGTAGAAGGCTTATTGCCACAACGAGGAGCCTGAAGAAACAGAAGCAAAGGCTCAAGGTCGCACAAGATACGCTTAACAACAAGTGAAACAAAGTAACAAAGTATGGTGGAAGTTACCATAAAAATAGCTATCCAAAGCGCAAGATATTACCGGAATTCAACGATGAGGCCTTAGAGCCCATACAGCCGAAGAGTGATACGGCCAACTAGCCGGATCCACCACCTTGTGAACGCGATAGAACGGCTAACAAAGTTGCGCATAAGTCAACACACGATCTACGTGAGAACTTGCGTCAAAAATCCGGCGCGACCAGATCTATCTATGCATCTAGGAAACGCGCTATGGTACAAAACCAACACCGAATACTACAACCGTCCGAACACCATGGCGCATCCCAATACAGGGGTGCCGCACACCCCTTATGTTTCACTGATGAGGTGCTGGATCACGAATTCCCAGAGGGATTCAAACCGGTGAACATAGAGGCGTTCGACGGAACCACAGACCCCGGAGTCTAGATAGACGACTTCATCCTCCATATTCATATGGCTCATGGAGACGATCTCCATGCCATTAAATACTTGCCCCCTCAAGCTTAAAGGGCCAGCTCGGCACTGGCTGAAAAGCCTCCCCGAAAACTCAATTGGAAGTTGGGAGGAGCTCGAGGACGCTTTTCGCGCCAATTTTCAAGGGACTTATGTCCGACCTCCGGATGCAGACGATTTAAGTCATATAATCCAACAGTCCGGAGAGTCCGCCCGAAAGCTTTGGAACAGGTTCCTCACCAAGAAGAACCAAATCGTCGACTGTCCGGATGCCGAAGCCTTAGCAGCCTTTAAACACAGCATCCGAGACGAATGGCTCGCCAGACACCTCGGTCAAGAAAAACCGAGAGCAATGGCAGCCCTAACAAGCCTCATGACCCGCTTTTGTGTGGGCGAGGACAGCTGGTTGGCTCGTAACAGCACCAGCGACCCAAGCACATCCGAAGTCAGGGATGGCAATGGTAAACCACGACGCAACAAAAACAAGCGTCGAAATAAAGAAGGTAGCCCAGATAATAAGGCGGTAAACGCCGGATTCAGGGGCTCCCGACCAGGTCAGCGGAAAAAGCCTTTCAAAGGCAGCAGAGAAGGACAATCTGGCCTAAACAAAATTCTTGACAAACTCTGCCATATTCATGGCACCCCAGACAAACCTGCAAATCATACCCATAGAGAATGTTGGGTCTTCAAGCAGGCCGGTAAGCTAAACGCCGAACACAAAGGGGAAGAGACACCAAGCGAAGACGAGGATGAGCCTCGCCAGCAAAGCACCGAAGGACAAAAAAGTTCCCACCAGAGGTTAAAACAGTAAACGTGGTCCATGTGACAAAGAGGAGAAGCAAGCATGCACTCCGAGGCACATGCGCCATAGAGCCCGCCACCCCTAGGTTCAACCCCTGGTTGGCCTACCCGATCACTTTTGATCATAGTGATCACGAGACAAATATCTGGCACGAAGGACTGATGGCCTTGGTGTTAGACCCAATAATAAATGGGTACCATTTCACACGAGTCCTCAAGGACGGTGGCAGTGATCTAAATCTGATATATCAGGACACAGTCCGCAAAATGGGGATAGACCCGACACAAGTAAGCCACAGTAATACTACCTTCAAGGGAGTAATACCAGGCCAAGAGGCCCGCTGTACAGCCTATCTACTACTAGAGGTGGTATTCGGTTCTCCTGATAACTTCAGAAGTGAAAGGTTAACTTTTCACATTGCCCCATTCCGAAGTAGCTATCAAGCACTACTCGGAAGAACGACTTTCGCTCGTTTTAACGCAATACCGCATTATGCTTTTCTCAAGCTCAAGATGCCCGGTCCATGTGGCATCATCTCAGTTAGCGGAAATACCAAACATTTTTTGTGAACGGAAGAGGACGCGGCGGCTCTAACAGCCGCGAACTAGACGGCCTCACCAACTAGAAAAAATGGCAGGTCGTCAAGACCACGGACACGGTTAGACGAGCCCGGCGTTTCATTACATATACATGAGATGGGTTTGATGATCAAACCCTCATAAACGATACCAGGGGCTTCCCGCGTGTAATCAGGGCCAGCCCGGCTCAACTTGGCTTCTCTTGAATTTTGATAGTTCATTGATAATAACCAACTCTTATTTTTGGCACGGCAACTTTCACCGAAGTTCTTTCCTTTTGCAGATGACAATCATGCTACACCCATCCAGGACACGGCACAACGGAGACACAGGCGCAGACGTGCAACAGGGACCCGCCCAAAGGTTTCTTTTTAGATTAAGACCCTGCGTAAACCTTTTTTACTGTCTCTTGTTGCTCATATCCTCCGGATACTCCACACAACCAAGAAGGATGCTGGTGTTATTGGCATGTGGCCATGCAAGGATTTTGCATGTACCCGGACACATGGGGTTTCTTATTAAGGGCATTGTTTAGCCCGGTATATGTTATAAAGACCGAACACCTTAGGGAGTGTTCGGCGTCGCGAGTTTGGCCCTATATGCATCAACTCCGAATCATGTCTTTGGTCAAATGTTGGGTTTGCCTGGCTCCCACGTTTTGGTACCTTACGTTCCGTTATATCGGCTAAGGTAGCACTGGGAGAACTACTGCGATTGAGCCCTGGTTCATCCGGATGAGCACCTTAGTAGAGAAAGCCGAAAACTGACGGTCATGATATAGCGAGAGACTGGTCAACCACTCGATGACTCATCGAAATCTTTGGGATTCCTCCGCATTAATGAAGGGACGTTTCCCAGTCATGTACGCACGTGCCCCTTATTCGAACAAGCGCAGAAGTACCAGGGGCTATATAGTAGCCCCACTATCAAACTCCTATGGCTAAGTGAATGTGTTAAAGAAATATAGTCCGATTGCCTCGTTCGCTGCGCTATCACCTCCTTAACGAACCAAGACGTTGGATCAAGTGTGGATATGCATTTTTTGTGAACACCCCCGCATTATATGCGTGGGGGAGGAAGCCGACGACTGCAAACTTTCAGGTTATATACATATATACATAAACGGCCGCACAGGAGGCATCATAGTACTTTTGGGCAAAAGTATAAATACAGCCCTGATAATTCAATAAAACATTGTTTTTACAATGGGAATAAATGCCACTAGAACATAACATTCTTCGAGCACTGAGCCTCTATCGAACGAGCGCCTTCAAGAACTTCTTAAAAGTAGTGCTCGGCAGCCACTCGGCCTACGGCCGAACCCTGTGTCGCAATAGTGGTGGCCTCCATCTCCGCCCAGTATGTCTTGACACAGGCAAAGGCCATCCGCGCACCCTCTATGCACGTCGATCTCTTTACAGCATCGATGTGTGGCACAACACCAAGGAATTGTTGCACTAAACTAAAATAGCTATTCGGTCTTGGCCCTCCCGACCATAGGTGATCCACAACGGACCTCATGGCAAGTCCGGACAACCTACGGAGCTCGGCCCACTCGGCCAATCGCTCATTCAACAGCAGCGGACGGACTAGAGCATGAAACTGTGACCAGAACAGCTTTTCCACTTCGGGACCTTTCTGATCCTTGAAGTACTCGGCCGCACAGCAGCACCTGCAGCCAAATCCATGTCGGCGTCCGCAGAACTCCATAGCCGGTCCAGAGGAGCATACTTCGGATCTCCGAACTTAGTCCGCAACAAGAAGGGCTTCCCAGACACGATATCTGCAGCTTGATTCAGCTCCTCCTTCGTCGCTCTAATTTTGGAGCGGGCTTCCTTGGCAGCCACCAGGGCCTTCTCCAGGTCCGTCGCCTTCGCACGGTTTTCTTCTTCAAGAAGCTGGTAATGGTCAGCGGCATCTTTTAACTCTACAGCCATCTTGGCTATTTTTTCCTTGCTCTCGGAATGCAAGGCCTGTTCGGCCCTTAACTCTCCGACCGCCTTTAGAGCGGCCACATTGCTACTCCTTGCTTGCTCCTTGGCTCGGGCAAGCTCCACCCAAAGGGTCTCCACGATGGCAGCTCCATCTCCAGTCACAACATATTAAAGATACTGGGATCATGCTACTCTTATTATGTGACGATCACCAGAGAAATCACTCACCCTGTGCCTCGTCAAGCCGCTTGTTGACAAGCACGATGTCGCCATCTGCCGCATCAAGTTGCCGCTTTAGCTCGGCAAACCCATTAGTCCGGCCAGCCACCGGAGCTTCAGCCACCTGCAGATAAAGGCGGTCTGGTTATTACCTAGGACTATGATCCTTTGTTTGCCACCGTTTTCGATGACAACCAGAGTCTCAGGGGCTACTATCTGCATAGGGCACACCTAACGTGTGCGGTACTGTTAAAAACATACATCATTTCACGTACCTCGAAGCCTTTCAGCACACTCATAAAGGCTTCATGCAAACCGCTTTCAGCGGATGAAATCCTTTCAATTACCGTACCCATTAGTGTACGATGCGCTTCCGGGACGGCCGCTTGCCCTAGAAGATCCTTCAGTGCGTCCGACCGCACTCTGTACAAACCCTTGCTGTCGCCCTCCTTAGGAGATGGATACTGGGGATACCTGGTAGCCAAAGGGTTATCCTCTGGCCTTAGTGGATCCGGAGATACCCTTCGCGACGACACTTCAAGGTCACCCACTTCATGAGGTGGGGTGTCGAGGGGAGGCGTTTCGCTCTTCATCATCTCCGGAAGATCCCCTAAAGACGAACTCTGTCGAGACGGGCTACGATCCGGACTACAATTTATAAGCACTGGTTATTGTATTCGGAAGTAAGGTAGGATATTTCCACTATTAAGTACTTTTCGACTACTTACAGCTCGGTAGAGGGCTGATCCCCGCACGGACATTGTGCGCAAGAATACCCTCCGAGGCAGGACCCTCTGATGAAGATTTCTTCTCCCGTTTGGAAACCTTAGTTTCCGGATCTTCAGAGGTAGTCCTCTTCCTTCCCCGGGGAGCGAGAATGTCATATTCTTCCCTTTGGTTGTCCTCCCTCGCGGAGGCGCTCATTCCCCCGGTTGGAAGGAGTAGCGAGTGAGGCCCGCTTTCGCCCTCTCTATTCCCCCCATCATCTTCCTTCGAGGGCACTGGATAAGGCGTCGGCTCGAGCATCTTGTCCAGTACCGGATTGTCCAAGCCCTCAGGACGGGGGCTGAACACCTAATCATCATCGCCTTTGTTATCCAGTCCTGGTCAAAGAGAGGCTCTTTAGAATGATGCCATGATAAATAAAAGGATAGCAGGTTCGGCATGGGATTATTTACCTGGGCAGCGGGGCGGTTGTAGCTCAGGCCCATGTCCTCGGTGGTGTTCGAACACTCTATTTGGGGTCCGAAGAATGATTTGTACATATCTTCGTGCGTCATGCCGAGTAAATACTGAATAGCTCGTGGTCCTTCCGGGTTGAATTCCCACAGGCGGAGGGGCTGGCGTTTGCAAGGCTAGACTCGACGAACTAGCATAACTTGCATTACCATAACCAGACTGAAATCTCTCTCAAAGAGATCTCAGATATGGCTTTGCAGTATTGGCACGTCCTTTGCTGGACCCCAGCTCAGCCCCCTGCTGACCCATGACATCAGTTGTGGTGGGGGGCCCGAGCGAAAGGTGGGGGCAGCTACCCACTTGGCACTTCGGGGAGCTGTGACGTAAAACCACTCCCGCTGCCACAATCCGGACGCCTCTGGAAAGGAACCCTCTAGCCATGGAGCGTTAGCGATTTTGCTTATTAAAGCACCTCCGCACGCTGTGTGCTGCCCCTCGATCATCTTCGGCTTCACATCAAAGGTCTTGAGCCACAAGCCAAAGTGAGGGGTAATGCGGAGGAAGGCCTCACATACGACAATAAATGACGAGATGTGAAGAAGGGAATCCGGGGCCGGATCGTGAAAATCCAACCCATAATAGAACATAAGACCCCTAACAAAGGGATCCAGGGCGAGTCCTAGTCCTCGGAGGAAGTGGGAGATGAACACAACGCCCTCGTTGGGTTCGGGAGTAGGGACGACCTGCCCTCAGGCGGGCAGCCTATGAGAAATTTCGGCGGTCAGATATCTGGCCTCTCTCAACTTCTTGATGTCCTTCTCTGTGACGGAGGAAGGCATCCACCGACCTTGAAGGTTGGATCCGGACATAGTTGAAGGTCCGAAGCACTTGACCTGAGCTTTCGGTGTTAGAACTCGAGGCAGGGGAAGGATTCGATTGAGCGCGGGAGGGAAAAAAAGAAAAAGCCTTGTCCCCTTTATAAAGAGGGTGAATATCAGGCGTCCTCCTCGTGGCCGTTTGGGACTTACCTAAGATCTAGGAGTCATACCAACAGGCACGGTTGGGTTACCCACATTTGTATTGATGAGAATCCCGTGATAAGGGGGACACGACCTCTTCTTTGACAAGACGTGTCAAGAAAGCCGTCTCGCGTTATGTGCGGAGCTGGTTAAGAAAAACGGTTCGAATAATGACCGGGCCGTGGCGTGATGTCATGATATCAAAACGTGTCAACAGATTAGATTCATGGAAATATTATTTTCTCTACGGTGGTATGTGGAACTTATTTTGCAGGGTCGGACACTATCCTTGTATTTCAAACTCTTCCATGGTGTATTCGGAGAAGGAACCCGCCTTGCAATGCCGAACACAATATTGCGTGCCGGACTCATCGTCAATGAAGCCTGGTTCAGGGGCTACTGAGGGAGTCCTGGATCAGGGGGTCTCCGGACAGCCGGATTATATCCTTTGGCCGGACTGTTGGACTATGAAGATACGAGATTTAAGACTTCGTCCCGTGTCCGGATGGGACTCTACTTGGCATGGAAGGCAAGCTAGGCAATACGGATATGTATATCTCCTCCTTTGTAACCGACCTTGTGTAACCCTAGCCCCCTCCGGTTTCTATATAAACCAAAGGGTTTTAGTCCATAGGACAACATACAATCATACCATAGGCTAGCTTCTAGGGTTTAGCCTCTTTGATCTCGTGGTAGATCAACTCTTGTAATACTCATATCATCAAGAATGATCAAGCAGGACGTAGGGTATTACCTCCATCAAGAGGGCCCGAACCTGGGTAAACATCGTGTCCCCTGCCTCCTGTTACCATCCGCCTTAGACGCACAGTTCGGGACCCCCTACCCGAGATCCGCCGGTTTTGACACCGACAATGATCTCTCACTAAATTTCAAGGTACGAGTGTTCTCCCTGAGTATGCACCGTTGCCAAAGTTCGTCGTGCCGAGACACCACGTGATGATCGGGTGTGATAAGCTCTACGTTCACATACAACGGGTGCAAGCCAGTTTTGCACACACAGAAATACTCGGGTTAAACTTGACAAGCCTAGCATATGCAGATATGGCCTCAGAACACTGAGACCGAAAGGTCGAGCGTGAATCATACAGTAGATATGATCAACATAGTGATGTTCACCATTGAAAACTAGTCCATTTCACGTGATGATCGGTCATGGTTTAGTTGATTTGGATCACGTGATCACTTAGATGATTAGAGGGATGTCTATCTAAGTGGGAGTTCTTAAATGTGATTAATTGAACTTTAATTTATCATGAACTTAGTCCTGATAGTATTTGCATAACTATGTTGTAGATTAATAGCTCGCGATGTAGCTCCCTGTTTATTTTGATATGTTCCTAGAGAAAACCTAAGTTGAAAGATGTTTGTAGCAATGATGCGGATTGGATCTGTGATCTGAGGATTATCCTCATTGCTGCACAGAAGAATTATGTCCTTGATGCACCGCTAGGTGACAGACCGATTGCAGGAGGAGATGCAGACGTTATTAACGTTTGGCGAGCTCGATATGATGACTACTTGATAGTTTAGTGCACCATGCTTTACGGCTTAGAATCGGGGCTTCAAAGACGTTTTGAACGCCACAGAGCATATGAGATGTTCCAAGAGTTGAAATTAGTATTTTGGACTCAGGCCCATGTCGAAAGGTATGAGACCTTTGACAAGCACTTTGCCTACAAGATGGTGGAGAATAGCTCAGCTAGTGAGCATGTGCTCAGAATGTCTAAGTACTACAATCACTTGAATCAAGTGGGAGTTAATCTTCCAGATAAGATAGTGATTGACAGAGTTCTCTAGTCACTATCACCAAGTTACTAGAACTTCGTGATGAACTATAATATGCAAGGGATAACAGAAACGATTCCCAAGCTTTTCATGATGCTGAAATCGACCAAGGTAGGAATCAAGAAAAGCATCAAGTGTTGATGGTTGACAAGACCACTAGTTTCAAGAAGAAGGGCAAAGGGAAGAAGGGGAACTTCAAGAAGAACGGCAAGCTAGTTGCTTCTCAAGTGAAGAAGCCCAAGTCTAGACGTAAGCCTGAGACTAAGTGCTTCTACTGCAAAGGGACTGGTCACTAGAAGCAGAACCGCCCAAGTATTTGGCGGATAAGAAGGATGGAAAAGTGAACAAAGGCATATTTGATATACATGTTATTGATGTGTACTTTACTAGTGTTTATAGCGACCCCTCAGTATTTGATACTAGTTCAGTTGCTAAAGATTAGTAACTCGAAACAGGAGTTGCAGAATGAACAGAGACTAGTTAAGGGTGAAGTGAGGATGTGTGTTGGAAGTGGTTCCAAGATTGATTTGATCATCACCACACACTCCCTATACTTTCGGGATTAGTGTTGAACCTAAATAAATGTTATTTGGTGTTTGTGTTAAGCATGAATATGATTTGATCATGTTTATTGCAATACGATTATTCATTTAAAGTCAGAGAATAATTGTTGTTTTGTTTACATGAATAAAACCTTCAATGGTCATACACCCAAGGTGAATGGTTTATTGAATCTCGATCATAGTGATACACATATTCATAATATTGAAGCCAAAAGATGCAAAGTTAATAATGATAGTGCAACTTATTTGTGGCACTGCCGTTTAGGTCATATTGGTGTAAAGCGCATGAAGAAAATCCATGCTGATGGGCTTTTGGAATCACTTGATTATGAATCAGTTGATGCTTGAGAACCATGCCTCATGGGCAAGATGACCGATACTCCGTTCTCCGGAACAATGGAGCGAGCAACAGACTTGTTGGAAATAATACATACTGATGTATGCAGTCCAATGAGTGTTGAGGCTCGCGGCAGGTGTTGTTATTTTCTGACCTTCATAGATGATTTGAGTAAGATATGGGCATATCTTCTTGATGAAACATAAGTCTGAAACATTTGAAAAGTTCAAATAATTTCAGAGTGAAGTGGAAAATCATCGTAACAAGAAAATAAAGTTTCTACGATCTGATCATGGAGGAGAATATTTGAGTTACGAGTTTGGTCTTCATTTGAAACAATGCGGAATAGTTTCGCAACTCACGTCACCTGGAACACCACAGCGTAATGGTGTGTCCGAACATCATAATTGTACTTTATTAGATATGGTGCAATATATGATGTTTCTTACCGATTTACCACTATCGTTTCGGGGTTATGCATTAGAGATAGCTGCATTCACGTTAAATAGGGCACCATATAAATCCGTTGAGACGACACCATATGAACTATAGTTTGGCAAGAAACCAAAGTTGTAATTTCTTAAAGTTTGGGGTTGCGATGCTTATGTGAAAAAGTTTCATCCTGATAAGATCAAACCCAAATCGGAGAAATGTGTCTTCATATGATACCCAAAGGAGACAGTTGGGTACACCTTCTATCACAGATCGAAGGCAAGACATTCGTTGCTAAGAATGGATCCTTTCTAGAAAATGAGTTTCTCTCGAAAGAAGTGAGTGGGAGGAAAGTAGAACTTGATGAGGTAACAGTACCTGCTCGGCTGCTCCCTTATTGGAAAGTAGTTCATCACAGAAATCTGTTCCTATGATTCCTACACCAATTAGTGAGGAAGCTAATGATGAAGATCATGTAACTTCAGATCAAGTTATACCGAACCTCGTAGGTCAACCAGAGTGAGATCCGCACTAGAGTGGTATGGTAATCCTATTCTGGATGTCATGTTACTTGACCATGACGAACCTACAAACTATGAGGAAGCGATGATGAGCCCAGATTCCGCGAAATGTCTTGAGGCCATGAAATCTGAGATGGGATCCATGTATGAGAACAAAGTATGGACTTTGATTGACTTGCCCGATGATCGGCGAGTCATTAAGAATAAATGGATCTTCAAGAGGAAGACAAACGCTGATAGTAGTGTTACTATCTAAAAAGCTCGAATTATCGCAAAATGTTTTCGACAAGTTCAAGGTGTTGACCACGATGAGATTTTCTCACTCGTATCAATGCTTAAAAGTCTGTCCGAATCATGTTAGCAGTTGCCGCATTTTATGAAACCTGGCAAATGGATGTCAAAACTGTATTCCTTCATGGATTTCTTAAAAGAAGAGTTGTATATGATGCAACCAGAAGGTTTTGTCGATCCTAAAGGTGCTAACAAAGTGAGCAAGCTCCAGCGATCCATCTATGGACTGGTGCAAGCATCTCGGAGTTGGAATATATGCTTTGATAAAGTGATCAAATCATATGGTTTTATACAGACTTGCGGTGAAGCCTGTTTTTACAAGAGTGAGTGGGAGCACTACAACATTTCTGATAAGTATATGTGAATGACATATTGTTGATCCGAAATAATGTAGAATTTTCTGGAAAGCATAAATGAGTGTTTGAAAAGAGTTTTTCAAAGAAAGACCTCGATGAAGCTACTTACACATTGTGCATCAAGATCTATAGAGATAGATCAAGACGCTTGATAAGTTTTTTCAATGAGTACATACCTTGACAAGATTTTGAAGTAGTTCAAAATGGAACAGTCAAAGAAGGAATTCTTGCATGTGTTGCAAGGTGTGAAGTTGAGTAAAGACTCAAAACCCGACCACAGCAGAAAAATAGGAAGATAATGAAAAATCATTCCCTATGCCTCAGTCATACGTTCTATAAACTATGCTATGCTGTTTACCAGTCCTATTGTATACCTTAGCATCTTTCTGGCAAGGGAGTACAAGAGTGATCTAGGAGTAGATCACTGGACATCGATCAAAATTATCCTTAGAGGACTAAGGAAATATTTCTCGGTTATGGAGGTGATAAAAGAGTTCGTCGTAAAGAGTTACGTCGATGCAAGATTTTTACATCAATCCAGATGACTCTAAGTCTCGATCTGGATACATATTGAAAGTAGGACCAATTAGCTAGAGTAGCTCCGTGCAGAGCATTGTAGACATAGAAATTTGCGAAATACATATGGATCTGAATGTTGCAGACCCGTAGACTAAAATTCTCTCACAAGCAAAACATGATCACTCTTTGGGTGTTAATCACATACTGATGTGAACTAGATTATTGACTCTAGTAAACCCTTTGGGTATTAGTCACATGGAGATGTGAACTAATCACATAAAGATGTGAACTAGATTATTGACTCTAGTGCAAGTGGGAGACTGAAGGAAATATGCCCTAGAGGCAATAATAATATTATTTATATTTCCTTATATCATGATAAATGTTTATTATTCATGCTAGAATTGTATTAATCGGAAACTCAGTACATGTGTGAATACATAGACAAACAGAATGTCACTAGTATGCCTCTACTTGACTAGCTCGTTGAATCAATGATGGTTATGTTTCCTAACCATATACATGAGTTTTCATTTGATTAACGGGATCACATCATTAGAGAATGATGTGATTGACTTGACCCATCCATTAGCTTAGCATGATGATCGTTTAGTTTGTTGCTATTGCTTTCTTCATGACTTATACATATTCCTATGACTTTGAGATTATGCAACTCCCGAGTACCGGATGAACACTTTGTGTGCTACCAAATGTCACAACGTAACTGGGTGATTATAAAGGTACTCTACAGGTGTCTCCGATGGTGCTTGTTGAGTTGGCATAGATCGAGATTAGGATTTGTCACTCCGATTATCGGAGAGGTATCTCTGGGCCCTCTCGGTAATGCACATCACTATAAGCCTTGCAAGCAATGTGACTAATGAGTTAGTTACGGGATGATGCATTACGGAACGAGTAAAGAGACTTTCCGGTAACGAGATTGAACTAGGTATTGAGATACCGACTATCGAATCTCAGGCAAGTAACATACCGATGACAAAAGGAACAACGTATGTTGTTATGCCGTTTGACCGATAAAGATCTTCGTAGAATATGTAGGAACCAATATGAGCATCCAGGTTCCGCTATTGGTTATTGACCGGAGACGAGTCTCGGTCATGTCTACATAGTTCTCGAACCCGTAGGGTCCGCATGCTTAACGTTCGGTGACGATCGGTATTATGAGTTTATGTGTTTTTATGTACCGAAGGTAGCTCGGAGTCCCGGATGAGATCGGGGACATGACGAGGAGTCTCGAAATGGTCGAGACATAAAGATCGATATATTGGACGACTATATTCGGGCATCGGAAAGGTTCCGAGTGATTCAGGTATTTTTCGGAGTACTGGAGAGTTACGGGAATTCACCGGGAGGGTCAATGGGCCTTCGTGGGCTTTAGTGGAAATAGAGGGCAGCAAGGAAGTGTGAGGTGCACCCCCCTAGGCCCAAACTGAACTGGTTTAGGGCTTTGGGGGCCGGCCCCCTCTTTCCTTCTCCTCTCCTCCTCTTTCCTTCCCCTCCTAGTTGGACTAGGAAAGGGGGAACCTACTCCTAGTAGGAGTAGGATTCCCCCCTTGGGGCGCACCCTATGAGGCCACCGCCCCCTCCCCTTGCTCCTTTATATACGGGGGCAGGGGGGTACCCGAGGACACACAAGTTGGTTGTTCCAAGCCATGTGCGGTGCCCCCCTTCACCATAATCCACCTCGATCATATCGTAGCGGTGCTTAGGCGAAGCCCTGCGTCGATAGCAACATCATCACCGTCATCATGCCATCATGATGATGGAACTCTCCTGTGAAGCTCTGCTAGATCAGAGTTCTTGGGACGTCATCGAGCTGAACGTGTGCTGAACTGGGAGGTGCCATACGTTCGGTATTTGGATTGGTCGGATCGTGAAGACGTACGACTGCATCAACCGCCTTCTCATAACGCTTCCGCTTACGGTCTATGAGGGTACATGGACGATACTCTCCTCTCTCGTTGCTATGCATCACCATGGTCTTGCGTGTGCGTAGGAAATTTTTGAAATTACTACGCTCCCCAACACAGAGATGCCACGAGTCGAGTAGCAAAGTGGGCCATCGAGCTCCTTCTGCTTGATATCAAGTTCGAAGCGAAAGCCATCAAGTCATAGGCCGTAGTGGATTTTCTCGCCGAGTGTATCAAACAAGAGAAACCCGTCCCGAGTCTCCCTGAGAATTGGACGATGTTCTTCGACGACTCCAAAATGCTCCACGGTTCCGGGGCCAGAGTGGTTTTGATGTCCCATAAAGGCGAATGACTCATCTATGTGCTTCAGATTCACTTTGACTCCTCCAACAATGAAGCCGAGTATGAAGCTCTCTTGTATGGGATGTGGATGGCAATTTCCCTAGGTATTCACTGAATGATGGGTCTACAGCGACTGTGACCTAGTGGTAAACCAAGTCATGAAGGAATGGCATATCCGTAGTCCAGCGATGACTGGCTATTGCAATGCCGTCAGAAAGCTAGAGAAACACTTTTAGGGATTGGAGCTCCATCACGTTCCATGAATTAAGAGCCAAGCAGTTGATGATCTGGCCAAGATGTGCTCCACTCGGAAGACGGTACCCAAGAATGTGTTCCTAGAACACCTGCACTCGCCCATGATCAAGGAAGACCCTTTCATGGAAGAACCCTCGCAACCAACTGGTCCCTCCAATCCGACTGAAGTGGACACCCTGCGGTGATCGACCTGGTCCAAGAGATCCTTGTTATCACCCCTGAGTGGACTGAACCATATCTGGCGTATCTGCTCATGCAGGAGCTCCCAGAAGATGAAGCTGAGGCTTGTCAGATCGTCCATCGATCTAAAGCCTTCACTGTCATGGGAGATTAGTTGTATAAGAAAAGCACCACCGGGATCACTCAACGATGCATATCACCGGAGGAAGGGTAGCAAATACTGCAAGAGATTCACTCGGGAACATGTGGGCACTATGCATCCTCACGGACACTGGTTGCCAAAGTGTTCAGAGCTAGGTTCTATTGGCCTCGTGCCAACGAGGCTGCCCGAGATATAGTAGATCAGTGTGTCGGGTGCCAATTCTACGTGAATCAGTCGCACGAGCCGGCGTCCGTTGTGAAGACTATCCCCCTCACTTGGTCGTTCGCCGTCTAGGGACTCGACATGGTCGGCCCACTCTGTACCGGGGAGAGTGGTTTCACGCACCTGTTGGTGGCGGTCGATAAATTCACCAAGTTGATCGAAGCAAAGCCAATAAAGAAGTTGGACTCAGCCACCGATATTCAGTTCATCAAGGAGATAATCTTCAGATTCAGAGTCCCCAACAGCATCATCACCGACACCGGATCTAACTTCGAATCGAATGAGTTCCGTGAGTTTTGCTACACCCAAGGCAGTCAGGTCGATTATGCCTCTGTGATGCACCCACAGTCGAATGGGAATGTCGAGCGGGCGAATGGACTGATACTCCAAGGGTTGAAGCCTCACCTCATGCACAACCTAACGCACATAGCAGGGGCCTGGGTAACTGAGCTACCATTGGTCCTGTGGGGCATGCAGACGACCTCGAATCGGTCCACCAATCGCACTCCATTCTTCATGGTGTGTGGGTCGGAAGCAGTTTTACCAAGTGACTTACTTCACAATTCTCCCCGAGTGGATCATTACTCGGAAGCCAAAGGAGAAGAAGCAAGTCAGGATGACCTCGACCTCTTGGAGGAGGAGCGTGAGATGGCGCTTATAAGATTAACGTTGCACCAACAAGACATGCGCCGCTACCACGACATGCATGTCACAGGGCACGCTTTTCAGGAAGGAGACCCGGTCCTCCGAGTGGATCAATATAAGCCGCACAAACTGGCACCCCCTTGGGAAGGGCCATTCGCCATTTCGAAGGTCTTGCATAATGGAGCATACAGACTATACAACTTTTCCAAAGAAACGGAAGAGCCCAGAGGATGGAACACGGACCTGCTCCACAAGTTTTATACTTAAAATAAAATTTATCCTCTGTAATAGTTAGTCCGAATGAACTTAGATGAATAAAAGTATTGCTTTTCTGTATATCGTCTAGTTCGGCCTACGGCCGCGTTCTCACTCAGGTGAATGACCGCATTCGGAAACGAACACACACCCAGTGGGTGTAAAATAGAGCTTAGCTGCGAACCAGCCTTCGCCTAAGTTATAAATAATAATCCAAGTGAGGATCTGCTCCACACACGGGGGCTTAGCTGTGAACTAGCTTTCGCCTACGTTTAAAATAATCCGAGTGAGGATCTGCTCCACACTCGGGGGATTAGCTACAAACCATATTTCTCCTAAGTTTAAAAATTATCCGAGTGAGGATTTGCGCCACACTCGGGGGGCTTAGCTGTGAACCAACGTTTTCCTAAGTTAAACATAATCTGAGTGAGGATCTTCTCACCATTCAAGGGCTTAGCTGCAAACCATCTTTCGCCTAAGTTTAAAAATTATCTGAGTGAGGATCTACCCCACACTCGGGGGCTTAGCTGCGAACCAACTTTTGCCTAAGTTAAAAATAATCTGAGTGAGGATTTGCTCCACGCTTGGGGGCTTAGCAGCGAAGCAGCTTTCGCCTAAGTTAAAAATTATCTGAGTGAGGATCTGCTCCACACTCGAGAGCTTAGCTACGAACCACCTTTCGCCTAAGTTAAAAATAATCTGAGTGAGGATCTGCTCCACACTCGGGGGCTTAGCTGCGAATCAGCTTTCGCCTAAGTTTAAAAATAATCCGAGTGAGGATCTGTCCACACTCGGGGGCTTAGTTGTGAATCAGCTTTTGCCTATGTTTAAAAATAATCTGATTGAGGATCTGCTCCACACTCAGGGGCTTAGCTGTGAACCAGCTTCTGCCTAAGTTAAAAGAATAATCCGAGTGAGGATCTGCTCCACACTCGGGGGCTTAGCTGCGAACCAGCTTTCGCCTAAGTCAAACAAAGCACAAGAGGCAAATAAGAGCTTAAGAGTTCTCAAATCAAAGGTTTGATCCGTTCAAATGCTTCTAGCAAAAGTAAAACGAATCGAAGGCTCGGTAAAGTATGCAGTTACAGCAACCACCTGGCATCCCGGGGCAAATTTAATCAAGTGTTTTAAGCATCAGGCTGGCTCGACGAAGGTCTCCAGGTCGATCCCATTTGCGATGCGTGTGGCAGCCTCGGTGAATGTCTCCATGAAGTCCTCGAACTTGATATTCTTATTGTTCATCACTTAGAGGCCCTTCATTTTCTCCTCGTCCACGTTCTTGAAGTGAAAACGGATGAGTGACAAAGCCACATCAGCACCACTTTGGGCAGCCGACTTCTTCCAAGCTTTCACTCGGGCAGGGACTTCATTTAGCCATGTCATGACTGACTCCAAGTCCATCTGGGTCTCCTCACCAGGTTGCTGCTCTTGTCGATCTGACCTAGGGCACCCATCGTCCAAGATATATAGCCCAAAGCGTTCTCCATACGTTCTTCTAGTCGCAAGCAGGTGAGAGATGCTTTGTCAGCGACGAGTGACCTGGAGGGTTCCGGATCCCTCTTGATCCTCTTCAACTCTAGCTCCATATTGTAGCAGTGCTCCGGTTAAGAGAAAACAATTCATGAGTGAATAATTGGGGAAAACTTGATAGCTCATGGGTTCCATTCGGACATGAAAGAACTTACCAGCAAGCTTCTCGTTCATTGATATGTCTCCAATGTATCTATAATTTTTGATTGTTCCATGCTGTTATATTATCAATCTTGGATGTTTTATAATCATTTTATATCATTTTTTGGTACTAACCTATTGACATAGTGCCAAGTGCCAATTGCTGTTTTTTCCATGTTTTTTACACTGCTGAAAATCAATATCAAACAAAGTCCAAATGCCACAAAACTTTACGGAGATTTTTTATGGACCAGAAGGAACATAATGGGCCCTCGCTGTGCCTAGGGGGTGCTCTGAGGAGAGCACAACCCACCAGGGCGCGCCAGCAGGCCCAGGCGCGCCTGGTGGGTTGTGCCCACCTCGGGTGCCCCCCGGACCGCCTCTTTGCTCTATAAATACCCCAATATTCCCAAAACCCTAGGGGAGTCGATAAAATATTCATCCAGCCGCCACAGAGTCCAGAACCACCAGATCCAATCTAGAAACCATCTCAGATGGGGTTCACCACCTCCATTGGTGCCTCTCTGATGATGCATGAGTAGTTCTTTGTAGACCTTCAAGTCCGTAGTTAGTAGCTAGATGGCTTTCTCTCCCTTTCTCTTGATTCTCAATACAATGGTCTCTTGGAGATCTATATGATGTAACTCTTTTGCGGTGTGTTTGTTGGGATCCGATGAACTTTGAGTTTATGATCAGATCTATCTTTTTATATCCATGAAAGTATTTGAGTTTCTTTGATCTCTTTTTGCATGATTGCTTATAGCCTCGTATTTCTTCTTCGATATTTGGGTTTTGTTTGGCCAACTTGATCTATTTATCTTGCAATGCGAAGAGGTGCTTTGTAGTGGGTTCGATCTTACGGTGCTTGATCCCAGTGACAGAAGGGGAACCAACACGTATGTATCGTTGCTACTAAGGATAAAATGATGGGGTCTATCTCTACATAGATAGATCTTGTCTACATCATGTCATCGTTCTTATTGCATTACTCTGTTTCTCCATGAACTTAATACACTAGATGCATGCTGGATAGCGGTCGATGTGTGGAGTAATAATAGTAGATGCAGGCAGGAGTCGGTATACTAATCTTGGACGTGATGCCTATGTAATGATCAGTGCCTGGATATCGTCATGAGTATTTGAAGTTCTATCAATTTCCCCACTGAAATTTGTTCACCCACCGTTTGCTATTTTTTTGAGAGAAGCCACTAGTGAAACCTACGCCCCCCCGGGTCTCTTTCTCATATATTTGCCTTTGCGATCTACTTTTCCTTTGCTTTTATTTTCAGATCTATTAAACAAAAAACCCAAAAATACCTTGCTGCATTTTATTCTTATTTATTTTATTTGGCGTTAGATCTATCAATCTACTACAAATTTACCTCACGTCCGTTTGCCTATCTTGAGGCGCCGTACCCCAGAAGGGATTGACAACCCCTTTAACACGTCGGGTTGCGCGAGTTGTTATTTGTGTGCAGGTGCTGTTTACGTTGTGTTGCATGGTTCTCCTACTGGTTCGATAACCTTGGTTTTACATCTGAGGGAAATACCTACCGCCGCTGTGTTGCATCGTCCCTTCCTCTTTAGGGAAATACCGACGTAGCTTCAAGCGACATCATTCATCTCTGTGCAGAACTTCTCAATATATACCTCTAAGGCATTATTCTTCTAAGTGAGCTACGTGACCTTCTCCTCCTGAGCCTGCTTCTCCTGCGCAAAGGCATGAACTTGGTCTTTGCACTTCTTCTCCCACTTGGAGGATTCGCCTTTCACAATGATGACTGCAGCCTTGAGGTCCTTGATCTCCTCTTCCAACTTGCCGACTGGCGCCAGCTTCTCATTAGCAAGTTGGGTCTTGGTCCTGGTTTCCTTCTGGGCCAATGCCATGTCCTTGTCGTTGCTCTCCAGGGCCTGCTTCATGGTTTCTAAAGAAATAGAAGTCCTGCGCCTCGCTACGAGTTGGGAGTTCTCGCTACGGACATTTGTCAGAGCGGAATGACTCGGATCAAAAGGGAAAAATAGTGTGCAACTACCAAATGAAGGAAATGTCTTACCTCCCAGGGTTTTCTTCTTGTTCTCCAGTCGGGCACTCTTGAGCTTCTCAGCGTCCAGGTTCAGCCGGAGGGATATCACCTCCTTCTCCAGCGTAGCATAGTGGGATCCCAACTCACAAGCCCTATGCAGCATACAACAGACAGTCAGTCAGAAAGCATGAAGGAAAAACTAGAGTACACTACCGGGAGGAACAAGCTAGACCAGTACCAGAGCCTCAAGTACCCTCTCACTACCACTTAGCCATGCGCCTCTGGAAGGAACAAGCTCGACTAGTACCAGATCCTCAAGTACCCTCTGGCTACCGAGTCGGCCCTGCACCTCCAAGAGGAACAAGCTTGACCAGTACCAGGTCCTCAAGTACCCTCTGGCTACCTAAGTCGACTATGAGCCCCCAGGAGGTACAAGCTCGGCCAGTACCGGGTCCTCAAGCGCCCTCTAAATACCAGTACCGGGTGTTGCACCTGATGCGTTTTCAGCCTCCTCTCATTCCATGGTGACGACCACGTTGACCACCCGGGTGGTCGCTGATACATCTCCAACGTATCTATTATTTTTATTGTTTCATGCTATTATATTATAAATCTTGGATGCTCTATATGTATTTTTATGCCATTTTATATCATTTTTGGACTAATCTATTAACCCAGTGCCCAACGCCAGTTCCTGTTTTTTGCTTGTTTTTGGTTTTTGAGAAAATCAATACCAAACAAAGTCCAAACACGATGAAACTTCACGGTGATTTTTCTGGACTAGAAGGGATCCTAGAAGGTTCAGGAAAAGGCCAGAAGACCTATGGGAGAGCCATGAGATCATATGGTGCACCCTGGGGGTAGGCACACCCCTAAGCTTGTGGGCCCTAGCAGCTCCATTTTACCTAATGATGGCAGCTTGAAGCGACATCGGTATTTCCCCAAAAAGGAAGGGATGATGCAGCATAACAGCGGCAGGTATTTCCCTCAGATATGAAACCATGGTTACCGAACCAGTAGGAGAACCACGCAACAACACGTAAGCGGCGCCTGCACGCAAATAACAAACACTCGCGACCCGACGTATTAAATGGGTTGTCAATCCCTTTCGGGTAACGGCGCCAGAAATTGGCACATGGATGGGATAAAGTTGTAAATATTGATAGATAGAACGCCAAATGAAATAAATAAGAATAATACGCAACATGGTATTTTTGTATTTTTGGTTTAATAGATCTGAAAATAAAAGCAAAGGAAAATAGATCGCAAAGGCAAATAATATGAGAAAGAGACCCGAGGGCCGTAGGTTTCACTAGTGGCTTCTCTCGAGAAAAAGAGCAAACAGTGGGTAGACAAATTACTATTGGGCAATTGATAGAACTTAAAATAATCATGCCGATATCGAGGCAATGATCATTATATATGCATCACGTCCAAAATTTGTAGACCGACTCCTGCCTGCATCTACTACTATTACTCCACACATCGACCGCTATCCAGCATGCATCTAGTGTATTAAGTTCATGGGGAAACAGAGTAATGCAATAAGAACGATGACATGATGTAGACAATATCTATCTATGTAGAGATAGACCCCATCATTTTATCCTTAGTAGCAACGATACATACGTGTCGGTTCCGTTTCTTTCACTGGGATCAAGCACCGTAAGATCGAACCCACTACAAAGCACCTCTTCCCATTGCAAGATAAATAGATCAAGTTGGCCAAACAAAACCCAAATATCGGAGAAGAAATATGAGGCTATAAGCAATCATGCATATAAGAGATCAAAGAAACTCAAATAACTTTGATGGATATAAAAAGATAGATCTGATCATAAACTCAAAGTTCATCCTATCCCAACAAACGCACCGCAAAAAGAGTTACATCATATGGATCTCCAAGAGACCATTGCATTGAGAATCAAACAAGAGAGAGGAATCCATCTAGCTACTAACTACGGACCCGGAGGTCTATGAAGAACTACTCACACATCATCGGAGAGGCACCAATGGAAGTGGTGAACCCCTCCGTGATGGTGTCTAAATTGGATCTGGTGGTTCTGGACTCTGCGGCGGCTGGAATTGATTTTCGTCGACTCCCCTAGGATTTCTGGAATATTGGGGTATTTATAGAGCAAAGAGGCGGTCCAGGGGGGGCACCCGAGGTGGGCACAACCCACCAGGGCACGCCCTGGTGGGTTGTGCTCCCCTCGGAGCACCTCCTAGGCGCTGCCTTGGCCCATTAGGTGTCTTCTGGTCCAAAAAAATCTCCGTAAAGTTTCGTTGCATTTGGACTCCGTTTGGTATTGATTTCCCGCGATTTAAAAAACATGTAGAAAACAAAAACTAGCACTTGGCACTATGTCAATAGCTTAGTACCAAAAAATGATATAAAATTATTATAAAACATACAAGATTGATAATATAACAACATGGAACAATCAAAAATTATAGATACGTTGGAGACGTATCAGCATCCCCAAGCTTAACTCCTGCTCGTCCTCGAGTAGGTAAGTGCTAAAAACAGAATTTTTGATGTGGAATGCTGCCTAACATGTCATATCATATTTCTTTTCTTTAGCATGGACATTTGGACATTTATTCTGTTCAAATCAATAGTCTAGTTTTGACATGATAACTTAAATACTCAAGCATATCAACAAGCAACCATGTCTTTCAAAATATCAACGCTAAAATATGCTATCCCTAGCCCATCATGCTCAATCATTGATCCATTCATGAAACACACTCGCATATTAACTACACCAAGTACTCAAGTACAATCATAGTGCCTCCTAGTTGGTGATTTTATAAGAGAAGATGGAGACTCAAATTCAATTTTTTTGCATAAAGTAAAAGATAGGCCCTTCGTAGAGGGAAGTAGGGATTTGTAGAGGTGCCAGAGCTCAAAGCGAAAAACTTAGAGATAAAAACATTTTGGGAGGTGTGTCCTTCCCACCAACGAAAACGACTTAGAGTTCCCAACACTTTCCATATATCATAGGCGGTTCCCACACAGAAATTAAAGTTTATTCCTTTTTCCACCATACTTTCACTTTCCATGGCCAACCGTATCCACGGGTGCCTTCCATACCAACACTTTCCAAGGAATTTATGATTTGACAACATAAAGTAAATTCATTTTTAATTTCGGGACTGGGCATCCCTAATACTTTTGCCTTACTCTCGTGCAATGACAAGTGAATAAACACTCATCGTGAGAATAACACATCTAGCATGGAACATATTAGCCACCCCTCACCGCTCCGTGAGCGGTACGAACACACAAAAGAGAAGTTTATTTTGAAAATTAGAGATGACACATACAAATTTGCTTAGAACGACAAAAGAATACCGCATATAGGTAGATATAGTGGACTCATGTGGAAAAACTGGTTTAAAGGTTTTTGGATGCACAAGTAGTGATCATACTTTGTGCAAAATGAAGGCTAGCAAAAGATTGAGAAGCGACCAACCAAGAAATGAATAATCTCATAAGTGAGCATTAAGCATAATTAACACCGAATAATGCACCACAAGTAGGATATAATTTCATTGCATAATTAATGACGTTTGTGCTTTCATAGGGAATCACAAACCTTAACACCAATATTCTTACTAGAGCATAATTACTCATCAAGATGACTCACATATCACATAATCATATCTCAAAACTATTACTAAGAACCAAGTTTATTTTGTCCAATGATCTTCATGAAAGTTTTTATTATATCCTTCTTGGATATCTATCACTTTGGGACTAATTTTCATGTGTTGCTTTTGATAAGCTCAAACAAATATAAGTGAAGATCACGAGCATAATATTTCTTTCTCAAATTAATTTGAGTGAAGAAAGAGAGAATTTCTTCAAAATTTTACTAACTCGCAAATAAATCTAAGTGAAGCAAGAGAGAATTTCTTCAAAAAATACTAAACCACACTGTGCTAAAAAAGATACAAGTGGAGCACTAGAGCAAGTCCATAGCTCATAAAAATTTAAGTGAAGCATAGAGAGCAATTCTAACAAGTCATGACATAATTTTGGCTCTCTCAATTAGGTGTGTCCAGCAAGGAATCAAGACTTAAAACACAAAATAAAACAAACAAAGACTCATATCATACAATACGCTCCAAGCAAAACACATAGTAATGCGACGAATAAAAATATAGCTTCGAGTAAAATACCGATGGTCGTTAGAAGAAAGAGGGGATGCCACTCGGGGCATCGCCAAGCTTAGTTGCTTGCTCTCTTTTGGATAATGGCTTGTGATGCCGGGGCATCCCCAAGCTTAGGATCTTCTTACTTCTTATTCCTGCATCCATCGTAAGATAACCCAAAACTTGAAAACTTCAATCACACAAAACTCAACAAAAGCCTTCGTGGATCCGTTAGTATAAGAAAACAAATCACTACTCTAAGTGCTGTAGTAAACACATTCATATTTTGTTCTTGCATTATATCTACTATATTCCAACTTTTCTATGGCAAAAACTCATCAAAGAAAACCATAGAGCCATCAAAACAAGCACACAACACAAAGAAAACAGAATCTGTCAAAAACATGACAGTCTGTAGCAATCTGGATGTTTCGAATACTTCTGTAACTCCAAAGACTCTGAAAAATGAGGACGACCTGGGAAATTTGTATATTAATATACTGCAAAAGTAATAGGTATTTTATCACTCTCTGGTTAAAAACGGAAATTATTTCCGTGAGTGCAAAATTTTCTGTTTTTTTCAGCAAGATCAAACAACTATCACCCAAGAAGAGCCTAAAGGCTTTACTTGGCACAAACACTAATTAAAATGAAAAATACACAATCATAATAGTAGCATAATTGTGCAAACACTTAATAACAGAAAGCAAAAAGCAAAAATAAATTTTATTCATTGGGTTGCCTCCCAACAAGCGTATAGTTTTACGCCCTTAGCTAGGCATAAAGCAAGTGTCTATGTTTTGTCATCTTTGTTCTTAATTCCCTTAGATGTGTTTTCATCATGGGGTTTTGTAAAAACAACATAAAAAATATTGTCCATAGAAACTTTAGCATTATTAAGTTGCCCATTATCATAACCGCGTTGATTTCCGGCAACAATCCAAGAGTAGTGTTGGTTAACATTATTGGAAACGTGTTGAATTACATCTAGAATGGGGACTCCCTTTTTAAGATTCTCATCAAAGATTTTATTATGCCCAAGCAAATGTCTTAACACATAATCACTATTGTAAATAATTTCATCTATCACGGGCTTTTCATGATTCATACCATAAATATCAAAGATTTCCCTAGCTTCCCGTATGATATAGTCAAACTCATTCATAAGAACAAGAGTGGCCAACTTTTTAGCCTTAGGGTTATTTATAACAGGGATCTCAAAAAACAATCTTTGCAAAGTAGGATGAGTACAGATAAATTTTCTTTCAAGTTTCAGAACTAGCACTGAAATAGCATCCGCATAAGATCTAGTAGTCCTAAGTATAGGCGCATCATCAAGACTTAAATTTCCAACACAATTGAAAAATTCTTGGATATGTTCTTTCCCGATAACATTCCCTTTCCCAAGATAAAAGTTTTAGCATCCAGATTGCCCGTACGTCCTATCTTAGGAGTTAGGCCATCATCTGTTGGTGCCATATCGAAATCACTCATGATTGCAAGCAAATGATAGATCTGACGAGAAAACGGTGAATGAAAAAGAGGGGCGAATAAAAACGGCAATTTTTTGTGAAGTGGGGGAGAGGAAAACGAGAGGTGAATGGCAAATAATGTAAATTGCAAGGAGATGAGATTTGTGATTAGGAACCTGGTATATGTTCAAGATCCTCCCCGGCAACGGCGCCAGAAATTCCTTTTGATGGCGGCTTGAAGCTACGCCGGTATTTCCCCAAAGAGGAAGGGATGATGCAGCATAGTAGTGGTAGGTATTTCCCTCAGATATGAAACCAAGGTTATCAAACCAGTAGGAGAACCAAGCAACAATGCGTAAGCAGCGTCTGCACACAAATAACAAACACTCGCAACCTGACGTATTAAATAGGTTCTCAATCCCTTTCGGGTAACGGCGCCAGAAATTGGCACGTGGACGGGAGAAAGTTGTAAATATTGATAGAGCTAACGCCAAATAAAATAAATAAGAATAAAACGCAGCAAGGTATTTTTGTATTTTTGGTTTAATAGATCTGAAAATAAAAGCAAAGGAAAATAGATCGCAAAGGCAAATAATATGAGAAAGAGACCCGGGGGCCGTAGGTTTCACTAGTGGCTTCTCCCGAGAAAAATAGCAAACTGTGGGTAAACAAATTACTGTTGGGCAATTGATAGAACTTCAAATAATCATGACGATATCCAAGCAATGATCATTATATAGGCATCACGTCCAAGATTAGTAGACCGACTCCTGCCTGCATCTACTACTATTACTCCACACATCGACTGCTATCTAGCATGCATCTAGTGTATTAAGTTCATGGGGAAACAGAGTAATGCAATAAGAACGATGACATGATGTAGACAAGATCTATCTATGTAGAGATAGACCCTGTGACGCCCTCGATTCAATCGTACACTAATCATGCACGCAAATGTGTACGATCAAGATCAAGGTCTCACGGGAAGATATCACAACACAACTCTACAAATAAAATAAGTCATACAAGCATCATATTACAAGCCAGGGGCCTCGAGGGCTCGAATACAAGAGCTCGATCATAGACGAGTCAGCGGAAGCAACAATATCTGAGTACAGACATAAGTTAAACAAGTTTGCCTTAAGAAGGCTAGCACAAACTGGGATACAGATCGAAAGAGGCGCAGGCCTCCTGCCTGGGATCCTCCTAACTACTCCTGGTCGTCGTCAGCGGGCATCACGTAGTAGTAGGCACCTCCGGTGTAGTAGGAGTCGTCGTCGACGGTGGCGTCTGGCTCCTGGACTCCAGCATCTGGTTGCGACAACCAGAATGAAAGGAAAGGGGGAAAAGGGGGAGAAAGCAACCGTGAGTACTCATCCAAAGTACTCGCAAGCAAGGAGCTACACTACATATGCATGGGTATCAAATGGAGTAAGGGTATCATATGTGGACTGAACTGCAGAATGCCAGAATAAGAGGGGGATAACTAATCCTTTCAAAGACTACGCTTCTGGCAGCCTCCGTCTTGCAACATGTAGAAGAGAGTAGACTGAAGACCTCCAAGTAGCATCGCATAGCATTATCCTAACCGATGATCCTCCCCTCGTCACCCTGTGAGAGAGCGATCACCGGTTGTATCTGGCACTTGGAAGGGTGTGTTTTATTAAGTATCCGGTTCTAGTTGTCATAAGGTCAAGGTACAACTCCAAGTCGTCCTGTTACCGAAGATCACGGCTATTCGAATAGATTAACTTCCCTGCAGGGGTGCACCACATAACCCAACACGCTCGATCCCATTTGGCCGGACACACTTTCCTGGGTCATGCCCGGCCTCGGAAGATCAACACGTCGCAGCCCCACCTAGACCAACAGAGAGGTCAGCACGCCGGTCTAAACCTAAGCGCCCAGGGGTCTGGGCCCATCGCCCTTAGCACACCTGCACGTTGCGTGGGCGGCCGGAAGCAGACCTAGCCTAGTGGCGTTCCAGTCCAATCCAGCGCGCGCCGCTCCGTTGCTGACGTCACGAAGGCTTCGGCTGATACCACGACGTCGAGTGCCCATAACTGTCCCCGCGTAGATGGTTAGTGCGTATAGACCAAATGGCCAAACTCAGATCAAATACCCAGATCTCGTTAAGCGTGTTAAGTATCCGCGAACGCCGACCAGGGCCAGGCCCACCTCTCTCCTAGGTGGTCGGAACCTGCCCTGTCGCTCCGCCTCAAAGATCCACTCGCGGGTGCTCCTACGAGCCGACCCGTCTTTAATCACCACATGTATCATGTATAAAGTAAATAGTATATACCCGTGATCACCTCCCGAGTGATCACGGCCCGATAGTATAGCACAGCAGACGGACAAGAATGTAGGGCCACTGATGATAAACTAGCATCCTATACTAAGCATTAGGATTGCAGGTAAAGGTAACAACAGTAGTAGCAAGGATAGGCTATGCATCAGGATAGGATTAACGGGAAGCAGTAACATGCTACACTACTCTAATGCAAGCAGTATAGAGAAGAGTAGGCGATATCTGGTGATCAAAGGGGGGGGGGCTTGCCTGGTTGCTCTGGCAAGAGAGAGGGATCGTCAACTCCGTAGTCGTACTGGGTAGCAGCGGCGTCGGTCTCGGTGTCTATCGAGAGAAGAGGGGGGAGAAACAATAAATATATAAGCAAGAAGATGCATAGCGATGCATGACATGACAAGTAGCGGTGCTAGAGGTGCCCTATCGCGGTATGAGGTGATACCGGTGAAGGGGGGAAACATCCGGGAAAGTATCCCCGGTGTTTCGCGTTTTCGGACAGATGAAAAAGAGGGGGAAAGTTGCGTGTTCGCTATGCTAGGGATGCGTGGCGGATAAACGGGCTGCGTATTCAAATTCGTCTCGTCGTTCTGAGCAACTTTCATGTACAAAGTTTTTCCATCCGAGCTACGGTTTATTTGATATGATTTTCTAAAGATTTAAATCATTTTCTGATTTTAATTATTTATTTAAATTAATTCGAAAACCAGATTAATGACATCAGCATGATGTCATGCTGACATCAGCAGTCAACAGAGTTGACTTGGTCAACCTGACCAGTGGGTCCAGGGGGACCCACCTGTCATACACTGCTTATGTTAATTAGGGTTTAATTAACCTAACTGATTGATTAGATTAATTAACAGGATTAATTAACTTAACTAATTATTTAATTAAGTAATTATTTTAATCATTTATTATTATTATTATTATTACTATTTTTATAAAACGTTCTGGGGCATGGGGGCCCACTGTCATAGGGCCATGGCCTTAGCGGGCGCGGTCTACCGGCTAGCGGGCGTGGGGCGTTGCGGGCGCTCGACCCAGGAGAGGGCCGAGCGGGCGCTGAGGGGCGCCGGCGCCGGGGATGGCAGCGGCGAGGCCACGACGAGGCGGCGCCGGGGCCGGCCTAGCGCGAGCGCGGTCGGGCGGAGCCTGTGCGGCCAGGGCAGGAAGCGGGCGCGGGAGTGGGGCGATGCGAGGGCCGACGGGTGCGGCAAGGCGCCATGGGGGGAACCGGTGGCCAGGGACGGCCGGAGTGGCGGGGCTGCAAGGGCGGGGCGAGCGGGGGCGCACAGCAGCAGAAGCCAGGGGCGGCGGCGAGCGGGGAAAGGCTGAAGGCGGCGGCACGGGGAACAGCGAGCAACGCCGGGCATGGCCAGGATGCGGCCGGCAAGCGCAACGCGCGGGGAGGCGAGGCCATGGCCTGAGCGGGACGGCGCGGGGCGCGGCTGTGCTAGCAGGGAGGCGCGGGCGCGCGTCTGGGCGCAGGGCGACGTCGGCCGCGGTGCGGGCGCGGCGAGCACGGACGCGCACGTGTGGGCGTCTGGACAGGGAGAGAGGAGAGGGCTCACATGGGGGACGTAGGGGACGGGGCAACGGAGCGCGGGGAGGGGATGGGGACGACGCGCGGCGGGGAAGCAGTCCGGCGAGGAGGTCCGTCGAGGAGGAGGGCGGCGAGGCGGCGTTCCGGCCGACGGGATCCGGGGCGACGGGGTCGGGCCTCTCCCCGATCCAGATCCAAAGGGGGGGGGGGGGGGGGGGGGGGGGGGGGGGGGGGGGGGGGGTGTCGGGGGGGGTGGGGGGATAAGGGAGGCAGGGTGGGCCTCCTGGTGGCCTGGGTGTGTGGCCGAATGGGCCGGCCTGCTGGGCCGAGGCCCAGGGGGCAGGGGGTTTCTCCTTCTTTTTTTGGTTTTGTTTCCTGTTTTCCTTTTATTTATTTTCTCTTCTGTTTTAAATCATTTTAAATCATTTATGCATTTTATAAAAATGTGTTTGCTTTATTATAATTACCCTGGCATTTAACTGCACACTCCGAACATTTTAGTTCAATAATTTGAAACCTTTGCTATTTGACATTAATTTGAATTTGAATCTGACGCGGTTTCGAATTAACCCGAGATTAGTAACAGTAATCGCAGATGACATGGCATCATTAGGAGAGTTTTACTGTAGCTTGATTACCCGGGCGTTACATATCTCCTCCACTACAAGAAATCTCGTCCCGAGATTTAGGAGGTAGAAGGAAACAGTGCAGGGTATTCATCGCGAAGACGATCCTCGCGTTCCCAAGTGGCTTCATCTTCAGAGTGATTCGACCACTGGACTTTGAGGAATTTGATCGCCTTCTGACGTGTGCGGCGTTCAGCTTGGTCAAGAATGCGGACCGGATGCTCTTTATAAGAGAGGTCCTGTTGCAATTCGAGCACTTCATGATCCACCGCTCGGATTGGATCCTTGAAGCAACGGCGGAGTTGTGACACATGGAACACATCGTGAACCTGAGAAAGGTTCGGCGGAAGCTCCAATTGATATGCTACCTTTCCACGCCTTTCGAGAATAGTGAAGGGACCGATATAGCGAGGAGCTAGCTTGCCCTTGATCCCGAAGCGGTGAGCACCCTTCATTGGTGTAACTCGAAGATAAGCCTTTTCGCCAGGTTGATAGACCATGTCTTGGTGATGACGGTCATACTGACTTTTCTGACGTGACTGAGCAGTCTTGAGATTCTCGCGAATAATGCGAACTTGTTCTTCGGCCTGTTGGATAATATCCGGACCGAAGAGTGGACGTTCCCCAGTTTCTGACCAGTTCAGAGGGGTTCGACACTTTCGTCCATATAGCACTTCGAAGGGGGACATCTTCAGACTAGCTTGATAGCTATTATTATAAGAGAACTCGGCATAAGGAAGAGATTCCTCCCATTTCTTGCAGAATGAGATTACACAAGCTCGAAGCATGTCTTCGAGAACTTGGTTGACACGTTCAACTTGTCCTTGCGACTGAGGATGAAATGCAGTACTGAACGACAGATGAGTTCCCATAGCTTCTTGGAAACTCGCCCAAAACCTTGAAGTGAACAAGCTGCCACGGTCTGAACTGATAACCAGTGGGATACCGTGAAGTGAAACAATTCTAGCCATGTAGAGAGTAGCAAGCTGACTAGCAGTGATTGTCTCTTTGACCGCCAGAAAATGGGCAACTTTGGAAAGCCGGTCAATGACGACAAGAATAGCATCATTACCTTTCTGCGATTTGGGAAATCCAGTGACGAAGTCCATTTCAACATGGTCCCATTTCCATTCAGGAATAGAGATAGGTTGCAGAGTTCCAGCAGGCCTTGGATGCTCTGCTTTGATTCGGCGACAAACATCACACTCAGCAACATAACGAGCAATGTCCTGCTTCATATTAGACCACCAGAATCTTTGACGAATATCCTGGTACATCTTCGTGCTACCAGGATGGATGGACAGAGGCGTATCATGGGCTTCTTGCATAACCCTTTTAGTCTTATCCAGGTTTTTCTTCGAACATGGTACCACTAGGCGGCCTTTGAAATACAAGGCGCCATCGTCGGCGATAGAGAAGAATGAGGGCTTTCCTTCTGCTAGATGGCGTTTAATCTTATGGACTTCAGAGTCATAACCTTGTATAGTCTTTATACCCGCTACGAGATCTGGTACGACAGCCAGGGTATTTAGAGAACCCTTAGTAACAACAAGAAGATTCATCTTGCGGAACTCCGGGGGAGGGGGAGCGAGTGCTCCAGGAGGAACAATATGGAGATTCAGCTTTCTAAATTCTTCGACAAGCGAGGGCTGAACTTTGTGAACCTGGAGGTGGTTGCAGTAAGACTTGCGGCTCAAGGCATCAGCCATTACATTAGCCTTGCCGGGGGTGTAGGATATACCCACGTCAAAGTCTGCAACAGTCTCCATCCATCTCTGCTGACGGAGGTTCAGATCTGGCTGAGTAAACAGATACTTCAGACTTTGATGGTCAGTGAAGATCTCACAACGATTACCGAGAAGGTAATGTCGCCACTGCTTCAGTGCATGAATGACAGCAGCCAGCTCGAGGTCGTGAACTGGGTAGTTTTCTTCGTGAGGGCGCAGTTGACGAGAGGCATAAGCAATCACTCTGCGCTCCTGCATTAGGACACAGCCTAATCCTTGGCGGGAAGCGTCGCAGTAAATGACGAAGTCCTTCTTAGTATCAGGTGGTGCAAGCACGGGGGAAGAAGTCAACTTGTCTTTGAGCGCCTGGAAACTTTCCTGACACTTGTCTGTCCAGTCAAACTTGACACCCTTATGCAACAGATTAGTCAGAGGCCTGGCAATCTTGGAGAAGTTCTCGACGAATCGACGGTAGTAGCTGACGAGGCCGAGAAAACTTCAGACTTGCTTCACATTCTTCGGAGGAGTCCAATCGAGAATAGCCTGAACTCGTTCAGGGTTGACGGCAATACCATCCTTGGAGATGACATGCCCAAGATAGGTTACTTCGGGGAGCCAGAATTCACACTTGGAATACTTAGCATACAGTTGATGTTCTCGAAGCTTCTCCAGCACAAGACGCAAATGTCCAGCATGTTCTTCCTCGTTCTTGGAAAATACAAGGATATCGTCCAGATAAACCACGACGAACTTGTCGAGGTAATCCATGAATATATAATTCATCAGACGAGAAAAGGTGGCGGGAGCATTCGTTAAGCCGAATGACATGACGGTGTACTCGTATGACCCATACCGAGTCACGAAGGCGGTTTTTGGGATGTCCTCCTCACGAACACGGATCTGGTGGTAACCCAACCTCAAGTCGAGTTTGGAGAACACTGATGAGCCAGCCAGTTGATCATAAAGATCATTGATCCGAGGAAGAGGGTATTTATTCTGAATGGTAGCTTGGTTTATAGGACGGTAGTCTTAGACTAATCGGTTTGTCCCATCCTTCTTAACAAAGAGAGAAGGTGCTCCCCAAGGAGAGAAACTTGGGCGAATGAAACCTTTGACAAGAGATTTGTCGATTTCCTCCTTAAGCTCAATGAGTTCATGCGGCGGCATCTTGTAGGGTCGTTTAGCTATAGGGGTAGTGCCGGGTTTCAAGTCGATGATGAATTCGACAGCTCTAGCAGGGGGAATCCCTGGAAGTTCTTCTGGGAAGACATCTTGGAATTCACGAACGACGGGAATGTTTTCAATGCCCTCGAGTGGTGCAGCGTTCAACGCATTCAAGGCATAAAGTCGTGCCTCGGCGTTCTGAACTAGATGAGCTTGGTAAGCTATTATTTCATCAGAAGGGTGTAGCAGATGGACGACCTTAGTGGCGCAAACTATAGAAGCAGTATGCGCTTTTAACCAATTCATTCTCAGAATGAGATCAATGCTACAGGACTTCAGTACGATGGGAGAGACAAGGAATTCCAGTCCCTCGATTTCTACAGGGACGTCGTTGCAAATCATGGAGGTTCGACATTGGCCCGCAGGGGTGTGTACTAATAGTGAAGCATCCATGTTCTCACATTTAATGTCGTGCAAGCATGCAAAACCTTCTGACATGAATGAATGCGATGCACCTGTATCAAATAAAACGGATGCTGGTACTGAATTTACGAGGAGGATACCCATCATAGTAGCAGGCTGGTCTTGAGCTTCGCTCAGATCAACGTGGTTGGCATGAACACGACCATAAGACTTGGCATTGTTGCTGCGGGGCTGGTTGCTTCCACGGCCAGTTGCTGGAAGGGCCAGTTGATTCTGGTTCTGGTTGCATTCCCTAGCACGATGCCCTGGTTGTCCACACCTGAAGCACAATCCATTATTGGGAGTGGGAACAGGAGCTTGTGGTGGTGGAGCTGGGAGCCTTGGCTGCCTAGTCAGAGGAGCAGGCAGACGAGGTGCAGCATAGGTCTGCCTTGGGGTAGGTGCATCCGGCTGGTACAAGCTATTGGGAATCCATATCTTGCGTTTCTGCGAGGACGGGCCCGAAGATGAGCCCGTGTCACGGTTGCGCCTGTGAGAGCTCTGGTATTCCTGCAGACCAGTTTCGACATTGATGGCTTTGTTCACCAGAGTGGCGAAATCAGCAAAGTCATGCACTAGAAGTGCGAGCTTGATGTCAGCTTGAAGGCCATCACGGAACTTCTCCTGTCTGCGCGCATCAGTTGCAATGTCTTCTTCAGCATAGTGGGACAAGTCAAGAAACTCCCGCTGATAAGCTTCCACAGTTTTGTTGCCTTGGGTGAGGTTGCGGAACTCACGCTTCTTCCGGTCCATAACTCCCTGAGGAATGAAGCGAGCACGGAAGGCAGCTTGGAAGTCTGGCCAGGTGATGATTGTTCCAGCTGGCAGAGTACGCCTGTGGCTATCCCACCATTGAGCTGCGGGTCCTTTCAGGAAGAAGGAAGCAAAGGTGACATAGCTGGCAGGGGCTACATCAGCAGACTCCATCTCATAGGTGATGTCACGGAGCCAGTCATCAGCATCCAGGGGCTGAGTTGAGCTGCGGTACACAGTTGGGTTCAGGCGCATGAAATCCTGCAGAGTTACTGGGGTTGGCTGCTGGTTCATATTGGGGCGACGAAACTGAGCCATCATATTCTCCATGAACTGGCGATTCATCTCAAGCTGTTGGATCATACCAGCCATGTACTCAGGTGGTGGTGGGACGTTGCCACCACGACCACGACCACCTGGTCTAACCATCCTGCTAATATTTAACAGGGGTAGTTCAGCATTGAGAAAGGTGCAAAGACGAGAATCATTCATGATGAAACATGCACAACGAAAGCAGCACGATAGATACTACATAGTAGTCGGCATATCTTACAAAAGAGATCATGCATGGAGTTCGTTACACAGAGTTTGGTACATAGACTAAGACATCATAGGCGGCACGCAGGCTCGCGGCGAATGCATCTAACACTAACAAGCAAGTCTACATCAGTCCCACGCGGTACTGCGGAGGTAGCTGTAGCCTGAAAGCTGGTAGTGTGGCATCGGGTACACCACGTCGGCAACCTGGGGTCCGCGGGTACTCTGGTGCAGAACCTGACGCTCAAGTGGCAGAAGAGGACCAAGTGCGGGAGAGTAGCCTCCCACCTCTGGCCAACCGACACCCTGGGGCATCACGGTCCTGGCTGGGTAGATAGCAGAACGCGACAGCTCCCCAGATCCGACGAAGGGGTGCATCATCGTCAGAGCACGGTAGAGGTGCTGACGAGTGGTGTACAACTCGTGGCGAAGAGCTCGGTTAGCTCGGTCCAGCCCATCAGCATGCAGAACCAGGTTCTGATGGTAGAAGGGCTCTCGGGTGACAGTGGAGTAGGCAGCGGTGTAGTACCCCTTGGCACCAACATCGGATGCGATAGCAATGTGCCTGAAGGGGGAGGTATCCAACTCCTGATACTCTCCACGAAGACGTGTCAGAGCAGCATAAGCGGCATCGTGGACCGCCATATCGATAACACTCCAACTCCATGAGCAGTGTGCAGCACGGTAGTGGAGTCATACTCTCGAGAGTAGAGGTGGACGATGGCACGATACTGCTCCTGGTTGAAGTCCTGGTACTCCTCATAGACGGTGTACTCAGGGTGCCAGCGATAACCCAGATAGGTCATCATCTCAACCAACACAGCAGGTGATCCTGAGGCACCAATGGCCGTCGTGTGGCGCACGACCTGCCTCGTGGGTTCCATCTGAAAACAAAGATGTTTTCAGAGGAGTCAAATGACAATGTGGATAATGTTCAAGTACTACTCTATAGAATAACTAGGGCTTATCCAACTTTGGGGTGAATGTCGTAACGGGATCCTAGTGTCAGAGTTAGTAAATTCGTTTAACCCGAGTAGAAGAGAGTTCAGAGTCCCAGAGTAAAGGTCGAGGAGTAAAAGATCCTAGTACCACCCGATGGCGACGTGGGCCCGTAAGGCACACAACCAAGTTAGTAAAAGTTTTTGCAATGTCTAGACTCGACTTCGGCCAAGGAGTGTGGAAGGGGGGTTCCTACAGGCAGTCGGCTCTGATACCAACTTGTGACGCCCTCGATTCAATCGTACACTAATCATGCACGCAAATGTGTACGATCAAGATCAAGGTCTCACGGGAAGATATCACAACACAACTCTACAAATAAAATAAGTCATACAAGCATCATATTACAAGCCAGGGGCCTCGAGGGCTCGAATACAAGAGCTCGATCATAGACGAGTCAGCGGAAGCAACAATATCTGAGTACAGACATAAGTTAAACAAGTTTGCCTTAAGAAGGCTAGCACAAACTGGGATACAGATCGAAAGAGGCGCAGGCCTCCTGCCTGGGATCCTCCTAACTACTCCTGATCGTCGTCAACGGGCATCACGTAGTAGTAGGCACCTCCGGTGTAGTAGGAGTCGTCGTCGACGGTGGCGTCTGGCTCCTGGACTCCAGCATCTGGTTGCGACAACCAGAATGAAAGGAAAGGGGGAAAAGGGGGAGAAAGCAACCGTGAGTACTCATCCAAAGTACTCGCAAGCAAGGAGCTACACTACATATGCATGGGTATCAAATGGAGTAAGGGTATCATATGTGGACTGAACTGCAGAATGCCAGAATAAGAGGGGGATAACTAATCCTTTCAAAGACTACGCTTCTGGCAGCCTCCGTCTTGCAACATGTAGAAGAGAGTAGACTGAAGACCTCCAAGTAGCATCGCATAGCATTATCCTAACCGATGATCCTCCCCTCGTCACCCTGTGAGAGAGCGATCACCGGTTGTATCTGGCACTTGGAAGGGTGTGTTTTATTAAGTATCCGGTTCTAGTTGTCATAAGGTCAAGGTACAACTCCAAGTCGTCCTGTTACCGAAGATCACGGCTATTCGAATAGATTAACTTCCCTGCAGGGGTGCACCACATAACCCAACACGCTCGATCCCATTTGGCCGGACACACTTTCCTGGGTCATGCCCGGCCTCGGAAGATCAACATGTCGCAGCCCCACCTAGACCAACAGAGAGGTCAGCACGCCGGTCTAAACCTAAGCGCCCAGGGGTCTGGGCCCATCGCCCTTAGCACACCTGCACGTTGCGTGGGCGGCCGGAAGCAGACCTAGCCTAGTGGCGTTCCAGTCCAATCCAGCGCGCGCCGCTCCGTTGCTGACGTCACGAAGGCTTCGGCTGATACCACGACGTCGAGTGCCCATAACTGTCCCCGCGTAGATGGTTAGTGCGTATAGACCAAATGGCCAAACTCAGATCAAATACCCAGATCTCGTTAAGCGTGTTAAGTATCCGCGAACGCCGACCAGGGCCAGGCCCACCTCTCTCCTAGGTGGTCGGAACCTGCCCTGTTGCTCCGCCTCAAAGATCCACTCGCGGGTGCTCCTACGAGCCGACCCGTCTTTAAGCACCACATGTATCATGTATAAAGTAAATAGTATATACCCGTGATCACCCCCCGAGTGATCACGGCCCGATAGTATAGCACAGCAGACGGACAAGAATGTAGGGCCACTGATGATAAACTAGCATCCTATACTAAGCATTAGGATTGCAGGTAAAGGTAACAACAGTAGTAGCAACGATAGGCTATGCATCAGGATAGGATTAACGGGAAGCAGTAACATGCTACACTACAATAATGCAAGCAGTATAGAGAAGAGTAGGCGATATCTGGTGATCAAAGGGGGGGGGGCTTGCCTGGTTGCTCTAGCAAGAGAGAGGGATCGTCAACTCCGTAGTCGTACTGGGTAGCAGCGGCGTCGGTCTCGGTGTCTATCGAGAGAAGAGGGGGGGAGAAACAATAAATATATAAGCAAGCAGATGCATAGCGATGCATGACATGACAAGTAGCGGTGCTAGAGGTGCCCTATCGCGGTATGAGGTGATACCGGTGAAGGGGGGAAACATCCGGGAAAGTATCCCCGGTGTTTTGCGTTTTTGGACAGATGAAAAAGAGGGGGAAAGTTGCGTGTTTGCTATGCTAGGGATGCGTGGCAGATAAACGGGCTGCGTATTCAAATTCGTCTCGTCGTTCTGAGCAACTTTCATGTACAAAGTTTTTCCATCCGAGCTACGGTTTATTTGATATGATTTTCTAAAGATTTAAATCATTTTCTGATTTTAATTATTTATTTAAATTAATTCGAAAACCAGATTAATGACATCAGCATGATGTCATGCTGACATCAGCAGTCAACAGAGTTGACTTGGTCAACCTGACCAGTGGGTCCAGGGGGACCCACCTGTCATACACTGCTTATGTTAATTAGGGTTTAATTAACCTAACTGATTGATTAGATTAATTAACAGGATTAATTAACTTAACTAATTATTTAATTAAGTAATTATTTTAATCATTTATTATTATTATTATTATTATTATTTTTATAAAACGTTCTGGGGCATGGGGGCCCACTGTCATAGGGCCATGGCCTTAGCGGGCGCGGGCTACCGGCTAGCGGGCGTGGGGCATTGCGGGCGCTCGACCGAGGAGAGGGCCGAGCGGGCGCTGAGGGGCGCCGGCGCCGGGGATGGCAGCGGCGAGGCCACGACGAGGCGGCGCCGGGGCCGGCCTAGCGCGAGCGCGGTCGGCCGGAGCCTGTGCGGCCAGGGCAGGAAGCGGGCGAGGGAGTGGGGCGATGCGAGGGCCGACGGGTGCGGCAAGGCGCCGTGGGGGGAACCGGTGGCCAGGGACGGCCAGAGTGGCGGGGCTGCAAGGGCGGGGCAAGCGGGGGCGCACAACAGCAGAAGCCAGGGGGCGGCGGCAAGCGGGGAAAGGCTGAAGGCGGCGGCACGGGGAACAGCGAGCAACGCTGGGCACGGCCAGGATGCGGCCAGCAAGCGCAACGCGCGGGGAGGCGAGGCCATGGCCTGAGCGGGACGGCGCGGGGCGCGGCTGTGCTAGCAGGGAGGCGTGGGCGCGTGTCTGGGCGCAGGGCGACGTCGGCCGCGGTGCGGGCGCGGCGAGCACGGACGCGCGCGTGTGTGCGTCTGGACAGGGAGAGAGGAGAGGGCTCACGTGGGGGGACGTTGGGGACGGGGCAACGGAGCGCAGGGAGGGGATGGGGACGACGCGCGGCGGGGAAGCAGTCCGGCGAGGAGGTCCGTTGAGGAGGAGGGCGGCGAGGCGACGTTCCGGCCGACGGGATCCGGGGCGACGGGGTCGGGCCTCTCCCCGATCCAGATCCAAAGCGAGGGGTGGGGGAGAGCGAGTGGGGAGTGGGGGGGGAGTGTCGGTGGAGTGGGGGGATAAGGGAGGCAGGGTGGGCCTCCTGGTGGCCTGGGTGTGTGGCCGAATGGGCCGGCCTGCTGGGCCGAGGCCCAGGGGGCAGGGGGTTTCTCCTTCTTTTTTTTGGTTTTGTTTCCTGTTTTCCTTTTATTTATTTTCTCTTCTGTTTTAAATCATTTTAAATCATTTATGCATTTTATAAAAATGTGTTTGCTTTATTATAATTACCCTGGCATTTAACTGCACACTCCGAACATTTTAGTTCAATAATTTGAAACCTTTGCCGTTTGACATTAATTTGAATTTGAATCTGACGCGGTTTCGAATTAACCCGAGATTAGTAATAGTAATCGCAGATGACATGGCATCATTAGGAGAGTTTTACTGTAGCTTGATTACCCGGGCGTTACAGACCCCATCGTTTTATCCTTAGTAGCAACGATACATACGTGTCGGTTCCCCTTCTGTCACTGGGATCAAGCACCGTAAGATCGAACCCACTACAAAGCACCTCTTCCCATTGCAAGATAAATAGATTAAGTTGGCCAAACAAAACCCAAATATCGGAGAAGAAATACGGGGCTATAAGAAATAATTCATATAAGAGATAAAATAAACTCAAATAACTTTCATGGATATAAAAAGATAGTTCTAATCATAAACTCAAAGTTCATCCGATCCCAACAAACACACCGCAAAAAGAGTTACAGCATATGGATCTCCAAGAGACCATTGTATTTAGAATCAAATGAGAGAGAGAGGAAGCCATCTAGCTACTAACTACGGACCCAAAGGTCTACAATGAACTACCCACACATCATCGGAGAGGCACCAATGGAAGTGGTGAACCCCTCCGTGATGGTGTCTAGGTTGGATCTGGTGGTTTTGGACTCTGCGGTGGCTAGAATTGCTTTTCGTCGACTCCCCTAGGGTTTATGGAATGTTGGGGTATTTATAGAGCAAAGAGGCGGTTCGAGGGGCACCAAGGTGGGCACAACCCACCATGGCGTGCCCTGGTGGGTTGTGCTCCCCTCGGGGCACCCCCAGGCGCTGTCTTGGCCCATTAGGTGTCTTCTGGTCCATAAAAAATCTCCATAAAGTTTCGTTGCATTTATACTCCGTTTGGTATTGATTTCCTACAATGTAAAAACATGCAGAAAACAACAACTGGCACTTGGCACTATCTCAATAGGTAAGTACCAAACAATGATATAAAAGACTATAAAATGATTATAAAACATCCAAGATTGATAATATAACATCATGGAACAATCGGAAATTATAGATACGTTGGAGATGTACCACCTAATTCCAATTCACAAATATTTCCAAACCAACAGAGAGCCGCCCGAAACACTTTTTCCTCCGCCACTAGTTTCTGTTCTTCTGCGATCCCATCTGAAGGCCTTTTCCGGTACTTTGTCGGAGGGGGAATCAATCACGAAGGGCTTCTACATCATCCTTGCTGCCTTTGGATCATGCATGAGTAGTTCCCCACAGACCAATGCAATGGGTCCATAGCTAGTAGATAGATGAGTTTTTCTCTCCCTTTGATCTTCATTACAATGTTCTCCTCAATCTTCTTAGAGTTCTATCCGACGTAATCTTATTTTGCGGTTGTTTGTTGGGATCCAATGAATTGCGGGTTTATGATCAAATTATCTGCTGAAAGTAATTGAATCTTTTCTGAAATTTATTATGCATGATTATTATAGCTTTGTATTTGTCTCTGATCTATCTGTTTAGTTTGGCCAACTAGATTGATTTATCTTTAGTGGGAGAGGTGCTTTGTAATGGGTTTATTCTTGTGGTGTCGCCTCCCGGTGACATAAGGGGTAGCGAGGCATGTATTGTATTGTTGCCATTAAGGGTAAAACGATGGGGTTTAATCATATTGCTTGATTTTACTTTGTCTTGATCATGTCATCTTGCTTAAGTGTTACTCTATTTTTCATGAACTTAATACCATAGATGCATGCTGGATAGCGGTCGACTGGTGGAGTAATAGAAGTAGATGCAGACATGATTCGGTCTACTTGTCACAGACGTGATGTCTATATACATGATCATTGCCATGAATATGTCATAACTATGCACTTTCCTATCAATTGCCCAACAGTAGTAATTTTTTTACCCGTTGTATGCTATTTTTTTCAAGAGAGAAGCCTCTAGTGAAAACTATGCCCCCTGGGTCTACTTTAATCATATTATAAAAACCAAAAATACCTTGCTGCAATTTATTTACTTTTATTTGTTTTTCAATTTATCCATCTACCTATATAAGATTTCATCCTTGCAAGTAATGAGTTCAAGGGGATTGACAACCCTCTACCCCGCGTTGGGTGAAAGTATTTGCTTCTGTGTGTGTAGGTGATGTTCACTAGGATTTGTTTGGTACTCCTTCTGGTTCAATAAACCTTGTTTCTCAATTGAGGGAAACACTTATCTCTACTATATTTCTTCACCCTTCCTCTTCGGGGAAAACCCCAACCCAGCTCACAAGTAGCAGAAAGAATCTGGCGCCGTTGCCGAGGAGACATCATCAAATGACCACAAGTACCTTCACTCAAACTATCATCTACTTGCTCTACTTTTTATTTGCCTCTCTTTTTCATCTCCCTCCAATTCTCTAAAAACAAAAATACCAAAAATATTTTGTGTGCTTTCTTTGCTTGTGCTGCCATGTGCCTTCTATTTGCTTGCATCTTCCCTTGCTAAAAAATATTGATATGGATCCTCATACGCTTGCTAATCTTTTCAAAAAAAATCCAATTATGATAAACCAATTGCAAGTGATTGAGTGCACTTGACTATCTTTATGAAGTTTTGCTTGAAAATCATGAATCTGAAAATTGTGATGAAGTGTTAAAAGAAGAAATTTATAAAGTGGCGCATGATAGCTCCTGGAATGAAAAACATGATTGCAATGATGTTATCATAAATTCTATTAATGTCAGTTGTGCTAATGATATGCAAATCTACAAGCTTGGGGATGATAATTTTGTTATGTCCACTACTTATTGCAATGATCATGCATGGTTGGGATGATAATGCTTCTTATGATCTTGAAATTTTATTTAAGCGTCATGATGAATATGTTATTGATAATAATGTTTGCAATAATACTTAAAGTGGGTTTGGAGGAGTGTCAACTTTAGGTAAAAAGAATCCCACATATTCAGAGAGTGTTCAGTCGTTTTTTATAAAAGTGGGTTTGGAGATGTCATGACTTTAGTTGATGTCAATCCCACTATTTTGGAAGAGTATAAACTTTGTATGCATGTGGATCATGTAGAGAATATGTTGCGCAATAGGTATATTGTCGAGTTTGTTTATGATCCTAGATGTAATTATTTCAAGAGAGGCAAATAAGGTTATAAAAATATTCATGTCACTAAATTACCTCTCTTTCTGTTGAAATTATTAATGCTTCATTCTTCCTATTTGCATAAGCTAAATATTGCTTGTCTTGATAATTTGTTTACTTATAAAATGCCTATGCAAAGGAAGTATGTTAGACTTAAATGTGTTTTCACATGCTACATGATGCTCTCTTTGTGTTCCAATTATTATTTTCCATGCGAGCATCATTGAAATCTCAATCCTATCTTAATGGCTATAAAGAAAGAGCTTGTTGGGAGGCAACCCAATAGTAATCTTAAATTTTTGCTTTTACTTTCTGTTCTTATGTGGTCAAACAATTACTACTACTATAATGTTTGTGTTTTATGTTTTAATTAGTGTTTGTGCCAAGTAAAACATTTGGGATGATTTGGTTGATAGTTCACTTGATTCTGTGAAAAAACAGAAACTTTTGCGCCCAGTGCTGGAATTACTATAATTCACTAGAACGCGATAAAATCCTAATTTTTTTAAACATGATTGAAATACAAATTGCCCATGTTGTACTAGTTTTTCAGATTTTGTGTAGTTATATAAGTATGATTTTTTGTTCAGATCATTATAGACTGTTCTGTTTTAGAAAGATTCTATTTTTATTGCATAGTTCACTTGTTTTAACGATGCTATGGATTATATCGGGGGGTATAAGTCATGGAGAAGTTAAAATATAGTAGGTATTATGCAATAAAAAATTATGAATGAGTTTATAACAATACCTAAACTTTATGATTTGTCTATTATACTAATGGATCTTGATGACCCACAAGTATATGAGATAAATCGTAATCCTTTCGATAAGTAAGAGTGTCGAACCCAACGAGGAGCAGAAGGAAATAACAGGTGGTTTTCAGCAAGGTATTCTCTGCAAGCATTGAAATTATAAGTAACGAGTAGTTTGGTAGCAAGGTAATTTGTAACGAGCAAGTAACAATAATGGTAACAAAAATGCAGCAAGGTAGCCCAATCCTTTTGAGGCAAAGGACAAGCCAAAACGGTCTCTTATGATAAGCAAAGCATTGTTGAGGGTACACGGGAATTCCATCTAGTCACTTTCATTATGTTGGTTTGATTTGTGTTCGCTACTTTGATAATTTGATATGTGGGTGGACCGGTGCTTAGGTGCTGTTCTTACATGAACAAACCTCCTACTTATGATTAACCCCCTCGCAAGCATCCGCAACTACGAGAAAAGTATTAAGAATAAATTCTAACCCTCATTAAACTTTTGGATCCAAATCAGTCCCTTACGGAATAGCGCATAAACTAGCTAGGCTTTAAGCTTCTGTCACTCTCGCAACCCATCATCTAATAGCTACTTCACAATGCATTCCCTTAGTCCCAAATATGGTGAAGTGTCATGTAGTCGATGTTCACATGACACCACTATGGGAATCACAACATACATACCATCGAAATATCGAACACATATTAACTTCACATGATTACTTGCAACAATATTTCTCCCGTGACCTCAAGAACAAAAGTAACTACTCATGAATGATAATTATGCTCAAGATCAGAGGGGTATTAAATAGCATAATGGATCTGAACATATAATCTTCCACCGAATAAACCATATAGTAATCAACTACAAGATGTAATCAACACTACTAGTGACCCACAAGCACCAATATATAGTTTTGGTACAAAGATTGAACACAAGAGATGAACTAGGGTTTGAGAGGAGATGGTGATGTTGAAGATGTTGATGGAGATTGCCCTCCCCAAGATGGGAGAGTTGTTGGTGATGATGATGACGATGATTTCCCCCTCTGGGAGGGAAGTTCCCCCCGGCGGAATCGCTCCACCGGAGGGCAAAAGTGCTCCGGCCCAAGTTCTGCCTCAAGACGGCGATGCTTCATCCTGAAAGCCCTCTCCTTATTTTTTCTAGGTCAAAATGACATATACTAGAATTGGGGCACCGGAGGTGGGCTGAGGAGGGCACAACCCACCAGGGCACCCCTGGGCTCCCTGGCATGCCCAGGTGGGTTGTGCCCACCTGGTGGGCCCCCTATGGTACTTATTGGCTCCAATATTTCCTATATTTTGCATAAAAAATCTCTGTGAAGTTTCAGCTCATTTGGAGTTGTGCAGAGTAGGTAGCCTGACATAGCTTTTTCAAGTCCAGAATTCCAGCTGCCGGTATTCTCCCTCTTTGTGTGTACCTTGCATATTATGAGAGAAAAGACATTAGAATTACTCCAAAAGGCATTATTATGCATAAAAACAATATAAATAACAGTAGGAAAACGTGATGCAAAATGGACGTATCAACTTCCCCAAGCTTAGACCTCGCTTGTCCTCAAGCGAAAAATTGAAATCAAAAACATGTCCACATGCTTAGAGAGAGAGGTGTCGATAAAAACAAAATACAGACATAGAAGCATCATGTATATTATTATAACAGCAACAAACTTTAACATAATACTTTATCACAGAACTTTTATCATAAAACTTTCATCATAGACTTCTCATGAATAAGTAACAATTCATCACAACATCGAAGTATAAAGCATAAACTCTATTGAAAACCAACAAACTATGTTCTTAGTCAACTTTGCAACTACAATTCATCATCTTTTCTGGAAGGGTCACGTATCGGAGCCTTTTTGGCAAGTCCAGATACTCAACCATCATATAGTCTTCTATGATTGCTAACACTCACCACATACACATGAGCAAACTGTTTCAACCGGACACATATATAGAAAGATAGGGGCTTATAGTTTCGCCTCCCAACATATTCACCTCAAGGGTGATGTCAACAATAATAACTCATGCCACCCATATCCAATTGGATATATGTGCCTAGATCTTTACTCACCACATGATGCTTGCCAAAAGAGAAAATAAAAAGGAATAGCAACAAAAACTTTGACTCTTGCATAAAAGTAAATACATAAAAGTAAAAGATAGCCCCTTCACAGAGGGAATCAGAGGTTGCCATGCACTTTTTGTTTGTATGCTCAATCTCTTAGTGCAAAAGAATGTCACGTTATATTGCCCCTTATGATAGCAACCTTTATTATGCAGTCTGCCGCTTTTATTCTTTGCCATCACAAGTTCGTACAATGCTCATTTTTCTCTTACACTAAATGATCTAACACTTTCAGAAGCAATTTTTATTGCCTTATTGCACCGATGACAACTTACTTGAAGGATCTTACTCAATCCATAGGTAGGTATGGTGGACTCTCAAAACGAGATTTGGGCCTAAGGGTTTTTGGGTGCACAAGTATATCGCGGGAAACCACGGCCACCTATGGGACCAAGAGTCCCTTGCTGGTTCAGTGGGGGGATGGCACGTTGCACAAAGAGCAGAGGAGCGTGGAACAGCACGACAAAGATCACACATGTAGTCTTTACCCAGGTTTGGGCCTCCGTGAGGCGTAAAACCCTACTCCTGCTTTGGTGCATTGATGGTGGAAAAATGGTGGTGAGCGCAACACGTTTTCCCGACAGGGTTGCCTCGGGGCGAAACGGCTACGCGCGTATGAGTATTTGTGGGGGTGGATTAGCCAACCCTTTCTACGGTTGCCTTGGATCTCCTTTTACAGACAAAGGGGTCACCATAGTGGCAAATCATTCATTATGCACTGATCATATAGCAAATAGTGCTATCATACCTAACTCTGTAGGCTGACAGAGCGCATTAAATGCGCCGCTCTACGTCACATCGTAGCTTGCCCGGCAGGCTCTGTCGGGCTGTTTTGGCAGCTTCGCGCCTGCTCGCTCGACACATCGCAGGACGGGTGTCGCTTGTAGGTATTTTCTGTAGGAAGTGGCTGCCATGTGGCAAATAGCATCCACTTAGTCACTTTGGAGCCTGACACCGCATCGATCGATGACGTGCGTCGTGCTGAGGTGGTGCGGTGAGGTGGTTTTGCCTCCGTAACCCCCGGTAGGCCTGCCGGGACGTCCTAAAGGCTTGTTTCCGGGGGTGACCCCATCCTTGCCAGGCTTGCCTGTCCGGAAAGGGAGGTTTTTACCTTAGCAATATCTTGCTTCCCTGGCTAGTCTTCACCCTCTTGTGCTGCACGCTGGTCCTTCAAAGAACTGATCCTTGTGTTCCAATCTAACCTTGGCGCTATAATCTTAATCTCGTGCCTATGAACAGTCTGGGCAACGGATCCAGGGTTTGTTGCACCGACAGAAGCCCCCGTGCCTGTCCCGAACGTGCTGCCGGGCGTCATCGGGGTAGGCCCTAATAGGTGCACAGGGAGGGGCGTGGAAGTGGCTGGCCCCTTGAGATCTTCTTTGCTTCTTCATTAATCTTGAGTTTGGGCCAGTTTCCGGTTTTCCCGTGCATCGTGTAAAGCCAATAGTGGTGGGACCGCCCCGGTAATGGCCTGTGAACGACTTTAACGCACAGGGGAGAAACTGCCAATTCACTCTTCTCACCACGCCCTTATCCTTAGCCACGTATGCTGCATGCATCGCGCGGGGTAGGTAACGGAGGCGCTGGTGCGGGAGAGCGTCTAGGTGGGGACCCAGTCTTCCTGAATAGGTGGAGGAGCGTGTCGATCACCTGTTGAGGGATCAGCTCCCTTCCTCGACCCGCCTATAAAAGGAGGGGTGAGGGAGGAGCGGAGTCATCCATCCTTGCATCCTTTCTCCTCCATCTTCTGCGTTCTCCTGGCCATCCTGAAGAGACAGGCCTGGGGCCAGGTCCTAGGTAGTAGCTTGAGGTTGGCGACACCAAACGCTTGTGATGACGCTTGGGGAGTGAATCTGGTCCGAGACTGGAGAAGATGTGATGGATGAGCCACCCGTGGTGTGGGAAATATCGAGCTTCCCCATTGTGGGGATATGTTTGTCTCTTCTGCCATAGTCGGTCGTCCATTAGGTAATGCATCATCTTGCCCTGAGCTGCCGCTGCTTGTTGGCTCGGTGGCAAGGTTCTTGGTGCCTTTGATGCTCACCCGGAAAGCAGGGTTGGGGATTGTTGGTAATCCCAGCATTGCCCCTTTCGGTGGATCCAGGGCTGATGCTGAAGGGAGGTGCGCTTTCCTGCCCGCCAAGGTGGGGAGTGGTGCGCCCCGAGCCCCCTAGCCATCTTGGCCTTAAGCTGCTTCTCCGGGGAAGGCATCGAGCTGGGGTACTGGCGCTTCTCTGGAGTGGTGTTGATGAAGATGAAGCCAGGGAAGACGGAGAGGGTGGGAGGCAGGCCGCCAGGTCGGAGTACGATAGCACTCACGCGTTCGTCTCGTACTGGTGACCTACTGCCTCGTCTTTCCGTCTTTCCCCTCCCTCCCCTGGCACCGTCATCGTCGTTTCCTTGGCTATTAGGAAGGGATTGCCCTCCGGGCACTTTTGCCTCCTCCAGCAGTCTTCCAGCTGAGCTCCGATGGCCTTCACTGTCGGTGCCTGTGCTAGAGCTTCTGACCGGTCTTGGAGGCAGTGACCAGGGGACCGCCGGGGTGCTCCCTTCGTCCTCCTCCTTCGCAGCCTCGCCACTCCTGATCTTGTCAGGCTGCACTCGGTAGGTCCTGACGAGGTTGGGGGTGGCATTTGCTGGTGTGCACCTTCCGCCCTCTTCTCTTCCCACCACAATACCTGGGATAAGAGGGACAGGGAGAGGAGTTTACGGGCACTTCCCACCGCAATACCTGGATTTGCTTGGTTTCAAGTGGATATAGCATTTCCCCAAGTTTTCCCATCTTTCATCCACGAAATCTCCTCAATTTTGACCCCAAAATCCCCAATTTTTTGCCCAAAATCGCGTCCCAAATCTCGGATCTCGAGTTGACCCCGACCCACCCCGACCGACGTTTTTACAGACGTCCGGAGCCCTTTGAGCCACGGAAGTCCACACTTACCGGACGACCGGAACCCCAAATCCGAGCTGCTACAGAAGATTTCCGACCCGCCCGAACGTCCGACGACCGGAGATCCGTCCATTTACGGATGTCCGATACCTGTCAAAACTGACTTCGGCTGATTCTTGTTCCGGCCATAACTAATTCATTCGAACTCTGATTTTGACGTTCTTTAGCTCGTTTTAAAGCTCTTGACATCCCCCTTCCCCAAAAAATACTTCCAACATCATTTGACTCCATCAAATTTTTGGAACTTTGGCATCTTTGCCTAGGCTTCCACCACATCATCCGCTACACCACCACCGAGTGCCGCAACCTAACCCATTGTGATCCATATAGCATTTGTGGTTGCATGAGTAGTGATTTGAGTCTCCTAAGGTGTTTTGGCTACTTACGGACGGTGGCTTCTTCATCAACAACCACCACCACTTCTGCATAGGCTTGCCCACCATACACTTCTGCCACCCCAACTTAACCCAATTTTGTTTGAGTTGTGAGTTGTGTCTCCTAAGGTGTTTCGGCTACTTAGAGACGGTGACCCTCAACTCCGACTCACATAACCCAATAACCCTCCACTTCCGCATTGCCTACTCGCATAACCCATCATTGCATTTCCGCAATCCCACTGAGCTTCCGCAAAACCACCACTGCTTTCCGCTACCACCATTTGACATTTGTCATTTGAGATTTTGAGTTCGCGGTTTTTCCGTTTCCTAAGGTGTTTCGGCTACTTAGGGACGAGTCTCCATCATCTTGGTATCTACATCAAGAACACCGCCACTCATCATCGCTACGGATGGTAACCTCCATATCATCTTGGTATCGTGGTATCCCTCCATTGTATATTCCCTTGCCATTGCATTGATAACCCCTAGCCTATTTTGCGTCACTTGCCTATCGAGACTAGCCATTTGAGTATTGCCGGCAACGTTACTTGTGCACATTAGTGATCTACACCATCCATTGCATACATACCATATCATATTGGTATCATATCATCTCGTGTGCCTCAAGTTTGTTCCCGCATATACCCAATCGCTATCTTGGTTTGTGCATTCCGCATTGTGGCCATATACAAAAAAAGAATAAAGCTTTTAAGAAAAAGAGAAACAAAAGAGCTTGTAAGCAATAGCCGTAACATCATACCACATTGCATAAGATTTTCATATCCGATCATCTTGGATCATCTTGAGAGAAACACCGGGAACCATACATACATAGCATACTTGGGATAGAAAGTTTATCCATTTTCCATCTTATAGGTTGTGCACAATTGTCGTATCCGCCTATTGAGCAATCGTGCTAGCGTCTCTCTTGAGTTGTGCAACACGAGCGTTTTCCGTGGATTCCACATTTTGTGCTCATTCCTTGGTTGCACGACCCCATTTATCTATCCATGTGTGTGTTTCCGTGTGCCACATATTGCTATTGGTCTACTTGTTGCACTTGCGAATTGGTGAATCTTTTTCAAAATTATTGACTCTTGCTAACATTTTGCATCAAATTTTTGTGCCACTATCTTCACCGAGCTCCACCATAAGCCTTACTTGTGTAGGTGTGAGAATTGACAAGATCTGGTACCAATTGTGCTATTTCCTTGTTACATTATTGAGTGATCATTGATCCATCTTCAACATTGGTTAAGGTACATTTGGTCTAGTTCTTCTCTTTCTCCCACCCACATTTGCTCGAGTCTTGTGATGGATAGACAAGGTATTTCACCTTCGGTCTACGACAACAACAACGAGTTTGATGCCATGAAAAACTCTACCGACGCCAAGATTCGAGCTCAAATGGAGGAGATCAAAGCCCTCATCAAGTCCTACAAGCGATCTTCCTCATCTTTGAGAAGACGCTCAAGAGCACATGCCTCCGAGCTACCATCTCCGGCAAGGTCACATCGGCATCGACACCATTAGCACCATGAACGTGAAGGTCAAGAACTCAACACCAACAGCCGCTCAACGACTTCACCATCTCCCTTGGCATATTTTCCAAGCGACTTCAAGGAATATTCGCCTACGGACAAACGTCATCTTCGCCAACAAGCACCCCAAGACTACGCTCAAGAGAAGCTCCCCAAGCTCAAGTCTGCGACTTCCACGAGCTACTATGACCTCGACACCGACCACAAGATTCCTTTTTATGGGACTCTAGAACCTGAGGACTATCTCGAGTGGGAGCGTTTGATGGATGACTACCTCAAGCTACATCAAGTTCCTCCCGAAGATTAAGTGAAGTTCGCCACAAGGAACTTCCACGACTACGCATCCAAATGGTGGCTTCATGCACAGTCGGAGACCTACGACATGAGTTGGCCCAAGATGAAGAGAGCTTTGCGGCGAGAGTTCGTGCCTCCAACCTACACGGAACAACTTCTACGCCAATTGGAGACCACCACCCAAGGATCCAAGTCCATCGACGAGTACTTCAAGGAGATGAAGAAAGCCTTGCGATGAGCCGACGTGGATGACCCCGTTTTGATGAAGTTCCACTTCATGATGGGATTGCACAACGACATCTCCAAGATGACCTTCCTCGAGAACTACAAGTCCCTCGATGACAACTACATTGGTGCTCTCAAGGCGGAACAAGAACTCATGAAGGCCAAGGCTTCTCCACCCCAAGCTCACTTCGGGACGACCAAGCTCCATGAGAACGAGCATGAGGATAGCACCACCAAGATGTCCAAGCCCGACGAGCTCCAAGACAATGCTCCCAAGTTTGACTCCACCGCCATCCCTCTTTGTGGCATTGATGATGCCGAGTCTACCATGACTCTTTTTCAAGATGGTGCGGCGACGAGTATGACTACGAAGACCCTCAAGGACCAATCTTTGGAGGCGTGCGATATGGTGATGAGCATGGAGGATGCTTCCATCTTAGGAGGCGAGAGTGATGATGTGCCATGTTCGGCCTTCATCCATGGTGACGACGATGAGATGGTTGAGAATGGGATTTTCCCTTCGACCACAGTGATGTATGATGACTTGAGTGACTTGTGCCACCATATTGAGAGTGAGAGTGACTTCACCACTAGCCCCATATATGACGTGTGGCCCCAATTCCCATGTGAGGAGAGCCACAACCCCCACCAGTTCAGTGAGATGAGTGACTCCACCATATGTGAGTTTGAGTGCACCTACTTTGAGGGAGTGAGTGAACCACCACATAGAGAGAGTGTGATAGTTTATAGGTCTCGTGAGGCCATTTGCATTAACAACTTTACCTCTACCTCTATTGTGTCTTCTCATTTGGTGCTAGGTCCCGTATATGATGACGCGCCGATTCGCGACGACTATGTCCTCCCTTTGGACAAGAAGATGGCCATGGTAGAATATGATGCACCCCCACATGGTTCCATCACGATGAAGATGACCACCATTTGGTCTTGACCACCTCACCTACACCACTTGAGTGGAATGAGAATGGTAACGTAGGTGACGGTGATGCTCTAGTCCCACTAGTGGACATTCTTGACATTGATTGCTTGCATGATGTTGATCAACCTATTACCATGCTTCATGCTAGTTCGACTTCCCCATGTGATGATTTATTGCCCATTTATGATGTGTATGATGATTGCCATGTGGAGTCTATTAGTTGTGATGCCATGTTACATAGGATTTCTTGTGAAAATTCTCTAGGTCACATCATGTTTGATAATCTGCTTGACTTGTCATATGCTATGCATGAGATCAATCATATGTCATATTTGCAATCTCTTCATAGTGACTATGCATATGCTATGCATGAGATCAATCATATGTCATATTTGCAATCTCTTCATAGTGACTATGCATATGCTATTAAAATAAACTCAATTTGCACTTATGGCATAGATGACAAGCCCATGGTTATTGGCATTTGTTTTTCTTGTGATGATATTGATACGCCCCCTTTGCATCATTTATCTCATATGCCATGCCATGACCACCTAGCTTTGGATATGCATTGTTTTGGATGTTGTCCATATTCTCCGTATGATGTTTCAAATATTGCAGATGAGGAGACCCCCATAGTTTCCTCATACATTTTAGGAGATTTTTATCACTCCCATTCATTGCATAATCCCAATACTTGCGTGCACAATATGCTCCCCATGAATAAAAATGCTATTGTTGTGCCTTATACTTGTATGCTCAGTTTGCATCCCCATCGTGTTATACACAATAACTATTCTTTCATGATGGATGACATGTTCTTATACCATGCATCAAATTTCTTTGAGCGATGCTTATGTTGTGCTAACTCTCACGTGCACATACACATCATGATGGATGATGTGTACATATACCACCCACACAATTTCTTTCGTTTGTGTCACTTTTGTGTAGGTACCCATGCATACTTGTCAACCTCACAATCCCATGAGTTGACAAAACGAGCTCCGCAGAGCAATGGTGACTTGGGATCCCATGGATTGCCTTTCCCACCGCTCTCTTCGTGCAAAGACTTCGCGCATTTCTTCTACATGGCCCTCACTTGGCTATGGATTCTTGTCCATTACACATTCTATGCCCATCTTTCCATGTTCACTTTGCATGATATGCTCATTTCCATTTGGATGACATGCTTTGGTGGCCCATGCTTTGCATTACACATGATGATTGATTCTAGTACTTGTATGGGTATTTGCAAGCTTGGTGGAGATATCACTTGTTATTGCCATGTTTGCTTTGTGCCCCATGCCTATGATTATACTATGATCTTGCTTTGTGTTCGTGCTTGCTATATGTCATGTGCATTGCCTATGCCTATTATTTTCTCTCATGACATGACTGCCATGATTTACTCTAGTATGTTGCATCTTCACACTACTAGCTTGCATGACTTCATTACTATGATTGCTTTCCTTGTTGCATCACCGATGATTCATACTTGCTCGCTTCATGCGGTTGATGACAACCATTTACATGCTTTGCATGACATGATTGTTATTGCTTCTTGTCATATATCTCCATGCGCTGCATCTCTCATGTTAGACAATTTGCCATGTATTGAGTGCAACAATGATTCTAATCTTGCTAATGAGATTGCCCCCATAGCATTCTCACATATGTTTGGAGATTTTGACATATTCCTTGTGAAGCATGCTTGTCTTACCTATTTGCACCATATACCTAGTGCCATGAATATAGCCATTATTGCATCATATTATTCATGCACTTGTGCTACTAATATTTGTGTGCAAGAGAAGAGGACCATCATGATGGATGATGTGTTTATCTACCATGCGCATACGTTCTTTGTTTTGTTGTGTGCATGTGTAGGATACTTGGACTTTGTGTTGACTTCCACTTCACATGAGTTGACCATTCGAGCTCTTGAGAGAGAGCCTCATACATTCGACCATGACTTGCTTCTACACCACCTTTCCTACCACTTCGGCAATGTGAAGAATGCACAAGGACATGCCTTCAGGGTCACATCTTTCTTGAGCATGGATATTGAGGATCATACTACTTGTGTTGCTTGCACCATGAGACTTATTGTTCATCTTGGACCACTTGATTGCACATTTGATAGAGATCTTGCTTTGACTTGTCATTTTCACCATTCCATGCATCATGATATATATGCCTTGTGTGTTGTATCCAATTCTTGGATTAGTTGCTCCTCTCATATGTTTGCTTGCAACAATGTCATCACTTCACATATGCCATGTCACATTGGTTTCTACATGCTTGCCTTGATTGCCTCACACATGATGAACAATTGCTCTTTCCATTGTGTTGAGTGCCACACGATATTCACTACACCCTATGCACATTATGCTTGGATTATCTTTCACTTGTCTCAGGTGTTTAGACACTTCATTTTACTTGGTGTTGTGAATGTTTCTTATGCCTACCATCGACCATTTGTTGAGTACTTTATGCATCATTGCTATGATCTTGAGGTATAGGCAAATTCTCTTGACACACATATTTACCTAACTACCTCACAATTGCATAATTGTCCCCATGATTTCTTTGCTTGTGCTCGATTGATATGCTTACATGCCATGTCACAATCCTTTTTCACACCATATGCTTTGCATGATGATGACACTTGTTTAGTGAATCACCTCTTGAATGCTTGGTTTTGCACTAACGCTAACCACATTTATTTTTCCAAGTGTTTGTTGTCCTTACTCCTTTTGAAGGAATCACAAGACGGTGCGACATTGGAGAGTGCCCATTTCGAGCTTCGATACAACGAGTACTTAGTGAACGTCCACTTATACACGGCGAAGCCATCTCTTTCCCATGGTGATTTGGTTTTCGATCCGAGGTCCAATATTTCCCAAGGGTGGGGGGAGATGATGTGAAGCATCCTATGGACATCACTGCCGATTTCGGGTTCCGGCAAAACCCTTGAGGTTCGAACACTGCGGTGCGCACGAAGATCTCTGCCCCCTCTAGCTTGCACACATAATGATCTCACGGCCTAGCTCGTCGAACCCAAAGAAAAGGAGACACGAGAGTTTATACTGGTTCGTGCCACCGATGTGGTGTAATACCCTACTCCAGTGTGGTGTGGTGGATTGCCTCTTGGGCTGAGGATGAATAGTTACAAGGGAAGAACAACCTCTTGAGGAGAGGTGTTCTTGTGCTTAGCGAACTTGTGTGGTTGAGGATGATCTGGATGTGATCTCTCCTCTCTCTCTGGATTGGTTCCTCTCCCCCCTTTTCCTACTATGGTGGCTAGTCCTATTTATAGAGGCCTTGGTCCTCTTCCCAAATATTGAGCGGGAAGGGATCCCACAACGGCCAAATTCGAAGGGAGACAACTAGTACAAGTTATCCTGACAAAAGTAGTCTTCGCCTGCCAAAGGCTCTGGTGGTGACGCTGTCTTGGTCTCCACAGTGACCTCTGTCCTGCCATCCTACTGGTCTTGGTATCGTTGCACCAATATGGAAACCTTTGCCTGATGCCTCAGGACTTCTCGCCTACGCTTGCCTCTTTAGCACCAAAGAGGAAACGAGGACACTGCGCGTGCTGGCGCTCGCCTGGCTCCAGTCGTCATGGCTTGCGTCACAGAAACCTCGCGAGGTGTCCCTTGACTTGATCTCTCCGCCCCTCGCGAGCCAGCCTGGTGAGGCTGCCCCCGAGGAGGTCTCGTGTCGTCCGCCTCGCGAGGGTCTTGAGTGTTTGCTGGTGAAGATGGGCCGTACAGAGCCGCTGGTGGAGCCACGCTGTGGGCCGCAGGCAGGCAAGTCTGGGGACCCCCATTCCCAGAACGCCGACAGTAGCCCCCGAGCCCAAGGCGCGCTCGGACTAGGCTTCAAGGTGAAGCCAAAGGGGAAGTGCAGAGCGCCATGTGCCCCAACAGCCTGCGGCCACGGTCGGTGCGTGGCGACTGATTGGATGTGGGCGTCTCTGCTTCCCCACGCTGCCTCGGCAACTGCCGGACTTGACGAGTCCATGCTGCATGCAGAAAAAGATCATTATTAGCTGAGATCGTGGAGGCCGGCGGTTGGCCTCCCCTTGGCTATAAATGGGAAGAGGGGGGCGGAGCCCTTGTCACCCATCTCTTCCTTCGCTTCTCCCGCTCCTTCTTCTTCCTCCCTTCATCGCTTGTTGCATCGACCATGGCACTGATACAGAGGTTCTCAGCTGCGGAGAAGGGCAAGACTCCCCTTGATGAGCCTGAGCCAATTCCGCTGAAGAAGAGGCTATCTCATCGTCGCGACATAGTCTTGAGGTGGAAGTGTCGCGGCCATGGTACGAGCGGCCACCTCCCGGGTATCCGCTGCCTCTATACACCCAAGCTGGGGTCTCCGGAGGGAGGGGCGACGAGCACCGCCGCCTGCGCCAGGGCCGTGGTCGCCGCGCCGCGGTGACGCATGCCGTAGCCCTAGGGGTCCATGCCGTGGACTCGCGCGAATTCATGCTATGGGCGGCGATGCCTCCGTGCACTTGGATTCGCTTCCCGCAGTTTTTCGCCGCCGAGATGCCGCCGATGGGCCCCTTCGAGCTTTGGTTGCAGCATGCCGACTGCGATGCCCCGGCGACTAGAGCGGAGGTTGAAGCCGTCTCCTCCGAGAAGATCTTCATGACTGCCATGCGGAAGGTGCCCTCGCCATCCACTTCAAGTACGACGGCGCCTCCATGATGTTCTTAAATGTCTTCGACGAGGAAGGCCGCCGCTTGGAGTGCTGCCCTGAAGGGGGTCGTCAGGACGGCGCAGCCGCCAACGTCGAGCCTGCGGCTGGGCTCGCCAGCAGCTCCTCCAGCGACAGTGGTGACTCCTTGTGGTCCAGCGACTCTCCCGAGCTCGTCTAAACTCCGGAGACAAGCGACGACAGCTATGTGCCCCCGAGCTCTCGCCGGGCCTGGAGCAAGGCTGCAGCGTCCGGCCGCCGCCATCGCTGATCTGGATGGGGTTGGCGCCGGCCTCCCGTGGCCCACTGTTGATTATGGACTTGGATTCCCCGACGCGTGTAGATAGAGCTCCTAGGAACTCCCTTCTTTTCGTTCCGTGCAAGGAATCAAAACGGACCCCGTGGGGGCGTGTAAAGGGTCTGTAATGCCTTCTATTCATGTTATCCCTATTATGAAATTTGCGATTGCATGTCTTGTTTCGGCTCGGTCTCCCCTTTCCAACCCCACGACAGCTTGGTGCTCTACGCCGACAGGTCCCGGTCCCGAGGCAGGCTGCAGCCGTCGCTGGTATGCCAGGTCGCGATGCTGTGGTCAAGGCCAGGAGGTGAGCGGCCCGAGGTCCAGTAAGAGCTCCCGAGGCACGATGCTCAAGAGGTCCCCTTTAGAGCTCAAGCAACTACTGAGAGGCAGGAAAGGGTAGCGATGTTGCAGTAACAAGGCTGCCGCAGGTGAGGATCCTATGCTGTAGCACTGGGCCGATCCAGGCGCGAGACTTATCTTGGCATTCTGGAGCTGGTTCCTTGTGTTGTGCCAGACTTGGGCGTCGACCACTGTTGGGTCGCTGGGTTAGGCTCGAGCGAGCCTCCCCCTCTTCTCTATGCTCTTCTGTGTGCTCTGCATCCTCAGGTCCCGACCCTCGAGTGAGCTCAGCCGCCGCTGGTATGCCAGGTCGTGATGCCGTGGTCAAGGCTAGGGGTGAGGGCTGGAGAGCCAGTAAGAGCTCCTGAGTTGCGATGCTCAAGAGCCCCCCTTTTAACGCGCTAGCGAATTGCATGGGAGAAGAGCGAGCCCGCGATACCGCCCGCTGTAGTCCTCAGGAGGTTCTTGCAAGTTAGCGCGAGGAAGGGCACAAATTGCCATGGTGATTGCCGGTCCGCCACTGGTTTCTTCGCAAGGAGGTGAAGGCACTGAGGGTCTGGTGAGGTGACGTGCGCGGGCGTGCCGCGAGCCAGAGCTTGACCACTCAGATTTGTTAGCATTGCAGGGACGGACCCGAGCACAAGCGCCGTGCCGGCATGAGAGGTTCCTGTGGCGGGCGATAATCAAGTAGGCAGTGATGACCACAGATAGATTATGCATGAAAAGCAAACTAGCTCAGGTAAATGCAAGAATGATAAATCCGCTGGGTCGGACCCGAGTGGCCTGGGGATGATGCAGCCCGAGGGGCGCCCCCAGCAGGGTGAACTAAAGATGCAAGCGGATACATGCTGCAGGGACAGACCCACGCGAACTGGGAATGATGCAGCCCAGGGGGTGCTCCCAGCTAAATAAACTTGAAAAATGTCACCTGGTTTGGTTGTCGAAGGAGTGTTGGGGAAGTCGCTCCTCACGAGCCATCGAGGCCCAGGGCCTCGGGAGGCTTTGGAGGCTTAGGTGGCCTCCTGAGGACCATCTCCATCTCCGCCAGGACTGCATGGTGCCTGGCCTCCTGACCTACCAGGATGCTCCACAGATTGCGCTGGAAGGCGGCTGGCATGCTCAGCAGGCCGAACGGCATGCGAATGTAGGTGTGAGGTGGACCCTCACACTGGCCAGCACGCGAAGGCCAGAAGCGCTGCTGAGATGCGGCCCTGTTGAGCCCTGGGATGTCGATGTAGACGCGCAGCTCACCACCCTCGCCTGGATGGGGAGCAGTGCCAGGTGGGCGGCGGTCACCGCGTATTGCCCTCGCTTCCTGAAGCTCCTGAGTGGTCTTGACGATGAACTCCTGAGCGCCGGGCGCTCCTCACCCGGTGTCCTCCTGAGGGAAACGCGCCGTGAAGCACGCCTCCACATGGTGCCCGAGCGCCTCCCTTGTGATGTTGGCCAGGCACGAGGCCCTCCAGAAGAGAGCCCTCGAGCCCTGCTCAAGGAGGGCGCCGGGCGCGCCTCCCTATGTGAGGGAGGGAGGTGCCCCAGGCACAGGCACCGATCCTGAGGTGGCGCAGCTGGAGGCGCCGCTCCCCTGAGGCCCAATGCGGAGTAGCTGCTTCTTCTTCTCGGGGTTGGCCTCAGGAGGGTACTGCACACCCGCGCTGTCAGGGTCTTCGATTGATGCATCTTGGAAGGCACGCTCGAGGGAGCACACCGCGTCTCTTTCTTTGCAGGGGACTGTGATGATTCTGCCGCTTCCCGGCATCTTGAGGACGTTGTAGCCATGGTGGGTGACTGCCATAAATTTGGCTAGCGCTGGGTACCCGAGGATGGCATTGTACCGCAGGCGGATGTGGGCGACGTCAAAGTCGACGAGCTCAGTGTGGTAGTTGTCGCGCTGACCGAAGGTGACAGGGAGACGAACTTTCCCTATCGGGGTGGTGGAGCCGTCAGTCACTCCTAAGAAAGGCTTGGTGGGCTGGAGCTGATCGTATGGCACTTGAAGGCTGTCGAACGTCTCGACGGACAGGACACTGAGCCCAACGCCGCCATCGATGAGGGTCTTGGTGACTTGGACATTGCTGATGACGGGTGAACAGAGCATCAGGAGAATGCTGGCGGTTGCCGCACATTTGAGCTGGTCCGCCGAGCTGAAGGTGATGGCGTACTTGGACCATCGGAGCGGGCACATGGCCTCAAGCTTGGGGAGGGCTGCATTCTCCTCGTGAGATAACTGCTTGAAGATGCGCTAGGAGGCTGGGGCCTGAGCGCCACCCAAGTTGCAGGCGATGGCGCGCGGCTCCTGGAAGCCCCCAGCCCCTTCATCCTATTGGTGGTCGTCGTTTCTCCTTCATGTCGGCGGCAGCGGAGGGAGACCAGGGTTGCCCTGAGGATGGTCCTCGCAAGGCTGGTCCCCCAGGCGCCCTCACGAGGCTGATCCTGCCAGCGGTCCTCACGAGGCTAGTTGCGCCACTCTTGGCGGGGCCCACGGTCGTCCCAACGTTCTCCACCTTGTCCACCTCCTCGGCCGTAGCCCCGGTTGTTGCACTCGTGGCGTCGACTGAAGCGTCCATCTCGAATGGCCCTGAGCTCTTGACAATCGTTGGTGTTATGGATGCGCGCGTTGTGGAAGGCGCAGAACATACAACTGCCCTTGGACGACTCGGGGAGGTCTCAGCCGCGCTTGATTTTTGGCTCTTCCACGAGTACGGACACCCCCTTGCACTTCACGTCCTTGACCTTCGCCTTCTGCTCCTCTTGATCCGCAGCGGGGAGCTCGAGGAGGGAGAGGCACCCCTCCTCAGCTCTTGCACACTTGGTTGCTATGTTGAACACTTCCAAAGTCGTGCACAACTCCTCATGGATGGCGATCTCCTCCTTCATCTTGATGTCGTAGACGCCATCGGAAAATGTTGAGATGATGGCCTCGTCCGTCACCTTGGGGATCTTGAGACGCACGCTGTTGAAGCGCTGTATTTACTTCAGCAGGGTCTCTCCCGGCTGTTACTTGATGCGGTGCAAGTCACCCGCTGCCGGGGGGCGGTCGCGAGTGCCCTGGAAGTTGGTGACGAAGTGGTCGCGCATCTCATCCCAGGAGGAGATCGAGCCTGGGGGCAGGTTCAGGAGCCATGAGCGAGCGCCATCCTTGAGAGCCATGGGAAACCAGTTCGCCATGACCTTTTCATCGCTGTTGGCCGCCTCAATGCTCAGCCCGTAGAGCTGCAAGAAATCCACAGGGTCAGGGGTGCCATCGTAGCAAGGGGCAGATCTGGCTTGAACTTGCCTGGACAGACGATGCTACGCAGCTCAGGAGTGAAGGCGCGGCAGCCTGCTGTGGCCACCGAGGCCCGTCGTGGAGGCGGAGCTTGATCTTGGTGTCCCTGCGCCGCCATGGCAAGTGGCGCATGGCCCTTCCACGGCAAGAGATCCTGACATGGCGGTGCTGGTAGCGATGGAGCGTTTTCTAGCGGATGGGGAACCTCTTGGCAGCTTCTTTCTTCATGCGCGGGCACACGGCGCGGTGGATCACGCCGCGGGACCGCACATCTTGGAGCGAGGACGCCGTCTTGACGCGGAGGAGGCAGAGGTGCTCCATGAGCCACGCGTCTCGGCGCGAGGGCGCCGTCTTGATGCGGAGGCGCTCTGTGAGCCACATCGCCCGTAGTCGGGGGCGGGCGAGGTAGCAAGAGGGATGGTGCAGGAGAGCCCCCCGCGGTGCTGACGAGCTCGGCGATGTGGTCCAACCAGTCCTCGTAGAGGTCGTTGACCGGGCGGTAGCGCAGGAGCTCGCGTGCCATGAGCAGCGCGGCCTGCACGTCCGTGGGTGCGCGGCGAGCGTGAGACGATGAGCCGGCTGGAGTCAGCGACGGTGTGGCGGTGCGGCCGTCTCGCCGCACGGAGGGGTGCAGTGAGGAGGCTTGCTGCTCGTTTGCCGACGGGCCGGTGGCCGCGTTGGCGGTGGGTGATGGAGAATGACGGGGAGACCCGCCGATAGGGGCTGTCTGAGCGGCACGGGGTGGCGAGCGCGGCCCGGTGCTCAGCGCGGGCCCGACGAGCATCGGCCATGAGCTTGCTGGAGTGGTGAAGCGTGGATTGACGAAGGGGAAAGCTTAAGTGCACCCCTACCTGGCGCGCTAAATGTCGGATTTCGGGTTCCGGCAAAACCCTTGAGGTTCAAACACTTGGGTGCGCACGAAGATCTCTGCCCCCTCTAGCTCGCACACATCATGATCTCACGGCCTAGCTCGTCGAACCCAAAGAACAGGAGACACGAGAGTTTATACTGGTTCGGGGCACCGATGTGGTGTAATACCCTACTCCAGTGTGGTGTGGTGGATTGCCGCTTGGGCTGAGGATGAACAGTTATAAGGGAAGAACAACCTCCTGAGGAGAGGTGTTCTTGTGCTTGGCGAACTTGTGTTGTTGAGGATGATCTGGATGTGATCTCTCCTGTCTCTCTGGATTGGTTCCTCTCCCCCTTTTCCTACCGTGGTGGCTAGTCCTATTTATATAGGCCTTGGTCCTATTCCCAAATATTAAGCGGGAACGGATCCCACAATGGCCAAATTTGAAGGGAGACAACTAGTACAAGTTATCCTGACAAAAGTAGTCTTCGCCTGCTGTAACACCCTGGATGTAATTTACCCAATATGTAATCCAAATCTTGCCATTTCCGGCTTAAGTTATTTTATTTTCTCGGGTTCGGGTTTTTGTCTCCGTGTGTTGTTATCGTTGTTATGCATCTCATATCATCTCATCATGTGCATTGCATTTGCATACGTGTTCATCTCATGCATTCGAGCATTTTCCCCGTTGTCCGTTTTGCATTCCGGCGCTCCATTCTCCTCCGGTGGTCATTTCTACCTTTCTTTCATGTGTGGGGATTAAACATTTCCGGATTGGACCGAGACTTGCCAAGCAGCCTTGGTTTACTACCGGTAGACCGCCTGTCAAGTTTCGTACCATTTGGACTTCGTTTGATGCTCCAACGGTTAACCGAGGGACCGAAAAGGCCTCGTGTGTGTTGCAGCCCAACACCCCTCCAAGTTGGCCCAAAACCCACCAAAACCCTCTCCATCATCTAGAGCGTTCGATCACGATCGCGTGGCCGAAAACCGCACCTCATTTGGACTCTCCTAGCTCCCTCTATGCCTATATAAAGACACCCCCGAAAATCTCCTTCTCCTTCCCCCCGAAATCCCTAGGTCCATCTCCACCCGCCGCCGCCAGACAAAATCCGCCGGGCCGGACATTGTCCGACCTGCGCCGCCGCCACCATGTCAGCTCCCGCGAGCCCCACTTCGCCGCGAATCGCGCCCGGCCCGCGAAGCCCGCCGCGGGCCCTCCACGACGCCGACCGGGCCCGAGGCTCCTCGCCTCCCGCCGCCTCTCTTCCCCGAGGCCGGCCTCTCGGAGCACCGCGCCGCCATCTCTGGTGGCTCCGCTGCCGCCCGGCTTGCCGCACCGGGCCGCCGCCGCTTCCGGCGACCGCCGGAGCCGCTCCATCCGCCTCGCGCCGCCATCTCCGGCTCCGGTGCCCGACCGCCGCCGACCTCCTCCTCGTCCGCTTGCTCCGGCCGCGCCCCATCGCTGGTGAACAGTTGCCGACCAACCTCGTAAACCGCGCCCGGCCAGATCTGGATCCGGATCTTGCCTCGGTTGACTTTTTTGCCCGAAACCCTATTTATTTTGTCTATGTTCATTGCATCGTAACTTTGCATCACTAGCTCCGTTTTGGGCATATAGCATATCAAAATGTTCTTCTCAGAGAGCACATCATTTCATCTCAATGCATCATTTTCATTTGGGTTCATCTTGATGCCCGAAATGCTGTTAGAAGAATGCTATTTGAGATAATTGTCAGATCTGCTGCTCCAATTAGATATTTGTCATTTTTGCCATGATTAATGTGTGCATGATATGCCCATGAGCTCTACATGTGTTTTGTTATATGTTTTGCCATCTATCCAGAGGTGCAACCCATGTATTTTGTGATGTGTGTGATGACTAGCACAAGCTTGCAAAGTGGAGCATTCGTTAATGCTGATTTCAGGGACTTAGCATTTCCACTAAGTCCTTGATCTGTTTATCTCATTATGCCATATGTTCATGTTGTTTCCTAGTGATCCGTGCCTCTTTTGAGGATGATCAGTAAGGATGTTTTGTTGATCTTGTAGTGCCCTATCCATCCATGTCTTTGTTTGTAATTATGGTGCACCCTAGCTTGAGTCAATCGAGCTCTACTTTTGTCATTTCGTGAATCTGGGCAGATTGTCTACTTGTTAGCGATTTTGCCGAGGATGTTGTAGTTGATCCGTGCATGCTATGTTATTGTTCTTGCCATGTCTAGCTTGTATAATGTGTATTCTTGATGGGTGTATGATTAGATTGTCATGCCTTGCTCTATAGTGAGTGCATCGAGCTCGTAAACATGCCTACTTGATATCTGATTTTGCATGCTCCAGTTTTCACTAAGTGTGAGAACTGATTATGTTTTTGCCATGTTCACATGCTTGCAAATGTATTTCCTGATCCCGTTTGGCTCAAGGTCACTAAGGGACTTTTGTTAAGCTCTTTGAGTAGCTTCATGCCATGCTTTACTCTGCCATGTTCAGGTCCTGTAGTATATAGTTTTCATGCGCCAAAGTGTGCTACCTGATCTGATATTCCAGACAAGTGTTAATTTCACAAAGTCTGAAATCTGTTTACCAAATGCATTTTTCCCATGCTTGTTTGAACCTGTTATTGGATGAATTGGCCGTAGCTCGGTGCTAGTATTTTGTTAAGCATCATGAATGGATCCCTGCCATGTATTTTGTTGCCATGTTTGAGTGCTGTAGCATGTTCATCTTGTTGCATTTAGATGGCTACTTGCTGTAAATCGCAGAACATGGTCATATTTGAATTGCTTGTCATTCCCAAACCGTAACTCCGATTCCGGTGTTCTTTATATCGTTTTCAAGCGATTTCATCTCATCTTTCCAGTGGCACACTTGGTTTTCCAAGTTGAGGCCAGGTTCATGCATTCCTTGTCAAATCTTGCATATGAATCGCATATCGCATCCCGCATAGCATACCATGTTTGCATCATGTTGTTTGAGTTTTCACGTGGTTGATTGTGTTCCGTTTGCTTGTTTGTCTTGTTTGGTTAGAGCCGAGAGACGAGTTCGCTAATGAGGAGCCCGTTGAGTTTGCTTTCGAGGATCCAGTCAACTCTGACAACTTTGCAGGCAAGATGATCATACCCTCGAAATCACTACTATCTTTGCTTTGCTAGATGCTCGCTCTTTTGGTATGCCTATGCTACGATGCCTACCACTTGCTTTTCATGCCTCCAAAATTGGCATGTCAAACCTCTAACCCACCATGTCCTAGCAAACCGTTGATTGGCTATGTTATCGCTTTGCTCAACCCCTCTTATAGCGTTGCTAGTTGCAGGTGAAGATTGGAGGCCGTTCCTTGTTGGAACATTATTTACTTGTTGGTATATCATTATATTATCTTGTTATCTTAATGCATCTATATACTTGGTAAAGGGTGGAAGGCTCGACCTCTCGCCTAGTGTTTTGTTCCACTCTTGCCGCCCTAGTTTCCGTCATATCGGTGCTATGTTCCCGGATTTTTGCGTCCCTTACGCGGTTGGGTGATAATGGGAACCCCTTGATAGTTCGCCTTGATTAAAGCTTTTCCAGCAATGTCCAACCTTGGTTTTACCATTTGCCACCTAGCCTCTTTTTCCCTTGGGTTTCCAGAGCCCGAGGGTCATCTTATTTTAAACCCCCCCGGGCCAGTGCTCCTCTGACTGTTGGTCCAAACAGAGCCACTTGCAGCGCCACCTCGGGGCAACTCGAGGGTTGGTTTTAGTTGTATGTAGTGTTCCTCTGAGTGTGCCCTGAGAACGAGATATGTGCAGATCCTATCGGGATTTGTCGGCACATTCGGGCGGTGTTGCTGGATTTGTTTTAACCTGTCGAAGTGTCTTGTAGAACCGGGATACCGAGTCTGATCGGAATGTCTCGGGAGAAGGTCTATTCCTTCGTTGACCGTGAGAGCTTGTCATAGGCTAAGTTGGGACTCCCCTGCAGGGATTTGAACTTTCTAAAGCCGTGCCCGCGGTTATGGGCAGATGGGAATTTGTTAATGTCCGGTTGTAGATAACTTGAACCTTAACTTAATTAAAATGAATCAACAGTGTGAGTTACCGTGATGGTCTCTTCTCGGCGGAGTCCGGGAAGTGAACACGGTGTTGGAGTAATGCTTGCCGCAGGTTGCCCTCTTGTTATTCGTTCGTGCTTTGCCTCCTCTTTTCGCTCTCTTTTGCGAACAGGTTAGCCACCATATAGGCTAGTCGCTTGCCGCAGCTCCACGTATATTTTACCTTGCCTTACCTATAACCTTAAATAGTCTTGATCGCGAGGGTGCGAGATTGCTGAGTCCCTTTGGCTCACAGATTACTTCCAAACCAGATGCAGGGCCTGATGATTCCGTTCCAGATGATGCGCTTGAGCTCAAGTGGGAGTTTGATGAGGACTCACGCCGATACTACGTGTCTTTCCCTGATGATCAGTAGTGGTGCCCAGTTGGGGTGATCGGGACCGTGTCGCATGTTGGGTTGTTCTTTTATTTTGGCGCCGTAGTCGGGCCATGAGTGTTTGAATTTTGTAATGCTATTTATGTTCTTGATTGACATGGAAAGTGTAAGCCAACTATGTATCTCCCCTTTTATTCTCTATATTACATGGGATGTTGTGAAGATTGCCTAACTTGCGACATTGCTTTAAATGTGGTTATGTCTCTAAGTTGTCCTCGACACGTGGGAGCTATAGCCGCATCGAGGGCGTTACAAGTTGGTAATCAGAGCCTTCCCCGACCTTAGGATCCCCCATTGCTTGATCGTTTTTAGCAGCCGTTGTTGAGTCTAGAAAAAATGTTTTGAGTCATTTAGGAATTATATATCGGAGAGTTTAGGAATTCTTTTTACTTCCCAGTCTCCTCATCGCTCTGGTAAGGCATCCTGACATAGAGTTTTGACTCTTCTCTTCTCAAATTTCACTAAATTTTTTTTAGGATCACGCTGGTATCTTGGAATCGTTCCAATGGTTTTGTGATGAGAACATTGTTCTTGGTGCCTCCTGTCATTTAGGGGTTGTGGCAGTGTCCCGGGGAGTTGAGCTCCGAGGTGTTGTCGTCACAATTTTATCGTTGTAGTTCTGGAATACCTGAGTTTAGTACGCCGACATCGAAAATCTCTTTTATGCAGTTCGTTGGTGAGATAACCTCGACTTCACCCAGTACTGGGGTGGGAGTTCGGGAGTATCGCCATAACTTGTATAACGGATGCTTTTCGAAGGTTGAGGTACATGGTTTCCGAAGTTTTTCTCGGTTATGTGTTGAAGGATGGATACAGCTGGATGTAGGATTTGCTAGATTTGGGTGAGATATTATGCTTCCCCTGTATCCCCAACACCTGATTGCATAACCGGAAAGGTTCGGGAGTTTCATAGGTGGGAAGTCTTGTAGCTCTAGTTCTTCTTCCTCGGATATTTGGTTTGAGATTGGGATTTCTTACCGAGTATTCGTTCTTGATCCGTACCTTGTTGATTTATTCATCTACCTAAATTCTAAGTGGCTTCTCAATTTATGGATATGTGACCATTTCAAGTGGAATGCATTCGTTCATTTTGTTCGGATTTGAAGACTATTTGTTGCAATTTTCATTCCATTGGATTCAGCTTCAATACTTGTCTGTCAAAGTGCTAACGGTTGTCACCCTCTTCAGGATGTCTCCCGCTAAGAGCACCAACCAGAATCAGAATCAGGATCCGCCACCACCTCCTCCGGAGGCATGGCAAGATGTGATGGCCGCAACCAATGCAAACACGCAGTTGATCATGCAAATTCTTCAAGAGCGCAATCAAGGAACCAAGGCAACCAAGGCAACAATCAGAATCACTTTGCTACACTCAACCAGTTCCTTGCTAACGGGCCAAAGACTTTCAGCAATTTTGTTGAGGCAACTGATGCTGACGATTGGCTCGTGGATCTGTGCAAGCATTTCGAATGCAGTAACGTCAGGCCTGAGGACTTTGTCAAGTTCGCTTCCTTCCAACTCAAAGATCAAGCTGCAGAATGATTCCAGCAGTACAAGGATTCCAGAGGAGGCCGTGTGATTACCTGGGATGAATTCCGTCAAGACTTCAAAGCTCATCATATTCCTCAGAGAGTGGTTGAAAGCAAGCGTGAGGAATTCCGCAACCTGAAACAAGGCTCTTTGTCTATCTATGACTACAACAAGTTGTTTCAGAAGCTCGCCCGCTTTGCTAAGCAGGATGTCCCCGACGAGAAGAGCATGATATACCAGTTTAGGGGTGGTCTCAGAGAAGAAATCCAGCTAGCTCTTGTTCTCTTTGAGCCCTTGAGGTACGATGAGTTCTACAACATGGCATTGAAGCAAGAGGCCGCTCAACTGAGGTGTGATGCTTCCAAGAAGCGAGTCAGAGATGCTACTCCTTCTTCCTCTACTCAAGTGGCCAAGCAGCAGAAGTATTGGCTTCCTCCTCCTCCGTTCTGTCAGCCGTATCAGCAGAAGAGCAAAGGTGGCAGTGGATCTTCCCCCCCCCCCAACCCTGGTTTTCAGAACAAGACTTCGTCTCAAGCTCCAAGATCGAGTGCTCCGTATCACCGTCCGCTTTCAGAGGTCACGTGCAACAAGTGCCAACAGAAGGGTCACTATGCCAACAAATGCTTCAACCAGAGGCGTCTTCCTCCTCATCCTCCTCCTGTGAGATCGGCAAGTACAGCTGTGGTCAAGCATAACCCCAAGCATGCCAAGGTCAACTTGCTGAATGCAGCTCAGGCAGAGGATTCGCCAGATGTCATCATGGGTAACCTTCCTGTTAATGATATTCCAGCTAAAGTTCTTTTTGACACTGGTGCATCACTTTCTTTTATTTCAACACCATTTGTGGCCAAGCATGATTTTGTGACCAAGAGGATTCCTTTCCCGTTGAAGATTGTGTCTCCGGGCAAGCAAATGACTTCTAACAATTGCGTCCCGGATGTCTCTATCACGTTGGGCGATTACAAGTTTCTTTCTTCTCCGGTGGTTCTTGGTAACTCGGATATCGATCTTATTCTCGGAATGGATTGGCTTACTAAGCACAAGGCGCATCTTGATTGTGCAGCCAGGCAGATTCAATTGACTCATTCGTCTGAGGATGTAATTGTCTTTGCCGCTCGTGATGATACCATCCGTCTGTTTTCTCTCAATGAGAAGGGTGAACTGGATGCTATCTCGCAAATTCCAGTCATTTGTGAATATCAAGACGTCTCTCCAGAAGAGCTTCCAGGAATGCCTCTGCAACGGCCAGTTGAATTTGTCATTGATCTTGAGCCCGACACTGAACCTGTTTGCAAGCGTCCTTACAAGCTTGGAGCTGAAGAGTTGAAGGAGCTGAAGAAACAACTCGATATCCAAGAGAGAATGGGTCTCATCCGACCTAGTTCTTCCCCGTGGGGTTGTGGTGTTCTTTTTGTGAAGAAGAAGGATGGAACGGACCGACTTTGTGTTGATTACCGTCCATTGAACAAGAAGACCATCAAGAACAAATACCCACTTCCCAACATCAACGAGCTATTCGAACAACTCAAAGGTGCCCAAGTATTCTCCAAGCTTGATCTCCGTATGGGTTATCACCAGATTCGAATCCGGGAGCAAGATATTCCCAAGACGGCTTTCAGGACAAGCTTTGGTTCATATGAATACACTGTCATGTCTTTTGGCCTCGTTAACGCTCCTCCGACTTTCTCTCGCATGATGAACTTCATCTTCAATGCCTACACCAATGACTTCGTTTTGGTCTATCTCGACGACATTCTGGTCTTTTCGAAGAACAAGGAAGATCATGCCAGGCACTTGCGTTTGGTACTCGATAAGCTCAGGGAACACAAGTTCTAAGCCAAGTTCTCCAAGTGCGAATTTTGGCTCGATGAGGTTCTTTATCTTGGTCATATCATATCTGCCAAGGGCATTGCGGTGAATCCTGAGAAGGTGTCTGCAATTGTGAATTGGGAACCACCTCAGAACGTGAAGCAACTCCGTAGCTTCCTCGGTCTCGCAAGCTACTATCGAAGATTCGTTGAAAACTTTTCTAAGATCGCGAAGCCTCTCTCAAATCTTCTCCAGAAGCACGCCAAGTACGTTTGGTCTCCGAAGTGTGACATTGCTTTCAACACTTTGAAAGAGAAATTGGTCACTGCTCCAGTTCTGACTCCTCCTGATGAATCCAAGCCATACGAGGTCTTTTGTGATGCCTCTCTCCAAGGTCTTGGTGCAGTGTTGATGAAGAGAAGAAAGTTGTGGCTTATACCTCTCGCCAGTTGAAGCCCAACGAGAAGAACTACCCCACTCATGACCTCGTGTTGGCGGTAGTTGTGCATGCTCTTTTGACATGGAGACATCTCTTATTGGGAAGAAAAGTGGACATCTTCACTGACCACAAGAGTCTCAAGTACATCTTCACTCAGCCTAATCTCAACCTCAGGTAGATTCGATGGGTCGAAATGATTCAAGAGTACAATCCGAGTATCGAGTATACTCCAGGCAAGGCCAATGTGATTGCTGACGCATTGAGCAGAAAAGGCTTATTGCAACAGTCTAATTCTCGAGCCTTATCAACCCGAGCTTTGTGAAGTTTTCCGCAAACTTAATCTGCAAGTTGTTCCTCAAGGTTTCCTCGCCAACCTTCAAGTCTCTCCTATCTTGGAAGACCAGATTCGCCAAGCTCAGCTTCTTGATGCTATGGTAAAAAAGGTGAAGATTGGGATTGCCAAGAGTCAACCCAAGTACAAGTGCTATCGCCTTGATGACAAGGATACTCTCTTCTTAGAGGATCGTATTGTTGTGCCCAAAGGTGACCTCCGTAAAGTGATCATGAATGAGGCTCACAATTCTCTCCTCTCCATCCACCCTGGGAGCACGAAGATGTATCAGGACCTCAAGCAGGCTTATTGGTGGACTCGAATGAAGCGCGAGATTGCTCAGTTCATGAATGAGTGTGATGTCTGCAGAAGAGTGAAGGCAGAACACCAAAGGCCAGCTGGTCTCCTCCATCCTCTTGCCATTCCAGAATGGAAGTTTGACCACATTGAGATGGACTTCGTGACTGGGTTTCCAAAGTCCAAGCGTGGCAATGATGCCATATTCATGGTCATCGACAAACTCACTAAAGTGGCTCATTTTCTGCCTATCAAAGAGTCAATCACTGCAGCTCAATTGGCGGAGCTCTATACCTCTCGAATTGTCTCGCTGCACGGTATTCCACAAGTGATCTCTTCAGACCGTGGCGGCATCTTTACCTCCAAGTTTTGGGATTCTTTTCAGAAGGCCATGGGCACCAACATCCGCTTCAGCACAGCTTTCCATCCTCAAACTAGCGGTCAAGTCGAGCGTGTCAACCAGATTCTTGAAGATATGCTCAGGGCTTGTGTGATCTCCTTCGGCATGAAGTGTGAGGATTGTCTTCCATATGCTGAATTCTCCTACAACAACAGTTTTCAAGCAAGTTCGGGCAAGGCCCCATTTGAAATTCTGTATGGCAGGAAGTGCCTTACCCCTCTCAACTGGTCTGAAACTGGTCAACGTCAGCTTTTGGGTAATGACTTAATCACTGAGGCAGAGGAAATGTGCAAAGTCATTCGAGATAACCTCAAAGCAGCCCAATCCCGCCAGAAGAGCTACTATGATAGTAAGCACCGTGATTTGTCTTTCAAGATCGAAGATCATGTTTACCTCCATGTCTCTCCAATGAAAGGTACTCGTCAGTTTGGTATCAAAGGGAAGCTTTCCCCTAGATACGTGGGACCTTTCAAGATCGTCAGCAAGAGAGGCGATCTCGCCTATCAACTCGAGCTTCCTTCAAACTTTGCAAATGTGCATGACGTGTTCCATGTCTCTCAGCTCCGAAAGTGCTGACCGCACCGTCAACTTCGAGGACATTGAGCTCCAAGAAGATCTCTCTTATCGTGAGCACCCCGTTGCTATTCTTGAAGAGACTGAACGCAAGACTTGCAACAAGTCAATCAAATTCCTCAAAGTCAAGTGGTCACACCATTCCGACCGTGAAGCTACCTGGGAACGCAAGGATCACCTCCGTTCTGAGTACCCGACGTTCTTTCAGTCCAAGATCTCGGGATGAGATCCTTTCGTAGTGGTGGAGTGTTGTAACACCCCAGATGTAATTTACCCAATATGTAATCCAACTCTTGCCGTTTCCGGCGTTAAGTTATTTTATTTTCTCGGGTTTGGGTTTTTGTCTTCGTGTGTTGTTATCGTTGTCATGCATCTCATATCATGTCATCATGTGCATTGCATTTGCATACGTGTTCATCTCATGCATTCGAGCATTTTCCCCGTTGTCCGTTTTGCATTCCGGCGCTCCGTTCTCCTCCGGTGGTCATTTCTACCTTTCTTTCGTGTGTGGGGATTAAACATTTCCGGATTGGACCGAGACTTGCCAAGCGACCTTGGTTTACTACCGGTAGACCGCCTGTCATGTTTTGTACCATTTGGACTTCGTTTGATGCTCCAACGGTTAACCGAGGGACCGAAAAGGCCTTGTGTGTGTTGCAGCCCAACACCCCTCCAAGTTGGCCCAAAACCCACCAAAACCCTCTCCATCATCTAGAGCGTTCGATCACGATCGCGTGGCCGAAAACCGCACCTCATTTGGACTCTCCCAGCTGCCTCTATGCCTATATAAAGACACCCCCGAAAATCTCCTTCTCCTTCCCCCCGAAATCCCTAGGTCCATCTCCACCCGCCGCCGCCAGACAAAATCCGCCAGGCCGGACATTGTCCGACACGCACCGCTGCCGCCACGTCAGCTCCCGCGAGCCCCACTTCACCGCGAATCGCGCCCGGCCCGCGAAGCCCGCCGCGGGCCCTCCACGACGCTGACCGGGCCCGAGGCTCCTCGCCTCCCGCCGCCTCTCTTCCCCGAGGCCGGCCTCCCGGAGCACCGCGCCGCCATCTCCGGTGGCTCCGCCGCCGCCCGGCTTGCCGCACCGGGCCGCCGCCGCTTCCGGCGACCGCCGGAGCCGTTCCATCCGCCTCGCGCCGCCATCTCCGGCTTCGATGCCCGACCGCGGCCGACCTCCTCCTCGTCCGCTTGCTCCGGCCGCGCCCCGTCGCCGGTGAACAGTTGCCGGCCAACCTCGTAAACCGCACCCGGCCAGATCTGGATCCGGATCTTGCCTCGGTTGTCTTTTTTGCCGGAAACCCTATTTATTTTGTCTATGTTCATCGCATCGTAACTTTGCATCCGTAGCTCCGTTTTGGGCATATAGCACATCAAAATGTTCTTCTCAGAGAGCACATCATTTCATCTCAATGCATCATTTTCATTTGGGTTCATCTTGATGCCCGAAATGCTGTTAGAAGAATGCTATTTGAGATAATTGTCAGATCTGCTGCTCCAATTAGATATTTGTCATTTTTGCCATGATTAATGTGTGCATGATATGCCCATGAGCTCTACATGTGTTTTGTTATATGTTTTGCCATCTATCCAGAGGTGCAACCCATGTATTTTTCTGATGTGTGTGGTGACTAGCACAAGCTTGCAAAGTGGAGCATTCTTTAATGCTGATTTCAGGGACTTAGGATTTCCACTAAGTCCTTGATCTGTTTATCTCATTATGGCATATGTTCATGTTGTTTCCTATCGATCCGTGCCTCTTTTGAAGATGATCAGTAAGGATGTTTTGTTGATCTTGTAGTGCCCTATCCATCCATGTCTTTGTTTGTAATTATGGTGCACCCTAGCTTGAGTCAATCGAGCTCTACTTTTGTCATTTCGTGAATCTAGGCAGATTGTCTACTTGTTAGCGATTTTGCCGAGGATGTTGTAGTTGATCCGTGCATGCTATGTTATTGTTCTTGCCATGTCTAGCTTGTATAATGTGTATTCTTGATGGGTGTATGCTTAGATTGTCATGCCTTGCTCTTTAGTGAGTGCATCGAGCTTGTAAACATGCCTACTTGATATCTGATTTTGCATGCTCCAGTTTTCACTAAGTGTGAGAACTGATTATCTTTTTGCCATGTTCACATGCTTGCAAATGTATTTCCTGATCCCTTTTGGCTCAAGGTCACTAAGGGACTTTTGTTAAGCTCTTTGAGTAGCTCCATGCCATGCTTTACTTGGCTATGTTCAGGTCCTGTAGCATATAGTTTTCATGCCCCAAAGTGTGCTACCTGATCTGAAATTCCAGACAAGTGTTAATTTCACTAAGTCTGAAATCTGTTTACCAAATGCATTTTTGCCATGCTTGTTTGAACCTGTTATTGGATGAATTGGCCATAGCACGGTGCTAGGATTTTGTTAAGCATCATGAATGGATCCCTGCCATGTATTTTGTTGCCATGTTTGAGTGCTGTAGCATGTTCATCTTGTTGTATTTAGATGGCTACTTGCTGTAAATCACAGAACGTGGTCATATTTGAATTGCTTGCCATTCCCAAACCGTAACTCCGATTCCGGCGTTCTTTATATCATTTTCAAGCGATTTCATCTCATCTTTCCAGTGGCACACTTGGTTTTCCATGTTGAGGCCAGATTCATGCATTCCTTGTCAAATCTTGCATATGCATCGCATATCGCTTCCCGCATAGCATACCATGTTTGCATCATGTTGTTTGAGTTTGCACGTGGTTGATTGTGTTCCGTTTGCTTGTTTGTCTTGTTTGGTTAGAGCCGGGAGACGAGTTCGCTAACGAGGAGTCCGTTGAGTTTGCTTTCGAAGATCCAGTCAACTCTGACAACTTTGCAGGCAAGATGATCATACCCTCGAAATCACTACTATCTTTGCTTTGCTAGATGCTCGCTCTTTTGCTATGCCTATGCTACGATGCCTACCACTTGCTTTTCATGCCTCCCAAATTGCCATGTCAAACCTCTAACCCACCATGTTCTAGCAAACCATTGATTGGCTATGTTACCGCTTTGCTCAACCCCTCTTATAGCGTTGCTAGTTGCAGGTGAAGATTGGAGGCCGTTCCTTGTTGGAACATTATTTACTTGTTGGGATATCATTATATTATCTTGTTATCTTAATGCATCTATATACTTGGTAAAGGGTGGAAGGCTCGGCCTCTCGCCTAGTGTTTTGTTCCACTCTTGCCGCCCTAGTTTCCGTCATATCGGTGTTATGTTCCCGGATTTTTGCATCCCTTACGCGGTTGGGTGATAATGGGAACCCCTTGATAGTTCGCCTTGATTAAAGCTTTTCCAGCAATGCCTAACCTTGGTTTTACCATTTTCCACCTAGCCTCTTTTTCCCTTGGGTTTCCGGAGCCCGAGGGTCATCTTATTTTAAACCCCCCCGGGCCAGTGCTCCTCTGAGTGTTGGTCCAAACAGAGCCACTTGCAGCGCCACCTCGGGGAAACTCGAGGGTTGGTATTAGTTGTACGTAGTGTTCATCTGAGTGTTCCCTGAGAACGATATATGTGCAGCTCCTATCAAGATTTGTCGGCACATTCGGGCAGTGTTGCTGGATTTGTTTTAACCTGTCGAAGTGTCTTGTAGAACCGGGATACCGAGTCTGATCGGAATGTCTCGGGAGAAGGTCTATTCGTTTGTTGACCGTGAGAGCTTGTCATGGGCTAAGTTGGGACTCCCCTGCAGGGATTTGAACTTTTGAAAGCCGTGCCCGTGGTTATGGGCAGATGGGAATTTGTTAATGTCCGGTTGTAGATAACTTGAACCTTAACTTAATTAAAATGAATCAACAGTGTGAGTTACCGTGATGGTCTCTATATTACATGGGATGTTGTGAAGATTGCCTAACTTGCGACATTGCTTTCAATGCGGTTAAGTCTCTAAGTCGTGCCTTGACACGTGGGAGCTATAGCCACATCGAGGGCGTTACACCTGCCAAAGGCTCTGGTGGTGATGCCGTCTTGGGCTCCACGGTGACCTCCGTCCTGCCGTCCTACTGGTCTTGGTCTCGTTGCACCGATATGGAAACCTTTGCATGATGCCTCGGGACTTCTCTCCTACGCTTGCCTCTTTAGCACCAAAGAGGAAACAAGTACACTACGCGTGCTGGCGCTCGCCTGGCGCCCGCCTGGCTCCAGTCATCATGGCTTGCGTCATAGAAGCCTAGCGAGGTGTCCCTTGCCTTGATCTCTCCGCCCCTCGTGAGCCAGCCTGGTGAGGCTACCCCCGAGGAGGTCTTGTGCCGTCCACCTCGCTAGGCTTGGCCCCTTGCGAGGGTCTTGAGTGTTTGCTGGTGAAGATGGGCCATACAGGGCCGCAGGTAGGCAAGTCTGGGTACCCCCGTTCCCAGAACGCCGACAATCACCATGTCAAGAGTCCGTTCGGCAAGTGACACGTGTGACATATACTTCACATACACAAAGGTGAATCATCTCCTTTACACGTGCTCACTTGACCCCTTCGAGGATGGTATACTACTTGACACATCTCCCGTGTGCATGCATAGTTATTATCGGAACACTACGGATGACGAAGAGGAGTGCGAGTGCAAGTGTACAACTACACCATCCGCGAGGGAAGCATGGAAGCGGCGACGGAAGAAGAAGAAGATGAAGCTGCAGAGTCTACAGTGGCCGGACGTCCGACACTCTACAGCGCCCAGACAACCGGCGTCCACCGAATGTTGAACACACCCTTGACCAGCTGCAGACCAAGCCCAACGACCGGATGACTGACGCCGACCGGGCGTCCGGCGCCACCTGTCTCGTGAAGAATCAACGGACGTCCGATGCGCGCCGAACGTCTGGACCGTCCTAAGCCACCGGACGTGCGACCCCCACCGGTTGTCCGGTACCTACGTGTGCGCAGCCGGGCCTTTGGCCTTGTATCTCTCTCCCACTTAACCCTTCGTGGCTTAGACTCTAAATAGACCACCTCCATCTCCTTTCTAGGTTTAGCATAGGTTTAGCTCATTTGCGATAGAGATTTTCTCATCCATACGGATCTACTCCACGAGAGAGACCGCGGCCTCTATGGAGAAGATCCACCTTGGATTCAAGACCCCTCATGGGAAGATCCCCTCGTGGATTCAAGACCTCCTTATGGATAAGAACCGGTTACCTCTTGTATTGTCCTTTGTTGACTTTGGATCGTGTATCTCTCTTTGTGTTTTGAGGAGCTAGCACATGTGTGATCGTTCTTGTTGGTTTGAGTGATTCTCTCATGTTTCCCCTCGTGTCCCCCCTCGTGTTCTTCGTGTTCTTCGCGGGATCCGCTCCTTTCGTGAAAGATCAGCCGTCTATGGTTCCACCCTACATTAGACAAGAGATAGAACTTATCTATTTGGCTTGCCGGAGATCGCATTGTTGGTTCATCTTTCCAGCTTCCCTCCGAGACCAAGTTCTCGTCAGGAACCCGTAGTTTTATGCAGATGGAAATGATGCAATATGTGATCTTATCTATATGCATATGCAATGCTCATGAGATGCTTATGCATGCAAGCAACTTTTTGGGGCCCCTAACGCTTCATTCATTTCTCTGTTTCTTAGGGTCTACGCCTGGCTTTGTACAAGGGGTTACATGCAACTCTATGCTCTACTGGTTGGGGTGAAGATACCCCGAACAAGCCCCTCAAAGGATTACTTTCCATAGTAACAAGTGACAGTAAATTTCAGCACACTATATAAATTTTTCCTTACCAAATTCCACCTACCAAAGGCGCTTCACTCCCCGGCAACGGTGCCAGGAAAGAGTCTTGATGACCCACAAGTATAGGGGATCTATCATAGTCCTTTCGATAAGTAAGAGTGTCGAACCCAACGAGGAGCAGAAGGAAATGATAAGCGGTTTTCAGCAAGGTATTCTCTGCAAGCACTGAAATTATAGGTAATAGATAGTTTTGTGATAAGATAATTTGTAACGAGCAACAAGTAACAAAAGTAAATAAAGTGCAGCTAGGTGGCCCAATCCTTTTTGTAGCAAAGGACAAGCCTGGACAAATTCTTATATAGATAAAAGCGCTCCCGAGGACACATGGGAATTATCGTCAAGCTAGGTTTCATCACGATCATATGATTCATGTTCGGTAATTTGATAATCTGATATGTGGGTGGACCGGTGCTTGGGTGCTGTCCTTACTTGGACAAGCATCCCACTTATGATTAACCTCTATTGAAAGCATCCGCAACTACAACAAAAGTATTAAGGTAAACCTAACCATAACATGAAACATGTGGATCCAAATCAGCCCCTTACGAAGCAACACATAAACTAGGGTTTAAGCTTCTGTCACTCTAGCAACCCATCATCTACTTATTACTTCCCAATGCCTTCCTCTAGGCGCAAATAATGGTGAGGTTTCATGTAGTCGACGTTCACATAACACCACTAGAGGAGAGACAACATACATCTCATCAAAATATCGAACGAATACCAAATTCACATGACTACTAATAGCAAGACTTCTCCCATGTCCCCGAGAACAAACATAACTACTCACAAAGCATATTCATGTTCATAATCAGAGGGGGTATTAATATGCATATATGATCTGAACATATGATCATCCACCAAATAAACCAACTAGCATCAACTACAAGGAGTAATCAACACTACTAGCAACCCACAGGTACCAATCCCAGACTTAGAGACAAGAATTGGATACAAGAGATGAACTAGGGTTTGAGAGGAGATGGTGCTGGTGAAGATGTTGATGGAGATTGACCCCCTCCCAATGAGAGGATCGTTGGTGATGATGATGGCAATGATTTTTTTCTCATCCGGAAAGATGGCTTATGATTTTTCTCTCATCGAAAGACTCCATATAGCAGAAGATGGGAATCAGAGGGCCACCAGGGTCCCTCCAGGCAGGGGGCGCACCCAGGGGGGTAGGGCGCGCCCCCCACCCTCGTGGGCAGGGTGTGGCCCCCCTCTGGAACTTCTTGCGCTCAGTATTTTTTATATATTCTGAAAATGACTTCCGTGAAGTTTCAGGACTTTTGGAGCTGTGCAGAATAGGTCTCCAATATTTGCTCCTTTTCCAGCCCAGAATCCCAGCTGTCGGCATTCTCCCTCTTTATGTAAACCTTGTAAAATAAGAGAGAATAGGCATAAGTATTGTGACATAATGTGTAATAACAGCCCGTAATGCAATAAATATCGATATAAAAGCATGATGCAAAATGGACGTATCAACTCCCCCAAGCTTAGACCTCGCTTGTCCTCAAGCGAAAGCCGAAATCGAAAAATATTTCCACATGTTTAGAGATAGAGGTGTCGATAAAAATAAAATACGGACATGAGGGCATCATGATCATTATTAGAAAGTTTCTTGAGAAATGGGAGTCGAAGGTTTAGTACCAGATTGTCTGGTAGGTAGCACTGTGCAAAGGTGGCGGTGTGGAGAGAGGACGAAAACCCTGAGATGGACATCGGTGCTGAGGGCACAAGTTCATGGCGTTCGGTATGTGGTATGTGATTTCTAGGGGAATAGTAGAAGTCAAGCAGCTGTAGTTCTGTGAAGTCAGGGGATTCCAGCCAGGCATCCACCGTGCAGGGCATGGTATGCTTGCTCAGGTAGCATGACAGGATGCAGAGGCTTTGAACGGAGCCCTGGTGGGAGGAGATGACGTCTCTGGGGATTTCAAAATCATTGAAGAGAGATAGCTGACGACAGTCGAGATTAAGGTGAATGGCGCGCCATAGAGGGCGCCACCGAATTGAGAGGACTTGGGTGCGGCAGCAATCCTTGGTGGGGAGAAACGATATGATCTCCCCAAGGATGGCGTCCAGGAGATCGCTGATGCGGTCCACCCGAGATTCTATGGGTTCCTGGGATCCAGTGGGGGCGGGGTCGCTACTTCTCCCCGCGCTGCCGGGTGCAGGATCTACAACAGGCATCACCGCTGGCGGGAGCCTCATCTTCTTGGCGCTGGGGTCAGCCGACTCCATTTTCCTTGAGGGCGTCGTGTCGCGCTCACGGATTTGAGCAGAGTAACGAATGACGAGCCTAGTTGTAGTGCGAGCGAAGAAGAAGGGGAGCTGGGTTTTTTGTAGGAGTGAGGAAGTAGGGGAGCTGGGGTTTTCTATAGGAGTGAGGTGAGGAATTTGGGGGTACGAGTGGAGCGAGCTGACGTGAGGTGGGTGGGAGCGAGGAGGAAGAAGAGCACCCAGATTTTTTTTGGGGGGAGTGCTGGGTGTGGGTAGCGCCTCTCATTCAGTAAATATATGCGCTTTTGAATTGATTTTACTATTTACTAGTGTGGATGGGCTGTTTTGTCTTGGGACCCGAGAAACAATTACTACTAGTACAGTGGAGACACTCTACAGCTAACCAGAAAAACAATTACTACCAGTACAGTGGAGACACTCTACCGCTTCTGGCTCCTCCTAGGTCATTGAAACATCTCCCTCTACTGAATGCCGTTATACTTTTGTTCACCGACATGCGGGCCATGTAGCGCGGGGGCCCAAATGCCATCCACCAAATTAGAAGGCAGTATGCAGGCGGAGAGTCACCCCAGTCATAGCGCGGCAGTAACGAGCCGTCGTATCACAAAACCCCACCGCCCCGCAGTCTAAGTTTGACGGACGAAGCAACCATCATTTCACTCTTCGCTAAATCCCCTTCTCCCTCACCGTCTTCAAGAAAGGCAACACTTGCATCTCCCACTGTTCTTCTCTCCGAACAAAGGGAAGGTAAGCGGATCCGTTATGTTGGTATATTTTTGTTCAGAGGAAAAAAAGAACTTTTGCAAAGCAGTAACCGATCCTCACTCTCTTTTTTGTTTCATTGTCATTGCGATTGTGTTTTCCTTTCAGTGGTCTCCTAGTATTCGTCAGTTTCATGATGGACCAAGGAGAACCAGGCAAAGATCTGCCGATATTGGAGCAGACACGGGAGTCTGATCCCCACGAGACAGAGAGCTCCAAGAAGATGGAGGCAACCACCAAGGCGACCCCAGATACTGAGATGGTCAACGCCCCGTGTGAGGTTACAGCCCCCGTGGCACTGCAGGAGCAGTTTTCCCCCTTCGAGGATGTGTCCCCCCCGCTGAGCTGCCCAAGGTGATTTCCTTCTTTGTCGATCTCGATTGTGGTTTTTCATCTAAGTATGTGGTGATTTTTTTTAGAAAAGGAAGTATGTGGTGATTAATAATGCAAAATTTTATTAGCTTCGATGCCATGGTATACGTAGTGGTTTAAATAACTTGTGTTTCTTCCACTGAAAAGTAATTCAGAATTTGTTTCTGTTTCAATTAGAGCCCTGATGCAGACAAGGATTGTGTGGTTGTACATGTCACTCGCTATGAGGCAGACGACCTGAATATACGCACTAGGAAAACAGAGTTCTTAGGCTGTTGGATCCTGGAAGCCATTTGTGGTTATACCAATGAAGAGTTGTATTCCAGCCTCACTGTTGTCAGGTGTGTTGTCCAGGGTGTACTGAAGCACAAGAAGTTCAAAGCTACTCCTTCGTTTGTGAAGAATACTGTTCTTGTCAAGCTTACACAGGAAGATGACGTGGCATGCCTCCATAAACAAGTTTATCAGTGGCAAGGCCACAAGGTTGTCTTCATGAAGGTTCACAGGATTGAGCTGCTGCGGGACGTCCTCGATGATGTTCATGGCAAGGTCCGTCTTGTGTCCAGCCCAAATTAGATCGAGGCATGAAATAGTTGCCCCAGCTAGTGTTTAATAGTAGTTTGGATTGTGTCTAATTATCCGAACCTTGCCTGTTATCGACCCCTCTGGGGCTAGTACTCTGTTTGAATCCATCTATGGGAATTGCTGCTACTTTTGTGTTCCCATGAATCATGTGAGAACCATCGTAATTGTTGCCGAAACAGATGCGTCCTCACTAGTTTTTTCATGAATATGGCATGGTAAGACATAAGTTGTCACGGTTTATCATACGAGCAGTGTGTGTTTTGATGAAATAGAGGACTCGTTCGAGAACCGTGCGCCGACGTATACATAAGTACTTGTAAACACTATTGGTGCTACCCCACTTGTAAGCAGTTGTGCAAAACATGGCACATTGGCTCCGCTCGCTTCAACACTAGGCTATCGACCAGCTAACAATCAACAATCTGCTGTCTTACATATAATCAACTATGTATCTTGTTACAGTGGTTCATGAAGTTAATTGAGGCCACAATGTAATAAATTCCAAACATTCACACGCTAGTCTAGCGCTCATGTGTAACACTCACATTAAACTCGTCTTCATAAAAAACTTGAAAAGCATAAGTTAAGCAATTTTATACATCTCAATGATTCATAGAACATAACAAACATATACTAGTTCACAGCAAAAGACAAAGTTGTGAGAAGGTTTACAAATCAGGAAAAAACAAGCGAGGCTTCTCTCTGAGCAAAGGGCCTCCCGATAGGTTTAAATTTCCTGGAGTTCACTCTAGTTTTTTCTTGTTGCCACCATTCAGGGTTAGGTTCTCTCATTCGATAATAACCAATTATAATTGTGGTGTCAGCTAGAATGCTGAACTGAACCATGCAGTGTACTGACCAGCTGAAATGCTTGTGCATTCCACTAAATTTAAGCACCGCTATTTGCAAAAATAAGCAGACCACAATGCCTCTTGTCCGTGCACCTGTCCAAAAAACCGCCGTGTAGCCGTGCCAGCTAGTCCTTGGTCCATGGATGAACTGGTAGAAAGTGCATTCCGGACTAGGATGCAGTTGTTTTCGCTCGTCCCTACACTGCAATCAGGAAGTAAAACGTACGAATCAACTTCTTTTAGATTGCGTTGGTCATTCTACCTTAGTTACTACCAATGTAGGGATACCTTGAAGACGGGAGGTTAGACGACGGCAGCGAGGGATAGCCATCTCATTTTGCGCAGTTGTACTAAAACTGAGGTGTGTGCTTTTGATTGCGCGGATAGAAATGATACAGAGACAAACATCCCTGTTTGCGCAAATAAGAAATACGGTTATTTAAACAGTGACAAATATTACTACTTTCCCCCATTTCCTCTTAGAACCAAGTCCTAGATTCATGCTACATCTTTCCCACTTTCTTCCCTATTTGAACCAACGCTTTGAGTTGACTGTATGAAATAGCTTTACTTCTAATAATAGTAGAAGTCTAGGTGGCTTTTGAATAGTGGACAGAAGTAGAAAAGTATCCACACGAAGGGAGCTGGGGCAGTAGAGCAAGGCAGGTTTCGAAGGAATATATACCTGAGGGTCGTCGGCATGTCGCAAAGACGACGTCGGGAGGCCGCATCTTGGCCGCAATACCGCAGGGAGGAAGAAGGGGTCGGAGGCCCTCCCGAGCCGGCGCTCTCTCGGAGAGAACGGCACGGCCGCCGATCGGGACGCGCGGGCAGCCGTTGGTCTCCTCCCTCGCCGCCGACGACAGCGTGAACGATGCACCTACACCCCTACCCAGTCGAGGTTGTCCGGCCGGATTTGTGACCAGCCGTGAGCTGAGAGAGAGTGTGGCCACCTATGTGTTGCTTAGATCTGGAGAGCATGAGAGAGTGAACGAGAGGAACCCTAGTAAAGCAAGCGCTAAGGCTCTTGCTTTTATATATAGTGGAGTGATTTTGTTGTACCAGCTTCAAAAAAATGCGCTCCTACGTGTACCCGCGAGTGGGTGTGAGAGAACTAGTGCGTGCGTGCACCGCTTCTCTTCGTGAGAGTACAATATACTATGCCCAAAGAACGTTCGCTGCAAGAGTAATAGTAGAAGTGTGTGACGTGTGAGCTAAAATAAAATGTGCATGCCATCTTTTGTTTTTTAGAAGTTCTGAGGGTAGGGTGTGAAGAGCACATATGTGCGTGACATCTACCTGCAGATAGACGGTGGGTGCGATGTGCGAGTCTGCGAGAGGACTCGGGAGAGTCGTGACTCGTGAGGGTGCATGTGCGTGAGAGATAGGGGGGCACGTATCAATGCAATGCATGTGTCCGTAAATCATTATCTGACAAACATTTGCCACAAGCCTTTTCCTGATGAACGCCGTAAGGACCGTTAGATCGGCATCCGACAGTGTCAGTTTTGCCATGTTATTTAACAGAACAGCCACTCCTCCTACACACAAATCTTCCACGTGAGTGTTAGCAACTGCCGTATGCTCCCTCCGTTCCAAAATGCAGTGCATATAGCTTTATTGAAAATTTGAACCTCGCAAACTTTTACCGAGTTTTCGTGTACCAAATTGCACATGTAGAATACCATGTATATATCATTTCATTCATCTTCGAGAGGTAACTATAAAGTTGGGTGAGGAGTCTACAAAGAAAGACCATCGTATCACCCGCAGCAATTTCAAGCATCCTTTAGTGTCGAGGAATATCATAGGAACTCTATATGATATGATTTTTATAGGATTTTTTCCTTTAGAGCCAATTGGTTCATAGGAATAGATTCATATACTCCACATTTCAAAGGAAATAAACATGATATCATTTCTATAGCTTTAGAGCCACTTGGTTCATATGAATGGATTCCTATACTCCCTTAATTTCAAAGGAAAATAAACATTAGTGTATATTCAATAGAAAAGTTCCTATGATATGAACCAAATTACATCTCTTTTCTAATCCCTCGTCATAGGAATTGAGAAACATGTCATCTCTAGATTCAATAGAAAAGTTCCTATGATGTGAACCAAATGACATCTCTTTTCCAATCCCTACTCATAGGAATTGAGATGCTCCATGTCATCTCTTTCCCTACAACTTCCATGTATACATCTTCTATTCCTAAATAGATAGTACAACCCACTAGTAGCTTTTTTCCAAAACATGCAACTATGGCACAAGAACTATATAGTGTGCCAACAACTTTGAAAGATGGTCGCTGGATGAAGCTAACCCGACAGTGCAGAGATAGGCAAATCCGAGCACTACTGGCCGTTGGATATCATCAACATTCCACCAGATCTGCCACATGTACAATTTAGAAGACTCCATGGTTGAACTTAAGCATAATGCACAAACCTCAAAACACAAGCACTTCTCCTTTGTTCTAGAATCTTCTGTATCATAATTGATTATTTTTTTCTAAATGAATTGCCATTATTTGTTTTTTACTTTATGATTTACTCCCTCCGTTCCAAAATAGATGACCCAACTTTGCACTAACTAAATAGATGACCCAACTTTGCACTAACTTTGTACAAAGTTAGTGCAAAGTTGGGTCATCTATTTTGGAATGGAGGGAGTACAATGCACAACCCCATGAATCTAAACATTTTTATAATGCTTATTGATTTTGAATGAGATGAACTATAAGAACTAAACGAACATCTACGTCATGCATATATGACTCAAAGCTTTACATGCTATAGTGTGTATTTATTCATAATTTGGTTTCGAAATCTCATGCGTTCAATACATGTGTACCTTACTAGTTTTGAGTAGAGTAGCAAATTTCACGCGGCCCTGGGTATATCAAAATGCAGGGCCCATGCATCACTGCCTTTCGGTCGAACCTACGTCTACAATTTTTTGTACGTACTATATCTCCACTGGTCCCCAAACCCAAAATGCTGCCTCGTTCCTGTAAAACCAAGCGGCCCACACATATTTAAGGCGTCAGCTCGAACCCGTTTACTACGACATGGCCCCGCACACCGTAGTACTCCTACAAACGCTACCGCCGCACTCAACATCGGTTTTTCTTCAAGAGGACGAGGGAGAAGCCGATTTGTAGTGGAGGCGCTTTCAAAAAAAGGATATGTAGTGGAGACCCCTACCCTATGGTGCCCTAGGTAGCTGCCGCACGCATCATTGTTTTCTCTTTTCTTTATGCTCTTGCGCCCTAGAGTGAAATGATGGTTGCTTCGTCCGACCAGCTTAATGCGGGAAAGGTGGGGCTTGGTGATTTGACCCCTCGTCGCTCATTTTCTACTACTGCGGCGCTACGACCGGGGTGCCTCCAATTCCAACCGCTGCTTCGAACTATAATTTGGTGCATCGCACGTGGAACAAGACGGTGGATGAGCCACATGTCGGCCAAAGGGGTCCTGTTAAGTGTGTCGCCATTTCGTGTGCGGACTGACCCTGCTTGAGTTGCTACGCCAACATGACAGGAGCAACCTACCACTTGGTTTTGCTCCTTGGTGAATCCCGACTATATTGATCTAAAATGATACGTGCTGAACTACCCTCTCCGTCTCGGTTTTTTTTATTTTTACGCGTCTCGGTTTATAGGGCCTGCACGTAGTTCTAGATCATCCATTTGACTAACTAAATATGAGTTACTATGTCACAAAAAGTATATCATTGGATTCTTAAGCAGATGTAGTTGTATTTAAAAGTCGAGGGCGGGGCTTTTCCTGCGCGGTAGGCGGCGGGGCAGTTCCGCCTAGTCAGTTCGACAGAGACGCGAGAAGACGAGGGAGTAGGTTGCTGCAAACGTAGGGCTATGTGATTTGACAACGAGTTACTGCTGGACAGGTGGGGCCCCGTGATTTGACTTGCCATTATCATTTTAACTGCGGCGCTACGACCGGCGTGAGTCTCCCAGATTCCTGACCACCTCCATACAGGTGCCTCTCCCAATGCTCCACCATGTAGTAGAGGCTGGCTCTTGCATGAGAGCCCACTTCTCCACTTTTTCCTTGCCTCTCTTTCCTCCACATATGAAAAAATGCCATGTAAAGCGCACTATTGTACTTACTTTTACATGCTCCTACAGGTGCTTAAGCTTGCCAAATAGGCATAAAGTCTGATGTGGCAAGTTAACCATGTTCGTACATCAAACTAATGCTCTTTTGTATCCCTCGTCAATCACTTATGATGAGACAGTCACCCGGGTGGGTTTCTGTGAGACGCCATACTCGTTTAAAGAGTGCAGTGTCATCCTCCCCACATGATTCTCAAGAAACAGCAAGGCTAAATGAAGATAGTCAACGTAGCTCTCTAGTTTATCACCGCAATTCCCCCACACCACCATCGCAGGTGCTTGCTCTTACTTGGCAGTGTGATATGTAGTGTTCGTCTTACATGAAAGTAGTGTTCGTCAGTATCATGCATCAATGAGTTCTGAAGAGCAAATTTTATTCCTTTTTCTTGTGGGTTTGACTTGACAAGGCAAAATCAAGAAAGAGGAAGGAAAAGAGTAAGGAAGGCGATGATGGTGGTCCTCTGCAGCAACGTAAACGGAGCATCTGTACCGATTCTCCTTGTACTGATAGTGCATTAGAAGGTCCAAGTCTCCGCTCCCCTACTCCACCATCCAAGGTGCTTGCTCTAACTTGGCAGTGTGATATCTGGTTGCATGTTGCATATGGTGTCTAGCTCGTATTGCTCCTAATTAGTGTAAACTGCATCTGCTTAGCTTACACATGATACATGTGAATATGACACGCTTTCCTGTTTTTGGTACATACTATATCTTATGATAAGGCACCTTTAAGTCGCCACTGTGATATTGGTTGTGTCTTGCATATGATTTCTAGCATGTACTGCTTCTAATTTGTTGAAACGCCATACAGTTTGAACTTGGCAGAGTGATATTGGTTACATCTTTCATATGGTGTCTAGCTTGCAGTGCTTCTAATTTGTTGAAATGCCTTCTGCTTAGTTACCACATCATAGGTGTGAATATGTCACACCATCCTATTTTTCATACATATTCCATCCTCGCATCATGTGTTTGCCTTTCATCCGAGTAGTGTTCGTCAGTATCATGCATGAATGAGTTCTGAAGAGCGAATTTTATTCCTTTTTCTTATCGGTTTGACTTCACAATGCAAAATCATTACAGCTGATGGAAATTAGTCCGGCAGTGGATGATGGTGGTCCTTCGGAGCAACTCAAACAGGGGGTCTCTATAGATTCTACTCCGCCATCCTCCCAACAAGATTCGCAAGACAACACAAGGCTGGACAGTCAACATAGCTGTGTAGATGATGAGCACATCTCCCCTACTCCACCATCACAGGTGCTTGCTCTAACTTGACACTATTATATGTGGTTGCATGTTACGTATGATGTCTAGCTTGTATTGCTTCTAACTTGAATTGCATCTGGTTACTTTACACATAATGCCTGTGAATATGACATGTGTTCATGTTTCTAGAACATACGTGTACATGATGAGCACATCTCCCCTACTCCACCATCACATGTGCTTGCTCTTACTTGGAACTGTTATACGTGGTTGCGTTTTCCGTATGATGTCTAGTTTGTATTGCTTCTGATTATGTTGAATTGCATCTGCGTAGCTTACAACTTATACCTGCAATGATCACTTATCCATAAGACACATTTAACTTGGGACTGTGATGTAGGTTGCATCTTGCATTGTCTCCTAGCTTGTACTGCTTCTAATTTCTTGAAATGGCACTTATGACAAGACACTTTTTACCTGATAGAGTGATATTGGTTGCATGTTCATATGGTGCCTAGCTTTCATTTCTTCTAATTTTGTTGAAATGCCTTCCGCTTACTGTTTTTTCATACATATTCCATCCTCCTATCGTACGTGTGAATATGAAACGCTGTCTTTTTTTGTATATATTCCATCCTCCTATTCTTCGCTTGCCTTATATCAAAGTAGTGTTCGTCTGTATCATGCATCAACCAGTTATGCAGAGCTAATTTTATTCATCTTCTTGTGGTTTTGACTTCATAAGGCAATATCAGAAAATAGGAAGGAAAAGAGTAAGTTAGGGGATGTTGGTGGTCCTCCACACCGACGCAAACAGAGACTCTAGATTTGCCACTCCTACTGCTAATGAAGTTGAAGTCCCAAGTCTACATGATGAGTTCATCTCCCGTACTCCACCATCGCAGGTGCTTGCTCTAAGTTGACAGTGTGATAATTGGTTTCATGTTGCATATGTTTTCTAGCCTGTATTTCTTCTATTTTGATTAAATTGCACCTGCTGAGTTTATACGTTATACATGTGCATATGACATGGCTTTTTGTGTCTAGGATACACTGCATCTATCTATCATACCATGTTCTTACATCAAAGTACTACTGTTGTGTATCCCGCACCAGTCACTCATGATTGGACGCTTTTAACATGGCAGCTTGATAGTGGTTGCATCTTGCATTGATTTCTACGTTGTACTGGTTCTAATTTTTGGAATTGCCACTTATGACAAGACACTTTTAACTTGGCAGAGTAATATTGGTTGCATCTTTCATATGGTGTCTAGCTTGCGTTACTTCTATTTTCTTGAAAATCCTTCTGCTTAGTTTGCACATCGTAGCTGTGAATATGTCATGCCGTCCTGTTTTTCTTACATATTCCATCCTCATACGGTTGTCTTACATCAAAGTATTGCTTGTCTGTATGATGCATCAATGAGTTCTGAAGAGTGATTTTATTCTTTTGTGTTGTGGGTACAGCTTGACATGGCAAAGTCAAAAAAGAGCAAGGAAAATAATAGAGTAGGGAGTGTTGTTACTCGTCGGGTGAAACGGAAAAGGTTCTGCCATCGAGATTCTGCTGGTACTTATAGTGCAGTAGAAGGTCCAAGTCCACCGGCTAAATCTACAAACACAGTATCACCTGCTCCACCAGCTACAACATCCGCTTCAACTGTACTAGCATCTCAACCAGTTACTTGTTCGTTTGCTCCAGAACTGGCCAGTTCCCAAGCTGCCTTCACACCTAACACTACTTCCGAAGCACTGCTGACACAATAGGACTTGGCAAGATCAGATGAACCTCATGAGCATCAACACCAAGACAGTACCTGACAGTTGCATGCTCCTCTATATGTACTCTCACAGTTTGATGTACACTAACACTTTCCATATTCGTTGTTGAACTAGCACCATGGCGCAAGCGGAAACAGACATAAGGGATAATGCTTGACAGATTAACAAAATCTAAAGGAGGAAGAATGGAGATCCATTTTGAGACAGGTTTAAAAAGGCCACATGATGCTACAGAGTCAACCAAGTTAGTATCAGAGGAAGCTGTTGCCGTTAGGTGTCATGCACGTATCCTCCCAATGTGGATCCAGTACAGGAATGAGAAAGACAATACCCAGTTTAACACCTTCCTTGACCATTTATCCGTAAGTAATGTTTTTCATCGCAATTAGTAATATTGTCTTGCTCTATCCCATACTTTCTAGCTTCCTCCTAATAAGACTCACATTCTTTTTTCAACAGATGAGGTTCAAGTTGGATCCGAAAGATGATGCAACTAGACAAGCATGCACTCATGTTTTTCAGTCTACTCTACGACAGTATCGGTACCACCTTAGAAAATCTCACTTTGAAGGCAAGGCTAACAATGAAATCGCCCAATCATCTCCAGTGGAATATATTACAGATGAAGACTGGACAACCCTCGTTAAACACTGGTCTGATCCAAAGTATCAGGTAGGCTATATGTATTTGATCAGACCACATATTGAACTTGTATTTATGTATGTGCTTTACAAGTGTATCTTCTTCTAGGCTAACTGTTTGAAGAACAAAACCAACCGTTCTAAAGTGAAATTCCAACAGACCACAGGATCTCGTAGCTATATTGCACACTGCGAGGCTCTTGTAAATAGCTGCTACTTCCTTATTTTTTTGTGCCATATTATCGTATCTATATTGACTTGTTCCAAATACAGAGGAAATCCCGTGCGGACCAAAAAGAACCTGAACCGAATGCAGTGCAAATCTTCAAGGATTGCCACACCAGCAAGATGAAGGGCATGAGCACACCAGTTCAAGCCGAGTCTTTACTCCTCCTGCCTTGAACTGATTGGTACTGTGATGTGTTCATTTAACTACTTGGTTTGCAGCCAATGTCAGTTACTCTGTTCACTTTTATTCATAGTTGTCTTAACGTATCATTTCACCTTACATGGTTTAAAAGAGATGAAGGATATTCTTTTGGTCTTGATCTGTAATCTAGTTGTTATGTTCACGTGCGCACACAATGATAAATAGCCTGTTTGTTTTATATCTGTTTTCCCATGATATGAATGATGTCATACTATGTTGATCCTACTTTAAACCATGTCTCTTTATCCTTAGATGTCAACGAATGTGAGGAAATAGACAATACAGTAGGCATGCTACATGGACATATGTTCCGAAAGTGATTTTTTTATGTAGTTGGCACTACAATACATGCTAATGTATTACAGTAGTTCACCAAAATAAGTTATGTATAAACGTTTAACCTACTTTGTTTGTTTTTGTCTCATTAGTAACTTATCTGGTACACTAATCTACAAGTTCAAACTTTCAGGAAGCTATGGAACAAATGATTGAACAGCCACAACCACCTAAAGGTGACGAGGCTACTACAGGCACAATGTCACCTCTTGTTGAATGTGCGTCAGTATCTCTCCACTAACAGTGCGGAAAGCACCTTCCTGCGTAATTCTAGGTTGGTTGTCAAGGTAACCTCGTCCAAATCGCCTACTGAACAAAATCTTCCCGCTAGACAGAGTGATATATCTGTGCTCCAGACACAAGTCCAATCCCTAATGGACGTTATTTCGGAAACAAGAATAGTGGTTGAGAAATGTCGTCGAGATATGAATGGTTTTGAAACCAGACTATCAGACATTCGCTTTGTTGTTCAAGAGCAATGACGGAAAAAGGTGGAGATCGTGCTGCTCCATCAGATTCTACAGCCTAAAACATTAGCACTCAGGTCAAATGATCTGTGCTTCTATACATATGATGGTTCTTTTATCTGGAAGGACTGTAAACTTTATGCCAACAGGCCTTTTGTTGTATGGTTGGAATTTATTTTGTTGTGATACAACATTTATGATGCTGCCTCAGGCTGCAGTAATTACGACGCTATTTTTGTAGTGTAGGTTTATCTTAGTAATGTATTCGGCCGAAAGCTTCGTAGGAGCCCAACATGCCAACATTCATCGGATCCATTCCAATTGGGCTAAAAATGATTACGGACCGAAATTGGCATGTAGCCCACTAAAAATATCTGGGCCTAAATCAGCATAAGCTTTCATATTTTTCTGGTAGGCCTGTGCCCATAGTAGGCCTTTAACAGGCCGAAACATAATTTGGGCCCTCAGTAAAAATAGGCCGTTTACAGGTGTAAATATCTCAAGCCCATAAAATACATGGGCCTTTAATAGACCGAAAGTGAGATTGGGCCCTGATTGTGCCAAATAACCGACTGGACTTTAACAGGCCAAAATTCGGACGGGCCGTAAATGCGCCGACCTAATACACGGGCCTTTAATAGGCCGGAGCTTCGGTCGGGCTAGATTATCGTCATTTTTATATGGGCCGTTAATGGGCCCGATATGACATTGGGCCACATATGGCCCATGGTTTACGTCCGGCGTTAACAGGCCGAAAATGACAACAGGCCGAAAGTGGCCCAAAGCTATAGTGGGCCTCTAATAGGCCGAATGTCAGACATGGCCGAATATGACCCAAATCCTTGACGATCGTTTATGGGCCGAAAGTTTTGATGGCCTGTAAATGGGCCCAAATGAAGCCGGACCTTTAACAGGCCGGAAATACACCGGGCCTAATTCGGCCCAATTACTTAGCGGACTGTTAACGGGCCAGAAGTGACCATGGGCCGCGTTGATGACAAGTTTAGGACAGGCCATTGACGGGCCGATTTGACAGAGAATGTTGGGCCTTTAGCTTGGCCGGCCCATTATGGTCGGCAGAATCTTGTGGGCCTTTAGCTGGGCCGGCCCATTGTGGTCCGCAAAATCTTGTGGGCCTTTAGCTAGGCCGGCCCATTATGGTTTGCAAAATTGTGTGGGCCTTTAGCTGGGCTGGCCCATTATGGTCCGCTAAATTTTGTGGGCCTTTAGCTGGGCCGACCCATTATGGTCCGCTAAATCTTATGGGCCTTTGGTTGGGCCGACCCATTTAATCTTTGTGGGCCACTTTTGGGCCGGTCCACGTGTCAACATATCATAGTCCCATCTCGACCGTTGGATGAGTGACACCTGTGCCAACGCGGAGCTGACGCGTGGATCCGTCAGCCAATGAAATTTTACACGTGGAAAATCGGCATTGGTCGTGGTTGTTAACGGGTTATCGGATCCAAAATCCTACCCGATAGCTTAACGGCGTTCTGTTACGGTGGATGCCACGTGTCGGTCACCCTTGACGAAAGCACTTCTGTGACGCGCGATTTATCATCATGGAAGTGGACACTTCCGTGATGATAATTTTGGCAATGTCATGGAACACTTCTATGATAGCATAGGTATGACTATCTTGATTCTGTCATAAATTTGTCATGGATGTACATGCATGACAGAAAACACAACCTACTGTGACAAACACGTATCATCACGGAAGTGTATTTTTTTTGTAGTGAGCAAGAGAACCCATCTAATAAGTCTAGGTTTAGCATCTTTATTTTCCATAAGATATTTAATAGCAGCATGATTAGTGTGAATAGTTACTTTAGAATCAACCATATAAGGTCTGAACTTATCACAAGCAAATACAACTGCTAAGAATTCCTTTTCGGTTGTAGCATAATTTCTCTGGGCATTGTCTAGAGTTTTACTAGCATATTGAATAACATTTAATTTCTTATCAACTCTTTGCCCTAGAACATCACCTACATCATAATCACTAGCATCACACATAATTTCAGAAGGTAAATTCCAATCAGGTGGCTGAACAATAGGTGAAGAGATTAATGCTTTCTTAAGTATTTTAAAGGCTTCTACACAATCATTATCAAAGACGAACGGTATATCTTTTTGTAATAAATTAGTCAGATGCCAAGAGATTTTTGAGAAATCCTTAATGAACCTCCTATAAAAACCGGCATGACCAAGGAAACTTCTTATACCTTTGATGTCCTTGGGACACGGCATCTTTTCAATAGCGTCGACTTTAGCTTTATCAACTTCAATGCCTCTTTCAGAAATTTTGTGCCCCAAGACAATACCTTCATTAAGCATAAAGTGGCATTTCTCCCAATTCAAGACAAGGTTAGTTTCTTCACATCTCTGCAAAATTCAATCAAGGTTGCTTAAGCAATCATCAAAAGAGGATCCATAAACGGAGAATCATCCATGAATACCTCACATATCTTTTCAAAAAACTCAGAAAATATAGCCATCATGGATCTTTGAAAGGTAGCAGGTGCATTACATAAACCAAAAGGCATACGTCTATAAGCAAAAGTACCGAAAGGCCAAGTAAAAGTGGTCTTAGATTGATCATCAGCTGACACAGGTATTTGGGGGAAACCAGAATAACCATCTAGAAAGCAAAAATGTGTATGTTTGGATAATCTTTCTAGCATTTGATCAATAAAAGGTAAGGGGTAATGATATTTTTTAGTAGCCTTATTTAATTTGCGGAAATCAATTACCATCCTATAACCTGTAATAAATCTTTGCAGAATCAATTCATCTTTATCATTAGGAATGACAGTAATACCTCCCTTCTTAGGAACACAATGGACATGACTTACCCACTGACTATCAGCAACGGGATAAATTATACCTGCCTCAAGGAGATTTAGTATTTCTTTTCTTACCACTTCTTTCGTCTTAGGATTTAGTCATCGTTGGTGATCAATAATTGGTTTGGCATCTATTTCCAAATTTATTTTGTGTTGACATAGAGTGGGACTAATGCCCTTAAGATCATCAAGAGTATATCCAATAGTATCACGGTGCTTCTTCAGAGTTTTCAATAATCTTTCTTCCTCCTTCTCTGAAAGGTTAGCACTAATAATAACAGGATATATCTTCTTTTCATCAAGATTAGCATATTTAAGAGTATTAGGCAATGGTTTAAGCTCAAACATGGGATCACCCTTGGGTGGAGGAGGATCCCCTAAGATTTCAACAGGCAAGTTGTGTTTCAGAATAGGTCCCTATTTAAAGAACACTTCATCTATTTCCCTTCTTTCATTCATAAACATATCATTTTCATGGTCTAGCAAATATTGTTCTAAAGGATCACTAGGAGGTACGGCAATAGAAGCAAGAGCAATGATTTCATCTTTACTAGGCAATTCTTCTTCACGGTGTTGTCTATGAAATTTAGAAAAGTTGAACTCATGAGACATATCACCTAAACCAATAGTAATAACATCCTTTTTGCAGTCTATCCTAGCATTAACAGTGTTTAAGAAGGGTCTACCAAATATAATGGGGCAAAAGCTATCTTGTGGGGAACCAAGAACAAGAAAATCAGCAGGATATTTAGTTTTCCCACACAAGACTTCAACATATCTAACAATTCCCATTGGTGAAATAGTATCTCCATTGGCAAGTTTAATGGTGACATCAATATCTTCTAACTCAGCAGGTGCAATATCATGCATAATTTCTCTGTATAAGTCAATAGGTATTGCACTAGCACTAGCACCCATATCACACAAGCCATGATAACAATGATCTCCTATTTTAACAGAAATAATAGGCATGCCTACCACAGGTCTATGTTTATCTTTAGCACAAGGTTTAGCAATTCTAGCAGTTTCATCATAGAAATAAATAACATGCCCATCAACATTATCAGCCAAGAGATCCTTAACAATAGCAATATTAGGTTCAACTTTAACTTTCTCAGGAGGTGTATAGGTTCTAGTATTGCTTTTACGAACAACAGTTGAAGCTTTAGCATGATCTTTTATGCTAACAGGAAAAGGTGGTTTCTCAACATAAGCAGTAGGAACAATAGGATCATTATAAGTGATAGTCTTTTCTTCAACTTTAATAGGTGCAGCTACTTTTACTTCTATGGGAGGATGGTATTTAAACCACTTCTCTTTAGGGAGATCAATATGCGTAGCAAAATATTCACAGAAAGAAGCTACTATTTTAGAGTCAAGTCCATATTTAGTGCTAAATTTACGGAAAACATCAGTATCCATAAAAGATTTAACACAATCAAACTTAGGTGTCATACCTGACTCCTTACCTTCGTTGATATCCCAATCTTCGGAGTTGCGTTTAATGCTTTCCAATAAATCCCATTTGAATTCAATAGTCTTGATCATAAAAGAGCCAGCACAAGAAGTATCGAGCATGGTGCGGTTATTATCAGAAAGCCAAGCATAAAATTTTTGAATAATCATTTATCTTGAGAGCTCATGATTGGGGCATGAATATAACATTGACTTAAGCCTCCCCAAGCTTGAGTGATGATTTCTCCTTCGCGAGGCCAAAAATTATATATATAATTACGATCACGATGAACAAGATGGATAGGATAAAACTTCTGATGAAATTCCAATTTCAATCGTTTGTAGTTCCATGATCCCATATCATCACATAGCCTATACCATGTCAATGCGTCTCCCTCCAAAGATAAAGGGAAGACCTTCTTCTTGATAAAATCATCGGGCATACCTGCAAGCTTAAATAATCCACAAACTTCATCCATATATATTAGGTGCTCATCAGGATGTAATGTTCCATCTCCTGCAAAAGGATTAGCTAGCAGTTTTTCTATCATACCCGAAGGAATTTCAAAGTAGACATTTTCATTTTCAGTAGGTTCAGTAGGTTGAGGAGCAACTCTATGCTCTACTGGTCGGGGTGAAGATACCCCGAACAAGCCCCTCAAAGGATTAATTTCCATAGTAACAAGTGACAGTAAATTTCAGCACACTATATACATTTTTCCTTACCAAATTCCACCTACCAAAGGCGCTTCACTCCCCCAGCAATTTGTAACGAGCAACAAGTAACAAAAGTAAATAAAGTGCAGAAAGGTGGCCCAATACTTTTTGTAGCAAAGGACAAGCCTGGACAAATTCTTATATAGAGAAAAGCGCTCCCGAAGACACATGGGAATTATCATCAAGCTAGGTTTCATCACGATCATATGATTCCCGTTCGGTACTTTGATAATCTGATATGTGGGTGGACCGCTGCTTGGGTGCTGTCCATAATTGGACAAGCATCCCACTTATGATTAACCTCTATTGCAAGCATCTGCTGAGGGAGTTCTGGATTAGGGGGTCTCCGGACAGCCGGACCATATCCTTTGGCCGGACTGTTGGACTATGAAGATACAAGATTGAAGACTTCGTCCCGTGTCCGGTTAGGACTCTCCTTGGCGTGGAAGGCAAGCTTGGCAATACAGATATGTAGATCTCCTCCCTTGTAACCGACTCTGTGTAACCCTAGCCCCGTCCGGTGTCTATATAAACCGGAGGGTTTAGTCTGTAGGACAACAGACAATCATACCATAGGCTAGCTTCTAGGGTTTAGCCTCTATGATCTCGTGGTAGATCAACTCTTGTAAGACTCATATCATCAAGATCAATGAAGTAGGACGTAGGGTATTACCTCCATCAAGAGGGCCCGAACCTGGGTAAACATCGTGTCCCCTTCCTCCTGTTACCATCCGCCTTAGATGCATAGTTCGGGACCCCCTACCCGAGATCCGCCGGTTTTGACACCGACATTGGTGCTTTCATTGATAGTTCCAATATGCCGTCACCGTAAGGCTTGATGGATCCTTCGATCATCGGTAACGATGCGGTCCAGGGTGAGGTTTTCCTCCCCGGATAGATCCTCGTATTCGGCGGCTTCGCACTGCGGGCCAACTCTCTTGGTCATCTGGAGCAGATCGAGAGCTACGCCCCTGGCCATCAGGTCAGGTTCAGAAACCTAAACTACACTGCCGACATCCGCGGAGACTTGATCTTCGACGGATTCGAGCTCTTGCCAGGTGCGCCGCACAATCACGACGAGCATGACGTAACTCTGCCGTCGGACAGTGTTCGGGAGATCACACCTGCAACTACTCCGGCCTTAATCCGGAGAAAATTGAGCCATCCGAGGATGGGTGGATAGACCCCGCCACGGAGGCCGCACTCTCAGTGGCGATAGAGCCGGATACTGACTTCACCCCTTATGAGAGCCGTGTTGTAGAACCACTGGATTCATCTCCGGCCACGGACTCCGAGCTGCCTGCGTCCGTGCCTACCGAATCCGATTGGGCGCCAATCATGGAGTTCACCTCCACGGACATCTTTCAGCACTCACCTTTCGGCGACATGCTAAATTCATTAAGGTCTCTCTCCTTGTCAGGAGAACCTTGGTCGAACTATGTTCGGCTAGAATGGGATGCGGACGACGAAGAAATTCGCTCCCCACCCACCACCCACTTAGTAGTCACTGTCGACGATTTAACCAACATGCTCGACTTTGACTCCGAAGACATCGACGGTATGGACGACGATGCAGGAGACGAGCAGGAACCACCACCCACAGGGCGCTGGACCGCCACCTCATCATATGATATATACATGGTGAACATCCCCAAAGAAGGCAATGGCGACGAGACAGCGGAGGATGACCCCTCCAAGAAGCAACCCAAGCGCCGACGTCAGCGGCGCCGCTCTAAGTCCCGCCATAGCAAAAGTAGTGATACCGGCACAAGAGATAATAACACTTCGGATAGTGCCGAAGACGACAACAATCCCCTCCAACACGATTTAGAGTGGGAGGGTGAACAAGCTAGCCCTCCAGAGCGGGCAGCAGATGGAGAATCGGAGGTGGACAATTACATGCCTCTCTCCGAAGACGAGGTGAGCCTTGGCGACGAAGAATTTATCGTGCTTGAGGATCTCGTCGAACAGGAGCGCTTCAAGCGCCGGCTTATGGCCACAACAAATAGCTTGAAGAAAAAGCAACAACAGCTTCGGGCTGATTAAGATTTGCTAGCAGACAGATGGACCGAAGTCCTTGCAGCCGAGGAATACGAACTCGAGCGCCCCTCCAAGAGTTACCCAAAGTGCAGGTCGCTACCCCAACTCGAGGAGGAAGCACTGAAACCTACATCACCAGTGTATGGTGCGGCTGACCGGCCACGTCATGGCCGAGCCAGAGAGGCGTTTCAGCCTGAAGTTCAGCCCGCACCCCGCCGCCACTCAAAGAAAAATACCATGGCCTGGGGCAACACACGGGACCTGCGAGACGTATTGGAAAGCAGGGCAAAACATGCAAGATCGATATACGGGTCACGAGCGCGCGCGCCAATGCGGGACGATGACTGTCACGCCAGATACACTAAAAGTAAATCCGGGCGGGCCGAATACAGCAAACAAGACTCATATGAACTGTGTCATGATATAGCCCGGCACAGAGGCGCCGAACACCCCCTATGCTTCACTGATGAAGTTATGGATCACGAATCCCCGGAGGGTTTTAAACCCGTAAATATCGAATCGTATGATGGTACAACAGATTCCGCTGTATGGATCGAGGATTTCCTCCTCCACATCCACATGGCTCGCGGTGATGATCTACATGCCATCAAGTACCTCCCACTAAAACTCAAAGGACCAGCTCGGCATTGGCTGGATAGCTTGCCCGCAGACTCCGTCAGCAGTTGGGAGGATTTGGAAGATGCATTCCTTGACAACTTCCAGGGCACTTATGTGCAACCACCAGATGCCGATGACTTGAGCCATATAACTCAGCAGCCAGGGGAATCAGCCAGGCAATTCTAGACACGGTTCCTAACTAAGAAAAAACAAATTGTTGACTGTCCGGATGCAGAGGCCTTAGCAGCATTCAAGCACAACATCCGTGACGAGTGGCTCGCCCGGCACCTCGGCCAGGAGAAGCCTAAGTCTATGGTAGCCCTCACGACACTCATGACCTGCTTTTGCGCGGGCGAGCATAGCTGGCTGGCTCACACCAACAACACATCAATGAATCCGAGCGCTTCGGATACTAAAGATTCCTACGGTAGACCACGTCGTAACAGACATAAGCGCCGCAACAACGGTGATAACGCCGATGATACGGTAGTCAATGCCGGATTCAGAGGCTCTAGATCCGATCAGCGGAAAAAACCATTCAAAAGAAGTACTCCAGACCTGTCCAGTTTGGATCACATACTTGATCGCTCGTGTCAAATCCACGGTAGCCCCAATAAGCCAGCCAATCACACCAACAGAGAGTGCTGGGTGTTCAAGCAGGCCGGCAAGTTGAATGCCGAAAACAAGGACAAGGGGCTGCACAATGATGACGAGGAGGAGCCCCGGCCGCCGAACACGGGAGGACAGAAGAGGTTACCCCACAAGTGAAGACAATGAACATGATATATGCAACCCACATTCCCAAGAGGGAACGGAAGCGTGCACTAAGGGACGTCTATGCGATAGAGCCCGTCGCCCCAAAGTTCAACCCATGGTCCTCTGGTCCGATCACCTTCGATCGTAGGGACCACCCCACTAGTATCCGTCATGGAGGATTCACCGCATTGTTCCTAGACCCCATCATCGACGGATTTCACCTCACTCGAGTCCTTATGGACGGCGGCAGCAGCTTGAACCTGCTCTATCAGGATACAGTGTGCAAAATGGGTATAGATCCCTCGAGGATCAAAGCCACCAAAACCACCTTTAAGGGCGTCATCCCAGGTGTAGAGGCCCATTGCACGGGCTCAATCACACTGGAAGTGGTCTTCGGATCTCCGAACAACTTCCGAAGCGAGGAGTTAATCTTCGATATCATCCCGTTCCGTAGTGGCCATCACGCACTGCTCGGGCGAACCGCATTTGAAAAATTCAATGCGGTACCGCATTACGCATACCTCAAGCTCAAGATGCCAGGACCTAGGGGTCATAATAGTCAATGGAAACACAGAACGCTCACTCCGCACGGAAGAGCACACTACAGCCCTCGCAGCAGAAGCACAAAGCAGCCTTTTAAGGCAAACCGCCAATTCGGCGATACAGCCCCCGGACACCGTTAAGCGAGTCCGGAGTAACCTTCCCCAGGATCGCCTGGCACGTTCAGAGCTCGACTAGCAATTCGGCCCCCATCCCAGTGCCAGTCAAGCGACAAAATCCGTGCCACGCGTACATAACTACGCACTGAAAATACCATGGGCATAGGCGGGGGCACGATCAGGGCACGTCCCGCAATGCGGCTTAACCGCCCTAGGGGCTGCATACCTTTATCATTTTTTCTCTTTCAGGACCTTACTCTCTGGAAGCCCTTTCCGACAGTATGATTGTCAGACACATTACGGGAAGAAACAACCAAGGAGGCAAGAAGCTAAGACGTACAAGGGAACCCCCAGGTGGTCTCTAATAACAATCGACATACCCGCTTTTTATTACCCATACGCAGCTTGCCCTTGGATAGGACATGTCAAATAGTCCTATTTTTTGCTTATTGCGCTACTTGTATCAGTACGCTTCGACGTATTATTTAAATAACAATGCATAGCATTAGTCTATTATTGCATTATCCATCCTTTCTTTTTTACTTATATGTTCATTTACGACAACTTGCACCCATACATTCTGGTACGGTCAGTACGCCAGGGGCTTTCGTTTACCCCATAACACGACGTGAGAAGTCCAAACACTTTCGACAGTGCGACACCCCGAACTTATAGCATTATATGCATCAGCTCCGAATCATGTCTTGGGTCAATAGTTGGGTTTTCCCGGCTCCCATGTTTTGGTACCTTACGTTCCGCTATATCGGCTAAGGTAGCGCTGGGAGAACTACTACAATTGTGTCCCGGTTCTTCCGGACGAGCACCTCAGTAGAGAAAGCCAAAAACTGATTGTCATGATAAGGCGAGAGCTGGTCGCTGTTCGAGAGGTCTCAAGTCCTTAAACACTTTTTCCCCTTCAGGCGAGGAGTCGGCCTTGCCCGACTTAGGCGTATATAGCGCCCCAAATTCGGCCTTCCGAATACTAGGGGCTTCGCCAAAATTTAAAATTATAGACTTCTATGGCTAAGTGAGAGTGATAAAGCCTTATAGTCCGATTGCCTGGTTCGTTGTGCTGAACACCTCCCTCGAAGGACCCAAAATTGGGATAAAGAGTGCTCAGGTTTATCCCGAACACCCGAGTACTAGTTACATGGGGGCAGAAGCTGGTGACTGGCCATCTCTCAGATTTTATAAACGGCCGCACAGAAGGTAATATTTTAAATTCAAAATGCGTTGCATAGCGCAAGTGAACTCGTTTCACATTACAGGATCACATGAGCATGTTCATTCAAAAATTACATCTCTAGCACATTCCTCTGCCACAAGGCGGGAACACTTCAGGACACTATCATAATACATTTCGGGGTAGCGATGCTCCTTGCCCTCCGGCGGCCCCTCCTTCACCAGCATTATGGCGTCCAGCTTCGCCCAATGCACCTTTGCCCGGGCAAAAGCCATGCGCGCACCCTCGATGCAGACGGACCGCTTTATGACTTCATGTAGCGACCAGACCTCAAACAGTCTGATCTCTGTGCTCAGGTGTCATCCCTGGATCAGTAATGCTGACACCACACAGTACTTGAAGGATTTATAAAAGAGTAGCAATCACGCACTTATTACAACGAGTGTCTCAATAGAGAACTTATTATAATAAATATGCCTTAAGGCCATCTAATAACGATAACAGCGGAAGGCTTGGAAGATAAGTGAGTCCATCAACTCCAACGGCATCACTGAGTATAGAACCACGGCCTAAAAACTCCTTAATCGTCGTTTGAAAAGTCTGCAACATTAATGTTGCAACCCGAAACGGGTCAGCACATGGAATATGCTGGCAAGGTAACACATAGAGAGTAACGGAATGAAACAGCTATTCTATATGCATATTTGGCTGGTGGAAAGCTCTATGGTTACAGTTTTGCGTAAAGCCAATTTTTCCCTACTGCAAAGGAATAAATTTTATTTAACTATCATGGTGGTTGTTAAACATTGAGAATGGTTGACAACATCCTCAATCCCAATTAAGCATCATCATTAAACAAAACCCAACAAAATTAAATTAGAGAGTAACATGTTGAGATTCACATGATAATCCAAGTACTAGATACTCAAGATGTCCATAACCGGGGACACGGCTAACCATGATTAGTTTATACACTCTGCAGAGGTTTGCGCACTTTTCCCCACAAGACTCGATCGCCTCCGTTTGGTTTCTCGCACTACATGGTGTTTGAGAAGACAGATGACCAAGACATAGTCTTTCAGAAGCGCTAGCACCTTACGATGGATAGACTGTTACACCTACTTTCCCCTACATCTGCTAGTCTACCCTATAAGAGTTCACATGACTTAATCAACTATGCTAGAGCCCATAATAGCTTGTGGCTGCACACAGAAGTTTCTAGTATGAAAAATCTCATGATCCCTTTGGGCCTGGGTGGCGGTCCATAAAAAAAACAGGCAATCCTGGAATACCCAGGTACCTCAATCCACCCAGATGTGTGTTTAAGTTGCCACCTTAGATAAACCATTAATTAACAAACTCACATCTGTCATGGATATCACTCACCCAATCCACGTCTACTAGCATAGCATGGCATAACGGCAAACGTAGAAGTAACTCCCAAAGGTTCGAAAATAAAACGGTAATAGGTACTACCTCAACTACTTCCCAATCCCACAATTTAATTAGATCCTAGTCATGCAATGTTTGAGGAATGATCTAATGCAATAAAACTGGGTAGTAGGCGGTATGATCAAAGTGTTACTTGCCTTGCTGATGATCCGCGAAACCTAGAGATTCGAAGTAACAGGCGGCGCACTCCGGGTATTCTATCGCCGACAAACAAACAAACATACAATAAGTATTCATCTAATGCACGGGTAAAACTCAAATAAGAGATCTAACCAGAAGGTTCAACTTAAGAACTCCGGTTTGCAAAAAGAATCAAATCCAACGAAGCAACGAAAGTCAAACGGCAAAAGAAACAGGCTTCGTTTACTATTCTAGATCCAAGGAAATTTTTTACAGTGGCAAAAGCTTGTTTAAGTTGGTTAAACGGATAGAGGGTTTCAAGACGAAACTCCAGGCGCTTGAATCGCCTGATTCCGATAAACGAGCGAAAAGTTATACTAAAACGAAAATCGGATCAGGAATCGCGATCAGAAAATCGCGGATTTAATCCGAGAAAAAGAAAAACGACAAACATTCGCTAGAACGAACGAACGGACGAATGCTCGCTAATTAAATAAACCGGAAAAACCGATCTATTTTAAAAAACCAAAACTAAAAAAACGACAAAACCGTCAGAAAAACCGAACGGTTTTCTAAAAAAACCGGCGTCCAAAAAAAAATCTACCGGCAACTCCGGCGAGATTCCGGCGGCGGCGACGGGGCTCCGGCAGTCGGCGGCGGCGTCGACGCAGCGCGGCGGCGGCGTCGACGCAGCGCGGCGGCGGCTGCGCGGGCGGCGGGGCTAGGGTTTGGGCGGCGGCGGCGGCTCGGTGGGCTGTGGGGATCGGGTGCCCCGGCTTATAAAGGCCGGCCCCGGAGGAGTCCGGGCCTAACACGGCCCGTACGTCGGTGTCGTTTTTTTAAATTATTCTGCGCAGAAAAAAAATAAAAGAAATACTAAATGGACTCCAAAAATCCCGAAATAAATTTTCCTGGGCTTCTAAAATCTAGCCACACAAGGTGAACATTTATTTGGGGCCTAAATGCAATTTTGAAAAACGCACATTTTTCCTAAATTCAAATAAAATACCGAAAACTCCGAAATAAAATCTTATTTGATTTTATTATTAAATCCTCATTATTTCTTTATTTTGGGAAAGTCATTTTATTCCCTCTCTCATATTTTTGTAATAGAAATAATTGACGATAAAATAATTAAAATCAAATGATCCTATTCTCAAAATTTGAGAAACTCAAATATGAAAATAACGAAATCCCCAACTCTCTTCGTGGGTCCTTGAGTTGCGTAGAATTTCTAGGATCAAAACCAAAAGCAAAATAAAATATGATATGCAATGATGATCTAATGTATAACATTCCAAATTGAAAATTTGGGATGTTACAAACCTACCCCCCTTAAGATGAATCTCGCCCTCGAGATTTGGGTTGGCTAGAAAATAGGTGAGGGTGGTCCTCGAGCAAATCTTTCTCTCGCTCCCAGGTGGCTTCATCCTCTGTGTGGTGGCTCCACTGAACCTTGCAAAACTTGATAACCTTGCTGGGGGTGACTCGACTGGCATACTCTAGAATCTTAACTGGTTTCTCCTCATAGGTCAAATCACTCTCCAACTGAATTGCTTCGAGTGGTACTGTGTCTCTCAAGGGTATGCCAGCCATCTCCGCATGGCACTTCTTCAACTGAGAAATGTGGAACACATCATGAACTCCTGACAATCCTTCGGGCAATTCCAACTTGTAGGCTACTTCTCCCATATGTTCCAATACTCGGTATGGTCCTACAAAACGTGGCGCTAACTTTCCCTTAACACCAAAGCGCTTTGTTCCTAGAGGTGGGGATACTCGAAGATAAACTTTGTCTCCGACTTCGTAAACCGTCTCCTTGCGTTTAGAATCTGCATAACTCTTTTGCCTGGATTGAGCTACCTTGAGCCTATCGCGAATCAATTTCACCTTCTGTTCAGACTCCTTAATCAAATTAGGTCCAAACAACTGGCGGTCTCCAACTTCATCCCACGACAAGGGTGTCCTGCACCTTCTTCCATACAAGGCTTCGAAAGGGGCCATCTTTAAACTGGATTGATAGCTGTTTTTGTAAGAGAACTCTGCATACGGCAAATTCTCGTCCCAACTAGATCCATAATCTAGCACACAAGCTCTCAGCATGTCCTCCAAAATCTGATTGACTCTCTCGGTCTGTCCATCTGTCCGTGGATGAAAAGTTGTGCTGAACTCTAGCCTGGTTCCCAAAGTTTCATGTAACTGATTCCAGAACTTTGAGGTAAACTGGGTTCTTCTATCTGATACTATACTCCTTGGAACTCCATGTAAGCATAAAATCTTGGTCATGTATATCTTTGCCAACTTAGCACTGGTGTAAGTGGTCTTTACCGGGATGAAATGAGCTACTTTCGTCAAACGATCGACTACAACCCAAATCGAGTCATAGCCTGAACGAGTCCTGGGTAATCCCGTGATAAAATCCATGCCTAACTTATCCCACTTCCATTCGGGTATTGGCAATGGTTGTAGCAATCCTGCTAGCTTCTGATGCTCTGCTTTTACTCTCTGACATACATCACAAACTGCTACATACTCCGCAATGTCTTTCTTCAGTCCAGTCCACCAGAAGATATCCTTCAAATCCAAATACATCTTGGTATTTCCTGGGTGAATCGAATATGGTGAATCATGTGCCTCTTGTAGAATCAACCTCCTGATCTCCGGGTCATTGGGCACATAAACATGATCTTCAAACCATAGGGTGTCGTGCTCATCCTCACGAAATCCTTTAGCCTTCCCTTCGCTCATTTTCTCCTTTATAGAGGCAATCTCCTTGTCAGTCTTCTGGGCTTTTCTGATTCTATCCATCAAAGTTGACTGAATCTCCAATGCCGCTACATAGCCTCTCGGAACTATTTCCAAACATAGCTCTCAAAGATTTTCGGCTAACTGCCTTGGTAATTCTCCTGTCATTAGTGTATTGACATGGCTTTTATGGCTCAATGCGTCATCTACTACATTAGCCTTTCCGGGATGGTAATGCAACCTCATATCATAATCCTTGATGAGCTCCAACCATCTCCTTTGTCTGAGGTTTAACTCCTTCTGTGTGAAAATGTATTTCAAACTCTTGTGATCCGTGTACACCTCAGAATGATTTCCAATGAGGAAATGTCTCCATGTTTTCAATGCATGCACTACGGCTGCTAACTCCAAAACATGCGTAGCATAATTCAATTCGTGCGGTTTAAGCTGTCTTGAGGCATATGAAACAACTCTCCCTTCCTGCATAAGCACTGCTCCAAGTCCTCGACGTGAAGCGTCGCAGTACACCTCATAGTCCTTGGTCTGGTCTGGCAAAATCAACATTGGTGAAGTAACCAAGCGTTTATTCAACTCTTGGAAACTAGCCTCACACTCCTCGGTCCATATGAACTTGGTATCCTTCTTCAACAACTCAGTCATTGGCTTCGCAATCTTTGAGAAATTCTCAATAAATCTCCGGTAGTATCCTGCGAGTCCAAGGAAACTCCGGATCTCTCCAACTGTTGTCGGTGCCTCCCACTTGGTCACGGTATCAACTTTAGTGGGATCTACTGATATATCTTCTCCGGATATAACGTGTCCGAGGAATCCTACTTCCTTCAACCAAAACTCACATTTGCTGAACTTGGCATACAACTGATGTTCTCTGAGCTTCTCAAGTACCAATCGCAAATGTTCCTTATGCTCCTCTTCATTCTTCGAGTAAACCAGGATATCATCAATGAACACCACGACGAACTTATCCAAGAACTCCATAAACACTTTGTTCATCATGTTCATAAAATAGGCAGGTGCGTTAGTCAGACCAAATGACATAACGGTATACTCGTACAGCCCATACCTGGTGGTAAAAGCTGTCTTAGGTATATCCTGTTCTCGAATCTTCAACTAGTGGTATCCTGATCGTAGATTGATCTTGGAAAATACCTTAGCTCCTTGCAATCGATCAAACAGATCATTGATCATTGGTAGTGGGTATTTGTTTTTGATCGTTACTTCATTCAACCCACGATAATCAACAAACATCCTTAACGATCCATCCTTTTTCTCCACTAGAAGTACTGGTGATCCCCAAGGTGACGAACTTGGGCGAATGTAACCTTTATCCAGTAAATCCTTAATCTGCTTCTTAATCTCCACCAAATCCCTTGCTGGCATCCTGTATGGTCTCTTCGATATTGGCCCTATGCCTGGCAATAGCTCAATCAAAAACTCAGTATCTCTACCCGGTGGCATGCCTGGCAACTCTTCTGGAAATACTTCAGGGAAATCCCTTACCACTGGTACTTCCTCCTGCACAACTCCTGTTAAACAATTTACTTGAGTCCCTTTTGGCACATGTCGAGATACATACTTGATCCTTCTCCCTTCTGGGGTGGTAAGCAAATTTGTCTTACTAGCGCAATCGATGTTTCCTCCATACATCGACAGCCAATCCATACCCAGAATTACATCCAATCCTTGTGATTCCAAAATGATTAAATCCGAGGGAAACACATGCCTACCTATACTCAATGGCACTTGAAAACATCCTTGACTGGCCATATACTCCGCTCCTGGTGAGCTTACTAGCATAGGTGTTCTAAGAACCTTAGTGGGAAAGTTATACTTATCCACAAATCCCCTTGATATGTATGAATGCAATGCACCAGTATCAAAAAGAACGAGTGCAGTAAATGACTTAACCAAAAACTTACCGATTTCGACATCCGGCTGCTCTTCAACCTCCTCCACGTTAACGTGGTTCACCTGTCCCCTGTTGAAAGGGTTCGACTTCTTCCCAGAGCTTCCATTGCCATTCTGGCCTTCAGGACATTCATTGGCATAATGTTCGGTCTTCTGGCACTTAAAACAAGTGACTTGGCTCAGGTCTTTCTTGGCTAGGGTTGATGGGTTGGTACGGTTCTGGCCGTTGCTTCCTCCATTACCATTACCATTCTTGGTGCCGTTGTGATTGTGCGAGCTACCTCCTCCATGGGTATGCTAATAATGTCCTCCCGATCTAGGGGTAAAACGGGGCTTCTGCTGAGCTCCAGAATTGTACTTCCCTTGTCCATACTTCCTCTTGTGGTTCTCAATTTGCTGCTGCTTCCCTTGAATCATAAGAGCACGGTCTAGCAACTCCTGGTAGTTGTTGAAGGTTGCTATCATCAACTGCATGCTCAACTCATCATTTAGTCCTTCCAGAAACTTCTCCTGCTTTGCTGCATCCGTAGCAACGTCATCTGGGGCATAACGTGCTAATTTACTAAAGTCCTCCACATACTAGCCAACTATCCGTCCTCCTTGGCGCAAGTTGCGAAACTCATGCTTCTTCATGGCCATAGCTCCTACTGAAACATGGGCAATACGAAAAGCCTGCTGAAACTGGTCCCACGTGACAGTGTCGACAGGGAAAGTGGCTGTGAAATTCTCCCACCATGATGCTGCGGGTCCTTCTAGTTGACGTGCGGCAAACTTCACCTTCTCCGCATCTGTGTATCCAGCTGTGGTCAACTCTCTAGCTGTCTTTCAGAGCCAATCATCTGCTACTATCGGCTCGGTGCTACTGGAAAACACCGGCGGATTCAGCTTAAGAAAACAGGCTAAGTGATCAACAGGTGGTGGTGGTGGTGGTGGGTTGTTGTTGTTGTTCCCCTGATTCTGATTCTGGACTAGCAACTGCATCAACGTGTTCTGCTGCTGGATCAACTGGGTGAGCTCCAGTGGAAAGGTAAATCCAGGGTCATGTCTCGCAGGCATTTGAGGGTTTAGAAAAGATGAGATTTAAGAATAAAGGCGGTCTAAAGAGAAAACACTACCCATATGCAAATGAGGCAAAAGCAAACAATTCACTTCATTCAATCAAACAAGGGCATACAATCGATCTAACTATCGCAAAAGTGCTCGGACTACTGTATTTACATGGTGGACTACTACTACTACTACTGATGAGGTGGTCTACTAGAAATATTCTTCGGTTGCAGACTCCATGATATCTGCTCCGGCTTCATCAACATAGTAATCATCACTATCATCTGGGTCCGAGTCGGTGTCGTCGATGATGATGTAGTCCTCCGGGCGAATCTCCTTGGGTTCTTCGTCTTCACTTACTGGTGTAGGGCCTCCCATAAATATTCCGATCTTCTTCATCAGATCGCCATTCTTCTCCACGGATACTTCAATTTCTTCTTTATAATCTTCTCGTGTAGCCTTGAGTTCTTCCTCCAGTTCTTTGATTCTTGTCCTAGCCTTCTTCAGGTCTATCATGTCGGCGCACATCTGGTTCTCCTGTCGTCGAATATGCTGGTTTAACTCCTGGATAAAAGCTGCAATTGATCTATCCCTTCTGGTGCTGATCATCTCCCAGTGCTCATCTCGGCGCCCACAAATCTGGTAGATAGTATCCTTGAGATCATCGCGGTAGACTTCTCCAATGCGTCCCATGGCGATGGAGCTGCCATGCTCTTTCCTAGAGTCCAAGTTGGTGCATCAAAAGAAAACTCTATGGGCTCAGTGACTGGCATGAATGTCCTTCCTGGAACTTGAACTTCAATCATCCAGCGCTCTTCTTCAGGTAAAGTGGCGTTTTAGGTTCCGGTGAAGCTTGGTACTCCTATGTTCAGGTATCTAGTGACTTCCTTCAAGTGACGTCCAAAGGGTGTATCTTCATCCGGTTGTGTGCACTTTTTCCTTGCATCCGCCATCCTAAAGAGTAGAAAAGTTGAGAGGTCAGAAGAGAAGAGAGTGAATAGTGATCTAGGTCCTTAGCTTAGTGGTCGTGTCCTACAGTCAGCGTGTGCTCTGATACCATCTCTGTAGCAACCAGACCTCAAACGGTCTGATCTCTGTGCTCAGGTGTCATCCCTGGATCAGTAATGCTGACACCACACAGTACTTGAAGGATTTATAACAGAGTAGCAATCACACACTTATTACAATGAGTGTCTCAATAGAGAACTTATTACAATAAATATGGCATAAGGCCATCTAATAACGATAACAGCGGAAGGCTTGGAAGATAAGTGAGTCCATCAACTCCAATGGCATCACTGAGTATAGAACCACGACCTAAAAACTCCTTAATCGTCGTCTGAAAAGTCTACAACATTAATGTTGCAGTCCGAAATGGGTCAGCACGTGGAATATGCTGGCAAGGTAACACATAGAGAGTAACCAAATGAAACAGCTATTCTATATGCATATTTGGCTCGTGGAAAGCTCTATGGTTACAGTTTTGCATAAAGCCAATTTTTCCCTACTGCAAAGGAATAAATTTTATTTAAATATCATGGTGGTTGTTAAACATTGAGAATGGTTGACAGCATCCTCAATCCCAATTAAGCATCATCATTAAACAAAACCCAACAAAATTAAATTAGAGAGTAACATGTTGAGATTCACATGATAATCCAAGTACTAGATACTCAAGATGTCCATAACCGGGGACAAGGCTAACCATGATTAGTTTATACACTCTGCAGAGGTTTGCACACTTTTCCCCACAAGACTCGATCGCCTCTGTTTGGTTTCTCGCACTACATGGTGTTTGAGAAGACGGATGACCAAGACATTGTCTTTCAAAAGCGCTAGCACCTTACGATGGATAGACCGTTACACCTACTTTCCCCTACATCTGCTAGTCTACCCTGTAAGAGTTCGCACGACTTAATCAACTACGCTAGAGCCCATAATACCTTGTGGCTTGTAGCGACCCTACCCGAATGGATCAAGTGCTCTGTGCTCCGGTGTCATCCATGGATCAGTAATGCTGACACCACACAGTACATCGAAGGATTTATAGCAGAGTGGCAATCACACACTTATTACATCGTTGTCTCAAAGAGAACTTATTACAATAAAAATGGCTTAAGGCCATCTAGTGACGATAACAGCGAAAGACTCAGAAGATAAATGGGTCCATCAACTCCAACGGCATCACTGAGTATAGAACCACGACCTAAAACACCTCAATCGTCGTCTAAAAAGTCTGCAACATGAGAAGTTGCAGCCCGAAAATGGGTCAGCACATGGAATATGCTGGCAAAGTAACACATAGAGAATAATGGAATGAAACAGCTATTCTACATGCATATATGGCTGGTGGAAAGCTCTATGGTTACAGTTTTGCGTAAAGCCGGTTTTTCCCTACTGCAAAGGAATAAATTTATTTAACTATCATGGTGGTTGTGAAACATTGAGAATGGTTGGCAGCATTCTCAATCCCAATTAAAAATAATTAAAACCCAACAACATTAATTAGAAGTAACATGATGAGATTCACATGATTTTCAAGTACTAGATACTCAAGTTGTCCATAACAGGGGACACGGCTAATCATGATTAGTTTATACACTCTGCAGAGGTTTGCGCACTTTTCCCCACATGACTCGATCGCCTCCGTTTGTTTTCTCGCACTACAAGGTGTTTGAGAAACGGATGACCGAGACATAGTCTTTCAGAAGCGCTAGCACCTTACATGTGGGGTAGACCGTACCACCTACAACCCCTACATCTTCTAGTCCACCCCGTAAGAGTTCGCACAACTTAGTCAACTACGCCAGAGCCCATAGTAGCATGTGGCTACACACGGAAGTTTCTAGCATGAATTATCTTATGATCCCTTTGATCCTGGGTGGCGGTCCAAAATAAAACAGGCAAGTCCTGATAGACATCAGGTGCCTCAATCCACCCAGATGTGTGTTTAAGTTGCCACCTTAGATAAACCATTAAAATTATCAACTCACATCTGTCATGGAATATCACTCACCCAATCCACGTCTACTAGCATAGCATGGCATAATAAGCAAACGTAGAAGTAACTCCCAAAGGTTTCATAATAATACAGGTGATAGGTACTACCTCATCTACTTCCCATCCCACAATTTAATTAGATCCTAATCATACAATGTGAGAGGATTGATCTAATGCAATAAAACATGGGTTGTAGAAAAGGTATGATCAAAGTGTTACTTGCCTTGCTGATGATCCGCGAGTCCTAGGGTTTCGAAGTAACAGGCGGCGCAATCTGGGTGATCTATCGTAGACAAAAAACAAGCACACAATAAGTACTCATCTAATCCACAGGTAAAACTCGAACAAGAGATCGAACCAGAAAGTTCAACTTAAGAACTCCGGTTGCAAAGAAAGAACGAACCGAACAAAGAAACGGAAAACAAACGACGAAAGAAAACAACTCGGTTCTAGCAAGTTGAAACTAGGTCAAATTTTACCGGGGCAAAAACTTGTTTAAGTTGATTAGATGGAACGGCGGTTTCGAAACGAAACTCCGGGCGCTTGAATCACCTGATTCCGATAAACGAGCGAGAAGATAAACTAGAACGAAGATCGGATCTGAGATCGCGATCGCGGAATAAATCCGACGAGAAGAAAAGGAAGAACGGTTAAACGAACGGACGTTCGTTAACCTATAAGAATCCGGTGATCACGTTCGTTAGGACGAACGGTCCAAGGCAACTAAATCGGAAAAGAAAACGAATCCGATCTAGGGTTTTGGAGAAGAAAACCGAAACGAAAAACCGATCTAGAAAACCGGAACGGTTTAGAGAAGAACCGGAAAGAAAACGAATCGGAAGAGAAGAAAAGAATCGGAACGATTGGAAGAAAACGATCCGAGGAAAAGAGACGCGGGGCAACCTCCGGCGAGGGGCTCCGGCGGCGTGCGGCGTAGGGCGGCGGCGTGGGGCGGCGGCGTGGGTAAGGTGCGGCGGCGGCGCTAGGGCACAAGGGCGGCGCGGGGTGGGGTGCGGTGGAGAGCTTGGGGTTTGATTTGATGGGTTTAGAGGGGGGGTGTTGGGGTATTTATATTGGGTAGGGGAGAGATTACTTGGGGTAGAGGACAAGAAATAGAGTAGGAATAGGAATAGGAAAACGAAACAAAGGAAAGAAACTAGCCTAGAATCCTAAAAGGATTCGGCTAGAGCAAGAGGCGAGGCGGCGGCCTGGCGCTGGCGCACGCGCGCGGCTGGGAGGCTGGGGCGCAGCGGCCGGCTGGCTGGGCCTTTGGCCCGGCTGGCCTGGCTCCCTTTTTTTTAAACGGTTCTGCGCGCAGAAAACAAAAGAAAAGAAAACTAGACGAACTCCAAAAATTCTAAAGTAAATTTTCCCCGACTCCTAAAAATGAGCCGAACAAAATGAACTTTTCTCCGGGCCTAAAATGCAATTTTTGAAAACGCGCATTTTTCCCTATCCGAATAAAATGCAAATAAACTCCGGCAAACAAAATTTGATCTATTTATTAAATCTTCATTTTTCCTAAATTTGGGAAAGTCATATTATTCCCTCTCTCATATTTTTTTGATATTGGAAAATTATTGAAGATAGAATAAATAAATCAAATGATCCTCTTTTCAATTCGAGAAAACTCTCAAATATGAAAATAATGAAATCTCCAACTCTCTCCGAAGGTCCTTGAGTTGCGTGAAATTTCTAGGATCGGGCAAAAATGCAAGAAAAATATGATATGCATGATGATCTATGTATAACATTCCAAATTGCAAATTTGGGATGTTACAAACCTACCCCCCTTAAGATGAATCTCACCCTCGAGATTCGGGTTGGCTAGAAAATAGGTGAGGGTGGTCCTTGAGCAAATCTTCTTCTCTCTCCCAGGTGGCTTCATCCTCTGAGTGGTGGTTCCACTGGACTTTGCAAAACTTGATAACCTTACTGCGGGTAACTCTGCTGGCATACTCGAGAATCTTGACTGGCTTCTCCTCATACGTTAAGTCGTCTTTTAACTGAATCGCTTCCAGCGGCACTGTATCTCTTAGCGGTATCTCTGCCATCTCGGCATGACATTTCTTCAGCTGAGAAACATGGAATACATCATGAACTCCTGACAGTCCCTCTGGTAATTCCAACTTATAAGCGACTTCTCCCATACGTTGCAAGATCTTGTACGGTCCAACGAAATGCGGTGCTAACTTTCCCTTAACTCCAAAGCGCTTAACTCCTCGAAGTGGGGATACTCGAAGATAAATTCTGTCTCCGGTTTCGTAAACTGTCTCCTTGCGTTTAGAATCTGCGTAGCTCTTTTGTCTGGACTGGGCTACCTTGAGCCTATCGCGAATCAACTTAACTTTCCGTTCAGACTCCTTAATCAAATCTGGTCCAAAGAATCGACAGTCTCCAACTTCGTCCCATGACAACGGTGTCCTGCACCTCCTTCCGTATAAAGCTTCGAAAGGTGCCATCTTCAAACTGGTTTGGTAACTGTTGTTGTAGGAAAACTCCGCATACGGCAAGTTATCGTCCCAGCTAGATCCATAATCTAGTGCACAAGCTCTCAGCATATCTTCCAAAATCTGGTTGACTCTCTCCGTCTGTCCATCTGTCTGCGGATGAAAAGCTGTGCTGAACTCTAGTATGGTTCCTAAAGTTTCATGCAACTGATTCCAAAACTTTGAGGTAAATTGGGTTCCTCTATCTGATACAATACTCCTCGGAACTCCATGCAAACAGATGATCCTAGTCATGTATATCTTTGCCAACTTAGCACTGGTGTAAGTGGTCTTAACTGGAATAAAATGTGCTACCTTCGTCAAACGATCAACTACTACCCATATCGAATCATAGCCTGCCTTTGTCCTGGGTAGTCCTGTGATAAAATCCATGCCTATCTTATCCCTCTTCCATTCGGGTATCGGCAATGGTTGCAACAATCCTGCTGGCTTCTGATGCTCTGCCTTTACTCTCTGGCATACATCACAAACTGCTACATATGCTGCAATATCCTTCTTCATTCCGGTCCACCAGAATGTTTCCTTCAAATCCAAATACATCTTGGTATTCCCTGGGTGAATCGAATATGGTGAATCATGTGCCTCTTGCAAAATCAACTTCCTGATCTCCGGATCATTGGGCACATAAACACGGTCGTCAAACCATAACGTATCGTGCTCATCCTCACGAAATCCCTTTGCTTTTCCTTCACTAAATTTCTCTTTTATAGCAGCAATCTCCTTGTCAGATTTCTGAGCTTCTCTGATCTTATCCATCAATGTTGACTGAATCTCCAATGCTGCTACATAGCCTCTCGGAACTATTTCCAAACATAGCTCACGAAGGTTTTCTACTAACTCCTTGGGTATTTTCCCCTTCATTAGAGTATTGACATGGCTCTTACGGCTCAATGCGTCAGCTACTACATTAGCTTTTCCGGGATGGTAATGCAATCTCATGTCATAATCCTTGATGAGCTCCAACCATCTCCTTTTTCGGAGGTTCAACTCCTTCTGAGTGAAAATGTACTTCAAACTCTTGTGATCCGTGTACACCTCACAATGATTTCCAATGAGGAAATGTCTCCATGTCTTCAATGCATGCACTACGGCTGCTAACTCCAAATCATGCGTGGCATAATTCAACTCATGAGGCTTCAGTTGTCGTGAAGCATACGAAACAACTCTCCCTTCCTGCATAAGCACTGCTCCAAGTCCTCGACGTGAAGCGTCGCAATACACCTCATAATCCTTGGTCTGATCTGGCAAAATCAATACTGGTGAGGTGACCAAACGTTTCTTCAACTCCTGGAAACTAGCCTCACAGTCCTCAGTCCATTTGAACTTAGTATCCTTCTTCAACAACTCCGTCATAGGCTTCGCAATCTTTGAGAAATTCTCAATAAACCTCCGGTAGTATCCTGCGAGTCCAAGAAAACTCCGGATCTCTCCAACTGTTGTTGGTGATTCCCATTCGGTTACGGTCTCAACCTTTGTGGGGTCAACTGCTATACCTTCACCGGATATAAAGTGTCCGAGGAATCCAACTTCCTTCAACCAAAACTCACATTTGCTGAATTTGGCGTATAACTGATGTTCCCTTAGTTTCTCCAAAACCAAACGCAAATGTTCCTTATGCTCCTCTTCATTCTTTGAATAAACCAGGATGTCATCAATGAACACTACGACGAACTTATCCAAAAACTCCATAAACACTTTGTTCATCAGGTTCATAAAATAGGCAGGTGCGTTAGTCAATCCAAATGACATAACGGTATACTCATACAGTCCATATGTCGTGGTGAATGCTGTCTTAGGTACGTCCTGCTCTCGAATCTTCAACTGATGGTACCCTGATTGCAAATCGATCTTGGAAAACACCTTAGCTCCTTGCAACCGATCAAACAGATCGTTGATCATTGGCAGTGGGTACTTGTTCTTGATGGTTACTTCATTCAATCCCGGATAATCTACAACCATCCTTAATGATCCATCCTTCTTTTCCACTAGAAGTACGGGTGATCCCCAAGGCGAAGAACTTGGGCGAATGTAACCTTTATCCAATAATTCCTTAATCTGATTCTTAATTTCTATCAAATCCTTTGCTGGCATCCTATATGGTCTCTTCGATATTGGGCCTGTACCTGGCAATAACTCAATCAAAAAGTCGATGTCTCTATCTGGTGGCATGCCTGGTAATTCCTCAGGAAATACATCAGGAAAATCCTTTACCACTGGTACTTCCTCTTGCACAACTCCTATTAGGAAGTTTACTTGTGTCCTTTTTGGCACATGCCGGGATACGTACTTGATCCTTCTTCCTTCTGGTGTGGTAAGAAAAATTGACTTACTAGCGCAATCAATGTTTCCTCTATACATCGACAACCAATCCATGCCTAATATCACATCCAATCCTTGAGATTCCAATACTATTAGGTCTGAGGGGAACACATAGTTACCAATCCTCAATGGTAACCGATCACACCATCGTCTAGCCATAAACTCCGCTCCTGGTGAGCTTACTAACATGGGTGACCTAAGGGCTTGGGTTGGCAGGTTATATTTGTCCACAAATCCCCTTGATATGTATGAATGCGATGCACCAGTGTCAAAAAGAACAAGTGCAGTAAATGACTTAACCAAAAAATTACCGATTACTGCATCGGGTTGATCTTCAACCTCCTCCACATTAACGTGGTTCACCTGTCCCCTGCTAAAAGGGTCCGGCTTCTTCCCCGAGCTTCCATTGCCATTTCCATTCTGGCCTTCAGGACATTTATTGGCATAATGTCCGGTCTTGGAACACTTGAAACAAGTGACTTGACTCAGATCTCTCTTGGTTGGGGTCGATGGGATGGTACGGTTCTGGCCGTTGCTTCCTCCATTCCCATTACCATTCTTGTGGCCATTATGGTTGTGCGAGCTACCTCCTCCATGGGTATGCTGAAACTGAAATCCCGGTTTAGGGGAAAAACGGGGCTTCTGGTGGGCTCCAGAGTTATGCTTCCCCTGTCCATACTTCCTCTTACGGTTCTCAATCTGCTGTTGCTTCCCTTCAATCATGATGGCACGGTCTACCAACTCCTGGTAGTTGTTGAAACTTGCTACCATCAACTGCATGCTTAGCTCATCATTCAATCCTTCCAGAAACTTCTCCTGCTTAGCTGCATCCGTAGCAACGTCATCTGGGGCATAATGTGCTAACTTGCTGAAGTCGTCAACATACTGGCCAACTGTCCTTCCTCCTTGGCGTAAGTTGCGAAACTCACGCTTCTTTATGGCCATAGCTCCTGCTGAAACATGGGAAGTGCGGAAAGCTTGCTGAAACTGATCCCATGTGACAGTGTCAACTGGGTAAGTGGCTGTGAAATTCTCCCACCATGCTGCCGCGGGTCCGTCAAGCTGGTGAGCGGCAAACTTCACTTTCTCACCATCCGTACATCCTGCAGTGGTCAACTCCCTTCCTATCTTGCGGAGCCAATCGTCTGCTACTATCAGCTCGGTGCTACTTGAAAACACCGGCGGATTTAGCCTAAGGAAACGGGCTAAGTGGTCAACAGGTGGTGGTGGTGGTGGTGGGTTGTTGTTGTTGTTCTGCTGGTTCTGGACTAACATTTGCATCAATTGATTCTGTTGCTGGATCAACTGAGTGAGCTCCGGTGGAAATCCATTGTCACGTCTCGGAGGCATCTGAGGGTTTAGAAAAGACGAGAATTAAGAATAGAGGGGGTCTAAAGGGAAAACACTACCCATATGCACATGAGCAAATGCACACAAAATCACTTCATTCAATCAAACAAGGGCTTACAAACGATCTAAAACTATCGCAAAAGTGCTCGAACCATTGTGTTTACATGGGGGAATACTACTACTATCTGGTGGTCATCTAGAAATTTGAACCGGTGGAAGACTCCATGATATCTGCTCCAGCTTCGTCTTCAAAGTCGGGTTCACTTGGATCCGAATCGGTGTCGTCGATGATGGTGTAGTTATCCGGACATGCGACGTACTCGTCGTCCTCCTGGGATGCTAACTTACTCTTGAGTTCTTCAATCTCCTGCTTAAGATCGCAATTGTGTCTAGCTAGAGCTACGATCTCGTCCATGTAGTCCTTGCGTGTAGACTTCAGTTCTTCTTCTAGCTCGATGATCCTTGCCTTCGCATTCTTCAACTCTATCATGTCATTGCACATCTGATTCTCGTGGCGTCGAATGTGCTGGTTTAACTCCTGGATGAAAGATGCAATGGGTCTATCCTTCTTGGTGCTGACTAACTCCCATTGTTCATCTCGGCGTCCGCAAATCTGGTAGATAGTGTCCTTGAGGTCTTCTTGATAAACTTCTCCAATGCGTCCTATGGTGATATGAGCTGCCATGCTCTTCCCCAGACTCCAGGTTGGTGCATTGAAAACACTATCTATAGGCTTCGTGATTGGCGCGAATGTTCTTCCCGGAATGTGAGCTTGAATCTTCCAGCGCTCCTCTTCAGGCAGAGTGGCGTTGAAGGTTCCCGTGAAGCTTGGTAATCCAATGTTCAGGTACTTGGTGACTTCCTTCAGGTGAAATCCAAATGGTGTGCCTTCATCCAGTTGAGCGTACTTAATCTTCGCGTGCGTCATCCTAAAAGAGTAGAAAAGATGAGGAGTTAGAAAATGAGAAGAGAATAGTGATCTATGGCTTTAACTTAGTGGTCGTGTCCTACAGTCAGCGTGTGCTCTGATACCATTCTCTGTAGCGACCCGACCCGAATGCATCAAGTGCTCTGTGCTCCGGTGTCATCCCTGGATCAGTAATGCTGACACCACACAGTACATCGAAGGATTTATAGCAGAGTGGCAATCACACACTTATTACATCGTTGTCTCAAAGAGAACTTATTACAATAAAAATGGCTTAAGGCCATCTAGTGACGATAACAGCGGAAGACTCGGAAGATAAATGGGTCCATCAACTCCAACGGCATCACTGAGTATAGAACCACGACCTAAAACACCTCAATCATCGTCTGAAAAGTCTGCAACATGAGAAGTTGCAGCCCGAAAACGGGTCAGCACATGGAATATGCTGGCAAAGTAACACATAGAGAATAATGGAATGAAACAGCTATTCTACATGCATTTATGGCTGGTGGAAAGCTCTATGGTTACAGTTTTGCGTAAAGCCAGTTTTTCCCTACTACAAAGGAATAAATTTATTTAACTATCATGGTGGTTGTGAAACATTGAGAATGGTTGACAGCATTCTCAATCCCAATTAAAAATAATTAAAACCCAACAACATTAATTAGAAGTAACATGATGAGATTCACATGATATTCAAGTACTAGATACTCAAGTTGTCGATAACCGGGGACACGGCTAATCATGATTAGTTTATAAACTCTGCAGAGGTTTGCGCACTTTTCCCCACATGACTCGATTGCCTCCATTTGTTTTTTCGCACTACAAGGTGTTTGAGAAACGGATGACCGAGACATAGTCTTTCAGAAGCGCTAGCACCTTACATGTGGGGTAGACCGTACCACCTACAACCCCTACATCTTCTAGTCCACCCCGTAAGAGTTCGCACAACTTAGTCAACTACGCCAGAGCCCATAGTAGCATGTGGCTACACACGGAAGTTTCTAGCATGAATTATCTTATGATCCCTTTGATCCTGGGTGGCGGTCCAAAATAAAACAGGCAAGTCCTGATAGACATCACTGAATCGCGTCTTAGAGTCAAGCTCCAAGGACTCATGTTTTCTAGCGAGAGCCTCGAGCTCTTGATGCACCTCGCCTACCCTGGCTTCTTGCTTTTCCCTCTCAATGCGCTCCTTGGCCACTTTGTCTTCTGCCCCGGACAACGCCTTTTTCAGGGTCACCACCTCAGTCGTGGCCCCTGGCAAATTCATGATGATCCTATTACTTTACAACCGAATTTCTTTTTAATATATAGAAAAGGTATTGCTTACCTTTGCTCTCCTCGAGCTGCCTCTTGGTAAGGCCGAGCTCCTCCTCGGACCATTCAAGGTCCTGCTTCAGTGCAGTGACCTCTACAGTATGTGCGGCAGCGGCCAGCAGTGAAGCCAGCATATGCACATAGACATATTCCGATTAGACTTCTGAGTCATTATTTGATCCTCTATTCGACCTTTCTTTGCGAATGCCAAACAGAGCATCAGGGGCTACTGTCTATGCGGTAATATTTTCCTATATTTTGATTGCTTACCTGAAAGCCTGTTAGGAGGCTGGCACAAGCTTCGGTTAGTCCGTTTTTGGTGGACTGAACTTTCTCGATCACCACACTCATGATAGTGCGCTGCTCTTCGTCGATGGAAGCACCGCGAAGTGCTTCCAGCAAGTTGTCCGGTGCCTCTGGATGGACAGAGGCCACCGGCACGGGCAGCTTGCCCCTCTTAACGGGGGATCGCCTGCCGGAGTCCGGAAGCACCAAAGGTTCCGGCACAGTGTTCGGCTGGGGGCCTGACTCGGAGCCCGTGGGAGTCATGCTCCCTTGGCACCCAGGGTCCGGAAGGTCGCCTCGAGGCGCCCCCAGGACTGTCTCCCCTCGGCTCGGTGCCTTTTGAGATAACACCTCGACGTTGTCCTTAGGGCAAGGGGTGGAGGCGGTCGGAAGTGAATCGCTATTCCTATTCGACGAGTCCAAAGAATCGTCTGACGAAGATACGTCGAGACGGGCTCGGGACGGACTTCATAATCATATTCGGCGTAAGGAGAAGTAGTGCAATAAAACATACCATGAATTACTATGGTATCCTGATACTTACGACTTCGCCAGGGGCTTGTACCTGGGTAACCACTCGTCACCGCCGTAGGCGGCCATGGTGGAGCAGTCCGGAAGGAGGGTCCTTCCCTTCTTGGACCCTTCGGCCTCCCCGGTTGGGGCGGCCTTCCATTTCTTGTCTCCCCCGGCTAGGGGAGGGGGGAGAACTTTCCTCTTCCTCCTCCTCGTTTTCGTGGGAGGAGTGTGCTTCGGAGTTATCGGACGATGAGTCCGATATAAACTTGCACCGGAGACCCTTTCGGGTCCCCGTGGCCTTCTTCTTGGCCTTCTTCACCGACACCTCGTAAGGCGCCGTAACCAGCATCTCCGTTAGGAGAGCATCTGCAAGATCTTCAGGCAAGGGTGCTGGGCAATCGATCTGCTCCGCTGTCTCTACCCAGTCCTGTTAATGGCATGGAAGCTTAGATCCCGCACATGATTAAACTGGGGCAAATAAATATCCTGTGAGGTATAAAAACTTACCGGATTGGCATGGCGCTTTGCGCTGAGTCCGCGGTCCTCGGTAAGGGGAGGAGGTACCTCGGTGCCCTTGAACATCACCTTCCAGATGTCCTTGTGCGTCGTGTCGAAGAGCTCTCGCAGCATCTGGTGCTTGGCCGGGTCGAACTCCCACAAATTGAATACCCGTCATTGACACGGGAGGATCCGGCGGAAGAGCATGACCTGGACCACGTTGAGGAGCTTGATTTTCTTGCTCATCATGTTCTTGATGCAGGTCTGGAGTTTGGTCAGCTCTACCGGGGAACCCCAGGACATGCCCTTCTCTTTCTAGGAAGTGAGCCGCGTGGGATTCCGGATCGAAATTTGGGGGCCGCCACCCAGTTGGTGTCGCGCGGCTCGGTGATGTAGAACCACTCCGATTGCCACCCCTTTATGGTCTCCACATAGGAGCCTTCGAGCCAAGTGACGTTAGGCATTTTGCCCACCATGGCGCCTCCGCACTCTGCTTGCTGGCCGACCACCACCTTCGGTTTAACATTGAAGGTCTTCAGCCACAGGCCGAAGTGGGGCCTGATGCGGAGGAAGATCTCACACACGACGATAAATGTCGAGATGTTGGGGATGAAATTGGGGCCCAGATCATGAAAATCCCGCCCGTAGTAGAACCTGAGCCCGCGGACAAATGGGTGAAGGGGAAATCCCAGTCCGCGGACAAAGTGGGTAAGGAAAACTACCCTCTCATGGGGTTTGGGCGTAGGGATGATCTGCCCCGCGTCTGGCAGCCGGTGCGAGCTGTCCGCGGCCAGATATCCGGCTTCCCGTAGCTTGGTGATGTTCTTCTCCGTGACGGAGGAGACCATCCACTTGCCTCCCGCTCCGGACATGCTTGGAGTGGTTTGAGGAGAAAGACGCGAACTTGGGCACTGGAGCTCGAGTGTGCAAGAATGAATAAGCAAGGAGGAAGAAGGCATGGGTAAAAAGGTTGAATCTTTGTCCCTTTATAAGGGCGGAAGAGGCGATGCGCCTCCCCACTTACCTGGTAAAATCGCTTATTCCCCGAATGCCGTAATTGATGGCGCGGATGGGTTACCCATACCCGTATTGATGAGAATCCCGTCATAAGGGGACATGATCTCTGCTTGGACAAGACGTGTCAAGAAAACCGCCTCGCGATATGTGCAGTGCTAGTTGAGAAAAATGGTTCGAATAATGACTGGGCTGTGGTTTGATGTCATGTTGCTAAACGTGTCAGCAGATTAGATTTGTGGAAATATTATTCTCTCTACGGTGGTATGTGGAACTTGTTTTGCAGAGCCGGACACTATCCTTGTGTTCAAAATCTTCTATGGAGTATTCGGAGGAGGAACCTGCTTTGCACTGCCGAAGAGAAATCTACGCGCCGGACTCATTGTCATTGAAGCCTGGTTCAGGGGCTACTGACGGAGTCCTGGATTAGGGGGTCTCCGGACAGCCGGACTATATCCTTTGGCTAGACTGCTGGACTATGAAGATACAAGATTGAAGATTTTGTCCCGTGTCCGGATAGGACTCTGCTTGGAGTGGAAGGCAAGCTTGGCAATACATATATGTAGATCTTTTCCCTTGTAGCCGACTCTGTGTAATCCTAGCCCCCTACGGTGCCTATATAAACTGGAGGGTTTAGTCTGTAGGATAACAGACAATCATACCATAGGCTAGCTTCTAGGGTTTAGCCTCTACGATCTCGTGGTAGATCAACTCTTGTAATACTCATATCATCAAGATTAATCAAGCAGGACGTAGGGTATTACCTCCATCAAGAGGGCCCGAACCTGGGTAAACATCGTGTCCCCCGTATCCTTTTACCATCCGCCTTAGACGCACAGTTCGGGACCCCCTACCCAAGATCCGCCAGTTTTGACACCGACATCCGCAACTACAACAAAAGTATTAAGGTAAACCTAACCATAGCATGAAACATGTGGATCCAAATCAGCCCCTTACGAAGCAACACATAAACTAGGGTTTAAGCTTCTGTCACTCTAGCAACCCATCATCTACTTATTACTTCCCAATGCCTTCCTCTAGGCCCTAATAATGGTGAAGTGTCATGTAGTCGACATTCACATAACACCACTAGAGGAGAGACAACATACATCTCATCAAAATATTGAACGAATACCAAATTCACATGAGTACTAATAGCAAGACTTCTCCCATGTCCTCAGGAACAAACGTAACTACTCAGAAAGCATATTCATGTTCATAATCAGAGGGGTATTAATATGCATATAGGATCTGAACATATGATCTTCCACCAAATAAACCAACTAGCATCAACTACAAGGAGTAATCAACACTACTAGCAACCCACAGATACCAATCCCAGACTTAGAGACAAGAATTGGATACAAGAGATGAACTAGGGTTTGAGAGGAGATGGTACTGGTGAAGATGTTGATGGAGATTGACCCCCTCCCGATGAGAGGATCGTTGGTGATGACGATGGCGATGATTTCCCCCTCCAGGAGGGAAGTTTCCCTGGCAGAACAGCTTCGCCAGAGCCCTAGATTGTTTCCGCCAAGGTTCCGCCTCGTGGCAGTGGAGTCTCGTCCCGAAAGCTTTCTTATTATTTTTTTCTCATCGAAAGACTACATATAGCAGAAGATGGGCATCGGAGGGCCACCAGGGGGCCCACGAGGCAGGGGGGCGCGCCCAGGGGGGTAGGGCGTGCCCCCCACCCTCGTGGGCATGGTGTGGCCCCCCTCTGGAACTTCTTGTGCTCAGTATTTTTAATATATTCTGAAAATGAATTCAGTGAAGTTCCAGGACTTTTGGAGCTGTGTAGAATAGGTCTCTAATATTTGCTCCTTTTCCAGCCCGGAATCCCAGCTACCGGCATTCTCCCTCTTTATGTAAACCTTGTAAAATAAGAGATAATAGGCATACATATTGTGACATAATGTGTAATAACAACCCATAATGCAATAAATATCGATATAAAAGCATGATGCAAAATGGACGTATCACGTAGCATGCAATTTCAAAACAATTCCTACGATCACGCAAGATCTATCTAGGAGATGCATAGCAACGAGAGGGGGAGAGTGTGTCCACATACCCTCGTAGACTGAAAGCGGAAGCGTTAGGTTAACATGGTTGATGTAGTCGAACGTCTTCACGATCCAACCGATCCAAGTACCGAATGTACAACACCTCCGTGTTCAGCACATGTTCAGCTTGAGACGTCCCTCAAACTCTTGATCTAGCAGAAGGTCAAGGGAGAGTTCCGTCAGCACGACGGCGTGGTGATGGTGATGTGATCAGTACAGGGCTTCGCCTAAGAACTACGACGCTATGACCGAAGGAGTAAACTGTGGAGGGGGGCACCGCACATGGCTAAGAGAACAACTGTTGTGCCTTTGGGGTCACCCGCCCCTGTATATAAAGGAGGGGAGGTGGTGGTGGCCGGCCCAAGGGGTGGCATGCTATGGGGGGTGGAGTCCTACTAGGACTCCACTCCTAGTAGGATTCGCCCCCCTTCCTTCCAACGGAGAGGGGAAAGGGGAAAGAGGGGAGATGGAGAAGGAAAGGGGGGGCTGCGCCCCCACCCCTTGTCCAATTCAGATTGGGCAGAGGGGAGGCGCGCGCCTCGTCTTGTGGCCTTCCTCCCTCTCTCCAATATGGCCCATGAGGCCCACTAACTTTCCCGAGGGGTTCCGGTAACCTACCGGTACTCCAAAAATTCCCCAAACTTCTTCGGAACCATTCTGGTGTCCCGTATATAACCTTCCAATATATGAATGTTTACCTCTCGACCATTTTGAGACTCCTTGTCATGTCCGTGATCTCATCCGGGATGCCAAATTCGGTCACGAAAACACATAACTCATAATACAAATCGTCATCGAACGTTAAGCGTGCGGACCCTACGGGTTTGAGAACTATGTAGACATGACCGAGACATATCTCCGGTAAATAACGAATAACTGAACCTGGATGCTCATATTGGTTCCTACAGATTCTACGAAGATCTTTATCGGTCAAACCACATAACAACATACGTCATTCCATTTGTCATCGGTATGTTACTTGCCCGAGATTCGATCGTCGGTTTCATCATACCTAGTTAAATCTCGTTACCGGCAAGTCTCTTTACTCGTTCCATAATGCATCATTCTGTAACTAACTCATTAGTCACATTGCTTGCAAGGCTTATAGTGATGTGCATTACCGAGAGTGCCCAAAGATACCTCTCCGATACATGGAGTGACAAATCCTAATCTTGATCTATGCCAACCCAACAAACACCTTTGGAGACATCTGTAGAGCATCTTTATAATCACCCAGTTATGTTGTGACGTTTGATAGCACACAAAGTCTTCCTCCAGTATTCGGGAGTTGCATAATCTCGTAGTCAGAGGAATATGTATAAGTCATGAAGAAAGCAATAGGAATAAAACTAAATGATCAAAATGCTAAGCTAACAGATGGGTCTTGTCCATTACATCATTCTCTAATGATGTGATGCCATTCATCAAATGACAACACATGTCTATGGTCAGGAAACTTAGCAATCTTTGATTAACGATCTAGATAAGTAGAGGCATACTAGGGACACTCTGTTTGTCTATGTATTCACACATGTACTAAGTTTCCAGTTAATACAATTATAGCATGAATAATAAACATTTATCATGATATAAGGAAATATAAATAACAACTTTATTATTGCCTCTAGGGCATATTTCTTTTAGTCTCCCACTTGCACTAGAGTCAATAATCTAGATTACATAGTAATGATTCTAACACCCATGGAGTCTTGGTGCTGATCATGTTTTGCTCGTTGAAGAGGCTTAGTCAACGGGTCTGCAACACTCAGATCCGTATGTATCTTGCAAATCTCTATGTCTCCCTCCTTGACTTGATCGCAGATGGAATTGAAGCGTCTCTTGATGTGTTTGGTTCTCTTGTGAAATCTAGATTCCTTCGCCAAGGCAATTGCTCCAGTATTGTCACATAAGATTTTCATTGGACCCGATGCACTAGTTATTATACCTAGATCGGATATGAACTCCTTCATCCAGTCTTCTTCATATGCTACTTCCGAAGTAGCTATGTACTCCGCTTCACACGTAGATCCCGCCATGACGCTCTGCTTGGAACTGCACCAACTTATAGCTCCACCATTCAATATAAATATGTATCCGGTTCATGACTTTGAGTCATCCGGATCAGTGTTAAAGCTTGCATCGACGTAACCATTTACGACAAGCTCTTTGTCACCTCCATAAATGAGAAACATATCCTTAGTCCTTTTCAGGTATTTCAGGATGTTATTGACCACTATCCAGTGATCCACTCCTGGATTACTTTGGTACCTCTCTGCTAAACTTATAGCAAGGCACACATCAGGTCTGGTACACAACATTGCATACATGATAGAACCTATGGCCGAGGCATAGGGAATGACTTTCATTTTTCTCTCTATCTTCTGCAGTGGTCGGGCATTGAGTTTGACTCAACTTCACACCTTGTAACACAGGCAAGAACCCTTTCTTTAACTAATCCATATTGAACTTCTTCAGAACTTTATCAAGGTATGTGCTTTGTGAAAGTCCAATTAAGTGTCTTGATCTATCTCTATAGATCTTGATGCCCAATATATAAGCAGCTTCACCGAGGTCTTTCCTTGAAAATTCTTATTCAAGTATCCTCTTATGCTATTCAGAAATTCAATATCATTTCCGATCAACCATATGTCATCCACATATAATATTAGAAATGCTACAGAGCTCCCACTCACTTTCTTGTAAATACAGGCTTCTCCAAAAGTTTGTATAAAACCATATGCTTTGATCACACTGTCAAAGCGTATATTCCAACTCCGAGAGGCTTGCACCAGTCCATAAGTGGATCGCTGGAGCTTGCACACTTTGTTAGCACCTTTAGGATCGACGAAACCTTCTAGTTGCATCATATACAACTCTTCTATAAGAAATCCATTAAGGAATGCAGTTTTGGCATCCATTCGCTGACTTTCATAATCATAAAATGCGGCAATTCCTAACATGATTCGGACAGACTTAAGCATCACTACGGGTGAGAAGGTCTCATCGTAGTCAACTCCTTGAACTTGTCGAAAACCTTTCGCAACAAGTCGACCTTTGTAGACAGTAACATTACCGTCAGCGTCAGGGTTCTTATTGAAGATACATTTATTCTCTATGGCTTGCCAATCATCGGGCAAGTCAACCAAAGTCCACACTTTGTTCTCATACATGGATCCCATCTCAGATTTCATGGCCTCAAACCATTTCGCGAATCTGGGCTCATCATCGCTTCCTCATAGTTCGTAGGTTCATAATGGTCAAGTAACATGACCTCCAGAACAGGATTACCGTACCACTCTGGTGCGGACCGTACTCTGGTTGACCTACGAGGTTCGGTAGTCACTTGATCTTAAGTTTCATGATCATCATCATTAACTTCCTGACTAATTGGTGTAGGCATCACTAGAACTGATTTCTATGATGAACTACTTTCCAATTCGGGAGAAGGTACTATTACCTTATCAAGTTCTACTTTCCTCCCACTCACTTGTTCTGAGAGAAACTCCTTTTCTAGAAAGGATCCATTCTTAGCAATGAATATCTTGCCTTCAGATCTGTGATAGAAAGTGTACCCAACAGTTTCCTTTGGGTATCCTATGAAGACGCATTTCTTTGATTTGGGTTCGAGCTTATGAGGTTGAAGCTTTTTCACATAAACATCGCAACCCCAAACTTTAAGAAATGTCAGCTTAGGTTTCTTGCCAATCCACAGTTCATATGGTGTCGTCTCAACGGATTTATATGGTGCCCTATTTAACATGAATGCAGCCGTCTCTAATGCATAACCCCAAAACGATAGCACTAAATCAGTAAGAGACATCATAGATCGCACCATATCTAATAAAGTACGGTTACGACGTTCGGACACACCATTACGCTGTGGTGTTCCCGGTGGCGTGAGTTGCGAAACTATTCCACATTGTTTCAAATGAAGACCAAACTGGTAACTCAAATATTCTCCTCCACGACCAGATCATAGAAACTTTATTTTCTTGTTACGATGATTTTCACTTCACTCTGAAATTCTTTGAAAGACTTATGTTTCATTAAGTAGATATACCCATATCTGCTCAAATCATCTATGAAGGTCAGAAAATAACGATACCCGCCATGAGCCTCAACACTCATCGGACCGCATACATCAGTATGCATTATTTCCAATAAGTCAGTGGCTTGCTCCATTGTTCCGGAGAACAGAGTCTAAGTCATCTTGCCAAGTGATTCATAATCAAGTGATTCCAAAAGCCCATCAGCATGGAGTTTCTTCATGCGCTTTACACCAATATGACTTAAACGACAGTGCCACAAATAAGTTGCACTATCATTACTAACTTTGCATCTTTTGGCTTCAATATTATGAATATGTGTATCACTACAATCAAGATTCGACAAAAATAGACCACTCATCAAGGGTGCATGACCATAAAAGATATTACTCGTATAAATAGAACAACCATTATTCTCTGATTTAAATGAATAACCATCTCGCATGAAACAAGATCCAGATATAATGTTCATGCTCAACGCTGGCACCCAATAACAATTATTCAGGTCAAAAACTAATCCTGAAGGTAGATGTAGAGGTAGCGTGCCGATGGCGATCACATCAACCTTGGAACCATTTCCGACGTGCATCGTCACCTCATCCTTAGCCAATCTTCATTTAATCTGTAGCCCCTATTTCGAGTTGCAAATATGAGCAACATAACTAGTATCAAGTATCGAGGCACTACTACGAGCATTAGTAAGGTACACATCAATAACATGTATATCAAATATACCTTTCACTTTGCCATCCTTCTTATGCGCCAAATACTTGGGGCAGTTCCGCTTCTAGTGACCAGTCCCTTTGTAGTAGAAGCAATGTGTTTTAGGCTTAGGTCCAGACTTGGGCTTCTTCTCATGAGCAGCAACTTGCTTGCTATTCTTCTTGAAGTTCCCCTTCTTCCCTTTGCCCTTTTTCTTTAAACTAGTGCTCTTGTTAACCATCAGCACTTGATGCTCCTTCTTGATTTCTACCTCCACAACCTTTAGCATCACGAAGAGCTCGGGAATTGTCTTTTCCATCCCTTGCATATTATAGTTCATCACGAAGCCTTTATAGCTTGGTGGCAGCGATTGAAGAACTATGTCAATGACACTATCATCAGGAAGATTAACTCCCAGCTGAGTCAAGTGGTTATGATACCCAGACATTCTAAGTATGTGTTCACTAACAGAACTATTCTCCTCCATTTTGTAGATGTAGAACTTGTTGGAGACTTCATATCTCTCAACTTGGGCATTTTCTTGAAATATTAACTTCAACTCCTGGAACATCTCATATGCTCCATGATATTCAACACCTATTTGAAGTCTCGATTCTAAGCCGTAAAGCATGGCACACTGAACTATCGAGTAGTCATCAACTTTGCTCTGCCAGACGTTCATAACGTCCAGAGTTGCTCCTGCAGCGGGTCTTGCACCTAGGGGTGCTTCTAGGATGTAATTCTTCTGTGTAGCAATGAGGATAATCCTCAAGTTACGATCCTAGTCTGTGTAGTTGCTACCATCATCTTTGAACTTAGCTTTCTCTAGGAACGCATTAAAATTCAAGGGAACGGTAACACGGGCCATTGATCTACAACAACATAAGATATGCAAAAATATCACGACTAAGTTCATGATAAATTAAGCTCAGTTAACCATATTTCTTAAGAACTCCCACTTAGATTGACATCCCTCTAGTCATCTAAATGATCATGTGATCCATATAAACTAAACCATGTCCGATCATCACATGAGATGGAGTAGTTTTCAATAGTGAACATCTCTATGTTGATCATCTACTATATGATTCACGTTCGACCTTTCGGTCTCAGTGTTCCGACGCCATATCTGCATATGCTAGGCTCGTCAAGTTTAACCCGAGTATTCTGCATGTGCAAAACTGGCTTGCACCTGATGGATGTGAATGTAGATCTTATCACACCCGATTATCACGTGGTGTCTTGATACGTCTCCGTCGTATCTACTTTTCCAAACACTTTTGCCCTTGTTTTGGACTCTAACTTGCATGATTTGAATGGAACTAACCCAGACTGACGCTGTTTTCAGCAGAATTGCCATGGTGTTATTTTTGTGCAGAAATAAAAGTTCTCGAAATGACCTGAAAATCAACGGAGAATATTTTTGGAATATATAAAAAATACTGGAAGAAGAATCCACGTCAAGGAGCCCACACCCTGTCCACGAGGGTGGGGGCGCGCCTACCCCCCTGGGGGTGCCCCCCTGCCTCATGGGCCCCCTGACGCTCCACCGACCTCAACTCCAACTCCATATATTCGGGTTCGGGGAGAAAAAATCAGAGAGAAGGATTCATCGCGTTTTATGATACGGAGCTGCCAAGCCCTCAACTCTCTCGGGAGGGCTGGTCTGGAGTCCGTTCGGGGCTTCGGAGAGGGGAATCCGTCACCATCGTCATCATCAACCTTCCTCCATCACCAATTTCATGATGCTCACCACCGTGCATGAGTAATTCCATCGTAGGCTTGCTGGACGGTGATGGGTTGGATGAGATTTATCATGTAATCGAGTTAGTTTTGGTAGGGTTTGATCCCTAGTATCCACTATGTTCTGAGATTGATGTTGCTATGACTTTGCTATGCTTAATGCTTGTCATTAGGGCCCGAGTGCCATGATTTCAGATCTGAACCTATTGTGTTTTCATGAATATATATGAGTTCTTGATCCTATCTTGCAAGTCTATAGTCACCTATTGTAATGCCCCGGAAACACTCGCCGGTGGTCGTTACTCCTGGAGGGATCTAGACTGCCCCCACATATCAATACTAGTATTTTCTGCACACTTTGTCCTCACTCATGCGCACCGCATTGAAAGCAATGTCGCAAGTGAGGTAATCTTCACACAACCCATGTAATACATAAGGGAAAAAGATACATAGTTGTCTTACAATCGCCACTTCACACAATTACATGAATAAAGCATTACATCATCCAGATACACTCAAGGTCCGACCACAGAACCAAAATAAAAGAAGACTACCCCAAATGCTACACAGATCCCCGATCGACCCCAACTGGGCTCCACTACTGATCAACTAGAACGAAACAAGACAAAGGACAAGATCTTCATCGAGCTCCTCCTTGAGCTTGGTTGCGTCACCTGCACGGTCTCATTGGCACCTGCAAACTGGTTTTGGATGTATCTGTGAGTCACGGGGACTCAGCAATCTCACACCCTCGCGATCAAAGACTATTTAAGCTTATAGGTAGGGTAAAAGGTATGAGCTGGAGCTGCAGCAAGCTACAAGAATATTTGGTGGCTAACATACGCAAATGAGAGCGAGAAGAGAAGGCAAAAGCACGGTTGAGAATCTATGATCAAGAAGTGATCCTAGAACAACCTACGACAAGCATAACTCCAACACCATGTTCACTTCCCGGACTCCGCCGAGAAGAGACCATCACAGTTACACACGCGGTTGATGCATTTTAATTAAGATCAACTTCAGGTTTTCTACAACCGGACATTAACAAATTCCCATCTGCCATAACCGCTGGCACGACTTTCGAAAGTTCAAATCCCTGCAGGGGTGTCCCAACTTAGCCCATCACAAGCTCTCACGGTCAACGAAGGATATTCCTTATCCCAAGACAACCCGATCAGACTCGGAATCCCAGTTACAAGACATTTCGACAATGGAAAAACAAGATCAGCAAAGCCACCCAGATGTGCCGACAAATCCCGATAGGAGCTGCACATATCTCGTTCTCAGGGCACACCGGATGAGCCAGACATCGGGTGGCCAGCCCAGAGTTGCCTCTGATAGGTCCGGACATCGCTCGGTTTGGACCAACACTTAGACAAGCACTGGCCCGGGGGGGTTAAAATAAAGATGACCCTCGGGATGCACGACTCCCAAGGGAAAAAGGCTAGGTGGCGAATGGTAAAACCAATGTTGGTCCTTGCTGGAGGAGTTTTATTCAAGGCAAACTGTCAAGGGGTTCCCATTGTAACCCAACCGCGTAAGGAACGCAAAATCCGGGAACATAACACCGATATGACGGAAACTAGGGCGGCAAGAGTGGAACAAAACACCAAGCATAAGGCCGAGCCTTCCACCCTTTACCAAGTATATAGATGCATTAATTAAATAAGAGATATTTTGATATCCCAACAAAATATCCATGTTGCAACATGGAACAATCTCCAATCTTCACCTGCAACTTACAACACTATAAGAGGTGCTGAGCAAAGCGGTAACATAGCCAAACAACGGTTTGCTAGGACAAGGTGGGTTAGAGGCTTGGCTTAACAATATGGGAGGCATGATAAGCAAGTGGTAGGTATCGCAGCATAGGCATAGCAAAAGAGCGAGCAACTAGCAAGCAAAGATAGAAGTGATTTCGAGGGTATGGTCATCTTGCCTGAAATCCCGCAAGGAAGAAGAACGAGTCCATGAAGAAGACAAACAGACGTAGATGAACGGATCCTCATAACTCCGGAACGAAACCGAAGCTAACGCGAGAAGTAACCCGGAAAGAAGCAAACAACAAAGTAAACAACCATCACATAAACATGGTATGATGCACAATTGAGTATGATGCATGTCCGGTTTAATGAAGCATGGCATGGCAAAGTGCACAAACAATCCTACAAATTAAGTGGAGCTCAATATGCAACTCCGTTGCATGTTGACGAAACACCATGACGAGTTATTTAGTTCGATCTTGTTTATGTATCCAACAATATTAAATGTTGATTAACAAGGCAAGGGGTGAAGCAAATGAAAACTACCTATCTAGGCAAGTTTAAATGAGGCCGGAACAACAAACAACAAGTCCGGAAAAATCCCCATGTGCATATTTTAAGGTTTGGTACTGATCTACCCTAAACACAATTTTAGGTTTGTTAAACATGCAAAGTGATGCCACCATGTTAAACTAGACATTTCCCACCCCATTTACATATAAAGTTTGTTAAATTAGGAGCTACAGCTATTTAGTTATGAATTAAAGCATTTTAGCATGACATAGGAGCAAATTTAAACAAACAACATTTTAAACATATTTAACATGGATGAAAGTTGCATATTATTAAACTAGATGAAATTCTAAGCAAGTTTCATATATAATTTATCTAGATCCGATGCATGATTAATTAGTTATTATATGCATGTTGTCTTGGGACTAAACTGCAAAACTGTTGTCTCAGGATTAATACGCAAATTCGCAGACGCTGGAAAAACATGATATGGGCCGAAACACGAACTGGGCTAATAGCAGGAAAGGAAGGTGGGGCGCTACGGGTGAGCTCACATTGGGCCTAGGCCCAACTGGAGGAGGAGGACGGGCAGTTGGGCCTCGCGCAGCGGTTAACGGGAGAAGGAGGACTCGGCGCTTGTCGTCATCCTTGCGTGCTCGCACGCAGAAGCAAGGAAACGCCGCGATGCAGAGGACGGCGAGGGAACTTGGGGCTCCGGGAAGACGACGGTGGGACGTCAGAAGCAGCAGAAGAGGTCGGGGATAAGGAATCCATGGCGGAGGCGGCGAGATCTAGCGGTTCCCAGCCGGATCTGGTGTCCATTCGAGTCGGGGAGGCAAGGTGGCATCGGGCATGCCCCTGCTCGTATCAGGGGATGCAGGGGTGGCAGGCACTTGGCGGGCATCGCAGGAGGTCTCCTGTGGGCGGTGCGGCGCCCTGGAGGCGGGAACGAGGCCGAGGACACGGGCCGCGTCAGATCCGGGTAGAGGGACTCGTTCTCGGGGGCGACGAGCTGTGGACTTGGCATTCACCGGGCTTGAAGGAGCAGGCGGGGCTCAGGCGAGAAGGGGGGTCGCGGAGGAGGCTGATCCGGCGCGGATCCGAAGGGTGGCGACGAGGAAAAACAGCGGCCATGGCAGCTCGGTTCTCTGTGAAGAAGAAGAGAACAAGGGGAGAGCTGCACGTAAGAGAGAGAGAAAGAAGGAAGGGAAAAGAGCAGGGGAGGAAGGGCGCAGGGCACGGCCTGGTTCGGTGGTTGTTGGGGATATTACTATTAGCTGAGACCCGCCCAGGAGGGGCCGGTCCAGCTTCAATGGCGGGTTACGCATGAAGTTCAGTAAACATCCAAGTTTGTAGTTTATTAAGTCTTATAGAAGGCCCAAAGGTCAGGGGCCGGCTTAAGGCCTGATATTGTAAAACGCCACATGTAAGGAAATACTTGTATAGAAAGACATATAAAGAAAGTCACCGAGCCGTACACGATTATGAGCCGGCCGGGACTCTGTAGGCCACCTGGCGTCAACCCGTGTATATAAGGGGACGACACAGTGGTGGTTTAGGGTAAGAAACAACAAGTCGATAACCAAGCCGGCGAGTTAAGCCTCTTGGTGATTGAAACCCCAGCAATACCAAACCCAACTAGACGTAGGCTTTTACCTTCATCGTAAGGGGCCGAACTAGTATAAAACTCTCTCATATCCTTTGTCCCGATTAACCCCTTTAAACTTCCTAGTGTGATGGCCCTACGACTAAGTCTTTGCTCTAGGACATCCGCCGTGACAATTCCACGACAGTTGGAGCCCACCATGGGGCCAGCGCATGGTGGATTTGAGTTCTTGAAGGGCAACTTCGAAGGGCTCAAGGGATACGTTATGGGCTGGATGACCAAGAGTCGTCGTGCAAGATCTACATCGACGACGAAGGCTGGGGCCCCGAGGCCAGCTCAATCGAGTACATGTACCGTGTCCCCTTCGGCAGAATCCACGTCTTCCTCGGCCGGATCGGCGAGTCAGGCCTTGAGCCGGATGTTCACACCGACCTCATCGAAACAGCTCAGGGTGCCGGGTCCGCCCGTGTTCAATCTGTCGTGAAGCATGCCTTCGTAGGCTACGTCCATGGCGGTGAATACCCCAAAGGATCGATGGAAGGCGGGGAGACGGCCATCTGCTCTGATACTGCATCTTCAACGGGTGAGATGGACTCATTGTACCAACTGCAAGATGGCATGCTCGGGGGCTGTTCCGATGGCAGCAGTATTCCGGACCCCCTTGAGCCGCCAAATTGGGCCAGAGTCTTCATGGCAGGGACGCAGCCCGGGCAGAACTCCACTGCAGCGATAGCAGCCGCCACCGGGTCGGCAGCTGCCGGGTCAGGAGACCCCGTGCGCCCCCCGGCTCAGGTTCTCATGGACCTCATGGATAAACTGACGACTCTGTTAGCCGCTGCGGTAGAGCCGGCGGATAAAGCCCAGCATGACGCGGAAGTGGCATGCGTGCGGGAGGAGATGGTGCAAGCTAAGGAAAATTTGGCTGCGGAAGAAACCCGGATGGCAGCAGAACGAGCAGCCTTGGATGCTCGCGCTTAGCAGCTTCAAGCAGAAACCTTCCGGCTCTCCGTGGATCTTAATGCGTCAAACGAAGTCATGAGGAGGAGGCGTCAGAAAACTCAGTCGCGTCTGCCTCTAACACTGGATCCGAGGAATCTGTTCCATACACCCGGAGCTGGAGGGAGCAACCCGCCGGAGGTAAACCGGGTTGGGACGCCCGGAGCACCAGTTCAGCCATGCACCATGGAGCCGACGCGCATGAATACAGCTCCTCCCCGTTATATATAAACACCCTCGGGTCACTTCTCCAACCCCATGGAGAACCTCATTGCGGTGTCAGCTCGTTTGGCAGCTCTCCCGATGGAAGGCTACTCGCCAGCAGCAATTGAAACCCGGATGGTAAGAGAACTACTTCAGACAGCTTTGGCCTAGCAAGATGCATACTCCTACAGTCGAGACAGGATTCATTCAACTCCTCGCCCAAGCCGGAGCCCAAGTTACAGTAGGCACATGGAATCTGCAGAGATGTCAAGTAATACTCAACGCCACAACCGGCCATATAGGCATGAGCCGGTGCGGGCTGGAGCCCTCAACTTGGCGGATCAAGAGAGAATTCGTCAAGAGGCGGAATGGGCGGCTCAAATAGCAGCGGAGCAGGCGGCTCACCAGACTTTCCGGCTTACCCAGCGACTTCGCTGGAGGCAGGTGTAGTTACGAGAACCGGAGGCGTACCTTGCCTGGTCCCAGCCATACGCAATGAACGGTTGCCCAAGGATTTCAAGGGGCCTCGTAAGGTACTGAACTACACGTCTGACTTACAGCCAGGGGCTTGGATTGAGGGTTATGAGATGGCTATGGAGCTGTTGGAGGTTAGTGATGCTGCAATGGCCAAGTACTTTACCATGATGTTGGATGGAACGGCTCGGACCTGGCTGAAAGGATTGCCACCCAATTCCATCGGCTCATGGGCAGAGTTAAAGGCACGGTTCATCCAAAACTTTAAATACACGTGTAAGCAACCAATGTCAATTGTGGACCTGACCAATTGCAAGCAAGAGGATGGAGAATCTACGACTCATTGGGTGCGCCGGGTCAAGGAAATAATACATTCGTCTGATAAACTGGACGCCGGTTCAGCAGTTTTGATGTTGGAGAAGAATTGCCGTTTTGAGCCCCTGAAGCAGAAGTTGGGGCGGCTTAAATGAGACTGTAATGACATGGGAACGTTGATGGCGGCTCTTGTCAAGTATGCCGATTCTGATACCACCAAAGACCTGGCGTCTGATGAGGAAATAGCAACAAAGGGAAAGAAGAACGGCAATGGCAAGGGTCACCAGCATAACCCGGCAAATCAAGGAGGTAATAAGCGTAAGGCTGATGAGTTTTTTGCTAATACTAATGCACATGGCGGTAATCAACGGCGCAAGGGCAGACAGCCCCCTCGATCGGGCGTGTCAGGTCCCACCCTTAAGCAACTGTTGAATGAACCTTGTCCTAGACACGGCACTAGGGAGAAGCCAACTACCCACTTGTGGAAGGATTGTACGATCATGAAGGCATTTAAAAATTCAAACGCGTTTGATGGGGGTCATGGTCCGGGTGGCGGCTCAGGCGGCTTTCAGGGCCCGGGCGCCGGTTCAAACGGAGGAGGTTTTCATGGTCATCCTGGTTTATGCCAAGTTCATGGCTCGGCCGTGTTACGTGTATTTACAGCTCAAGATGCCGGGTCACAAGGGCACCATTATAGTCTGTGGGAGCCGGAAGATCACCTTGGAATGTGAAGAGGGGGATGATGCCTATGCTGAATCCGTTTGTGCGACAGAGGAGTTGAAATTCTATAAGGATCATGTTGACACGACAGACATGACATCATTAAAGAAACCAACCACAGAGCATGAGCCGGAGTTGAAGTTCAAATCAGCTGAAGACACTAAGATGGTTGACTTTGTGCTTGGCGATTCATCCAAATAGTTCATCATCAGTGCAAACTTGGATCTGAAATAGGAAAGCGTGCTCATCGAGTTCATCCGTGAGAACCGGGACATCTTTGCATGGAAACCTTCAGACATGCCGAGTGTCCTGAGGGAACTCGCTGAGCACACTCTTAGTATTGATCCAAAGTTCAAGCTTGTCAGACAGTTTCTTCGGTGGTTCAATGAAGAAAGGCGTAAGGCCATTGGAGAAGAGGTGGTCTGGCTCTTGGCGGCCGGGTTCATTGTGGAGGTCTTTCACCCAGAATGGTTAGCTAACCCGGTGCTCGTGCTAAAGAAGAATGGCACCTGGCGTATGTGTGTGGATTACACAGATTTAAACAAGGCCTGTCCGGCTGATCCTTTTGCTCTTCCCCATATTGATCAGATTATTGATGCTACGACGGGTTGTGCACGGTTGAGTTTTTTAGATGCTTACTTCGGGTATCATCAGATTAAGATGGCAGTCAAGGATCAAGAGAAAACAACATTCATAACACCTTTTGGGGCTTTCTGCTATGTGTCTATGCCTTTCGGGCTCAAGAGTGCTCAGGCGACTTACCAACGGTGTGTGCATAATTGTCTTCATGATCAAATTGGGCGCAATGTTCATGCCTATGTGGATAATATAGTAGTGAAATCCAGGGAAGAGGAAACCTTGGTCACAGACTTGAAAGAGACTTTTGATAATCTTTGGGTGTATAAGATGATGCTTAACCCGGCCAAATGTGTTTTTGGAGTGCCAGCTGGCAAGCTTTTGGGTTTTCTGGTGTCTAACCGGGGCATTGAAGCTAACACGGAGAATATCAAAGCAATTACATCCCTGGCCAAACCAACCTGCGTCAATGATGTTCAACGACTGCCGGTCGTGTGGCTGCTTTGAGCCGGTTCATAAGCCGGTTAGGGGAAAAGGCTATGCCTCTGTATCAGTTGATGAAGAAAACATATCTGTTTGTTTGGAGTGATGTTGCGAACGCCGCTTTTGAAGATCTGAAGGCACAACTAGCTGGGCCGCCGGTCCTAGCTGCTCCAATTGAGAAAGAGCCGCTATTGTTATATGTAGCTGCCAACTCACGGGCTGTTAGCGTGGCTATGGTGGTAGAGCGCAAGGAGGCTGGCAAAGAGCATCTGGTTCAACAGCCGGTTTATTATGTCAGTGAAGTGCTAATTAAGTCTAAGCCATGATATCCACATTGGCAGAAGCTTGTTTATGGGGTGTTCATGGCAAGCCGGAAGCTTAAGCATTACTTTCAGGGACATCCAATCACTGTGGTTAGCTCTGCTCCTTTGGGAGACATTATTCAAAACAGAGAAGCTACAGGGCGAGTTGCCAAGTGGGCAATTGATCTTGGGTCTCATGGGCTGAAGTATGTTCCACGCACTGCAATTAAGTCTCAAGCCCTAGTTAACTTCATCAATGACCGGACAGAGATGCAGATGCCAAAAGAAAAGCCGGACATCACATATTGGACTATTCATTTTGATGGGTCCAGGCAATTGGAGGGCTAGGGGGCTGGAGTTGTATTAACTTCCCCACGAGGTGATAAATTTTGTTATGTGTTATGATTGATGTTTCCGTGCACTAACAATGCAGCAGAGTATGAAGCATTGGTCCATGGTCTTCGAGTGGCAAAGGAGATGATCTTGAGCCGGGTCAGATGTCTTGGTGATTCGGATCTAGTGGTTCAGCAGGTGTCTGGCAAGTGGGATTCCAAAGACCCTCTCATGGCGGCTTATAGCCGAGAGGTCGATGCTGTTGCAGGATATTTTAAAGGCTATCAGGTGGAACACATTGACCGTCGAAAAAACGAAGCAGCTGATGCTTTGAGCCGGCTGGGGTCTCAACGTAAGCCGGTACCACCCAAGACCTTTTTAGATGTTTTGCATAACCCCTCTGTCAAATTGCCCAGAGAAGAAAATTTAACTGTTCCTGACCCGGAGGCGCAGTTGGTGGCGGCTCTTCATGTCATCCCAGATTGGACGGTGCCGTTCTTGGCTTACATGACCCGGGGAGAATTGCCAGCGGATGAGACCCTGGCTCGACAGATAACCTGGCGGTCTAAGTCCATGACGATTTCGGCTGGAGAGTTATTTCATCGTAGTGTTTCTGGAGCGTTTCAATGGTGTGTTTCCCTCGAAGAAGGTCAAGAAATCCTTCGTGAGATCCATGAAGGTGATTGTGGTCATCACGCCGAGTCAAAATCTTTGGTGGCCAAGGTGTTTCGTCACGGTTTTTACTTGCTGACGGCTCACGCTGATGCGGATGATCTAGTTAGTAGATGTGACGGATGTCAGAAATTCGCACGATGGGCGCATGTGCCTGCTCAAGAGCTCCGGATGATTCCAATCACTTGGCCGTTTGCGGTCTGGGGGCTTGACATGGTGGGACCTTTCAAAAGGTCTAAGGACAAGAAGACACACCTCCTGGTGGCTGTTGATAAGTTCACTAAATGGGTTGAGGCAGAGCCTGTGAGTAAGTGTGATGCAGCCACGGCGGTTCAGTTCATGAAGAAAATAATCTTCCGTTTTGGTTTTCCACACAGTATTATCACGGACAATGGCACCAATCTATCCCAAGGGGGTATGGAAGAGTTTTGTCAGTGAGAGCACATCCGGCTTGATGTTTCTTCTGTAGCTCATCCTCAATCCAATGGTCAAGCTGAGAGAGCCAATTAGGAAATTCTGAAAAGGCTAAAAACCCCGGCTTATGGTTCCTTTACAGCGAATGTCGGGTTGTTGGGTAGAGGAGTTGCCTTCAGTATTATGGAGCATCAATACTACACCCAACAGGTCTACGGGTTACACACCCTTCTTCATGGTTTATGGGGCAGAAGCGGTATTGCCCAGTGACATCCGTCATGACTTGCCTCGTGTGGCGGCTTATGTTGAAGCTACCAATGAAAAAGCCAGACAGGATGCGCTTGACTTGTTGGATGAAGAAAGAGACTTAGCAGCAGCACGATCAGCAATCTATCAACATGACCTGCATCGTTATCACAACAGCCGAGTTAAGACCAGGACTTTTCAGGAGGGCGACTTGGTGCTCCGGCTCATCCAAGATCTTTCAGATGCACACAAGTTATCCCCACCTTTGGACGGACCCTTTGTGGTCAGTAAAAACTTAAACAACAAGTCTTACTACCTCATTGACGTTCGAGAGCATGCAGACTCACGTAAGTCGGAAGAGGAGACCCGCCGACCATGGAACATTGCTCAACTTCGGCCGTAATATACCTGAGCCACCAGCTCTCATCCTGTACATACGTTCATCCTGTATATACGATGATAAGCAATAAAGTAAGACCATCGGTCTCTTTTCTTTTCAAAGATTATGCATCTTTATTACATTTTCACAAATGACTATTAAGGAGCTGATCATATTTGAATCAAGTTTAACCTTTTTCTAGTCCGGCTTATGATCGTATTCGAATCTAGCTGTAAGCATCATGGTCACTTGGGGGCTTCCTGTTCAAACATAGGTCGTATTCGAACCAAAGAGAACATAGCTGTCGTAACCCTTTTGATCAGCTCAAGGCCAAACTCACTTGGGGGCTTCTTGATCGTATCCGAATCATAGCTTAACCCCTTTTGAGCCGACTTGGATCGTATTCGAATCAGGGTCGTTAAAAACCTCTCAAGGTCATTTGGGGGCTTCCTGTTCAAACATAGGTCGTATTCGAACCAAAGAGAACATAGCTATCGGTACCCTCTTGATCGGTGCAACGCCAAAGCCACTGGGGGCTATATGGTCATATTCGAACCTTAGTTTAAACCCTTTGGTCCGTTTTACTGATCGTATTCGAATTAGAAACCCCCAATCTTTTAAATACAGAGTTAAAATTAGGATTGTTATCTGTTGCTTGCCTTTGAGTTTTTGTTGCTTCAATATTACAAATGAGATGGCCTGATTCTCTTCGCCGGCTCAATTATTGGACAACACAGCCACCCGGGTTATCCAAGCCGGTGGTCTAAGGATCCGAAGGTACGAGCTACTGAGGTATGATGATTATTGAATGTTCAAGGAGTCTCAACTTTTATATTGAATTCTCAAATTCATCACCCGGTTTATTTAAACCAGCGATCTAAGGATCACCAAGGACAAGGTATGGTTTTTACTTACACGCGCTTATCGGCTGCATTAACTTCAGAGTTCGTATTAAACCTTATCCTTTATTTATATTTGTCTCTGTTTTTTGAGGTGGAAATATGGGCTGTAAAAGAGGTGTTTGAACCCAGTTGTTTCTAAACCGCCTTGCCAGGTCTTTCCTTTTCCATGTGTTCACAGGAACATATTTTAAACATTGCAGAGAGAAGTGTTAAACAAGGCATAAGAAAAGCATTAAAACATTGGCACCCGGAAGCACAGATTCACATAGAAGCGTTTTATGCGCGATGGCATAAGCAAACATGCGGTGTTTTTAACAGCTAAAGCTATTACAAGGCTTTCTAAAGCCCATGAAGATGATCATTGTCCTTCCCTCACCGGCTCAACATCTTGAATCTGCTGGAAGTTGGGTTTTAACCAGTCATAGCCGTTCATGGCGACAAATTCAGCTTCATCATCAATCAGGCCGACTGGATTAACCTTCGGGGCAAATGTGTCTTCTCTCACCAGTGGGATCAAGTCGGTTACTTTATTGGAAGGAGGGCCATCTTCTTATTCTCACTGTCAAAACCCGATTGATACTTGTCCACATTGGTGTCATCTCCAAGGCTAGTCGCCTGAGGCCAGACTTCACGGACGCAGGCTATAAAGTCATCCTGATCAAAAGGAGACCCGTCCTCCTTCATGGTAGGATAACCCCTTGCCACGTCTGCCGGGTCTAGATCTGGTACCCAAGCCTTGGAGCGGCTTAGGGCAGTCAAGGCTCCGGCTCATGTGTAGGAGTGTTTCACCTCTTGGAATCTGGCAGGGAGAATGGACAGCCTCTTCAGGACGTCACTGATCTGGTTAGACCCTTGATTAGTAGGAGAGATGGCTGCCAGAGCTCGTTGTGCGCTGATATACAATTGTGCAGTTAAAGTGTATACGGCTTTCATCTTAATCAACGGGTCTTGGTCTAGATTCTTACTTCACGGACCTACACGCATTTTTTCACAGAGTCAGTTAATAGATTATATTCCGGCTTGACAGGAAACACATATGAAAGAGCAAATCAGGAAGCTTACCAAAGATAGCAGCGACCATCTGAGACACCCGGCCTTTTAAACTATTCAGTTCGGTTGAAATTTCCTTCAGAGCTGTTTCGGCTGTTTCAGCTCGCTGGGTTAGAAGTATCTTGTCATCTGCCCATGTTTTCTCTTTGACAGCAAAGTCAGTCTTCAACTTCTCCGTTTCAGAAAGAATTATTTGCAGTTCGGAGGTGGAAGATTTAATTTCTGATTCCTGGTTCGCTAGCCGGGTCTTTGCATCAGTCAGTTGGGAATTCAGTTCAGACAATGCATTCTGTGAACACATTCAGATAAATCAAGACTTGGCCTCAAATTCTAGTATCCAATTTCAAAGATTCAAGTCTCAAATACTTTATGAATAAACCACTTGACACTTGGGGGCTAATGTATGTCAAATCAAATTTTTATGACTCTACCAACATATTTAAAGTCCCAAGTCCTTTACAAAGTAATAGCACTTGGCACTTGGGTGCTAATGCACGCCGTTCAGCAAGTTTTTCAAGCTTAAACCGAAATATTAAGTATTTTACAGATGGCGTTCAATTCTGAAGTACTGATTCATTAATGATTAAATAAACCGGTCCTTGGGGACTACGGTGAAGTCTTGTTCTACTAATATCAAGCAAAGATTCAGAGGTAAAAGTATCAGTAATTGTAAGTCTATAGGTTATTCTGTTTCTCTCATAATGTACAGACTTGGGGGCTTAAGGAATGTTGATAAACCGGAAATTACATACCTCATACTTCAATTGAAGCTGCTTGACCATCTCAATCTCAGAATGACGATTGGAGTGTACATGACTGAGATAGCCGGATAAGATATCACTGGCGTTAAGACGGTCATAATTGGCAACATCAAGACGAAGTTTCCGCCTCTCCAAAGCTTCTTGCTTAGCGGTGCACCATGCCAAAACCGTCTGGTTCCCCGGCTCAACATAGCGGCTCCCAGTAATTTGAACATCTTGAACACGGGGAGACGGTGGGCTGGTTAAGCTCGATGGACCAGCTGCAGAAGAGTTAATAGTGTTCTTGACAAGGGATGGCTCTGGAGGATTTGCTTCATGAACAATAGGCGGGTCTTCCAGGGCGACAGTCAATGGAGAAGGTGGCCTAGCCGGCTCAGATGCCAGTACTGGCGGATCTTCCATTGGTTTTGTTACCTTCGCTTTTTTGGACTTAGCTTGACCACTGAAGAAAAATATTTCAGAATAATCAGCATTAAGGTAACAATTGATCAAACTCGGAAGAAAAGAGGGTTTTTAATTACCCAGGAGCAGTCTTGAAAGCCGGAAATTGTGTTTGTGATGAGTCGCCCAAAGAACGAGACACCTCCTGAAAAGGTAAATGAAAGGAGTTAAAGAAAATACAAGGAGCAGGATTCATCAAAACGGGTTAAAGACAGTAATAATTAAACCTCATTCGGGCGTTTCCGAGGAGTCTGTTGAAGGACAACAACCGGTTCATCCTCAATTCCAACTTCACGGCGGCTTTCATGTTGCTGTTTTTTCAAATGAAAGTTGGGATCCAAGTGAGCTAAAGGGTTAGAAAACCTTACTTTACGGATCACTCGACGAACTTTGTGTCTTGGTAAGGGCTCTGAGTCGGAGGAAATAATAGTTACCTATACTTCCTCAGCCTGATTGGCCCCAGTGTCATCCCGGTAAGGATCAGTGTCAATAAGACTGTTAAAAAATTGGCCAAGGGAGTCAAGGGCTACCTCCGAGTCAGACGAGTCATCAAGCTTCATTAAATCTTCAGCAGTGGTTTTCTTCTTCTTATTGGATTTCCGGGCTGTTTTCTTGGCGTTCATGGCGGCGAGTTTCGCCTTCTTGGCAGCTTCGTGATCATATTTCACCTTCCAGAAGTCAGAATTGGCGTGTAAAGACAAGAAGAAAGATCAGTATTAAGTACTAATAGCCGGGCAAAACACAAAGAAAAAAAAGAGATCAGAATGTACTTACTTCTGGCATCGGATTAATCTTGCAAAAGGGACTTAACCCAACAATACTGCAATCTTCGTACTTCCCGTTTACCAAAAGGGTCGACATCAAAACAATGTCTTCTTCGGTGAGTTCAACTTCGTTGTGACGAAGAGGGTGGTCCGGGCTACCGTCATATTCATACATCAGTTGAGACCGACGACTTAATGGGATAACCCTCCATGAGATCCAGCAACGGGTCAGATCTACTCCGGTTAGACCATTACCCAATAAGCTGTTCATTCTTCTAATGGAGGGAAGAAGCTTCCTACGTTCAGCGACGGTAATCTTATCCGGAAGGGTGAACTTGGAGTCAAGGCGGTTAGGGCGATAACCCGGCAAAGGCTTCTCATTTGCTAGAGAAGTATCCTGACAATAAAACCAAGTTTGGTTCCAATCTTTTGGGTGGCTCGGTAAGACGATGAGAGGAAAAACAGCACCCTGACGACGCTGAATTGAAATGCCTCCAAGGTCTAAGCTAGAACCGTTGGTGCATTCATTCTGGCGATTCAGATAAAAGTACTCTCTAAACAATTCTACAGTGGGCTCTTGCTGAAGATACGCCTCACAGAGCACTTGGAAGTTACAAATATTGGAAATAGAGTTGGGTCCAAGGTCTTGAGGATGGAGTTTGAAAAAATGAAGGACCTCTCTAAAGAATTTTGAAGGGTGGTGAAAATCCCCGGTTCATGTGGTCAGTAAAGATAATCACTTCTCCATCTTTTGGATTGGGACGTTCTTCCTCCGGGTCAGGAGCACGATAAGACATGGCATTCTTTGAAGGCAGAAACCCAACGATGAAGAATTCTTTTAACCGTTCCTCAGTTATAGACGGGACCCAGTTACAGACGGTCGGTGACTTCGACGGCATGATGAGTAAGGAACTGAAAAATAAATAACAATATGGCGGTTCAGTCTATGGTCAATTATAAAGCAAGTAATGGCGGATTAACTAAGGGCTAATGGTATATAAGGAAAAGAAAGCCAGAGTGGTAAGCCGCCATGACTACAGATTTTCTCAGAAGGCAGAATTTAGTTAAGTGTTGGCATAAACAAGTTTCACCAAGTTCTTATTATCATTTTGGATCAAAGGGCTGTTTCAAAAAGGGAAATATTCTAGACCTAAAAAATATAGTATAGAGGAGTTCGTCGACTATAAAGAAGCATCTGTACAGGTAAAAGGGATCTATTGATATAAAAAACGAATGCCAAACAGCTACCGCGCGAGTTATATCTCTTTTCTGGATCAAAATAAGTTGCGGAGAAGATCTACAAGATGGCCCGTGATGAATAGATGAAGAACATTGAAGAACTCGTGAAACCAAGAAACGGATCTAGGTACGAGAGAGAGAGGAAAGCTTACAGGAAGCAGGCCTACTGCGAAAAGTCATCGCGTTCTCTGGATGAGCTCAGGGTGATGCAGTGGCCAAGCTTGATGATGATGATGAGAGTCGCGGCGGCGGCGGAGCTCGAGCAGCGACGGAGGTTGCGAGAGGAAGAAGATGAGGAAGAAAGAAGAATGGGAAGGACCGGCCGCGTGCCTATTTATAAGGGCAGATGCGAATAGGCGGGCGCGAAAATCAAGGAGACCCAATAATAATTGTCCAACTGAACCGACGCCTCGATTCTCAGAAGGCATTAAAAAATGAAAGATCCGTTGTAAGATGACGTCATGAAGGTTTTTTGTGTTTTCAAAAGATGACGTCACGGCGGGTTACATAAGTTTTTAGGCAGAGGATGGATTCTGACTAAGTGTTGAAGATTGACAAAGAATTCGTATCATGTGTCTGTTGGAAAGAATTCGTACGAGCTACTTGAATTCCCACTTATAAACTCCGGAAATTTCCGGTTATGCAATCAGGTGTTGGGGATACAGGGGAAGCATAATATCTCACCCAAAACTAGCAAATCCTACATCCAGCGGTATCCATCCTTCAACACATAACCAAGAAACCTTCGGAAATCGTTTACCTCAACCTTCGAAAAGCATCCGTTATACGAGTTATGGCAATACTCCCGAACTCCCGCCCCAGTACTAGGTGGCATCGAGGTTATCTCACCAACAACTACATAAAAGAGATTTTCGATGTCGGCGAAACTCAGGTATTCCAGAATCTCAACGATAAAATTGTGACGACAACACCTCGGAGCTCAACTCCTCGAGACACTACCACAACCCCTAAATGTCAGGAGGCACCAAGAACAATGTTCTCATCACAAAACCATTGGAACGATTCCAAGATACCCGCGTGATCCTAAAAAAATTTAGTGAAATTTGAGAAGAGAAGAGTCAAAACTCTACATCAGCATACCTCACCAGAGCGACGAAGGGACTAAGGAGTAAAAAGAATTCCTAACTCTCCGATATATATAATCCTAATTGACTCAAAACATTTTTCTAGACTCAACAACGCTAGCGATTCGATCAAGCAGGGGCTCCTAACTCGGGGAAGGCTCTGATTACCAACTTGTAACGCCCCGGACACACCCGTCGGTGGTCGTTACACCTGGAGGGATCTAGACTGGCCCCACAGATCAATACTAGTCTTTTCTGCGCACTTTGTCCTCACTCATGCGCACCCGGGAGCAACTTCCCGGTCGGTCACCCATTCTGAAACTACTCCAAGCTGGGCACGCTTAACTTTGGAGTTCTTTCCGAATGGGCTCCCGGAAAAGAAGGAATTCCTTATTGATATGAGTAGTCTATCATCCCTAATAAGCCAGGCTATCACATACACCCCCACTCAGAGGAACCAACGTCTTCGTTGGGCCACAGGAACGTTCCCTCTTGGCATATACGTCTGTGCATCCAGTCTGATACACGTGTCATGCGTGTGCCACGATGGGTCACAAACGTCATGAACAACATGACCGCGCACCTGTCCGCAAACATCCGTGTAACTACAAGGGTCGGCTCTGATACCAACTTGTAACGCCCTCGATGCGGCTATATCTCCTACGTGTTGAAGCACGACTTAGAGGCGTAACCGCATTGAAAGCAATGCCGCAAGTGAGGTAATCTTCACACAACCCATGTAATACATAAGGGAAAAAGATACATAGTTGGCTTACATTCGCCACTTCACACAATTACATGAATAAAGCATTACATCATCCAGATACACTCAAGGTCCGACTACGGAACCAAAATAAAAGAAGACTACCCCAAATGCTACACAGATCCCCGATCGACCCCAACTGGGCTCCACTACTGATCAACTAGAACGAAACAACACAAAGGACAAGATCTTCATCGAGCTCCTCCTTGAGCTTGGTTGCGTCACATGCACGATCTCATCAGCACCTGCAAACTGGTTTTGGAAGTATCTGTGAGTCACGGGGACACAGCAATCTCACACCCTCGCGATCAAGACTATTTAAGCTTATAGGTAGGGTAAAAGGTATGAGGTGGAGCTGCAGCAAGCTACTAGCATATTTGGTGGCTAACATACGCAAATGAGAGCGAGAAGAGAAGGCAAAAGGACGGTCGAGAATCTATGATCAAGAAGTGATCCTAGAACAACCTACGACAAGCATAACTCCAACACCGTGTTCACTTCCCGGACTCCGCCGAGAAGAGACCATCACGGGTACACGGGCGGTTGATGCATTTTAATTAAGATCAACTTCAGGTTTTCTACAACCGGACATTAACAAATTCCCATCTTCCCATAACCGTGGGCACAGCTTTCGAAAGTTTAAATCCCTACAGGGGTGTCCCAACTTAGCCCATCACAAGCTCTCACGGTCAATGAAGGATATTCCTTCTCGCAAGACAACCCGATCAGACTCGGAATCCCAGTTACAAGACATTTCGACAATGGTAAAACAAGACCAGCAAAGCCACCCAGATGTGCCAACAAATCCTGATAGGAGCTGCACATATCTCGTTCTCAGGGCACACCAGATGAGCCAGATGCCGGGTGGGCCAGCCCAGAGTTGCCCCTGGTAGCTCCGGACATCGCTCGGTTTGGACCAACACTTAGACAAGCACTGGCCCGGGGGGGTTAAAATAAAGATGACCCTCGGGATGCCCGAATCCCAAGGGAAAAAGGCTAGGTGGCGAATGGTAAAACCAATGTTGGGCCTTGCTGGAGGAGTTTTATTCAAGGCAAACTGTCAAGGGGTTCCCATTATAACCCAACCGCGCAAGGAACGCAAAATCTGGGAACATAACACCGATATGACGGAAACTAGGGTGACAAGAGTGGAACAAAACACCAGGCATAAGGCCGAGACTTCCACCCTTTACCAAGTATATAGATGCATTAATTAAATAAGAGATATTGTGATATCCCAACAAAATATCCATGTTCCAACATGGAACAAACTCCAATCTTCACATGCAACTAACAACACTATAAGAGGGGCTGAGAAAAGCGGTAACATAGCCAAACAACAGTTTGCTAGGACAAGGTGGGTTAGAGGCTTGGCTTAACAATATGGGAGGCATGATGAGCAAGTGGTAGGTATCGCAGCATAGACATAGCAAAAGAGCAGCAACTAGCAAGCAAAGATAGAAGTGATTTCGAGGGTATGGTCATCTTGCCTGAAATCCCGCAAGGAAGAAGAACGAGTCCATGAAGAAGACAAACAGACGTAGATGAACAGATCCTCACAACTCCGAAACGAAACCGAAGCTAACGCGAGAAGTAACCCGGAAAGAAGCAAACAACAAAGTAAACAACCATCACATAAACATGGAATTATGCACAATCGAGTATGATGCATGTCCGGTTTAATGAAGCATGGCATGGCAAAGTGCACAAACAATCCTACAAATTAAGTGGAGCTCAGTATGCAACTCCATTGCATATTGACGAAACACCATGACAAGTTATTTAGTTCGATCTCATTTATGTACCCTACAATATTAAATGTTGATTAACATGGCAAGGGGTGAAGCAAATGAAAACTACCCATCTAGGCAAGTTTAAATGAGGCCGGAACAACAAACAACAAGTCCGGAAAAATCCCCATGTGCATATTTTAAGGTTTGGTACTGATCTGCCCTAAACACAATTTTAGGGTTGTTAAACATGCAAAGTGATGCCACCATGTTAAACTAGACATTTTTCCACCCCATTTACATATAAAGTTTTTTAAATTTGGAGCTACGGTTATTTAGTTATGAATTAAAGCATTTTAGCATGACATAGGAGCAAATTTAAACAAACAGCATTTTAAACATTTTTAACATGGATGAAAGTTGCATATTATTAAACTAGATGAAATTCTAAGCAAGTTTCATATATAATTTATCTAGATCCGGTGCACGGTTAATTAGTTATTATATGCATGTTGTCTAGGGACTAAACTGCAAAACTGTTGTCTCAGGATTAATACACAAATTCGCAGACACTGGAAAAACATGATATGGGCCGAAACACGAACTGGGCCAACAGCAGGAAAGGAAGTTGGGGCACTGGGGGTGAGCTCACATTGGGCCCAGGCCCAACTGGAGGAGGAGGCCGGGCAGCTAGGCCTCGCGCAGCGGTCAACGGGAGAAGGAGGACTCGGCGCTTGTCGTCATCCTCGCGTGCTCGCACGCAGAAGCAGGGAAACGCCACGATGGAGAGGACGGCGAGGGAACTTGGGGCTCCGGGAAGACGGCAGTGGGACGTCAGAAGCAGCAGAAGTGGTCGGGGATGAGGAATCCATGGCGGAGGGGGCGAGATCCAGCGGTCCACAGCCGGATCTGGTGTCCATTCGGGTCGGGGAGGCGAGGTGGCATCGGGCGAGCCCCTGCTCGTATCAGGGGATGCAGGGGCGGCAGGGACTTGGCGGGCGTCGCAGGAGGTCTCCTGTGGGCGGCGCAGCGCCCTGGAGGCGGGAACGAGGCCGAGGACATGGGTCGCGTCAGATCCGGGCGGAGGGACTCGTTCCCGGGGGCGACGAGCTGTGGACTTGGCGTTCACCGGGCTTGAAGGAGCAGGCAGGGCTCGGGCGAGAAGGGGGGTCGTGGAGGAGGCTGATCCGGCACGGATCCGAAGGGTGGCGACGAGGACAATCGGCGGCCATGGTAGCTCGGTTCCCTGTGAAGAAGAAGAAGAGAACAAGGGGAGAGCTGTGCGTAAGAGAGAGAGAGAAAGAAGGAAGGGAAAAGAGCAGGGGAGGAAGGGCGCAGGGCACGGCCTGGTTCGGTCGTGGTAGTCGCCGTTGGCGTCTGGTACTCGGGCAAGGGCGCTGGTGGATCGAGGTGCTCGGGGACGAGTGAGCAGAGGAGGGGATCAATGGATCTGATAGGCTTGGCACGGAATGCAAGGAGGAGGAGGGCATCAGGTGGCGGCGCGGATGGACTGATGGGACAAACGGGCTAAAATCTAGGGATTAGTCTTGGGTTGCCACTATATATAGCAAGCCGGATAGGTTTAGGGGGGGTATAAGGTCCCTCCGATTTAGATCGGGCGGTCGAGAAAAATAGGTTAGGAAGTCTAATAAACAAAACTGAGATGTTTTGTAGACGTTTGGGAATGATCCGGATCCAACTGTGCCGACTGCCCGGGTCGGGTCCGGTACAGCTGCGGGCTGACAAGAGAGTTTAGGTAGGGCCTGACGGTGAGTAGTGGACTGTGTAGACGGTCTCAAGCTGAGAAAGAGAAAAGAGAGAGACCCGGCGACTGTTTCCGCAGACCGAAAACGTCCGACGCGTGCCTGGCTATAATGCCGCTATAGTTTAACGGTTGGGCTATCAAACGAACTCCGAATGCGATGGAACTTTACAGGTGGTCTATCTACACTATAATAAGACCACACGCCAACTTTCAACCCAATCCGAGAACATTTTCCGGCCACTTATAAAATACTATTTCGCACATGCCGCGGGCGCGTGCAAGTGTGGTTAGACTCACAACGGACAACGGACGAAACTGGGGAAACCCGGACGGATGCAAGTTCCGAAAACATGATGATGCAAATGCACATGATGACATGATGAAAAGCAACACGCAAGCAAATGACATGGCAACGACAACGAATAACTGGAAGACACCTGGCACATCGGTCTTGCGGCGTTACACCTATTATGTGTTATGATCCGTTAACCCCGAAGTGACAATAATCGGGACCATTACCAGTGATGACCGTAGTTTGAGGAGTTCATGTATTCACTATGTGTTAATGCTTTGGTCCGGTACTCTATTAAAAGGAGGCCTTAATATCCCTTAGTTTCCAATAGGACCCCGCTGCCACGGGAGGATAGGACAAAAGATGTCATGCAAGTTCTGTTCCATAAGCACGTATGACTATATTCGGAATACATGCCTACATTTTATTGATGAACTAGAGCTAGTTCTGTGTCACCCTATGTTATAACTGTTGCATGATTGATCGCATCCGACATAATTCTACCTCACTGATCCAATGCCTACGAGCTTTTGATATATTGTTCTTCGCTTATTTACTTTTCCGTTGCTGCTGTTACAATCACTATAAAACCCAAAATACTACTTTTGCTACCGTTACCATTATTATCACATTACTTTGCTACCAAATACCTTTCTGCAGATATTAAGTTTCCAGGTGTGGTTGAATTGACAACTCAGCTTCTAATACTTGAGAATATTCTTTGGCTCCCCTTGTGTCGGATCAATAAATGTGGGTTGAATACTCTACTCTCGAAAACTGTTGCGATCCCCTATACTTGTGTGTTATCAAGACTATTTTCTGGCGCCATTGCCAGGGAGCATAGCTCTATTCTTTGAGTCACTTGGGATTTATATCTGCTTATCATTGTGAAGAACTTGAAAGATCAAAGAACCAAGATTTTTCCCTCAACTACGAGGGGAGGTTAGGAACTGCTATCTAGCTCTGCACTTGATTCACCTTCTGTTTTGAGTAAACTTGCGACACCTACAGATGCTATTGATTTCGATAGGTCACATGTTATTGATGATGCCACTTCTACTTTGCATGATCACTTCTATGCTTAATACTACTGTGCCACTAGGTGAATTTCTTGATGAACAACTTGCTAGGGCTAGAGAGAATGAAATTATTGAAACTGATAAAATTGATGAAAGTGATGGTGAAGATTCTCCCCCTAGATATGAATTGCCTGTTGTGCCTGAGGGTTATGTTATGGATGAAGAAACTGCTAGAGACTTTCTTGCTAGCAATGATAGATCTGATCATATGAAATTATTAGCTAAGCTTAAAGAAAAGTCTTTGAATGCTAGAATGAAATATGACCCTGCTTTTGCTACTTCACCTATCTTTATTACTTATAAGGATTATGATTTCCCTATCGATCCTGAGTTAATGACTTTTGTTGAATCTAATCCTTTTTATGGCTATGAATCTGAAACTGTTGTGGCACATCTTCCTAAATTAAATGATATAGCCACCCTATTTACTCATGATGAGAAAACTCGCTATTACTTTATCCTTAAGTTATTTCCGTTCTCATTAAAGGGTGATGCTAAGACATGATTTAATTCTCTTGATCCTGGTTGTGTGCGTAGTCCCCAGGATATGATTTATTACTTCTCTGCTAAATATTTCCCTGCTCATAAGAAACAACCTGCCTTAAGGGAAATATATAATTTTGTGCAAATTGAAGAAGAGAGTCTCCCACAAGCTTGGGGGAGGCTTCTCCGATTACTTAATTCTTTGCCTAGTCATCCTCTCAAGAAAAATGAAATACTTGATATCTTTTATAATGGACTAACCGATGCTTCCAGAGACCACCTGGATAGTTGTGCTGGTTGTGTTTTCAGGGAAAGAACTGTTGATCAAGCTGAATTGCTATTGAATAATATGTTGACTAATGAAAACAATTGGACACTTCCTGAACCAACTCCTAAGCCCACTCCGAAGAAAAGGGGTATTCTATTTCTCAGTCCTGAAGATATGCAAGAGGCAAAGAAATCTATGAAAGAAAAAGGTATTAAAGCTGAAGATGTTAAGAATTTACCACCTATTGAAGAAACACATGGTCTTGATAACCTGACATAGGTAGTAAAGGTAAATTCTCTCTATAGATTCGATAAATGTGAAATCCCATTTACTAAGTTTGCCAGCCAATGCTTGGATGAGTTTGATGACTTTATGGTTAAACAAGAAAACTTCAATGCTTATGTTGGTAGACAATTGAAACACAATGCTGATATGCTTGAACACTTGAGTGATTATATGGCTAGTGTTAAAGGTGAACTTAAACTTATTAGTAAACATGCTTCTATGGTCACCCCTTAAGTAGAACAAGTACTTAAAGCTCACAATGATTTGCTCAATGAATTAAATAATAAGAAGAATGATAATGTTGTTAGAGTTATGACTAGAGGTGGTAAAATGATTCATGAACCTTTGTATCCTGAGGGCCACCCTAAGAGAATTGAGCAAGATTCTCGGAGAACTAATGTAGATGCACCTAGAACTTCTAAAAGGAAGAAAAAGAAAAATGATAGGACTTTGCATGCTTCTAGTGAACCTGTTGTTGACACACCTGAGAGTCCAATTGATATTTCTATTTCTGATGCTGAAACACAATCTGGTAATGAACATGAACCTAGTGATAATGTTAATGATGATGTTAATGTTGATGCTCAACCTAGCAATGATAATGATGTAGAGATTGAACCTGCTGTTGATCTTGATAACCTACAATCAAAGAATCAACGTTATGATAAGAGAGACTTTGTTTCTAGGAAGCACGGTAAAGAAAGAGAACCATGGGTTCAGAAACCCATGCCTTTTCCTCCTAAACCATGCAAGAAAAAGGATGATGATGATTTTGAGCGCTTTGCTGAATGATTAGAACTATCTTTTTGCGTATGCCTTTGACTGATATACTTAAAATGAATCCTTATGCTAAATATATGAAAGATATAGTTACTAATAAAAGAAAGATACCGGAAGATGAAATTTCCACCATGCTTGATAATTACACTTTTAAGGGTGGAATACCAAAGAAACTTGGAGATCCAGGAGTACCAACTATACCATGCTCCATTAAAAGAAACTATGTTAAAACTGCTTTATGTGATCTTGGAGCCAGTGTTAGTGTTATGCCTCTCTCTTTATATCATAGACTTGATTTGAATAAGTTGACACCTACTGAAATATCTTTACAAATGGCTGACAAATCAACTTCTATACATGTCGGTATTTGTGACGATGTGCCTGTTGTGGTTGCAAACGTTACTATTTTAACAGACTTTGTTATTCTTGATATTCCCGAGGATGATAGTATGTCTATTATTCTTGGAAGACCCTTTTTCAATACTGCAGGGGCTGTTATTGATTGCAATAAAAGCAATGTCACTTTTCATGTTAATGGTAATGAGCATACGGTACACTTTTCGAGGAAACAACCTCAAGTCCACAGTATCAATTCTATTGGAGAAATTTCAACAATCACTATTGGAGGTTTTGAATTTCCTCTTCCCACTATCAAGAATAAAGTTGACATTCTTATTGTTGGGTATGTGCATATCCCCGTTGAGGTAACCTAGTGTTATTCGAAATTTCTCTGGTTTCATGTTATTCGAAATGAGATTGTTAACAAGACCTGATCAACCTTGTTAGTGGATTCCTTTTGATGAGCATGAGATGGGTGAAGTTAGAAAGCACAACTCTCTATACCCTCTTTTTACTTTCCGTTATTTATATTAAATAAAGTAAAAATACTATTTTCTGTCTGTTTTCTGAATTATCCATGCAATAAAAAATACCCCAAAAATAAAAGCTCTCCAAATGCCCTGAAATTTAAATATGATTTTTTCTAGAATATTTGAGAATATCTGGCACTGAGAACACAGCAGGGCGAGCAGCCACGTGCCCACGAGGGTGGAGGGCGCCCCTGCCTCGTGGACCCCACATGGGTCCCCTCCACTTATTCCAGCCACCACACAATCCTTCTTCCTCCCAAAAAAAATCACTAGCCAGCTCAAACCCGAGTTGTTTCTCATCTTGCTGCCATTTTCGATCTCCTTGCTCAAAGCTCGATTCACAAAACTGCTTTGGGGGATTGTTCTTTGGTATGTGACTCCTCCAATGGTCCAATTAGTTTTTGTTCTAGTGCTTTATTTACTACGAATTTTTGCTGCTTAGGTGACCCTATTCTTGAGCTTGCGTGTAAAATTTATGTTGTCAAAAGTAGTTTTAATGCATGATATGGCCTCTAGGCACTTGTAGGAGTAGTTGCTATCAATTTTGTTGAGTTTGGTTAATTTTTATTTTGAGTTACTAAAAATTTCAGAAATTTTTCAAAGGAAGAAATATGTTTAGGAAAATGTACCAAGGTGGTTCCTCAAGGAAACAAGGACCCAGGCTCGCAATACGCGAGCCGGACAATGAACTACCGAGGGAGGCTCAAGTGCGGCCTTATGAATGGCCGTCAGAGGACTTCATGGTTCGAGCAGGAATCATGGAGGAATTTGACGCATATGGGCGTAATGCTGATCTTGAGAGGTTCGAGGCAGATACGTGTCGTTAGTACTACTACCTCACTGATTCCTTTGTGAGAAGGTTTGAATTTACATCATCACGCAATTCTCAAACTGTCCTGTTTGATCTTTATGATAAATCTTATACCATGGACTTAGAAGATTTTAATACTTCTTGTAAACTCCCACAGTGGGGTAATGTTAGTGAACCTCGTAAATCTGAATATAAAGATTTTCTTGCTAGTATCACTATGGGGGGATCTAGGGAAATCACACAAGCTACCATAGGGAGCATTCATTTTCCTGCTATACATTATTTTGCTCTCTTTATAGGTTGATGCATAAATGGTAAGGATGAAGCATGGCACATGTGTGTTCCAGATCTTAGTGTTCCCAAAAGTGTTTTATTAGGAGATAGACAATATAACTTGGGGGACATTGTTGCACGTAGGTTGCATAATAACAAAATTAATGGAGGTTTCTTTGGTGGAATTTATGCAACCCGTTTAGCGGATTTTCTTGAGATACCCATTCATGGATATGATATTGAGTTGCCTCCTGCTTATTTAGATTATGATGCTATGGTTCGTCATCAGTTCATTGAGAGGAACAATCAGTCCCTCCAATACCGACTAATCTTTGACAGACGACGCACCTATAACATCGCTCTCCTTGCTCCTACTTTCTTTGACTTTCAGGCAAAAGAGAGATATGTTATAACCAGGGAGAGGAGGCGGGCGAGTATGAGAGGAGGGCGGAGGCAGCTCGCCTCCAAGCTGTAGCTCATCAGGAAATTGCCACTGCATCTCAGTACGACCCCAACTACAGTTTTGATCCATCGGCATAGACCAACTTAGGCCAAAAGCCTATGCTTGGGGGAGTACATATTTCTCACTGACATTACATTCATGTTCACACACTCATGCCAGTTGTCGGTGCTCATACTTTTTCATTGTATCATCCATGCTAGTTTATCTTCTTTTTAAGCTTTCTTCTTGTGTGTTTGAAAAACCTTAACAAAAACAAAAAAATTAGTTGTAGCTCTTAGCTAGTTTACTTTCCATGTCGGTAGTAGTAGTAATTAAAAAGAAAACCCTAAAAGATTTCTCGTTCTTCTTTTGCTTGTTGGGATCTTTCCCGTGTAAATAGTTTTATTTCTTTTCTTTCCTTTAGGGGTCGAGAGGAGAAGACCTTAATGAAAATCTTGAGTGGCTCTTATATGTATTATTGTTGATCTAACAAAGAGCCCATATTACCTTGTCTTCTCTCTTGAATTGAATGCTTGTACATTCCAGCTTAGTACAATGCACGTGCACTATTATTATTATTATTATTATTATTATTATTATTATTATTATTATTATTATTATTATCCATACCGTTCGGTCCTGCAAGTGAAAGGCAATAATGATGATATATGATGAACTGATTGAGATGCGAAAAGCTGGTATGAACTCGACCTCTCTTGTTTTTGTAAATATGATTAGTTCATCGTTCCCGATTCAGCCTATTATGAAAGAAACATGTTTTCAATGACAATTAGAGATTATAGTTGCTTATGCCATGCTTAATTAGCTAGGAGTTTATAATGGTTTACCTTGCATGCCAACACGCTATTAAAATGGTTGTGATGTGTTATGATAGGGTGGTATCCTCCTTTGAATGATTCGAGTGGCTTGACTTGGCACATGTTCATGCATATAGTTGAAACAAAATCAACATAGCCTCCACGATATTTATGTTCATGGTGCATTATATCCTACTCGTGCTTGCATTCGGTGTTGATTAATTTTAATGCATGTTCATGACTTTCTTGCTCTCTAGTTGGTCGCTGCCTAGTCTTTTTCTACCCTTCACTTGCACAAAGCGGGAATACTACTTGTGCATCCAATTCCATAAACCCCAAAGTTATTCCATATGATTCCACCATACCTTCCTATATACGGTATTTACCTTCCGTTCCAAGTAAATTTGTATGTGCCAAACTCTAAACCTTCAAATAAACATTATGTTTTGTATGCTTGAATAGCTCATGTATCAACTAGGGTTGTCTGTATCCCCCATGCTTGGCGGGTTATTCTCAAGAGGAGTGGACTCCGCTCCTCATTCACGAGAAAATGGCTGGTCACCGGGATACACAGTCCCATGCTTAAATCAAACCAAAATAATTGCAAACAAAACTCCCTCAGGATTGTTGTTAGTTGGAGGCACCCGTTGTTTCTGGCAAGCCATGGATTGATGCTTGTTGGTGGTGGGGGAGTATAAAATTTACCATTCTGCTTGAGAACCGCCTATAATGTGTGTAGCATGGAAGATATTGAGATCTCTCGGTTGTTATGTTGACAATGAAAGTATACCGCTCAAAATATTATTCATATCTATTTGGAAATCGAGCTCTGGCACCTCTACAAATCCCTGCTTCCCTCTGCGAAGGGCCTATCTATTTACTTCTATGTTGAGTCATCACCCTCTTATTAAAAGCACCAGTTGGAGAGCACCGTTGTCATTTCAATCCATTACTTTTAGTTTACATTGAGTACGACTTGACTGGATCTCTTTTACCATGAATTACAATGTCTAGTCAGTCCTTGATCTTTAAAGGTGCTCTGCATTTATGTTTTGCGTTCTCAGAAAGGTCTAGCGAGATACCATCTTGTTATATATCATATTATGATTGTTTTGATAAAGTGTTGTCATCCGAGATTTATTATTATTGCCCACTAGTTGATTATGTCATTGATATGGGCAAACATGAGACCTAAATGTTATTGTGAATATGGTTAATTCATAATCTTTGCTCAAAACTTGAATGCTGGCTTTACATATTTACAACAACAAGAGCAAACAGAGTTTGTAAATGTTTTTCTTTATCACTTTCAGTTTATCAGCTGAATTGCTTGAGGACAAGCAAAGGTTTAAGGTTGGGGGAGTTGATATGTCTCCGCTGTATCTACTTTCCTGAATAGTTTTGCCCTTCTTTTGGACTCTAACTTGCATGATTTGAATGGAACTAACCCGGACTGACGCTGTTTTCAGCAGAATTTCCATGGTGTTATTTTTGTGCAGAAATAGAAGTTCTCGGAATAACCCGAAAATCAACGGAGAATATTTTTGGAATATATAAAAAATTCTGGAAGAAGAATCCATGTCAGGGGGGCCACACCCAGTCCACGAGGGTGGCGGGCACGCCTACCCCCCTGCGCATGCCCCTACCTCATGGGCCCCCTAACGCTCGACCGACCTCAACTCCATATATTCGTGTTCGGGGAGAAAAAAAATCAGAGAGAAAGATTCATCGCATTTTACGATACGGAGCCGCCGCCAAGCCCTAAACTCTCTCGGGAGGGCTAATCTGGAGTCCGTTCGGGGCTCTGGAGAGGGGAATCTGTCGCGATCGTCATCATCAACCTTCCTCCATCACCAATTTCATGATGCTCACTGCCGTGGATGAGTAAGTCCATCGTAGGCTTGCTGGACGGTGATGGGTTGGATGAGATTTATCATGTAATCGAGTTAGTTTTGTTAGGGTTTGATCCCTAGTATCCACTATGTTCTGAGATTGATGTTGCTATGACTTTGCTATGCTTAATGCTTGTTACTAGGGCCCGAGTGCCATGATTTCAGATCTGAACCTATTAAGTTTTCATGAATATATATGAGTTCTTGATCCTATCTTGCAAGTCTATAGTCACCTATTATGTGTCATGATCCGTTAACCCCAAAGTGACAATAATCGGGACCATTGCCGGTGATGACCGTAGTTTGAGGAGTTCATGCATTCACTATGTGTTAATGCTTTGGTCCGGTACTGTATTAAAAGGAGGCCTTAATATCCCTTAGTTTCCAATAGGACCCCACTACCATGGGAGGGTAGGACAAAAGATGTCATGCAAGTTCTTTTCCATAAGCATGTATGACTATATTCGGAATACATGCCTACATTACATTGATGAACTGGAGCTAGTTCTGTGTCACCCTATGTTATAACTGTTGCATGATTGATCGCATCTGACATAATTCTCCATCACCAATCCAATGCCTATGAGCTTTTCATATATTGTTCTTCGCTTATTTACTTTTTCGTTGCTACTGTTACAATCACTATAAAACCCAAAAATATTAGTTTTGCTACCGTTACCATTATTATCATATTACTTTGCTACCAAATACCTTGCTGTAGATATTAAGTTTCTAGGTGTTGTTGAATTGACAATGAGGGAGTCCTGGATTAGGGGGTCTCCGGACAGCCGGACTATATCCTTTGGCCGGACTGTTGGACTATGAAGATGTAGGATTGAAGACTTCGGCCCGTGTCCGGATGGGACTCTCCTTGGCGTGGAAGGCAAGCTAGGCAATATGGATATGTAGATCTCCTCCCTTGTAACCAACCTTGTGTAACCCTAGACCCCTCCGGTGTCTATATATACCGGAGGGTTTAGTCCGTAGGACAACAGACAATCATACCTTAGGCTAGCTTCTAGGGTTTAGCCTCTACGATCTCGTGGTAGATCAACTCTTGTAATACTCATATCATCAAGAACAATCAAGCAGGACGTACGGTATTACCTCCATCAAGAGGGCCTGAACCTGGGTAAACATCGTGTCCCCTGCCTCCTGTTACCATCCGCCTTAGACGCACAGTTCGGGACCCCCTACCCGAGATCCGCTGGTTTTGACACCGACATTGGTGCCTTCATTGAGAGTTCCACTGTGTCGTCATCGTAAGGTGGGATGCCTCGCCTCGTTGTCAAGGACAACATCACTTTTGGGGGATCCCTGGCTTTAGGCCAAACTCTCCGACTAGGCCGCTTCGTCATGACCGCCCGCTCGGCCGCTGCGCCGATGATGATTTCTCGGGTCATCGAAAATAGCCTCCACATCAGCTCAAAATTTGCTGAGCAGATGGATCCAATGGAGCTCTCCTCTTTGAACGAGCTCTTGGATCGGATCGCCGCTCTGGGAGTCGCTACGGACTATGATCGGATCAGGCTTAAACCCGACCAAAGGGAGATTAACTCTCCGCCGGTCACCCATCAAATAGCGGTGGTGGAAGAGCAATGCGGCGGTTCTCCCTCTATCCTGAGGACGAACTATGTCCGGATTCCCAAGCTCTTCGAGCCACATACCCGCTCACGGGAGGACATCGCCCTAACCCTGAACCTAGAATCAGGTCGCATACCGAACCCGCGGAGCAACATCCCGGAGCCCAAACTTCCAAGATCAGAAACTTCCCTGCCCCGGTATCTCAGATTGGGTCAAGGTCTGGACTTAAATCCACCCACCCACCCAGATACAAACGATCTTTCCCATATTAGGCAAGCGCCCCAAGAGACAGTACATCACTATTGGGCCAGATTCCTCCTTGTAATGAACAAGGTCAAGGACTGTCGCGAGGAAGACGCAATTTCGTTCTTTTGCAACAATTGCACGGACAAGGGAATCCTCAACGCCATAAGTCGCCGTGACATAGCACACTTCGCTGACTTGGCGGCCATAGTACGGAAATACTGTGCGATGGAAAGCGCCTGGAAAACCCAAACACAATTTTGGGACAATCCGGCCCTGACAAAACCCCCAGTCCGAACCAAAAGGGTGCACTTTCATAAGTCTCCTGACTCAATTACAAAGAAGAAAAAGCCCACTACAGGGCATGGAACCATATTGGAGGGATGGCTTAACGGGCCCTGCAAAATTCATAGTACAGCGGATACCATACCAACACATAGCCTTAGAGCATGTTGGGTACTCCGGCAGGTGGCCAAGAGCGGCGAGGATCTCCTCATCCAAAACATCCCAGAGCACCTTCCCGTGGATAACAATACAGTATTGACAGTCTTCGAGACCTTCGCCTCAAATAATAGGCGTAAGCGAACGCTCCGCAGCCTGGTCGAAGTCTTCCACGTGGCAGCAATAAATCCATGGAGCGACACGGCTATCACTTTCAATGCTAGTGATGAACCTAAATTCCGAACAGCCCGAGCACCAGCCTCTTTGGTCCTCAGTCCAATTGTGGACGGCTTTCGGCTCACTAAAGTACTCATGGACGGCGGCAGCGGATTAAACCTCATTTATGAGGAGACTCTTTCAAAAATGGAAATAGACAACAACCATATTGAGCAAAGCAGCACGACCTTCCGAGGAATCATCCCCAGTCGGGAGGCACGTTGCGCTGGGAAAATCAAACTAGATGTGGTATTCGGCACTCCGGAGACATACAGGTCCGAAGAAATCACATTCCAAGTGGCCTCGTTTAGTAGCGGATACCACACCCTTCTAGGGCGGGAGGCATTCACAATTTTTCAAGCCATACCCCATTATGGGTACATGAAGCTCAAAATGCCCGAACCCAATGGAATCATCACTCTAGCTAGTGATCCGGACATAGCACTCCTCGCCGAGAACAAAACTGCCGCACTAGCCCTCGAGGCATTATCCGAAGCCCTTGTGGCGGAGGAATTAACCGCGCTGCGCTCCATAGTGGACAGGGACGACGTGATACTAGACAAAAGATCCAAGTCCACCTCCTTTAAACCAGCGTATGAAATAGTCAAATTCCAAGTCCATCCAATGGACCCCACAAAAACAACATCTATTGGGGCACAGCTAAACCCCGTCATAGACGCCGCACTACAGGAGTTCCTGCGCGAGAATTGGGACATATTCGCCTGACATCCGTCAGACATGCCAGGAATCCCACGCAGGTTGGCCGAGCATAGCCTTAACATTCTAAAAGGATTCAAGCCGGTCAAGTAGACTCTCCGGCGTTTCTCCGAACCTAAGCGACAAGCCATGGGAGAGGAGCTAGCCAAATTACTGGAGGCCGGATTCATTAGAGAGATAAAGCATCTGGACTGGCTAGCAAACCTGGTGATGGTGCCAAAGAAGGACAAATACTGGCGCCTATGCGTCGACTTCAAGGACCTTAATAAGGCTTGCCCAAAGGATCCCTCCCCCCTCCATCACATTGATCAAATTATCGACGCTACCGTAGGACACAACTCATTGTGCTTCCTCGACGCATACTCCAGTTACCACCAAATTAAGATGGCGGAGTCCGACCAAGCCGCAACGGCATTTATCACTCCATACGGTCCCTTCTGTTTTTACACAATGCCCTTCGGGCTCAAAAACACCGGCGCAACGTATCAGCGCATGATTCAGACATGTCTGGAAAAGCAGATCGGCAAAACAATGGAGGCATACGTCAACGATGTGGTCGTTAAAACCAGGCACATCAACTCCTTAATAGATGACTTGAGGCTCATGTTCAACAATCTCCGAACATACGACATTAAGCTCAATCCGGAAAAATGCGTTTTCGGCATACCCGCCGGAAAGCTCCTAGGCATTATCGTCTCCAGCAGAGGAATTGAAGCAAATCCGGCCAAAATCCGGGCTCTGTCGTAGCTGGCTATCCCAACTGACCTCAAGCAAATCCAGAAGATAACTGGATGTGGGGAGGCTTTAAGCCGCTTTATCTCCTGACTAGGAGAAAAGGCACTCCCCCTTTATCGCCTTCTTCGGCGCACCGAACACTTCAAGTGGACGGACACAGCCACGACCGGACTGGAAGAAATAAAAGACATCCTGGCCACCAGCCCAATCTTAGCCGCGCCAAATGTTGGCGAACCAATGCTATTATATATAGCGGCAACTCACCAAGTTGTAAGCGCAGTGCTCGTCGTCGAACGAGAGTTGGACGGACATAAATTCCCACTTCAAAAGCCGGTATATTATGTATCCACTGTCCTCACTCCATGCAAATCACGGTACCCACATTATCAAAAGATAGCATACGCGGTATTCATGGCGTCCCGAAAATTACGACACTACTTTCAAGAGTGTTCAATTATGGTGGCCTCCGAAGTACCACTCAACGACATAAGAAACAACCGCGATGCCATGGGCCGGATTGCCAAATGGGCTATCGAGCTCCTCTCATTCGACATAACATATAAACCATGGCGAGCCATTAAGTCGCAAGTACTGGCTGACTTTGTAACCGAATGGACAGAAGCCGAACTCCCTAAAGAGTACGACGCATACTCCAATTGGATCATGCACTTCGATGGCTCTAAAATGCTGGCTGGTCTGGGGGCTGGCATTGTCCTGGCGTCCCCCACCGGAGATACAGTGCAATACGTATTCCAAATACTATATATAGACTCCAACAACGTAGCCGATTACGAGGCCCTGTTACATGGTCTCCGGATGGCAGTTTCCATGGGCATTCAACGCCTGGAGGTGCGTGGGGACTCGAACCTCGCAATATCCCAAATAAATGGAGACTTCGATGCTAAGGATCCAAAAATGGCGGCATATCGTAACGCCGTCCTCAAAATGTCATCTCGGTTCGAGGGGCTTGAATTCCACCATGTGGCTCGGGAAAACAACTAGGCGGTGGACATCCTCGCCCGTATCGGTGCTAAACGCGACCCTGTCCCACCTAACATCTTCCTGGAAAAACTGTTTAAACCATCCGTGGTATGGGAAGGGGACACCGGCAACATGGTCCGGACCCGGCCACAACCCTAGATACCGAACACTCTGACACAATCGGAGGCTCTGCCATCCAAATAACACCTTCATCCCACGTAATAATGCCCGTCATCGCCCCGTGGACAGAACCATTCCTGGCCTACCTAACCAGGCAGGAGCTACCCGAGGACCAAAATGAGGCACGCTGCATAGTGCGGCGATCTAAAGCCTACAAGGTCCACGAGGGAGAGCTTTACAAGAAATGCACTACCGGAGTCCTTCAAAGGTGTATCTCCGAAGAGGAAGGGCGGAAGCTTTTGGCAGAAATCCATGCCGGACTCGGTGGCCATCACGCCGCAGCCCGGGCCCTTGTAAGCAAGGCCTTCCATACAAGTTTCTATTGGCCGACGGCCTGGGCAGATGCGCAGCACCTGGTCCAGCATTGCGTTGATTGCCAACTCTTGGCAAACCAAAGCCATATGCCGCCTGCCGCTCTCCAAAAAATCCCCATTACTTGGCCCTTTGCGGTCCGGGGCTTGATATGGTGGGACCCCTTAAAGGGGGAACCCATAAGAAAAAATACTTACTGGTCATGGTGGATAAATTCACCAAATGGATAGAAGCCAAACCTGTCAAAACGGCTGAATCCGGACCAGTGATAGACTTCATATCCGGGGTCGTACACCGTTATATATGGCGTCCCCCAAAGCATCGTCACTGACAACGGCACGAACTTTACAGCCGACGAAGTGAAACTTTGGTGCAGCAACATGGGCATCAAGCTCGATTATGCTTCTGTCTATCACCCGCAAACTAACGGTCAAGTAAAGCGAGCGAATGGTCTTATCATGAGCGGCATTAAACCCAGATTAGTGCAGTCCTTAAAGGAATCAAACACGCACTGGGTAGAGGAGCTCGACTCCGTACTATGGGGGTTGCGGACCACGCCGAATCGCACTACCGGATACACACCGTTTTTTATGGTGTACGGTGCTGAGGCGGTTCTGCCCTGCGAGATAATTTATTACTCACCTCGAGTGCGCATGTACGAAGAAAAAGAGGCTGAGCTCGATCAGCAGGACAGTTTGGACGCCCTGGAGGAGGAGCGTGACGTGGCAAAAGCCCGTTCCGCATTCTATCAACAACAGGCTCGACGGTATGAAAGCAGAGAAGTATGGGCCAACACCTATAACATTGGCGAACTAGTTCTACGCCTGCCGAAGAAGAAAAAGAACAAGCTCAAGCCCAAATGGGAAGGTCCCTTCATTATTGACCAGGTTCTGACCAGTAGAGCGTACCGCCTGCGGGATGCATCGGATAATCGACTCGAGCCAAACCCATGGAACGCATCCAGACTCCGAAGATTCTATGCCTAGCGCCGGATTCTATGTTCATATCCTCACCTCCGTCCATTTTTTGCATATCTGTGTTTTCTCTCTTTCTCTCTTCTTTTATTCTCTTCAAGGCCCTAAAGGGCTAAACTTGTGTCTTGGTTACACAATCTTGACACGCTATCCGCGCTCATTATACCTGGGGGCTTCTTATACAGAAGCTTAATCTAATTATTTTTCGGGATTTATGCCCCGCACATGTGTTATTCTTCCGCATGTACCTTTTTTCGCCATCATATGCATCGATATGACTTATGTTTTGGCCAAGCTGGGTTGCCTGGCTCTTGTATTTATGCCCTACGTTCCCGTTAATTCGGCTAGGGCATAAGGGGAGCAGTTCTGTGATTGTTACTACCGGGTGAGCCAGATGTGTACCTCAGACTGGGTGAAGCCAAAAGCTAGCATTCTTAAGAGAATATTCGGTCGGTTAATAAAAGATGACTTTTATCTAAATTTGACACATGCCCCCAGAGGTTTATAGCCTGCGTCTCTTCTCGCAGTCAGGACATGCACATTAGGGCATGCGTAACCAGGGAAAGGAACCCTTAACGGAACTATTCTCCCTGGAAGATGCTTCTTACTACCCATGTAATATAACATAGCTAGTTGGGTACTTGTATGTTCAAGCACTTATGACCCCTACGCCTAGTTTCCATGCATACCCCGGTTTTTACATAACCAAGCGGGTATTCGGATACACTCCGGACTATCGGCTCCAGAGGTCGAAGCGAAAAGGTTCGCCATGACAAATGATTTACAATCCGGCTAGGGACATTACATATGTCACTTGAAGTACACAGTCACTAAGATTGATTAAATTCTTCTTCTATACCATCCAACAAGTTGTCTAGCCTACAATCCTGTTGGGAATACTTTGCGGCTAATTCTACTTGATCGTACACTAAACTGACAGGGATCTCTCTCCCATCGGGCCCCATAGGTCCAACCTCGGCCATGTGGTTTGGGTTCACTTTGGTATCTCGCGTCTTCACCATAGCCCAAGCTTCCCTTGCACCTTGTCGGCAGGCTGATATCTTCCACAATCGGAAGCGCCACCGCGCTCCCTTGAGCTTCTCTATAAGATCCCCCATGCCTCTTGGCGGGGACGCGGATGGCCACAAGGCTTGGGCAATACCCTGCATCACCTGCTGAACTTGCTCGTGCAGTTGTGAGAGCTCTGGTAGAAGATCACCCGAACAACCGGGCATCTCTTCTGCGGGACGACCCGTCAGCATACCTGCAGACATAACTCTGTTAGCCGGCTTCTTCGCCGAACTCCTTTAGAAGTTCGTTCAAGCACTTACTAAAAATGTCGTGCCAAAGCCGCTTATTCTCCTTCACGGAGTCCGCAAGCTGGGCTCGGACATCTTTCAGTTCCACGCCCAGCCGGATATTGGCGCCTTGGAGATTATTTTTCTCCTACCTGACTCGCGTAAGCACGCGCTCGCCAGCATTTTGCTGTCGATCATCACATGCCGCATTCACCGCCACGGCCTCTGGATTCACACTGGGGCCACCTGCAACATCTATTGTTAGATTTGCATACATGCCGCATACTACCTGGTACCCGCACTACTAGGAAAAGGCCTACTAGTGGCGCACCAGTTTTGCCTACTAATGGCGCACTACTGGTGGACCACTAGTACCACGCCACTAGTATTTTTTACTAATGGCGCACCACTGGTGCACCATTAATATCTGGTATACTAATGGTGCACCACGCCATGCACCATTAGTATAGGCCACCATGCGCCATTAGTATCTGGCATACTAATGGCGCACTATAGGGTGATGCGCCATTAGAATGAATATTAGGTTTTTTTTACTTTTCTGAATTTTGCACAGGTTACAAAATATATTATTGGACAGAATATAGACAACACCCCACAGCAAGAGCAGATTCATCGAATACAATAGAAGATTAGTCTCTGAATACAATTCATCATATTAGTCTCTGAATTCAAAAGACCGAACAAAGATAGAACATTACAAGTCTCGAGACCGCGAGTAGCGAGTTTGTCGGAAGTAATACTAAGATAGAGCATTACAAGTCTCGAACCAACCCTACTTAATTGTTCTTAGCACATGATCATCAGTATTAGGCAGGACCTAAATACCCTATTTAAGGTAAAATAGCATAAAACAATATAGACACTGACTCTCCATTATGGAGAATGGAGATCATCCTATCTCCAATTCTTGCGCTTCGCTTCCTTTTGCTTCCAAGAACCTCCTTACGACTGTCCATACATATTTTCCATCCTTTGATTTTCATGTCTCCGCTTGTTTTAGAAATCTGGTATGGACAGTTGAGATTCGTAGGATGACCTGGCTGTATGTTCAAAACATTAAGGCTACCGTTCTGATACATCAAATGAGGCACACAATTCTCTGGGATTATCTGTTGAAAAATATAGTAATAACTTCATAGTTAGCAATGATGTACTAGTTTTAGAAGTATGCAAAAGATGCACGGATGTCGTAATAGTAAAAATCTTACCAAGGTATCTCCATGGTAGTTACCGTAGTTGAACACATGCACTAGTGGCACGTATTTACCATAATGTTGAGGAGTTTGATTGTGGATATTGTAATTCTCAATGTCAGTACAAAATCCGACCAAATGATTTTTCTCCTTGTAAGTTGTTAATTCGAAGCCATCGGTGTAGTGGGTTTTGTCTACCATCTCCCGCACATTCTTTGAACAATAAAAATAAGCTGTCAATGGAAATAAGCTGTCGACTATTTTGAAATAAACAATATAAATTAGCTAATAACTATGTTTGAGAACTCACATAGCGGTAGAACTGGAGGCGTATCAACAAGGACCCAAATGTCCATATTGTCTTGGTCGATGTTAGGATTACCAAGATCCATGGTGATAAGCATACCCTCATCAAAACCATACATCTTGCAAAATTCTTCCCACTTTTTGCAACCAAATTGGGTTACGCTCTCAGAATTATACAGATTTACTTCAAAGTCCACATCATGATGAGTCCTTACGTGAATTTTCTTTGTTTCAGAAATTTCATGGTCTTCAAAATCCATCCTCTCCAAGATATAGCGTCTTGAATGGCATGGGATAAGCTATACTCGAATTGTAAAAGATGAAAATTGCACATTGAAATTGTTTAAGTCATGCTTAATTATGAAAATAACACTTGTCGTCGTTGTGTACCGTTTCAACTTCGAAGGTCTCCTTGAGCTTAATGCTGAAGCGCCGATCATCGTCCAGGTGAGGCATGTCGCACAGACCTCGATCGTCATGGCACCAGTCGCACTCCCCCTGGAGACTTTCGCCGTCCGATGACGATGACGACATATCCTACGTTCATAATTCAAAACTACATCATTTAGGGTTTGTCGACACCGAGGCATCCTAAAAGCTAAGCTTTTATCATTTAGGGTTTGTCGACGGCGAGGCACCCTAAAAGCCTAAGCTTTCATCATTTAGGTTCTTATCGACACCGAGGCACCCTAAAAGCCAAGGTTTTATCATTTAGGGTTTGTCGACGCTGAGGCACCCTAAAAGCCTAAGGTTTCATCATTTAGGTTCTTATCGACACCGAGGCACCCTAAAACCTATGGTTTAATGCAGCAAGAATAAAGGGGCAGTTGATCCTACTTAATTAAGTACTAAGATACCCCAGCCCATGCATTAGTCGCAAGTACCCATATGTCCTATTTTTAGCAAAGTCATGCTAAAATTCACGGAAAATTTTAGCATGACCTTTGCTGAAAATAGGACATATGGAGTACCCGAATTTGCCGGAACGGAAGTTAATCTACATTCTGGCAAACTCAAGGGCCTCTCGGGGTACCTGCAAAATCATTATCCCCGCGTAATGAAGTCGCCAATGGGTCATTTCAGAAGATCACAAGTAGCATCATCACAAGTACAACATCATCACGAGTAGCATCATCAGAAGATCACAAGTAACACACTTTGGTCTTCTAGTTACAAAACAAAACTGACATAATTCTAGATGTCATAATCAGATCAAAATTTCAAACCACACACTTACTTTCAACTATAAACAAAACTGACTTGCTGTTAATGAACAGTGGCTAAAGATATATAAAACTCAATTGCAAATGTCCCATGTCAATAAAACAACTCATGGAAGTAACTACTAGCAGCATGTCATTATCATGGCAGTCCACTATATATTTTTATGACAAAATACATCATTATCAGGGCACATTATGGCCAATTTCTTACATGATGCTAATTGTACCTAACTGAATTTTTTCACATTAGGGCACATTATGGCCATTAGAAGGTTATCCACCTTTGCGAAATTCTGAAAATGCCAAACTACAGTCACCTCAAATCTGTCCTTTGTAAGGTCGACAAGGCAGAATGGCATTACCTCAAACATCATTCGGGAAGCTTGAGGAGGGGTGGTAGTGGAGAGGAGGAACTAATCTTGGACGGCAGTGGAGAGGGCGGCGAGGAGGAGGGGTGGTGACCTTCACGGAGGATCTCTCAACCTCTTTGGAGGAGGGGACCTGCTTCCAAAAGCAAGAAAAACACAATTAATGTGGCTGGCGATCTTACTGCCCAAAATCCACACATGGAGGCTGCTGAATTGAAGATAAAATATAGTTAACGGGAGGCAGACGAGGAGGAGGACTTACCCTTGTCGTTGCCGATGAGCGGCGCCTCCGGGTCACGCCGCCGTCAGGGCGGGGGGCGCAGGGCGTGGGGACGTGAGCGGCGGAGGGGGGAAGGTCCGAAGCCCAGCGTCAGCAGTGGCGCTGCCGCTGTCGTTCACCAAGACGGAGGGGGTAGCGGGGCAGGACCCGACCGAGACGCCGACGAGGGAGTCGGAGGGGGAGGAGAGCAGGTCGGAGCGCAGCGTCGGCGGCCAAAAAGGGGAGGGCAAGCAGCGTCGGCGGCCAAAACCCTAACGTCGGTGGCGAAATGGAGGAGGGCGGCGACGGGTGGGGCACGAGGCCGAAGGCGACGGACGGGCGGAGGAGATCGGGCGACAGCGCAGTGGGTGGGGCGGCGGCAGTGGGTCAGCGGCGAGGCCCGAGACGGCGAGGCGGGGTGCGGGGGTCATCGGAGCGGCCGGGTGTGAGGCGAGGGGTGAAGTGGAGGGAGGGACGAAGGGATCAGGCAAATTAGGGGGAAGATTACTAATGGCGCACCCACTGGCGGTGCACCATTAGCTAGGGGGGAAAAACTTAGTAATGGTGCACCTGTGGACAGTGCGCCATTAGTATGTTTGGAAAAATGAAAAAAAATGTTACTAGTGGCGCACCATGTATCTGGTGCGCCATTAGTGTATTCCACACTAATGGCGCACCTGCACATGGTGCGCCACTGCTATATTGTAGTGGCACACCACATGTCAGGTGCACCATTAGTGTCAATTCCATCTACAACCCTTTTCCTAGTAGTGTCGTATTCTTTGCAATGGAAACAAGTGTTACCAGAGGGATCCTTCTCGGATTCCTTCAACGCGGCAACAGCGGCCCCTAGCTGGGCCTTGCACTCTTCCAGCTCTTGAGACAATTAGGAATTCTTCTCTGTCAGAACCTGCACAAACAATGATCCTTAAATCAGTTGCGTCAACTTTTTCAAGTCTTAGGGGCTACTGATACATATAATCGTCAGATTTGCTTACCCGTATATCCCTTACATACTGGTCCGTGGCTCTGGCTAGACCATTTTGAGTAGCATGGATGTACGCTTCTCCGGAATTGAAGGCATCAAACGCCTCTGGTGAGAAACAAGCGTCACGGATACGGCCCGGCGACGCCTGTGATTCATGGCGCTCCCCACTTCAGAATTTGTAGCGGATAGTCTGTCTGCATCCTCTATAGGAGGAACATCCGGCGTCTACCCCACGTTAGCTTCCGCCTCTATGTCCGGCCCTGGAGCCCGACTAGTCGAGGCGTGATCGGCAACCTCTCCGGATATAGTCCCGCGAGCGTTTTTTCTGGTAGGAAACACAGACGTCATTATATTTTAAGAAAAACGACAACCATGGAATGAGGTTTTGTGTCATACCTCTGTGCCGGCGTCTCCGTCCTGACCGCCTTCCTTTTTGGCCTACCCGGCTTGGGTGCCTCTTGTTGGCAAGTTGCTGCGGGTTCGGCACGGCGTCCCGAAGGCCTTCCCTGTAAAACACCATATGTGTATGGTAGGTGAAGTGCATAAAAGGGGATCCTTTCTGGGAGTTGGGACTTTTGGTTTTTCTTATGTGTGACGCAGGGAGTAGTCCAGGATAGTCGGCCGTTATGGCCACCATGGCATCGTCGTAGCTCAATTGATAGAATTGCCTGTCTATTAGCTCCACGAATATGTCCGGATCCTCTTTGAGTCCGGGATCGAGGGCCCGGCCAGGGTCCTCCGGTTGTGGAGGTGGGCTGTTAACCTCCCTTACAGCTTTTCGCAGTTCCTGCCGTGAAATGGCAAGGTGAGTACCTACGACGAAGAATGCGGGAAGGTTGGGAGTAAAGAGGTACAACTCACCCAGCTTGGAGGGTTGTACATGGAGAATCCATCCCGTGGCTTAATATGGATGAACTCCTCTTCCTCTCCCTTGAACAACTTGGACAGAATTTTTTCTAAAGCAGCAGCGGAGTCCAGTCCCTTGCGCCCGCAACGGGTGGCATCATCTTTCCCGTTATAACACCACAGGGGGTGCCCTCGATATTGAAGTGGATGCAGCCCCCATATTATGCATATTGACATAACCTCGATTATTGTCAATCCTGATTGAGCCATCGCTTTAATCTGGTTCATCAGGTAAAGGACTTCTCCGTTGTCTTCCTCCTGGGGGCTCCATGGGCGCCAACTTCGGCGTTTCTTCAGAGGAGCATTGTCGAACTCAGGAAGACCCAGCCGAACAGGGCCTGGAAAGGGGACGTCTTCTTCGGAGTACCGGACAGGTATCCGGTCTCAGCGATGCGCCATATTTCGGCTCTGCCCACTTGATAAAGTGACCCCTTCTGTGTATGGGGCACGAGGCAGAATAGCCTTTTCCACAGCTCGAAATGAGCCTCACAGCCCAGAAACAGCTCACAAAGGGCAACATAACCGGTGATGTGTAATATGGAAGCGGGGGTGAAATTATGCAACTGGAGGCCGTAAAACTCCAGGAGCCCACAGAGGAACGGATGAATTGGAAATCCGAGTCCCCTTAGTAAGTAAGGGACGAGGCATACCCGCTCCCCCTTGGAGGGATTGGGGAAGCTCTCCGTTTGCTCCCCGCCATTATAAGTGGCGAGCCCGGCTCAGACGGGGACCATATACGTTGGAGGGAGAAATCCCTAGGTCTGCAACTCTACTAATCGGTTGTGCGGGATGGAACACTTCTCCCAATCACTGGGCTTAGGGCTACGGGAGCGAGAGGAGGAGCTGCGGTGGCCGGCCATGATAGAATGGATTTTTCGGAACGCGCTCTGATGGATTCTCGTCGTGGGAGAATGGTGTGGATTGGATCTAAGAATCCCCATCCCTTTAATAGACGATTTATTTACCTGGCTAGGGGGGCGAATGTAAAAACGCCCTGGCTCCTCGCATTCACTCAACGCGTGGAAGATAGCCCTTATTGGGCACAGAAGCCGAGAAGTCTGACATTTATGGGAGCCAGACACTACTTAGTAGATATTCAGGATTTGGAGAGGAACCCGCCTTGCAATGCCGAAGACAATACTGCGCGCTGGACTCATCGTCATTGAAGCCTGGTTCAGGGGCTACGGAGGGAGTCTTGGATTAGGGGGTCTTCGGACAGCCGGACTATATCCTTTGGCCAGACTTTTGGACTATGAAGATGCAGGATTGAAGACTTCCTCCCGTGTCCGGATGGGACTCTCCTTGGCATGGAAGGCAAGCTAGGCAATATGGATATGTAGATCTCCTCCCTTGTAACCGACCTTGTGTAACCCTAGCCCCCTCCGGTGTCTATATAAACCGGAGGGTTTAGTCCGTAGGACAACAGACAATCATACCATAGGCTAGCTTCTAGGGTTTAGCCTCTATGATCTCGTGGTAGATCAACTCTTGTAATACTCATATAACCAAGAACAATCATGTAGGATGTAGGGTATTACCTCCATCAAGAGGGCCTGAACCTGGGTAAACATCGTGTCCCCTGCCTCCTGTTACCATCCGCCTTAGACACACAGTTCGGGACCCCCTACCCGAGATCCGCTGGTTTTGACACCGACAGACAACTCAGGTGCTAATACTTGAGAATATTCTTTGGCTCCCCTTGTGTCGAATCAATAAATTTGGGTTGAATACTCTACCCTCGAAAACTGTTGCGATCCCCTATACTTGTGGGTTATCATGTCTCGGCACGACGAACTATAGCAACAGTGCATACTCAGGGAGAGCACTTATACCTTGAAATTTAGTGAGGGATCATCTTATAATGCTACCGCCGTACTAAGCAAAATAAGATGCATAAAGAATAAACATCACATGCAATCAAAATATGTGACATGATATGGCCATCATTATCTTGTGCCTTTGATCTCCATCTCCAAAGCACTGTCATGATCTCCATCATCACCGACTTGCCACCTTGATCTCCATCGTAGAGTCGTTGTTGTCTCGCCAACTATTGCCTCTACGACTATCGTTACCGCTTAGAGATAAAGTAAAGCAATTACATGGTGATTGCATTTCATACAATAAAGCGACAACCATAAGGTTCCTGCCAGTTGCCAATAACTTTTACAAAACATGATTATCTCATACGACAATTTATATCTCATCACATCTTGACCATATCACATCACACCATGCCCTGCAAAAACAAGTTAGACATCCTCTACTTTGTTGTTGCAAGTTTTACGTGGCTGCTACGGGCTTCTAGCAAGAACCATTCTTACCTACGCATCAAAACCACAACAATTTTTCGTCAAGTGTTCTGTTTTAACCTTCAACAAGGACCGGCTGTAGTCGATTCAACTAAAGTTGAGGAAATGGACACCCACCAGCCACCTGTGTGCAAAGCACGTCGGTAGAACCGGCACTACTGTAGGATACTGCTAACGCGACACTATGATCAGAGACCCTTTGCCGAAACTATGTGTGATGCAATAATCACAAATGATGGTGTAAAAAACCCGTCAAAAAAGTGCAAAACGTTTGCGATGGTGGAGCCATCAAACACGGTTCAGATTTTAGTTGCGTGTGCGATGCAGGGCACACAGTTAATCCATTCAAACTGTCTGCGATGAGGCAAAACAACAAAAATGGGCAGCCATAACAATGTGTATGAGATGCAGGACACACGGTTAATCCATTCGAACTGTTTGTAGTGAGGTAGAACAACAGAAACGGGCATCCATATAAATGTGTGCAATATACAGCATACGGTTAACTTGAACGAACTGTTTTTGATTAGGGAACACAACAGAAACGGTTCAACTTAACAAGATGTGTGTGATATGCGGCATATAGTTCACATGAATGAACTATTTGTGATGAGCCAAAAGAACACAAACGAGTCATGTAAACAAGATGTGTTTGACACGTGGCAAACAGCCGACTCGGATGCACTGTCTGCGATGAGAAATTACAACACAGATGGTCAATACACTTATTTCATGTGCGATACTGTGTGTACAAAAAACTTTGAAAAATGCAAACTAGTTGCTTGCGGTGGCTAGGAGTATCGCACATGATGCGTCTGCGAGTACTCGTGTGCGATGATTAGTATTCTACACATACGTTTCCTTATGTTAACATGTGTGTGAATTTACAATATGGACAGTTAATATGCAAATGCCTTCTGGACATTGGGCACATGCTTAAACTCAATGAACTGTGTACGATACTAATACTTTCCATGAAAATTTATGAGCTTGGGTAACAACATTTGAGTAACATATATATAGCGGTTACACTATTCGACAAAAGGAGGATCTTCGTAACATGGTTTTGACAACCATATGGTCCATATCTACATACTTATTATAGTAACAACTATCACATTTTAAGAGGCTAAGGGCCAACAACCATATGGTCCATATCTACATACTTAAAATATATAGTAACAACTAGCACATTTTAAGAGGCTGAGGGCCAACAACCACAACTATGCACTGGAATCAGCTTGATCACGGCGACTCGACATCTCGTCAATGAAAAGGAAGAGCCCTCCTGTGCCTTGGTAGAGCATGAGTAGAAAAATGTCTCCAATTTTCCAATATGGATGCATTGCCACGAGAAGCGAGAACTTGTTAATTTGAATGGTTCCATTTCTGCGGGAAATGCAGTACCTTGCAATCACTTTGGCGTTATTAGCAGGCACAAGTGTAATTCGACCATGCCGGGAAATCGATCCAGGAACTGCTATAGGGGGCAATTTCTGTTGACATGTAGAATAAAAAAATTTGTAACATATCGTTGAAGGTATATATAGTTTATGAGCATCAACATTAAAATAAGACTTTTTACCAGCATTTTGTGCACACAATTGGTCTTGTTCAGTGTGTGCACCATAGGTCTAATTAATCCCATCAAAAATCCAGCGTTCATACGCTATGCTATCTCTGTCAGATTATCAACAAAGTTTATGACATGCTTCAAGTCCATCAAGTGAAGTACGCTTAGTAACATACAGATCATTCACTATGCATCCAACATATCCTGCTTAAAAGGTGGAAAGGTATTATTTATTCAGAACATGGCCAAAGAATATATAGTGCGCATAAATGGGTAATTAGAATTTGTTACTGCCTAGGAACAGAGTCAGAATATGATATCAAAATTGGTTGCTTAAATAGTGATCAATTGGTTGCTCAAATAGTAATATGACAGCATGGAGAAAGTTGAAAGGACACTATCCTCGATCAGACTTTGATCGGCTGATGATGTTGGGGAAGTAAACATCCATGTTAATTAGACCAGGCTGTGGTGCACGCACTAGAATTTTATTACCGGCTTTTAGTTCATAACACTTAGACATTTTTCTCCAAAGGTCCGCATTAAAATAGGAGTGACCATCTTTATCAAGTTTACGCTAACCGTCATTGTAAATCCATGCTGCGTTCTCAATATGACATCCTGGGAGTCATCAGCAAAGTAAAGCCCAAGATTTCCTTCTACTCCTGTTCTTGCAAAGCAAGGGATGTACTGCTTGAAATGAAAATTAAGATCGTAAATTAGATATATTGAAATAACAAAGCAAGATGCAAACATGGGAGTAACTGATAGAACAGATCAATACATAGATGGAAGCAAAGTACAAAAATATAGAATTAAAAATAGATAATGTAACAAAGATTTGATGCAATATATAGGTAATGTAGTGCTCCCTCTTGAGCACTTCGTTGGTTTCCCTTGAAGAGGAAAGGGTGATGCAGTAAAGTAGCGTAAGTATTTCCCTCAGTTTTTGAGAACCAAGGTATCAATCCAGTAGGAGATCACGCTCGAGTCCCACGCACCTACATAACCAAATAAGAACCTCGCAACCAACGAGATAAAGGGGTTGTCAATCCCTTAACGGTCCCATACGAGAGTGAGATCTGATAGATATGATAAGATAATATTTTTGGTATTTTTATGATAAAGAGAAATAAATATGCAAACTAAAATAAACGGAAATAGAAATAGCTAAGTGTTGGAAGATTAATATGATGGAAGATAGAACCGGGGGCCATAGGTTTCACTAGTGGCTTCTCTCAAGAGCATAAGTATTACGTTGGGTAAATGAATTACTGTCGAGCAATTGATAGAATTGAGCATAGTTATGAGAATGTATAGGTATGATCATGTATATAGGCATCACGTCCGTGACAAGTAGACCGAAACAATTCTGCATCTACTACTATTACTCCACACATCGACCGCTATCCAATATGCATCTAGAGTATTAAGTTCATAAGAACAGAGTAATGCTTTAAGTAAGACGACGTGATATAAACCCCATATTTTTATCCCCGATGGCAACAATACAATACGTGCCTTGCTGCCCCTGCTGTCACTGGAAAGGACACCACAAGATTGAACCCAAAGCTAAGCACTTCTCCCATTGCAAGAAAGATCAATCTAGTAGGCCAAACCAAACTGATAATTCGAAGAGACTTGCAAAGATAACCAATCATACATAAAAGAATTCAGAGGAGATGAAATATTGTTCATAGATAAACTTGATCATAAACCCACAATTCATCGGATCTCGACAAACACACCGCAAAAGAAGATTACATCGAATAGATCTCCAAGAAGATCGAGTAGAACTTTGTATTGAGATCCAAAGAGAGAGAACAAAGCCATCTAGCTAATAACTATGGACCCGAAGGTCTGAAGTAAACTACTCACACATCACCGGAGAGGCCATGGAGTTGATGTAGAGGCCCTCCGTGATCAATGCCCCCTCCGGCGGAGCTTCGGAAAAGGCCCCAAGATGAGATCTCTCAGGTACAGAAGATTGCAGCAGTGGAATTAGGTTTTTGTGGTGCTCCTGGATGTTTGGGGGTACGTGGATATATATAGGAGGAAGAAGTACGTCGGTGGAGCAATAAGGGGCCCACGAGGGTGGAGGGTGCGCCCAGGGGGGTAGGCGCGCCCCCTGCCTCGTGGCCTCCTTGATTGTTTCTTAACGCCCACTCCAAGTCTCCTGGATCATGTTTGTTGAGAAAACCACTTTCCCGAAGGTTTCATTCCGTTAGGACTCCGTTTGATATTCCTTTTCGGTGAAACTCTAAAATAGGCAAAAAAAACAACAATTTGGGCTGGGCCTCCAGTTAATAGGTTAATCCCAAAAATGATATAAAAGTGTAAAATAAAGCCCATTAACATCCAAAATAGATAATATAATAGCATGGAGCAATCAAAAATTATAGATACGTTGGAGACCTATCATATAGCAATAGACGGTATATGTTCACAAATTTAGGCCATGCTGACTGTGGTGGGTTGAGATAGAACATACCGAGCGCTCCCTGAAGTCATCCGGAATGGTGAGATAGAACTTCGTTTCCGACTGGCCACGACCACACTTGCCCGATTTGTGCTCGCATTGTGGACACATGATACATGTCCAAGGTATCTATAATTTTTTATTGTTCCATGCTATTATATTATCTGTTTTTGATGTTAATGGGCTTATTTATACACTTTTATATTATTTTTGGGACTAACCTACTAACCCAAGGCCCAGTGCAAATTGCTGTTTTTTTTCCTATTTCAGTGTTTCACAAAAAAGGACGGAATCCAAATGGATTAAAACCTTCGGGAGAGTTATTTTTGGAACAAACATGATCCAGGGGAGTTGGAGTGGATGTCAGGAAATCAACGAGGAGGCCATGAGGCAGGGGGCGCGCCCTCCACCCTTGTCGGCCCCTCATGGCTCCACCGACCTACTTCTTCCTCCTATATATATCCATATACCCCGAAAACATCCAGGAGCACGACGAAACCTTATTTACACCGCCGCAACCTTCTGTACCCAAGAGATCCCATCTCATCTTGGGGCCTTTTTCGGAGCTCCGTCGGAGGGGGAATCAATCACAGAGGGCTTCTACATCAACAATATAGCCTCTCCGATGATGTGTGATTAGTTTACTTCAGATCTTCGGGTCCATAGTTATTAGCTAGATGGCTTCTTCTCTCTCTTTCGATCTCAATACAATGTTCTCCTCGATCTTCTTGGAGATCTATTTGATGTAACTCCTTTTGCGGTGTGTTTGTCGAGATCTGATGAATTGTGGGTTTATGATCAAGTTTATCTATGAACAATATTTGATTCTTCGTTGAAATATTTTATGTATGATTGGTTATCTTTAAAAGTCTCTTCGAATTATCAGTTTGGTTTGGCCTACTAGATTGATCTTTCTTGCAATGGGAGAAGCGCTTAGCTTTGGGTTCAATCTTGCGGTGTCCTTTCCCAGTGACAGTAGGGGCAGCAAGGCACGTATTGTATTCTTGCCATCGAGGATAAAAAGATGGGGTTTATATCATATTGCTTGAGTTTATCCCTCTACATGATGTCATCTTGCCTAATGCATTACTCTATTCTTCTGAACTTAATACTCTAGATGCATGATGGATAGTGGTCGATGTGTGGAGTAATAGTTGTAGATGCAGAATCGTTTCGGTCTATTTGTCTCGGACGTGATGCCTATATACATGATCATGCCTAGATATTCTCATAATTCTGCACTTTTCTATCAATTGCTCGACAGTAATTTGTTCACCCACCGTAATACTTATGCTATCTTGAGAGAAGCCACTGGTGAAACCTATGGCCCCCGGGTCTATTCTCCATTATATTAATCTCCCGTCAACTAACTATTTCTATTACCTTTTATTTTGAAATCTTTATTTTCCAATCTATATCATAAAAATACCAAAAATATTTATCTTATTATTATTATCTCTATTAGATCTTAGTCTCGTAAGTGAACATGAAGGGATTGACAACCCCTTTATCGCGTTGGTTACGAGGTTCTTATTTGTTTGTGTAGGTACGAGGGACTTGCGTGTAGTCTCCTACTGAATTGATACCTTGGTTCTCAAAAACTGAGGGAAATAATTACGCTACTTTGCTGCATCACCCTTTCCTCTTCAAGGGAAAACCAACGCAGTGCTCAAGAGGTAGCAAGAAGGATTTCTGGCGCCGTTGCCGGGGAGATCTACGCACAAGTCAAGACATACCAAGTACCCATCACAAACTCTTATCCCTCGCATTACATTATTTTCCATTTGCCTCTCGTTTTCCTCTCCCCCACTTCACCCTTGCCATTTTATTCGCCCTCTTTTCCGTTCGTCTCTTTTCTCTTGCTTCTTGTCTCGCCATGAGTCGTCATGGCTAGTCCCTTATCTGCCCCTTTGTCTCCTGAGTTTGAAGTTCTTCACTTCAAACAAAGACAAGGAGAAAATTTAAAAGATGCTTGGTTTAGGATGATGGAATCTTAACATAATTTCACGCTAGAGGTGGATTTTAGAATTTTACTTCGCAATTTTTATGTTGGGTTGAATATGTCGCATAGACAACTCTTGGATTGCGTTTCCAAAGGGAATTTTATCAAAATTGTTCCTAGTATTGCTCATGAAATCATAGAGGGAATAGTAGGAACACTACCTCAACAAAAGGGGTCACATCATACCCAGGAAGAGACACAAGTTTTTGAAAAGATTTGCGAAGTTACGAAAATTTTACAAATGTCTCTTGAACCTCTTATAAGTGTTAGCGGAAATCTTCACCACATGAATATGTTGATTACCCTTTGCAATAAGCAGTTGGATTCTTTAGATCTAAAAATTTCCGAATATGAAGGAACGTAAAGAACCTCCCGGAGCATGACTCCGCTAAAAAAATTAAAACCAAAGATGATAATACCTAGATCTATTCTTGCTTTTATGCCTAGCTAGGGGCGTTAAACGATAGCGCTTGTTCGGAGGCGACCCAATTTTATTTTTGTTATTTGCTTTTTGGTTCTGTTTCGTAATAAATAATTCATCTAGCCTTTGTTTAGATGTGGTTTTATGCTTTTAATTAGTGTTTGTGCCAATTAGAACCATTGGGAAGACTTGGGGAAAGTCTTTGCGATCTTGCTGTAAAAAACAGAAACTTTAGCGCTTGCGAGATTTACTGCCATTTTCTACTGGAGAGTGAGATTAGGTTGAATCTTTTTGAAGATGATTAATAGGTAAATTCCTCACATCCAGCAATTTATTTTAGAATTTTTGCGGTTACATAAGTATTCAAAACCTACAGATTACTACACTATTCTATTTTTGACAGATTCTGTTTTTCGTGTGTTGTTTGCTTATTTTGATGAATCTATGGCTAGTATCGGAGGCTATGAACCATACAGAAGTTGGAATATAGTAGGTTTAACACAAATATAAATAAAGAATGAGTTCATTACAGTACCTTAAGTGGTGGTTTGTTTTCTTATACTATGGGAGCTCATGAGATTTTCTGTTTAAGTTTTGTGTTGTGAAGTTTTCAAGTTTTTTGGGCAAAGATCTGATGGATTATGGAATAAGGATTGGAAAGAGCCTAAGCTTGGGGATTCCCAATGCACCCAAGGTAAAATTCAAGTAAAACCAAAAGCCTAAGCTTGGGGATGCCCCGGAAGGCATCCCCTCTTTCGTCTTCTTCTATCGGTAACTTTACTTGAGGCTATATTTTTATTCACCACATGATATGTGTTTTTCTTGGAGCGCATTGTATGATTTGAGTCTTTGCTTTTTAGTTTACCACAATCATCCTTGTTGTACACACATTTTGGGAGAGACACACATGAATTGAAATTTATTAGAATACTCTATGTGCTTAACTTATATCTTTTGAGCTAGATAATTTTGCTCTAGTGCTTCACTTATATCTTTTAGAGCACGATGGTGGTTTTATTTTATATAAATTATTGATCTCTCATGCTTCACTTATATTATTTTGAGAGTCCTTTAGAACAGCATGGTAATTTTCTTTGGTTATGAAATTAGTCCTAATATGATAGGCATCCAACATGGGTATAATAAAAAATATCGTAGAAAGTGCATTGAATACTATGAGAAGTTTGATACTTGATAATTGTTTTGAGATATAAAGATGGTGATATTAGAGTGTGATAGTTGATTAGTTGTGAATTTGATAAATACTTGTGTTGAAGAATGCAAGTCCCGTAGCATGCACGTATGGTAACCATTGTGTGACAAATTTGAAGCATGAGGTGTTCTTTGGTTATTCTTCCTTATGAGTGGCGGTCGGGGACGAGCGATGGTCTTTTCCTACCAATCTATACCCCTAGGAGCATGCGTGTAGTGCTTGCTTTTGATGACTTGTAGATTTTGGCAATAAGTATGTTAGTTCTTTATGACTAATGTTGAGTCCATGGATTATACGCACTCTCACCCTTCCATCATTGCTAGCCTCTTCGGTACCGTGCATTGCCCTTTCTCACCTTGAGAGTTGGTGCAAACTTCGCCGGTGCATCCAAACCCCATGATATGATACGCTCTATCACACATAAACCTCCTTATATCTTCCTCAAAACAGCCACCATACCTACCTATTTTGGCATTTCCATAGACATTCCGAGATATATTGCCATGCAACTTTTCGCCATTTCATTCATGACACGCTTCATCATTGTCATATTGCTTTGAATGATCATGTAGTTTACATCGTATTTGTGGCAAAGCCACCATGCATAATTTATCATACATGTCACTCTTGATTCATTTCCCTTCTCGGTACACCGCCGGAGGCATTCATATAGTCATATTTTGTCCTAGTATTGAGTTGTAATCATTGAGTTGTAAATAAACAGAAGTGTGATGATCATCATTAATAGAGAATTGTCCTAAATAAAAAAAGAGAAAGGACAAAAAAAGAAAGGCCCCCCAAAAAAACAAAAAGAAAAAAGAAAAGAAATAAAAGGGGCAATGCTACTATCCTTTTTTTCCACACTTGTGCTTCAAAGTAGCACCATGATCTTTCTGATAGAGAGTCTCTTGTTTTGTCACTTTCATATACTAGTGGTAATTTTTCATTATAGAACTTGGCTTGTATATTCCAACAATGGGATTCCTAAAACGCCCTAGGTCTTCGTGAACAAGAAAGTTGGATGCACACCCACTTAGTTTCTTTTGTTCAGCTTTCATACATTTATAGCTCTAGTGCATCTGTTGCATGGAAATCCCTACTCCTTGCATTGACATCAATTGATGGGCATCTCCCTAGCCCATTGATTAGCTGTGTCGATGTGAGACTTTCTTCTTTTTTGTATTCTCCACATAACCCCCTATCATTATTCTATTCCATCCATAGTGCTATATCCATGGCTCACACTCATGTATTGCGTGAAAGTTGAAGAAAGTTTGAGATTACTAAAGTATGAAACAATTTCTTGGCTTGTCATCGGGGTTGTGCAAGATGAGAGCATTCTTGTGTGACAAAAATGATGCATGACAAAAAATTTTGAAGTAGGGATGAACTTTCTTTTGGCATGTTATTTTGAGAAGACATAATTGCTTAGTTAGTATGCTTGAAGTATTATTATTTTATGTCAATATTAAACTTTTGTTTTTGAATATTTCGGATCTAAAAATTCATGCCACAATAAAGAAAATTACATTGAGAATTATGCTAGGTAGAATTCCACATCAAAAATTCTGTTTTTATCATTTACCTACTCGACGACGAGCAGGAATTAAGCTTGGGGATGCTTGATACGTCTCTAATGTATCTATAATTTTATATTGTTCCATGCTATTATATTATCGGTTTTGGATGTTAATGGGCTTATTTATACACTTTTATATTATTTTTGGGACTAACCTACTAACCCAAGGCCCGGTGCAAATTGATGTTTTTTTGCCTATTTCAGTGTTTCGCAGAAAAGGAATATCAAACGGAATCCAAACGGAATAAAACCTTCGGGAGAGTTATTTTTGGAACAAACGTGATTTAGGGGACTTGGAGTGGATGTCAAGAAATCAACGAGGAGGCCATGAGGCAGGGGCACGCTTATCCCCCCTGGGTGCACCCTCCACCCCCGTGGGCCCCTCGTGGCTCCACCGACCTACTTCTTCCTCCTATATATATATCCATATACCCCGAAAACATCCAGGAGCATGACGAAACCCTATTTCCATCGCCGCAACCTTCTGTACCCAAGAGATCCCGTCTTGGGGCCTTTTTTGGAGCTCCGCCGAAGGGGGAATCAATCACGGAGGGCTTCTACATCAACACCATAGCCTCTCCGATGATGTGTGAGTAGTTTACTTCAGACCTTCGGGTCCATAGTTATTAGCTAGATGGCTTCTTCTCTCTCTTTGGATCTCAATACTATGTTCTCCTTGATCTTCTTCGAGATCTATTTGATGTAACTCTTTTTGCGGTGTGTTTGTCGAGATCCACTGAATTGTGGGTTTATGATCAAGTTTATCTATGAACAATATTTGATTCTTCTCTAAAATCTTTTATGTATGATTGGTTAACTTTGCAAGTCTCTTCGAATTATCAGTTTGGTTTGGCCTACTAGATTGATGTTTCTTGCAATGGGAGAAGTGCTTAGCTTTGGGTTCAATTTTGTGGTGTACTTTCCCAGTGATAGTAGGGGCAGCAAGGCACGTATTGTATTGATGCCATCGAGGATAAGAAGATGGGGTTTATATCATATTGCTTGAGTTTATCCCTCTACATCATGTCATCTTGCCTAATGCATTACTCTATTCTTTTGAACTTAATACTCTAGATGCATGCTGGATAGTTGTCGATGTGTGGAGTAATAGTAGTGAAACCTATGCCCCCGGGTCTATTCTCCATTATATTAATCTCCCGTCAACAAGCTATTTCTATTACCTTTTATTTTGCAATCTTTATTTTCCAATCTATATCATAAAAATACCAAAAATATTTATCTTATTATTATTATCTCTATCAGATCTCACTCTCGTAGGTGACCGTGAAGGGATTGACAACCCCTTTATTGCGTTGGTTGCGAGGTTCTTATTTTTTTTGTGTAGGTACGAGGGACTTGCGTGTAGTCTCCTACTGGATTGATACCTCTTGAGCACTGCGTCGGTTTTCCCTTGAAGAGGAAAGGGTGATGCAACAAAGTAGCGTAAGTATTTCCCTCAGTTTTTGAGAACCAAGGTATCAATCCAGTAGGAGATCACGCTCAAGTCCCACACACCGACACAAACAAATAGGAACCTCGCAACCAACGCGATAAAGGGGTTGTCAAGCCCTTCACGGTAACTTATGAGAGTGAGATCTAATAGATATGATAAGATAATATTTTTTGGTATTTTTATGATCAAGAGAAATAAATATGCAAAGTAAAATAAACGGCAAAGGAAATAACTAAATGTTGGAAGATTAATATGATGAAAGATAGACCCGGGGGCCATAGGTTTCACTAGTGGCTTCTCTCAAGAGCATAAGTATTATGGTGGGTGAATGAATTACTGTCGAGCAATTGATAGAATTGAGCATAGTTATGAGAATATCTAGGTATGATAATGTATATAGGCATCACGTCCGAGACAAGTAGACCGACTCCTGCCTGCATCTAATACTATTAATCCACACATCGACCGCTATCCAGCATGCATCTACAGTATTAAGTTCATAAGAACAGACTAATGCTTTAAGGAAGATGACATGATGTAGAGGGATAAAATCATGCAATATGATATAACCCCCACCTTTTTATCCTCGACGGCAACAATACAATACATGTCGGTTCCCTATCTGTCACTGGGATCGAGCACCGCAAGATTGAACCCAAAGCTAAGCACTTCTCCCATTGCAAGAAAGATCAATCTAGTAGGCCAAACCAAACAAATAATTCAAAGACACTTGCAAAGATAAACCAATCACACATAAAAGAATTCAGAGGAGAATCAAATATTGTTCATAGATAATCTAGATCATAAACTGACAATTCATCGGATCTCGACAAACACACCGCAAAAGAAGATTACATCGAATAGATCTCCAAGAAGATTGAGGAGAACTTTGTATTGAGATCCAAAGAGAGTGAAGAAGCCATCTAGCTACTAGCTATGGACCCATAGGTTTGAGGTAAACTACTCACACATCACCGGAGAGGCCATGGAGTTGGTGTAGAGGCCCTACGTGATCAATTCCCCCTCCGGCAGAGCTCCGGAAAAGGCCCCAAGATGGGATCTCTCGGGTACAGAAGGTTGCGGCGGTGGAATTAGGTTTTCGTGGTGCTCCTGGATGTTTGGGGAGTACATGGATATATATAGGAGGAAGAAGTACGTCGGTGGAGCAACGGAGGGCCCACGAGGGTGGAGGGCGCGCCCAGGGCTGTAGGCGCTCTCCCCTGCCTCGTGCTTTCCTCCCTTGTTTCTTGACACCCACTCCAAGTCTCCTGGATCACGTTTGTTGAGAAAATCACGTTCCCGAAGGTTTCATTCCGTTTGGACTCCGTTTGATATCCCTTTTCTTCGAAACCCTAAAATAGGCAAAAAACGGCAATTTGGGCTGGGCCTCCGGTTAGTAGGTTAGTCCCAAAAATGACATAAAAGTGTAAAATAAAGCCCATTAACGTCCAAAATAGTTAATATAATAGCATGGGGCAATCCAAAATTATAGATACGTTGGAGATGTATAAAGCAACCCCAAGCTTAATTCCTGCTCGTCCTGAGTATGTAAATGATAAAAGAAGAATTTTTGATGTGGAATCCTTTCTAACATATTTCTCAATGTAATTTTTCTTTATTGTGTCATGAATATTCAGAACCGAAAGATTCAAGATAAAATTTTAATATTGACATAGAAATAATAATACTTCAAGCATACTAACTAAGCGATTATGTCTTCTCAAAATAACATGGCCAAAGAAAGTTGTCCCTACAAAATCATATAGTCTGGCTATGCTCTATCTTCACCACACAAAATATTTAAATCTTGGACAACCCCGATGAAAAACCAAGCAATTGTTTCATACTTTTGATGTTCTCAAACTTTTTCAATCTTCATGCAATATATGAGCGTGACACTACTAGGGAAAACCCTATACACAAAATCTTAGCAGCAGCGCGGCTCAAAAAAGGAGCGCTGCTGCTAATTAGCAGTAGCGCGGGTGTGGAAAACCCGCTGCTGAAAAGTGCTTAGCATTAGCGCGCTCGGCGTAACCCGCGCTGCTACAAATATCGACCGACAGTGTCCATCCAACTCCATTTAGCAGCAGCGCGGTGCCGCGAGCCGCGCTACTGCTATAGTTATAGCAGTAGCGAGGTTTTTCTAAGGTCGCTGCTGCTAATTTTCAAATCGGGCACACTTTTGGTCCCGGTTAGCAGTAGCGCTTGTACCGAAAGCGCGCTGCTGCTACTTTCTTAGCAGCAACGCGTTTTACGTACCGCGCTACTACTAATCCGCACCCACCACCTTTTCCCCACCCGTCCTCCCCATCCCCCAAATCCCTCCTCGCTTCCGCCACTCCCTCCTCTTTGTCTCCATACGTTCTCACATTGACCTCTTGCCCATGCGCCTCGCCTCCTCCATGGCACCGAAAGAGGGCTCCGCCTCGCGCCACCGTCATCTAGGAGCTCGCCGGTCTTCCACCGGCGTCTAGGAGGCCGCCGCCTCGCGCCACCACGCCGGAGACCTAACCACCGGCGACCAGCCCAGCTACTGCCTCCATCTCCTTCCTCTCTCCCTCGGTTTTCTTTCTCTCTCTCTCTCCCTCTGATTTGACTCACAATCCCATGTCCATGCCCGTGCAGGTAGTCGCCATGGACGACCATATCTGGCATGGTCGGGAAGAGGAGCCCCACGCCGCTGCCTTGCTCTTCCATGGAAACAGGCCCTCCTCCAATAGCCACCGCCGGATCTGGTCTGCTGCTGCTTGTTCATGCCTCCGGCGACCCCAACCATCGCTGGATCGAACAACTGCTGCCATTGACAACACGCACGGGATCGAGATATTTTTTTGCTTTTGAAAGTAATAGTAGTAGCGCGGGGTATAAGACCCGCTACAGATAATTAGCAGTACCGTTGTACTGCAACGCACGCTACAGCTAACCATGTATAGCAGTAGCGCGTGTCAACACGCGCTACCGCTACAAGTTAGCTGTGGTGCCGTATCAGTAGCGCGGGCGCCTGCACTGCTGATACACCCAAAACCCGCGGTACTGCTAGGCTTTTCCCTAGTAGTGTGAGCCATGGATATAGCACTATGGTGGAATAGAATGGTGATTGTGGAGAAGATAAAAAGGAGAAGATAGTCTCACATCAACTAGGCGTATCAACGGGCTATGGAGATGCCCATCAATAGATATCAATGTGAGTGAGTAGGAATTGCCATGCAATGGATGCACTAGAGCTATAAGTATATGAAAGCTCAACAAAAGAAACTAAGTGGGTGTGCATCCAACTTGCTTGCTCATGATGACCAAGGGCATTTTGAGGAAGCCCATCATTGCAATATACAAGCCAAGTTCTATAACAAAAGTTTCCCACTAGTATATGAAAGTGATATCATAGGAGACTCTCTATATGAAGAACATGGTGCTACTTTGAAGCACAAGTGTGGAAAAAGGGTAGTAACATTGTCCCTTCTCTCTTTTTCTCTCATTTTTTATTTGGGCCTTTTTTCTTTTCTTTTTGGCCTCTTTTCTCTTTTTTTTCCGGAGTCTCATCCCGACTTGTGGGGGAATGATAGTCTCCATCATCCTTTCCTCACTTGGGACAATTCTCTAATTATGATGATCATCACACTTTATTTACTTACAACTCAAGAATTACAACTCAATACTTAGAACAAAATATGTCTCTATGTGAATGCCTCCAGCGGTGTACCGGGATGTGCAATGATGCATGTGTGACATGTATGAAGAATTATGAATGGTGGCTTTGCCACAAATACAATTTCAACTCCATGATCATGCAAGCAATATGACAATGATGAAGCGTGTCATAATAACGGAACGGTGGAAAGTTGCATGGCAATATATCTCGGAATGGCTATGGAAATGCCATGATAGGTAGGTATGGTGGCTGTTTTGAGTAAGGTATATGGTGGATTTAAGGTACCGGCGAAAGTTGCGCGATACTAGGGAGGCTAGTAATGGTGGAAGAGTGAGAGTGCGTATAATCCATGGACTCAACATTAGTCATAAAGAACTCACATACTTATTGCAAAAATCTATTAGTTATCAAAACAAAGTATTACACGCATGCTCCTAGGGGGATAAATTGGTAGGAAAAGACCATTGCTCATCCCTGACCGCCACTCATAAGGAACACAATCAATAAATAAATCATGCTCTGACTTCATCACATAACGGTTCACCATACATGCATGCTACGGGAATCACAAACTTCAACACAAGTATTTTTCAAATTCACAACTACTCAACTAGCATGACTCTAATATCACCATCTCCATATCTCAAAACAATTATCAAGTATCAAACTTCTCATAGTATTCAATGCACTTGTATGGAAGTTTTTATTATTGCCATGTTGTTCTAAAGGACTCTCAAAATAATATAAGTGAAGAATTATAGAACAATTATTTCTAGAAAATAAATCACCACCGTGCTGTAAATGATATAAGTGAAGTACTAGAGCAAAAACTATATAGCTCAAAAGATATAAGTGAAGCACATAGAGTATTCTAATAAATTTCAAATCATGTGAGTCTCTCTCAAAAGGTATGTACAGCAAGTATGATTGTGGTAAACTAAAAATCAAAGACTCAAATCATACAAGACGCTCCAAGAAAAATAGATATCATGTCGTGAATAAAAATATAGCTCCAAGTAAAGTTACCAATAGACAAAGACGAAAGAGGGGATGCCTTCCGGGGCATCCCCAAGCTTAGGCTTTTTGGTGTCCTTGAATTTTACCTTGGGGTGCCATGGGAATCCCCAAGCTTAGTATCTTGCCACTCTTTGGTCCATAATCCATCAAATCTTTACCCAAAACTTGAAAACTTCACAACACAAAACTCAAAACAGAAAATCTCTTGAGCTTCGTTAGCGAAAGAAAACAAAACACCACTTCAAGGTACTGTAATGAACTCATTCTTTATTTATATTGGTGTTAAACGTACTGTATTCCAACTTCTCTATGGTTTATAAACTCTTTTACTAGCCATAGATTCATCAAAACAAGCAATCAACACAAGAAAAAAACAGAATCTGTCAAAAACAGAACAGTCTGTAGTCATCTGTAGGTAACACAAGTTTTGTAACCTCAAAAATTCTAAAATAAATTTCTGGACGTGAGGAATTTATCTATTAATCATCTGCAAAAATAATTAACTAAATATCGCCTTCCAAATAAAAATGTCAGCGATTCTCGTGAGCACTAAAGTTTCTGTTTTCTACAGCAAGATCAAAAAGACTTTCCCCAAGTCTTCCCAACGGCTCTACTAGTAACAAACACTAACTAACACAAAAACACAACCAAAACAGAGGCTAGATAAATTATTCATTACTAAGCAGGAGCAAAAAGCAAGTCATAAAAATAAAATTGGGTTGCCTCGCAACAAGCGCTATCGTTTAACGCCCCCAGCTAGCCATAAAAGCGAAGATAGATCTAGGTATTGCCATATTTGGTAGGTAATTATTCAATGAGACACCTGTAATTCTTAGGAGTTTCTTCCTTTTTATTAATTATCAAACTCCTAGGCACAAAATCAAGAAAATCATTTGTAGCAAACGGTTCCTTAATGATAGGAAAAAGATTAGGATGAACACTTATTGATTTTAAATCCGCAGTTTCCTTACTAGAGGATTCACCCTTATTTTTAGGAACATAAACAAGCTTGGCAATTTTAGTAGGAGGATTTGGAGTATTTTTAATGAAAGAAAAAGTGGATCCCAAGTTGGTGATAATTCCCTCAAGTTTATCGATTCTAGTAGAATCTTGATCTATTCTTTCATTAACTATGGGTTCTTTTTCCTTAAAAATTTTCAGAGTAACTCCCACCTTAGATCCATATTGGGTAAGTTGCTTGTGGATCTTTTTATCCAAATTCTCAATCAACTCTACAGTAGCAACTTTATTCTCAATAATTTCAAGCCTTTGCATCACATGTTCCAAAGTTAACATAGTTCCATTAACCGAAAGAGGTGGTGGGCCAAACAAATCTATCATAGCATTATAAGAATCAAAAGTATGGCTACCCAAGAAGTTTCCTTCGGTAATGGTATCAAGAATATATATATATATATATATATATATATTCCAAGGCGTGATGCCTACATAAAAATTGTGGAGAAGAACGGAAGTAGATTGCTTCCTGATAGATCTATTTTGAGCATTGCAAATTCTATACCAAGCATCTTTCAGATTTTCTCCCTCCCTTTGTTTAAAATTAAGAACTTCATTCTCAGGAGACAACAGAGACGATAAAGGACTAGCCATAAAGACAAGGTAAGCAATCCAACACACAAGCAAACAAGAAATGAGCAAAAGAGGCAAACATGGAAAGAGAAGGGGAAAGGAGAGAGAGAGGGCGAATAAAACAACATGGGTGAAGTGGGGGAGAGGAAAACGAGAGGCAAATGGCAAATAATGTAATGCGAGGGATAAGAGTTTGTGATGGGTACATGGTAATGGCGCCAACAATGACTCGTTGTTGGAGTCAAATCTTGACTTGACTTGGCGCGAATCTCCCCGGCAATGGCGCCAGAAATCCTTCTTGCTACCTCTTGAGCACTGCGTTGGTTTTCCCTTGAAGAGGAAAGGGTGATGCAGTAAAGTAGCGTAATTATTTCCCCCAGTTTTTGAGAACCAAGGTATCAATCCAGTAGGAGATCACACTCAAGTCCCACGCACCTACACAAACAAATAAGAACCTCGCAACCAACGCGATAAAGGGGTTGTGAAGCCCTTCACGGTCACTTATGAGAGTGAGATCTTATAGATATGATAAGATAATATTTTTGGTATTTTTATGATAAAGAAAAATAAATATGCAAAGTAAAATAAACAGGAAAGGAAATAACTAAATGTTGGAAGATTAATAGGATGAAAGATAGACCCGGGGGCCATAGGTTTCACTAGTGGCTTCTCTCAAGAGCATAAGTATTACGGTGGGTGAACGAATTACTGTCAAGCAATTGATAGAATTGAGCATAGTTATGAGAATATCTAGGTATGATCATGCATATAGGCATCACGTCCGAGACAAGTAGACCGACTCCTGCATGCATCTACTACTATTACTCCACACATCGACCGCTATCCAGCATGCATATAGAGTATTAAGCTCATAAGAACAGAGTAATGCTTTAAGGAAGATGACATGATGTACAGGGATAAACTCATGTAATATGATATAAACCCCACCTTTTTATCCTCGATGGCAACAATACAATACGTGTCGGTTCCCTTTCTGTCACTGGGATCGAGCACCGCAAGATTGAACCGAAAGCTAAGCACTTCTCCCATTGCAAGAAAGATCAATCTGGTAGGCCAAACCAAAGTGATAATTCAAAGAGACTTGCAATGATAAACCAATCATACATAAAAGAATTCAGAGGAGAATCAAATATTGTTCATAGATAATCTAGATCATAAACCCACAATTCATCAGATCTCGACAAACACACCGCAAAAGAAGATTGCATCGAATAGATCTCCAAGAAGATCGAGGAGAACTTTGTATTGAGATCCAAAGAGAGAGAAGAAGCCATCTAGCTACTAGGTATGGACCCGTAGGTCTGAGGTAAACTACTCACACATCACAGGAGAGGCCATGGAGTTGACGTAGAGGCCCTCCGTGATCAATGCCCCCTCCGGGGGAGCTCCAGAGAAGGCCCCAAGATGGGATCTCTCGGGTACAGAAGGTTACGGCGATGGAATTAGGTTTTCGTAGTGCTCCTGGATGTTTGGGATACATGGATATATATAGGAGGAAGAAGTACGTCGGTGGAGCAATGGAGGGACCACGAGGGTGGAGGGCACGCCCAGGGGGGTAGGCGCGCCCCCCTACCTCATGCCTTCCTCCCTTGTTTCTTGACGCCCACTCCAAGTCTCCTGGATCACGTTTGTTGAGAAAATCATGTTCCCGAAGGTTTCATTCCGTTTGTACTCCGTTTGATATCCCTTTTCTTCGAAACCCTAAAATAGGCAAAAACATCAATTTGGCCTAGGCTTCCGGTTAGTAGGTTAGTTCCAAAAATGATAAAAAGTGTAAAATAAAGCCCATTAACATCCAAAATAGATAATATAATAACATGGAGCAATCAAAAATTATAGATACATTGGAGAAGTATCAAACACCCATGAATTAGCTAGAACAAAAATGATTCCACGGCGATTTCCGCCGGTTGATTAATAGCGATGGACGGATTGTGATAAGAGATGAGTGAATATTTCATTAATTAAGTTGATTACCTTCTCCATGAGAAAAATCCCTGGCCCAATCCCGCAGAAAACCCCAGTCGACCAAAGTCTAGAATGTCAGTGCAGATAGGCGGCGGAAAGCGGTAGGGGCGAAATTCAGTGCCGTTTGGATAGTGACCTACGCCCGCCGCCAACAGCCGTCGAGCTTAAGGTGCGGAGTTGTGGAGGAGTCCGCGGCGAGTGAGTGGGGACGAAGTGGGCGAGGGTTTTGTTTTTTCCTTTTGCATGTGTGAGTGAACACACATGGTTCGCAGAGGCGACGGAGATGAATCGTGTGCGATAGTAAATCACCGAGATTGAATGGGAATCCAAATTTCCTTTGTCCTTCATCCATGAGTTTTTCTTCTACAATGAACATAAACCCTGCTAATCACCATGTTCAAATTTGACACTTTTCCAGGTTCATTTAGAATATTTAGGGGATTATGTGCATTTTGTAGGCATTAATGCACATAATTCAAATTCAAACAATCGATGCATGAAAGGGTGCACAAGAATGGTCTGGAAAAACCATACTCATGGTATTTAGTAATTTCTCAAGCCTTTTACAAGGAATGGGCAGAGATTTTAATGGAATGTGTGGCAATAGTTAACCACAAACGCGTAATGTGTAATCAACTATAGAACAATGAAATATGTGCTTGAAAAACATGACACCTGGCATGGTGCCATGGTATGGCCTCACCGTGCCATTGTTAAAAGCTGAGAAGGTTTGATTTACGTCATCATGCACACTCTCTTCATAAATTGAACCATCACCGAGGAAGTTCAATACTTTCAAGAGGGAAATCACCAAGATTGAAGGGGAATCCAAATTTTCGTCCTAGTTTTCATTCAGTTTTTTTCCAACGATCGACATAGCGCCTCAAATGCAATGTGTTCAAGTTTGACATTTTTCCAAACTCATTTACCATATTTAGGGGATTATGTGCGTTTTATAGGCATTAATTATGCACATAATTCAAATTTGAACAATCGGTGCATGAAAAGGTGCACAAGAACAGTCTGGAAAACCATGCTCGTGCTATTTAGTACATTCTCATGCCTTTTACAAGGAATGGAAACATATTTCAAGGAATTGTGTGGCAGTAGTCAACCATAAACGCGTTGTTTACTGGGTTAACAACTATACAAAAATGAAATACATGCTTGGAAAACATGACGCTTGGTGTGGTTCCATGGTACGACCTCACCGTGCCCTGGTAAAAATGTCGTCATGCACGCCTTTCATAAAATGAACCATCACCGAGGAAGTTTCATGGTTTCGAGGGGGAAATCACCAAGATTGAAGGGAGATCCAAATTTCCTTTGTCCTTTGTCCACGAGTTTTTTTTCTATGATGAACATACAACCTGCAAATCATCGTGTTCAAATTTGTCACTTTTCTGGGTTCATTTGCCATATTTAGGGGATTATGTGCATTTCCTAGGCATTAATGCACATAATTCAACTTCAAACAATCGGTGCATGAAAGGGTCCGCAAGAACGGCGTGGAAAACCATGCTCGTGCCATTTAGTAAGTTCTCATGCCTTTTACAAGGAATGGACAAATATTTCGATGAAATGTGTGGCAATAGTCAACCACAATGTTTGTTTGTTGGGTTTTCAACAATAGAAAAAATAAAATAAATGCTTAAAAACATGACGCCTGGCATGGTGCCATGGTATGACCTCACCATGCCCTAATAAAAATTTCAGAAGGTTTGGCTTATGTCTGTGACGCCCGGATAATTAAGCTACAGTAACCCTCTACTAATGTTGCCATGTCACCACGATTACTGTTGATAATCTCACGATGGTTCAAAACCGATTCAAATTCAAATTGGAAATCAAGCAAACCATAAAAGTTTTCAAATATTAAAACTAAAATGTTCTGCATGTGACACATAATCCCTAGGTAATGTTGGTGGAGAAACCACATTTTTATTAAATAATTCAATGCAGTAATGTAATTAAAACAGTAGCTAAAACATTTAATTAAATGCCATTTATAAATTATAAATTATTTAAACATTTTATTTAGGGGCCAAACTTTTAAGGCAGTGAGTTATTTAGAGACATTAATTTAGGAACTATTGTCCTATTTTACCAAACTAAAGAAACTAAAAGTAAAATAAAACAGAATAAAAGAAAATAGGAAAAAGAAAAGAAAAACAAACAAGAAAATTAAAAGGAGAAGGAACCCCCCCTACCGAGCCACGGCCCAGCTAGCCAAAACCAGTGAGGCCGGCCCACCCGGTGCCCCTATATAACCCCACCCCACTAACCCTAGAGCCCACTACCCCCACTCCCCCCACGTCTCTCTCTCCCCCCTCCTCTTCCCCCGATCCCTTCTGGATTGGGGCAGCAAATCCCACCGCCGCCCCGACGACCAACGCCCCCCTCCCCCCCGACACCGAGTTGGCGCCCCGCCACCTTGACGTCGTCACCCTGGGCCTCGGCGCCCCGTCCGTGCCCCGCGCCGCTGCCTCCAATGGCCCCGTGCTAGCCACAGCATCGCCACCGACCGCGCCCTCGCCACCCGAACGCCGCCTAGCCGGACTTCCTCCCCAATGTCGCCGTTGTCCCCGACCTCCGTCGAGCCCATTGTCCCGACCCCTGCTCTGCACGGTGAGGCCATGGGCTCCCTCTCATCCTCCCCGCATGGTCGTGCTCACCCGCGCCTTGTCCGGACGCGTCCACGCCACACCAAGTGACGCCCGCGGCCGCCCCGCTTCTCCTCCCGTGCTGCTGACATCGGCGACCGCAGCTGCCGCGTCCCCGGCCGCACCCTCTGCTGCTCCTGATCGAGCACCCCCGGCGCCGCTCCACTGCAGGCGCGCGCCCGCCGCCCCACGTCTCCGTCCTGCCGCGCGCGCGCTCCAGCGCCCCTGCCGCGCGCCCGCTGATGCTTCCCCGCGGCCTCGCCCCTCACTGGTGCCCCACTCCGACGCCCCGCCGCTCGCCTGCGTCACTGCCGCCTTGCGCCGCCTCCTCTGCCGCGGTTGCGCCCCCCTCGCTCGTCGCTCCTCACCCCCCACTATGGGCCCAGGGCCATCCCCTCCCCCTCGCTGGCACACCTCCGGCCGCCTGGCCTCGCCCGCAGCCCCGGCCCCCTGCGCCGCTGCGGCCGCTCGTCGATGTGGCCGCTGGCGCCCAGCGCGGCCGCGCCGTTTCCCCTTGTCGACCTGGGCGGGTGCCCAGCGCCCGCACGGGCAATGCCCGTAACCCGCACGCCCGCTAAGCGCCCCCCCTGTGCCACTGACAGTGGGGGCCCACCTGAGAACGTATTTTAAAAAATAAAAATAAAATAAAAATAATTAATTAATTAAAGAAATAATTAACTTAATTAATTTTGTTTAATTAAATTAAACAACTAATTAAACTAATTACACATTACTTATCTAATTAACCTGATTAGTTAATTAATTAATTAGTCAATGACAGTGGGGCCCACCCCCCAAATTAATCCTAATTAGGTTAATTAATGTGTTTAAGTAAAATGGGTCAATGACAGGTGGGACCCACACGTCAGGTTGACCAGGTCAACGGTCAACTGCTGACGTCATGCTGATGTCATGATGATGGCAGCAAACACTATTCTGGATAATGTTGAATTTAAGTAAATTAAATAAATCCTAAAAATGATTTAAATCTGTTAAAATCAATATAAAATAAACTGTAGCTCGGATGGAAAAACTTTGTACATGAAAGTTGCTCAGAACAATGAGACGAACACGAATACGCAGCCCGTTCGTCAGCCACACATCCCTAGCATAGCGAACATGAAACTTTCCCCCTCCGGTTCATCTGTCCAGAAACGCTAAACACCAGGGATATTTTCCCGGATGTTTTCCCCCTTCGCCGGTGCCACCTCATACCGCGTTAGGGTACCCCTAGCACCACTACTTGTCATGTCATGCATCGCTATGCATCTATTTGCTTAATATTTATTGTTTATTCCCCCTCTTCTCTTGCTAGACACCGAGACCGACGCCACTGCTACCCAGTACAACTACGGTGTTGACGACCCCTCTCTATTGCCAGAGCAACCAGGCAAGCCCCCCCTTGATCACCAGATATCGCCTATTCTTCTCTCTACTGCTGGCATTAGAGTAGTGTAGCATGTTACTGCTTTCTGTTAATCCTATCCTGATGCAAAGCGTGTCCTTGCTACTACTGTTGTTAGCTTTACATACAATCCTAAATGCTTAGTATAGGATGCTAGTATTCATTAGTGGCCCTACATTCTTGTCCGTCTGCCATGCTATACTATTAGGCCGTGATCACTTGGGAGGTGATCACGGGGATATACTTATATACATAATATGTGATACATGTGATGACTAAAGTCGGGTCGGCTCGTAGAATACCCGCAAGTGATTCCGATGTGGGGGCTGAAGGGGCAGGTGGTTCCATCCAGGTAGTGGTGGGCCTGGGTTCCCGACGGCCCCCGACTGTTACTTGTGGCGGAGCGACAGGGCAGGTTGAGACCACCTACAAGAGAGGTGGGCCTAGCCTTGGTCGGCGATCACGGATACTTCAATTAACATGCTTAACGAGATCTTGGTATTTGATATGAGTCTAGCTACTGGCCTATACGCACTAACCAACTACGCGGGGACAGTTATGGGAACTCGACGTCGTGGTATCAGCCGAAGCCTTCGTGACGTTAGCCACTGAGCGCCGCGTGCCGGGTTGGACTGGAACGCCTGCTCTTGTATAAGGGAGGCTAGGTCTCCTCACCGGCCGCATACGCAACATGCAGGTGTGCAATGGGCGATGGGCCCAGACCCCTGCGCCATAGGATTTAGACCAGTGTGCTGACCTGTCTGTTGTGCCTAGGTAGGGCTGCGACGTGTTGATCTTCCGAGGCCGGGCATGACCCAGGAAAGTGTGTCCGGACAAAGGGGATCGAGTGTGTTGGGAAATGTGGTGCACCCCTGCAGGGAAGTTAAACTATTCGAATAGCCGTGATCTTCGGTAACAGGACGACTTGGAGTTGTACCTTGACCTTATGACAACTAGAACCAGATAATTAATAAAACACACCCTTCCAAGTGCTAGATACAACCGGTGATCGCTCTATCACAGGGCGACCAGGGGAGGATCATCGGTTAGGATTATGCTATGCGATGTTACTTGGTGAACTTACCATCTACTCTCTTCTTCTGCTACAAGATGGAGGTAGCCAGAAGCATAGTCTCCGATAGGACTAGCTATCCCCCTCTTATTCCGGCATTCTGCAGTTCAGTCCACATATGATACCCCTTTTCCATTTGATACCAATGCATACATATGTAGTGTAGTTCCTTGCTTGCGAGTACTTTGGATGAGTACTCGCGGTTGCATTGCTCCCCCTTTTCCCCTTTCTATACCCGATTGGTGCGACCAGACGATGGAGCCCAGGAGCCAGACGCCATCGCTGATGACGACTCCTACTACACTGGAGGTGCCTACTACTACATGCTGACAATGACCAGGAGTAGTTTAGGAGGATCCCAGGCAGGAGGCCTGCGCCTCTTTCGATCTGTATCCCAGTTTATGCTAGCTTTCTTAAGGCAAACTTGTTTAACTTATGTCTATACTCAGATATTGTTGCTTCCGCTGACTCGTCTATGATCGAGCTCTTGTATTCGAGCCTTCGAGTCCCCTGGCTTGTAATATGATGCTTGTATGACTTATATTTATTTGCCGAGTTGTGTTTTGATATCTTCCCATGAGTCCCTGATCTTGATCGTACATGTTTGTGTGTATGATTAGTGTACGATCAAATTGGGGGCGTCACAAGTTGGTATGAGAGCCGACTGCCTGTAGAAATCCCCCTTCCACACTCCTTGGCCGAAGTCAAGTCTAGACATTACAAAACTTTTTACTAACATGTGTGTGAGCCTTACGGGCCCACATCGCCATTTGGGTGGTATTAGGATCTTTTATTCCCCGTCTATAATCTGGGACTCTGATCTCTCTTCTATTCGGGTTAAATGATTTTGCTAACTCTAACATTAGGATCTCGTGATCACTTTCATCCGGAGAGCACCTTATTACCGATGATCGTCTGCTGCCCCATAAGATTCCGAGGTTACTCTACGATGTTCTCCCGAGACACTCGTACCCACCGCCTTTGCAAATTCCCTACCACTGTTATATCCCTATTGATAACTGCGTACACCTGCCATTCTTACATTCAATCCCATTGATCTTGTTATTACAAGATGTCCTGAACTGCTCTCCGTTGTTCCTAGAATCCTTTGAGCTTACTGCCTTGCAGTTCTTTGTCACCTGAATACCCCTACGGATAATTTTGTGCACCTATCGAGTATCCGCTCATCCTCAGTTGATACATGTACTTCCCAAAAGTCTTTGTAATACCATTTGTTCTTCTGAAAATCCTCAATAGCCTATTGTTCTTGAATTTCTTGCTTGCTTGCATAATGGTTAATACCATAAGTCTAGTAATCTTATTGTCATCCTTTGTCATTATCATTTTGAGTCCGTTGATACAATATGTTGCGAATGCTCACATTCCTCAATCAGATCCTAGAATTCATCCTTTCGGCTCATACGTCATTTTAACATGAGCTGGACCTCGACCAACCAAATTGCCATCGATTGTACCCCTAAGACTATTCAACTTGTGCATCCTTAATCTGAGTGTTTGCTTCTGATCCATTGATTTGGACATCATAAATCCTTTGCATTTGAGCTTTGAGTTAGTTAGTTGTTTATATAATCCAATCTCCTTGCATTGTTTCTTCTTCTGATTGTGTGCCGGTGCTCACATCAGCTCTGTTATGGACCGTCAGATCCTTTTCTGGATTTTATCCGACAATGCCCTTCATATTCAATAACCTTGTGAGCCTTTCCATGGGTATATAATGCCTTTGGTAAATTGTATCCTCTGCTTTGTGAACCATGCTCTACTTTTGAGCTTGTATTATTTACTCTGAAATTTGTGGTATATGTTCCTAGATGCCCCAATGGGTTGAACCAATGCCTTCCCTAATATGTGTGAACCTGAAAGATTTCACGGGTCATACTTATCTGGTATTGCACCAGGTAAAACTTTCAACAACTAATGTCATTTACGAAATAAGAGAGATGAATGGAAGGTTATGCATTAAGGAAGTGGGAGTCGACCTTGAACCTTTGTGTTCACGCCCATGGACACGATGTAGATCCTATCATGGAAGCTTCTTGTAATAACAGCTATTTCCTTGATATAATATCCTTTAGTATTGGTGAATTGATCGTTTGCAATCGTGGTTCCGACCATATGTTCTTCTTTGATCCCATTTCCCGGGCAAGTTTAAGCACTGGTCTTCTGTGGATCAATACACCTGTCCAACTTATACTTTGATCTTTCGTCGAGTATTACACCCTGGTATCTTGAGATTATCACGGAACTGCATAACTTCTTATGAGTTCTCCATCAAGTACTACATTCTCACTGATTCCAATTTTTTCACGGGCTCTGAACACTCAAGGACACCGATAACTGAATCGAGTCTGCATCATGATTAAGCAACTATTAGTAATCTTCTTTACTTACGAGTTTGTACTCGATCACGTCATTTCTAGCCTGATCGGCTAGCACAATTTCGGATGATGAGGTAACCTTACGCCGATCTTCCTCATCGTATCATTTTGCCTTGAACACCAAGCTTGGTATCGAGTTTGTGTCACACTCTTGGTTCCAATAATCTTTCGCCTCATCATTCCTTTGACTTGATGTTGTCGCTGATCGATTACATCTTCATGATATCTCGCAACAAATGTGTCGTGAACATCATAAACATTCTGAACTCTTCCAAGATATCTATCGAATTCTTGATGAGAAATACCACCCTTTGCTATCGATGATTTGTGTTATCATCGACCACTTTATTGCCTTTCATTCAACACAAACTTGTTCGTGCTTTGTGGTATACCTTGAGATCCTTGCTATCCAACAATTGTTCTTCTTTACCTTGGAGTATTACCATCTTTTATGCCAGGAATGTCGTGAGAATCTCACCACCTCTTGAGAATTCTTGATATAAGTGATACTTCACCATCACCATTCTTTTCTTGGTCCCCGTGTTGTTCCTAACAGGAATACCGACAGATGGACTTGTAATTTTAAAACTTCTAGCAACCTTATTGCTTTGAAGTTAATGGTCAACATTTCATTCTTAGACCATTGGTTATCGAATCGCCATTCTAACATTGTTTGTGCTACCTAAGTCCGTATTTCGGGTGCATTGTCAACCAATGTTTAATCGTGTATGTTTCCTCGAGCATACCTCATTATATCATTCGAACTGACAAAAGCTATCTCCTTGTTCACATAATTGTGGAAATCCATCTTTTGGAAATCTTGATGAATTGTCATTGAGTTCATCAACCACCTCCTCATTCTCTCCTTGATTTAATAATGAACTCAAGATTCGGAATTTTCTTCCATAGTTCATTTATCGAGAATCTTACAATGTCGTCTCGTCAATTTGTGTTGTACCTTTCCTTCTCAAGAATCCTGAGTATGAGGTATCCTGACATCAATCCGAACTAAATCTCAGTCGGATATGCTGGTTGGGACATTTTCCAACAGTCGTAACATTGGTATTTATGTGAAACGGTAAGGTGATGTCGTGCCTAGCACAGCTGGCCTGAGGCCCTATTGTTATAGATTCCTTTTCAGCAAGGTTATCCATTCTTCCATGAGGAAATTGTAAGACTTATTCTATAAGTTGTTCCTGATGGATCATTTGTGTTTCCAAAGTCCTATCTTTACCCAATGACCATGTCAATGCTATCTCGAAGCATGTCTCTGGTACTCTGATTTTACAATAAGCACATTTGTAGCACAATGCAAAATGGTTCTTGATCAATTATCCAAACACCGTTGTATGAGTAATGTCATAAAATTTCTTTCCCTTTTTCTGAAGGGTTTTCTACTTTATATCTTGCCATGGATATCATGCTCTACTTGTCCTTGCAAAGGGTATACCCCTGGCATATGTGTCAAACACATTTTCCTTTCCATTGATTTGTTTAATCTTCCTTGTGATCCATATGATCTAAGCAGTAATAAGTCACTGCTTTTGTAAACACCTTGGTGTACAACTCTGTCAGTAAGAACCCATTACTATTGCTGATGACATTCTGCTATCCACCGGTGGACGAGAACTTTGCCTAATGGTCCACCTCGTTCAACGAGCAGGAAAATGGTTCTCTTCATCCCTCGCTCTTGGTATCGATGTTGTTGCCGACATAACTGACAGGCTACCCTCTGACATGCCTTGCTATTGTGACTGTGCAAGATGTCAGCCCCCTTTCTACCTTGAACCACATGGTGGGCCCATAACCCACAGTTCCACAGGATCGAAACCTGACTCTCCTGTACACCCTATTTCCAAATTTATTCCTAGAGCTTGACTCATATGTACTTCACGGGCCACCTGCTTAGTGATCTATTCTGGTATCAGACGCAATACTTATTCCCATTGCTTTGAACCCCTTTCACATTTCGTATCAGGCATCGAACGATTGCCTATGTGCTTGAAACTTCTTATTGTACCTTAGAACTTTACTCTCGATGTGTTTTAATTGTTCAACTCGAGAGGTACTCAGATGCTCATTCATGGGTTAATCCCAGATTATTACCCTTATACCATTCTGTCATTCCCGATCTGCCCCGTTACCTATTCGTGAGTACGAAGGGACCCTGAAGAAAGGATGATGACTTCATAATGATGACCTGAATCCGTGGAATGAAGACATCAATGTAATGGATCGATCTCTTCGAGAAGAGTAGCCAAGATTGAGAAGATCCATAGGATTTCATAACCGGACCTTTCCCCCTTACTCTACCTCTTAAATCTCGGGACGAGATTTCTAGTAGTGGAGGAGAATTGTGATGCCCGGATAATTAAGCTACAATAACCCTCTACTAATGTTGCCACGTCACCACGATTACTGTTGATAATCTCACGATGGTTCGAAACCGATTCAAATTCAAATTAAAAATCAAGCAAACCATAAAAGTTTTCAAATATTAAAACTAAAATGTTCTGCATGTGACCCATAAACCCTAGGTAATGTCGGTGGAGAAACCACATTTTTATTAAATAATTCAATGCAGTAATGTAATTAAAATAGTAGCTAAAATATTTAATTAAATGCCTTTTATAAATTATAAATTATTTAAACATTTTATTTAGGGGCCAAACTTTTAAGACAGTGAGTTATTTAAAGACATTAATTTAGGAACTATTGTCCTATTTTAATAAACTAAAGAAACTAAAAGTAAAATAAAACAGAATAAAAGAAAATAGGAAAAAAGAAAAGAAAAAAACAAGAAAATTAAAAGGAGAAGGAACCCCCCTGCCGGGCCACGGCCCAGCTGGCCGAAACCAGTGAGGCCGGCCCACCCGGTGCCCCTGTACAACCCCCACCCCACTAACCCTAGAGCCCACTACCCCCACTCCCCCACGTCTGTCTCTTGCCCCTACTCTTCCCCCGATCATCTTCTGGATCGCGGTAGCAAATCCCGCCGCCGCCCCAATGCTCGTCGACGAACGACGTCCGCCCGTCACTGAGCCGGCACCCGCCACCTCGACGTCGTCACCCTGAGCCTCGGCGCCCCGTCCGTGCCCCGCGCCGCTGCCTCCAATGGCCCCGTGCTGGCCACAGCTTCGCGATCGACCGCGCCCTCGCCGCCTTGAACGCCGCCTCGCCGGACTTCCTCCCCAACATCGCCGTCGTCCCCGACCTCCGCCAAGCGCATTGCCCCGACCCCTGCTCCGCATGGTGAGGCCACGACCTCCCTCTCCTCATCATTCGCGGTCGTGCTCGCCCGCGCCTTGTCCGGACGCGTCTACGCCACACCCAGCGACACCCGCGGCCGCCCCTGCTTCTATTGTCGTGCCACTGCCACCAGCGACCACAACTGCCGCGTCCCCGGCCGCACCATCTGCTACTCCCGACCGAGCGCCCCCGGCGCCACTCCACTGCAGGCGCGCGCCCACCGCCCCACGACTCTGTCCTGCCGCGCGCCCGCCGCCCCACGTCTCCGTCCTGCCGCGCGCCCGCTACTGCTTCCCCGCGGCCTCGCCCCTCGCTGGTGCCCCGCTCCGACGCCCCGCCGCTCTCCTGCGCCGCTGCCGCCTTGCGCCGCCTCCTCTGCCGCGGCCGCGCCCCCCTCGCTCGTCGCTCCTCACCCCCCACTATGGGCCCAGGGCCATCCCCTCCCCCTCGCTGGCACACCTCCGGCCGCCTGGCCTCGCCCGCAGCCCCGACCCCCTGCGCCGCTACGGCCGCTCGTCGATGTGGCCGCCGGCGCCCAGCGCGGCCGCGCCGTTTCCCCCTGTCGACCTGGGTGGGTGCCCAGCGCCCACTAAGCGCCCCCCTGTGCCACTGACAGTCGGGGCCCACCTGAGAACGTATTAATTAAAGAAATAATTAACTTAATTAATTTTGTTTAATTAAATTAAACAACTAATTACACATTAGTTATCTAATTAACCTGATTAGTTAATTAATTAATTAGTCAATGACAGTGGGCCCACCCCCCTAATTAATCCTGATTAGGTTAATTAGTCAATGACAGTCTACAATGCTTTCCTATGCCCAAATAACCATCCTCCACCAAATTTCAGCTCAATCCATTCATTATTTTGAGCCCAGCTTCAACATTCATATTTTTGTCCAGTGTGGTACTTTGCAAAGCAAGTACCACCTAGGATCCTCCTTTTGAGCTAAAAATTTGTGAATACATTCTCCTTAGTAGATGATCATCCTTGGCCAAAACTCACGCCCATTGGCCATGTGCATTTCCCGTACCGCTAATCAAACACTTGGTTGCTTATTCATGTTTGAGCATCGATCGGTCTCCTCGTGAGAATCTTATGTTGTAATTTTCTTCCTAGCACGTACCTGGGGAGTGCCCAACCCACTAGACATGCCTAGGCCGCCCAGAACACATGGCAACGCCACGGCCACGCGGTGACCATGCGGCGGGCATGCGAGTTTACGCGCTCTAGACTTGGGGGCCTCGGCCACCGCCCAAACCTCGACGTATCGCCACCAAACCATGTATTTATGATTAAATAGGTACTTATGTAACTAGAAATGATTTTTGGAAAAAATAAACAGCAAACTATGAGGCAGCTGCAGTTCAAATTTGACCCGCTTCCTACTGAATCGACGGGAATTTGTCTTTTTCACCAGAGGTGGATCAAAAATTTTGACACCCAACCATTTTGTCAATTGTGCATTAAATATGGCCTAGTATTTTATAAAATTGATTAGTTCCAATTTTGCAACAAATATATGGTAGGTCCTTCACAAAAAAAACTCATTTCAGGCACTCGGAAAATGGAAAATGGTTTTTTCGTCCAAAGAAAATGAAAACTTCCTTAGGCAACATTGTTTGCCATTTCAATATGCACCCTTGTGCACAATATGAGATCATTTGAACAAACTATGCCATGAATGTGGCCATAAGATTGATCATTTGGCTTGAAAGCCATGAATCTTCACACTTGATAGCTCATTTCTGAGAACACTTTTTTAAAATGATTACTGTATTAAAATTTTATTATTTTTCCTGGAAACTTGTTCACATATAATGACACAATGCTAAGGTTTTCCAATTTTTTATTTTTTTTGAATTTTTTATGCCCGTTTCAAAATGCGGTCAAAATGGCGGGCTTGACCGTTCCTAGCTAGTGGTTGAATATTGGAATTTTTTTGGTGTTTCTCTAATTAAATAGATACTTATGTACCTAGAAATGATTTTTGGAAAAAATAAATAGCAAACTATGAGGCAGCTGCAGTTCAAATTTGACCCGCTTCCAACTGAATCGACGGGAATTTGTCTTTTTCACCAGAGGTGGATCAAAAAATTTGACACCCAACAATTTTGTCAATTGTGCATTAAATATGGCCTAGTATTTTATAAAATTGATTAGGTCCAATTTTGCAACAAATATATGGTAGGTCCTTCACAAAAAAAACTCATTTCAGGCACTCGGAAAATGGAAAATGGTTTTTTCGTCCAAAGAAAATGAAAACTTCCTTAGGCAACATTGTTTGCCATTTGAATATGCACCCTTGTGCACAATATGAGATCATTTGAACAAACTATGCCATGAATGTGGCCATAAGATTGATCATTTGGCTTGAAAGCCATGAATCTTCACTTGATAGCTCATTTCTGAGAACACTTTTTAAAGTAATTACTGTATTACAATTTTATTATTTTTCCTCGAAACTTGTTCACATATAATGACACAATGCTAAGGTTTTCCAATTTTTTGATTTTTTTTGAATTTTTTATACCCGTTTCAAAATGCGGTCAAAACGGCGGGCTTGACTGTTCCTAGCTAGTGGTTGAATATTGGAATTTTTTTGGTGTTTCTCAGATTAAATAGATACTTATGTACCTAGAAATGATTTTTGGAAAAAATAAATAGCAAACTATTAGGCAGCTGCAGTTCAAATTTGACCCGCTTCCAATCGAATTGGCGGGAATTTGTCTTTTTCACCAGAGCTGGATCAAAACTTTTGACACCCAACCATTTTGTCAATTGTGCATTAAATATGTCCTAGTATTTTATAAAAATGATTTGGTACAATTTTGCAACAAATATATGGTAGGTCCTTCACAAAAAAACCTCATTTCGGGCACTCGAAAAATGGAAAATGAATTTTCCGTGCAAAGAAAATGAAAACTCCCTTTGGCAACATTTTTTGGAATTCCAAGATGCACCCTTGTGCACAATATGAGATCATTTGAACAAACTATGCCATAAATGTGACCATAAGATTGATCGTTTCGGTTGAAATACATGGATCTTCACACATGATAGCTCATTTCTGAGAACACTTTTTTAAAATAATTACCGTATTACAAGTTTATTATTTTTCCTGGAAACTTGGTCACATATAATGACACAATGCGAAGGTTTTCCAATTTTTTGATTTTTTTTGAACTTTTTATGCCCATTTCAAAATACGGTCAAAACCGCGGGCTTGATCGTTCCTAGCTAGTGGTTCAATCTTGGAAATTTTTTGGTGTTTCTCTGATTAAATAGATACTTATGTACCTAGAAATGATTTTTGGAAAAAATAAAGACCAAACTATGAGGCAGCTATAGTTCAAATTTGACCCGTTTCCAGCTGAATCGACGGCAATTTGTCTTTTTCACCAGAGGTGGATCAAAACTTTTTTCACCCAACCATTTGGTCAATTGTGCATTATATATGTCCTAGTATTTTATAAAATTGATTTGGTCCATTTTTGCAACAATTATTTGGTAGGTCCTTCACAAAAAACCTCCTTTTGGGCACTCGAAAAATGGAAAATGAATTTTCCGTGCAAAGAAAATGAAAACTTCCTTAGGCAACATTGTTTGGAATTCCAAGATGGACCCTTGTGCACAATATGAGATCATTTGAACAAACTATGCCATGAATGTGGCCATAAGATTGATCATTTGGCTTGAAAGCCATGAATCTTCACGCATGATAGCTCATTTCTGAGAACACTTTTTTAAAATAATTACCGTATTACAATTTTATTATTTTTCCTGGAAATTTGGTCACATATAATGACACAATGCGATGGTTTTCCATTTTTTTTGATTTTTTTGAATTTTTTATGCCCGTTTCAAAATACGGTCAAAACGGCGGGCTTGACCGTTCCTAGGTAGTGGTTGAATCTTGGAATTTTTTGGTGTTTCTCTAATTAAATAGATACTTATGTACCTAGAAATGATTTTTGGAAAAAATAAATAGCAAACTATGAGGCAGCTGCAGTTCAAATTTGACCCGCTTCCAGCTAAATCGGCGGGAATTTGTCTTTTTCACTAGAGGTGGATCAAAACTTTTGACACCCAACCATTTGGTCAATTGTGCATTAAATATGACCTAGTATTTTAGAAAATTGATTTGGTATAATTTTGCAACAAATATATTGTATGTCCTTCACAAAAAAACTCATTTTGGACACTTTAAAAATGGAAAATGATTTAAAAAACTAATTTCTCCTAACTCTTTTAAAAGATATTTGTATTATTTCGATTTGTCATTATTCCTGAAAACTAAGGTCAAATTTGATGAAACATGAGAAGATATTTTATTTTTATTTTTATTTTTCAGATCATAAAATAGCCAATATGATTTAGCACCTTACTTTTAGTCGATTACGACCAATTTAGATGGTCAAAAAATGTAGTACTGGTATACGGCGTTCTGATTGGTCCAGGAGCATCTCACGTGGATCGTGCCTAATCACCGTCGGATGCTCCTGGATCCAACGGCCCGCCTGTCTCACCCACGTCGCCCAACCCACAACCCACACTCCCTCCCACGCACCCAACCGCACCCAACCCCTCGTGCCCACTCGCCTCTCTCTCTCGAACCCTAGCGATCCACTCCTCCCTGGCCGCCGCCACCTCCGGCGCCCTCTGTCTGGCAAGATCCATATGGATCAATCCCCTGCAATCCGCACCACCTCCGGCGCCCTCTGTCCGGCGAGAAGACTCCTCCTCCTCTCTGGATCTCTGGATTGACCCAACCGCTTCTCCCCCAATCCCGGCCTCCTCCATGCCGAGCTGAGAGACACTCCCCACTTCCAGCTGAAACCCTAGCCTGAGACCCCTTCCTCCTCGATGGCCAACCCCTCCATGGCGGCCGACGGCAGGGTGCCCTTGGCAGAGGGGGTTCGTGCCGTCGGAGCCCATATCCGCAACCGCATCCGCGTGGCACCCGTTGACCGCGTGGTTGCGGCCCTGGCGACGCGATGGTAGCGTCGGCCCTTGCGGAGTTGGAGGCGGCGAGCTAGTCCCTGAGAAACCGCGAGATCCTCAGCGCCGTGGGCACCACCGCGGCGGCGCTAAGCACCACCGATGTCGATGGGGTCCAACGAGGCGGACAAGCCGCTGCAGCAGATCGGTGCATCGTTCGAGCAGCTCGCGGCCATCTCCAAGCCACAGCAGCAGCCCGCGATGGTGGCGGGGGACTTCTCGCGTGCCTGCTCCAACGTCTCCGTCCTCTTTGGCTGCCTCGGCATCGCCTTCAAATTTTCCTTCATGGACTACGTCGCCAAGGCAAGCGGCCGCTCCTCAGCCCCCCTCTCCTCCCCCGCTACCTGCTCTGTTGTTCGGTATGCTACTTCATTGTGCTTGTACTGTATGTGGTAAAATTTCTGGTGATTCCTTCTCGGGACATTGATTTAGTTGTGTGAAGCTGAGAGGTTTGGGATGAAATGACCATTTCTTGTTCAATCAGTAAATTCTTCAGTGTTCTTGGATTCTTAGTACATGCACATTGAGTAAATGCACGTTCACATTTATTGTATCTGAATTGTATCAACTTTCAGTTAGAGGTAGATCAGGACTTTCATCTGAAGTGGAATTCTATCTTGGGTCTAATCTTTTGAATGAAAAGTTTTAGTTAGAAATACACTGCTTTCTATCTGAAGGGGTGTATAGCTGTGTTGTATGACGTTGTTAGTTTTTGATGTACAAAAATTTGGTAGGTATTCTAGGCTGATGATTGTTGGGACTCTATAGTTATTGAATGGATTTGCTAGCAACAAGGTGCCAGGCACAATTTACTGGTTATGAGAAGACTATAGTTGTGTTATTGTGATATTCAATTTATAGAATTGACTATGTTCTGTTTTTGCTTGAGGTAAACCAAGGTTTTGCTCATGGCTCGTACTAAGCAGACTGCTCGTAAGTCCACTGGAGGAAAGGCTCCTAGGAAGCAGCTAGCCACCAAGGTTTGTGACTGCAATATTGACAGTTTACCTATGCCATGTCTTTATTTATGGTTTAGGTAAATTGAACTGGGTATAATTTGAACCTCAACCTTCATTGCCAGCTTATGACCAGATATCCTACTGATGTATATGGACTATCATGGTATTATTGTTAATTTGACCATGTGCTCTACTTTGCTTTTTGACAGGCTGCCCGTAAGTCTGCTCCCACAACTGGAGGAGTGAAGAAGCCTCACCATTACCGCCCTGGAACTGTTGCTCTTCGGTGTGTAAAATCTTCCAACCTATTCTAGCATGTGTTATAGTTTTGTTTTGAAGTATTCTCAAATGAGTAAATTTTGTGCTTGACTTTGCAGTGAGATCCGCAAGTACCAGAAGAGCATGGAGCTACTCATCAGGAAGCTTCCATTCCAGAGGCTTGTTAGGGAGATTGCCCAGGACTTCAAGGTGATCAATCAACTTGTGCACTACATTGTGATGCTCCTGTTGTGTCAACTCTTATAGTATGATGAATCAAGTAAACTAAAAGCACCATCCTGTTCTGTCTGTGCACACTGACCTCCGCTTCCAGAGCCATGTGGTGCTGGCCCTTCAGGAGGCTGAAGAGGCCTACCTGGTGGGTCTCTTCGAGGATTCGTGGCGAGAGGGCTTAAGGTGCTTGCTTTGCCTGGGGAATGTCTCTGGCGGGCATCTGTGTCTGCTTTTGCTGCTATTTTTAGTGATTGTTTGGAACTGCTAGCTCTAATTTAACTTATTTCTCGTTCCCCTGTTTTTGCTGTCAGTATTCCCATGGCAATTTAGGTAACTATAGTAATACTATACAAGAAACATCATTGCATTACAAGTTGGGTTTGAATCTACTTGTGAGCAACTGGGTGCGCCCATTCTAGAAATATGATATGTAGATTTGCTTCACAGAACTGATGATGATGCACGTATTTGGAACAGTTCAGTCCATTCTCAGAACCAATTAAGTCCAGAGCTCACACCTCTCTGTTGATGATGCACGTACATTCCAGTTAAAGAATAACACATGATTAATTAATTCTTGGGCTCTTCTAGCTGTGCTTCTTACTCTAGGTTCCAAGTAGAGATTCCTATATACGTATACTTGCTTTGCTGCCGATTCCTGACTCTGTCTGTCTGTTTTGGAACTGTAAAATGCAGTGATGTGAAACATCGCCTCTGCTTCAACTGATTAATTTTCTGTGTGCCAAACAGAGCCTGTGATGTTATCAAAATATTTGCTACTCTTAATGGGTTTATCCCACTTGATGATCTTAACCACCAAGATCTCTGAGGCTCTTATTTCTAGTCTAATGTTATCAGTACAGTACATCCGGTGTTTGCATGATAGATACATATATGTGACATCAATTTGTCATTGGATATTGCTGGAAACTAGCTATGTCACATCAATTTCTTGGTTGTCTAGTTTGTTATGTCACATCAATTATATGCTTTTTCTGAGATTTTGTTTTAGCTACTGCCACTTTGAGCTGTTGTAGATTTTAGTTATGAATTACAACAAAGCATTCTTACATTCCAAACTTGATCTTACTACTAAATAGCACCCCCTGTTGTTGTTGTTGTTATTCACCCTATCCTTGCTGTTCTGTTTTCTTGTTGGCAGATATTTTGAGTAAATTCAAGACGAAAGATGTTCAAAGAAGCTCCAAGACATTCTTATATAGCAAGTTATGTAATAACAGATGGGTTATCTGGGAATTTAATGTATCTTCTCTTTGTTTGTGAATGAAATAGTAATTATGTATGTGATTTAATGTATCTTCTCTCTGTGAATTTCATGTATGTTTCAGAATTACAATTCCTGTTTCATATGAAATAGTAATTATGTATGTGATTTGAAAATGTGTGCAATGAAAACATGACTCATGCGACCCACTTATCAAAATAATTTGAGCACATTTGAAATTTCTGACGTGTGGGACCAGTGTATGATATTATGATATTTGGGACAAATGTAAAACAGTGGAAAATAAAATAGAAAAAAGTAAAAGATCATATGCTGTAAAAGGCCGCATCTAGAAATAAAAAGGCCAAATTATTGGGCCAGGCCCATGTAGCTAGAGAAAATTAATAGAGAAAATATACAGTAAAAAGGCCGAATTGTTGGGCTAGGCCCATGTAGAAAACCGAATTGGACCGGGCTGAATCTTGTGCCACATCAGCTTGCCACGCTGGATGCCTACGTGGCCTAGGGAGGTTGCTAGTGACCAAAACGCCACAGTAGACGTATTTTGGTCATAAACGTCTTCGACCATTCCATAAGAAAGGTCGCTAATGTCAGTTTATGATGGCCAGCTTTTGACCTTATGTTTTTGGTCACAAAAAGGTCACAAATGAAAATTTGTGACCATTCAGTGACCAATAGTGGTGGTCACAAGTTGACATATTTCTTGTAGTGCACACCCACGGACGCGCAGGCCGCGCTGATCATGGCACGCGAGCTCCTGCGTTACCGCCCGAGACTGGCTGGACCGCATCGCTGAGCTTGCCAGCACTGCCGGGGGCTCTCCCGTATCGTCTCTCTTGCTGCCTCGCCCACCCCCAGCTGAGGGCAACGTAGCTCATGGAGCGCCTCCGCCGCCTCCGCATCAATACAGCGCCCTCGCACCAAGACGCGCGGCTCACGGAGTGCCACTGCCGCCTCCGGATCAAGACGGCGCCCTCGCACCAAGGCGCGCGGTCCCGCGGCATGACCCGCCATGACGGGCGTTCACACACGAAGAAGGAAGCTGCCAAGAAGTCCCGACGTCGCAAGAAAACGCTCCTGCGCTCCCAGCACCATTGCGTCAAGACCGCGTGCTGCCTACGATGGCGGCGCCTGGATATCAGGATCAGGCTCTGCCACCGCGACGGGCCCTAGTGACCACAGCAGGCTACCGTGCCTTTACTCCTGAGCTGTGTAGCGTTGTCTGGCCAGGGAAGTTCAAGCTAGACCTGCCTCCGTGCTATGACGTCATCCCCACACCTCGTGGAGTTCTTGTAGCTCTACGAGTTGAGCATCGAGGCAGCCAACGGAGACGAGAAGGTCATGGCGAACTGGTTTCCCATGGCCCTCAAGGAGTGTGCGCGCTCGTGGCTCCTAAACTTGCCCGCGGGATCAATATCCTCCTGGGGCGAGATGCGCGAGCGTTTCGTCGCCAACTTCTAGGGTAATCGCGACCGCCTGCCGGCCACAGGCAACCTGCGGCGCATCAAGCAGCAACCCGGGGAAACCCTGCAGAAGTACATCCATTGCTTCAACAATGTTCTCCTCAAGATTCCCAAGCTGACGGACGAGGCCATCATCTCTGCATTCTCCGATGGCATCCGCGACGTCAAAATGAAGGAGGAGCTCGCCATCCACGAGGAGCTATGCACGACCCTGGAAATGTTCAATATGTCGACCAAGTGCACAAGGGCTGAGGAAGGATGCCTTTCCCTCCTCGAGCTCCCAGCTGCTGACCAGGAGGACAAGAAGGCAAAGATCAAGGACGTGAAGCGCAAGGGGGCTGCCGTGCTCGCGGCGGAGCCAGTGATGAAGCGCGGCCGCGACCACCCCGAATCATCCAAGGCCAACCGCCTATTCTACGCCTTCCGCAATGTTCACAGCCACAACACCAGCGACTGTCAGGAGCTCAGGGCCATTCGAGATGGGCGCTTCGGTCGACACCCCGAGCGCAATGACCGAGGCTATGACCGAGGAGGAGGACGAAGCGGAGGACGCTAGGACGATCACGGCCCCCACCAGGAGTGGCGTGACCAGCCCCGTGAGGAACGCTGGCAGGACCAACCTCGTGAGGGCGCCTGGAGAGACCAGCCTCGTGAGGACCGCCCTCAGGGCAATGCCGGCCTCCCTCTGTTGCATCCCCCACCAAGAAGGAACGACGACCACCATTAAGACGAGGGGGCTGGGGGCTTCCACGAGCCATGCGCCATCGTCTATATCTTGGGTGGTGATCAAGCCCCAGCCTCTCAGCGTGCCTTCAAGCAGTTTTCTCATGAGGTGAACGCGGCCCTTCCCAGGCTCGAGGCCACGCGCCCGCTCTGGTGGTCCAAGTGCGCCATCACCTTCAGTTTGTCAGACCAGCTCAAGTGCGCGGCGACCACCGGCACCCTCCCGATGCTCTACTCACACTACAAAAAATACACTTCAGTGATGATACGTGTTTGTCACAGTAGGTCGCGTTTTTTCTCATGCATGTACATCCATGACAAATTTATGACAGAATCACAATAGTCATACCTCTGGTGTCGTAGAAGTGTTCCATGACATTACAAAAATTATCATCACGGAAGTGTCCACTTCCATGACGATAAATCGCGCGTCACCGAAGTGCTTTCGTCAAGGGTGACCGACACGTGGCATCCACCGTAACGGAACGCCGTTAAGCTATCAGTTCAGGTTTTGGATCCGATAACCCATTAACAGCACCATCCAATGGGGATTTTCCACGTGTAAAATCATCATTGGCTGGAGGAGACACGTGTCAGGTCCGCGCTGGCACAGGTGTCACTCATCCAAAGGGCGAGACGCGCCTATGATATGTTGACACGTGGACCGGCCCATCAAGTTTAAATGGGCCGGCCCAATTAAAGGCCCACAAGATTTTGCGGACCATAATGGGCCGGCCCAGCTAAAGGCCCACGAGATTTTGCGGACCATAATGGGCTGGCCTAGCTAAAGGCCCACAAGATTTTGCGGGCCATAATTGGCTGGCCCAGGTAAAGGCCCACAAGATTTTTGTGTGCCATCATGGGCCGGCCCATGTAAAGGCCCACAAGATTCTTGCGGATCATAATGGGCCAGCCCATCTAAAGGCCCATGAGATTTCGCCGACATTAATGGGCCGGCCCAGCTGTAGGCCCACAAGATTTTGAGGACCCTAGTAGGCCGGCCCATTAACTGGCTGCCATGTTTTGGGTCAAATGCCGGCCCATATTTGATCCGGTCCATTAATGGCCTGCCATGCTCCGGGCCTAATAGTGGCCCATATGAGATCCGGCCTGTTAAAAGCCTACCACGTTCTGGGCCAAATTACGGCCCGGATCAGGTCTGGCCCTTTAAGAGGCTTTGGGCTCAATTATGGCCGATATCAGATTCGGCCCGTCAACTGGACACTATGCTTTTGGGCCCACTTGCTATAGGCCCACTTAGTAATTCGGCCTGATATTAGTTTTGGCCTGTTAAGGGCCCGTTTAACATTTTTGCCTGTTAAAAGCCCGTCATATAGTTGGGCCTAACTACGGCCCGGTTTGCATCCGGCCTGCTCGCAGCCGATATCTGATTGGGCCAAACAAGGACCGAGACAATTTTGGCATGTTAAAAGCCCGTGATTTGATTCGCACAATCATAGACGGGGTTCATTTCGGGCTGCTGCCGGCCCGTGAGCTGTTCGGCACGTTTCAGGCCCAACCTACATCGTGATTGAATGACGGCCCGATTATGTACCGTAATTTTACGGTTTGGCCGGTTTACTATGAAGACAGGATATATATACAGTAAAATAACTGCAACATCGTGAATAAGAAAAACCTAGACTATACAATAAAGAAATTACGTCATATTACATCCACTGGGCATCAAAGTTCGCCACTATGATAATAAAGCACAAGCAGACAACAGATTACATACACTGGGCATCAAAGATTGCCACCAGTGCAAATAAACATGCCAACAAAATAATATACAAAACCGACAGCACTTCAATAGAGTTCAAGAAAGGTTAGACCTTCTAGGGAGCTGCAGCGCAAGCAACTGAGCAAGATGATGAGACTGCGCTTGTTCAACACTTATATCTTCCTGACTTTGAAAGATAAACAAGCAGACAGATGACAGGTTTTGCACATAAAAGTATCAGTGCTGACAATTCATCACATTTCTTACTAACGAATAAAGTGACACAGTTTAAAATTGCATTAACACAATATGGTATTGTTCAGGTCAAGACATGGCAGGAAATGACATTGTGAAGTAGTTGGCAGCTTCACGACACCACTGGATTACAGATCAAGAACTCATAAGTATCAATGGTTAGTGTGTTATCAATTTATACCATTCCAGATTGGCAAATAAAGAGACGGTTTAAATAATAGTAGAATGATAGGACATTGTTCATAGTTAAGACATTGCAGAATATGACATTGTGCTGTAGTGGGTAGGTTCACCATACCAGTGGATTACGGATGAAGAACAGAAGCATACATGCAGTGCAAAAGAAGATCACTTGCTCTGTATAGTTTAATTTACATGGCATGAAGAAGGAACTTGGTTGTACAATTGAAAACTTAAATTGAGAAAGGACAAACTTTTGTTTATGAACTACATAATAAACATTAAACAAGCAATTTGATGCAAACACCAAAAATAAATAGCTGTTGCAGTCATGCCTAACTAAATATGTACAACAAAGTTTGAAGGCTTGAGATGGACAAACTTACATTATTGGTGAAGAAAGGCTCTATAAAGGCCTTGTCCATGCTGGTGGGGGGGGAATTCAAGAAGTTTACCACATAATCTTCTTCAAAAGCATTGCCTTTGTTCTACATTTTGTTAAGAGTAAATATAGATGTGATAATATACGAAAAAATGGAGAATATTTAAGATAAGATGAAGAGTATTGCTACATAACCAAGTAGCTATAAATGTAAGTGCAGCGATATAGGCAAAAGGTACAGCCAAGAGCAATGCACAGCTAAACTTCTTCAGTACCAACCTTATGGTAAGAGTAAATATAGATCTAATGTGTAGAAAGTGGAGGGCAAAGGAAAATAAGATGCAAAGTGATGGTACATGAACAACTACTAGTCATTATAAGTACACTGATAAAGGACAACATGTACTTACAAGAACAATGCAGAGCTAAAAAAAGATTGTCACTGGATATATTCTACACTAATGTAACCATTCATACAGATCAGATAATTGGGAGCAAACAATTGATAAGCAAGCTATCATGCATACTACTGTCACATAATGAACCAGGTATGTATGCAAGTATAGTGATACATGACAACAGGTACTAACAAGAGCAAAGCAGTGGGCAGCATATTTAAGATATCCTGTCATTCTTGTCAAACCGGAATTCTTCTTCGAGCAGATTTCCTGCAAAAAAGATCCGTAAGGCACATGCGGAAAAGTAGAAGTTCAAATTGTCATGTGATTTCATAGACAGTACCTCCTCCTGGGAACGAGACCAGTGCATAACAAGGTTTTTCCATTCAATGTCTTCTAAATTTAGCATAGGAGACTTCTCCGGAAATTCGTTTATAGACTTGCCATCAAAGTGTGATTTCCTCAGGTAACACCGATACTGCTGCAATGCTTCCTTGAAAAGCACAAGCAAGCTTTGCTCGTCATGACTATCCAGATTGACCCTCGCGTAGTTACAACAATGTAATGTAAATCATTGATGTGTTCAATCAGCAAAAAACAGGAAAATAATAACCATGAATAATAGCACTTACACGTAAGTTGGACAGGAAGATGTGAAAATGGTGTTTGTCTTCACAATAATCTTCCCATGATGGGAATATATGCACGTAGTCCCTAACAACTTTGAAAGCATTGTCTTTTAAACTGGGAATAAATGGAATGGGGTTCCAATCAGCAGGAATTGGCCGTCTCTGCAGTTGGGATAGGTCTTCGGCTGGTGGACTTGCTATACTATTTGCTGAAGTGGGATTTTTCTGTGGTACAGCTGGTGCTATGGCAAATGAACTCGGTATACCTTTTGCTAGAGTGCAGGTCCTGTGTGGTGGGGCTAGTGGTGTGGCCAGTGAAGTATGGGTACAGTCTGCTGGAGTCGGTCCTACGTTTTGTGTCACTGGTTGTACAGCCAATATAAGTTGGGTACTGTCTGATTTCTCCGACACCACCATGTTTTTCAAGGACTTTGCTGGTGCTCCTTTTTGTTCGGCAATCACCCTCTTCCTTTTTGATGTCTGATGCACAAGAACAACATTTGAGTGGAAAAACATGGTATGATGACAGATGGAATATGTATTGATAATCGATGGGCATGGCATCTCGACATATATTGTGAGTAAACTAAGAAGATGGCGGTGCAACAAAGTAGAAGAAATGCAAGACAACATATGCAAGATACCCGCAATCAATAAAACATTGCCAAATTAGAACAGGAACCTTGATGGGTGAACAGGACAGGCCATCTGCCTTTGACTCCTCGAGGTTAGAATAGTCATTAGGATCATATTCTGAACAAGAATCAACAGGTGGGGAGAGTATGAGTTTCATTGCATCTAGAATGGCACTCAATGCCTTGGTGCCAATTTTGTAAGTCATTGCAGTGTTTAGCTTCAAGATTGGACTGCTGCTAGTGCAACACAAAGCAGCTACATAGATCATAGTGTAGATATAACGGGAAAACCTTAAGCATGAGAGTAAAATCAGCAAAGTGGAACTTGCTGGAATATATGTGCTAGTATTGCCGGTATGGCTAGAAAGGCTTCGGAAGGTGTGGTACTGTTAATATCAGTGTAATTCTCAAAGGCGACACAACTCTCTTCAAGTGAAGGTGCGGTACTGTTAATATCAGTGTAACTCTCAAAGGCGACACATCTCCCCGCATTTCCTTGCTATTCTTATAGGATTCAAGTGGGTAGGCCACTACAAATCTTATTCCTATGTTTACAAAATCCTACGAATCAAAGACGCTCAAAGTGTCCATCACAACCGACCGTATAGACCTCTACACTGCAAATGTCCCTGCTCATCTTCAGTACAAGGAACAAACGGTACTACTATCATACTCCCTTCGTTCCAAAATATAAGTCTTGGTAGATATTTCCACTATGGATCACATATAGATGTATCAAGATACATTTTAGAGTGTAGATTCACTCATTTTGCTCCATATGTAGTCCATGGTGGAATCTATACAAAGACTTGTATTTAGGAACGGAGAGAGTACATATTAAAGAAGAACGGAAGAGGAACATGGTAAAGAAGAGCAAGAAGATTTTGGATAATAAAATGTTGGTTGCGCAGTGCCCACACATGATGAACCAGAGCGCATTAAGAATGCAACTCCCAGCTGTCTCTCAACCATTTCAGGCAGTTGGATGAAGATCCTACGTCTCCTAACCCTTCTTCTTCCTCGTCTCTGATTCTTCCCATACAAAACACCGCACGGGCCGCTGGCCGGACCACCGGCCCCCACCGCCTGTGTTACTCCGCCACCCCCACCCCCACCCCATCCCCCACCCATGTCGAGTTTTCTTCGTTCGGCGAGGCCCCACAACCACCCGAGCCCCTTCGATCGCACCAGCGAACTCCGGCGCGCTCTGAAAAATCGACTGACCCAACTTTGAAATTTAGTCTACTGTGATTTATCTAGTGTGGAATATAAAAGGGGAAAACCATAAGCATTGGGAGTATAGTGTTGAGCGTGCCATGGCGGATCTGAAGGTGCAAACTGGACAAAGGCAACTTCGCAACCAAGACAAGAAATCAGAGTAAAGCAGCGGCAATCTATTTTCTTGCTGCGATAAATAAGTTGAGCAGATACGAAAGAGTACCGCCTCTGGTGCGGCGCCGTGTACGCATCTGCTGAGAATTTGACGGTGCTATGATAGCGATGGCTGTCGGCAGCGTGGAAGCAGATCTAGGAGGGTAGACGGTGGCGGCGGGGCGCGGTGGACTTTCTCAGGAGGTGTTTATGTTTTAATATTGCTTTTACGAACCACAGTTGAAGCTTTAGCATGATCCTTTATCCTAACAGGGAAAGGTGGCTTCTCAACATAAGAGGTAGGAACAATAGGATCATTATAAGTGATAGTCTTTTTCTTCAACTTTAATAGGTGCAACTACTTTTACTTCTATGGGAGGATGATATTTAAACCAGTTCTCCTTGGGGAGATTAACATAGGCAGCAAAAGATTCACAGAAAGAAGCTACTATCTCAGAGTCAAGTCCATATTTAGTGCTAAATTTACGAAAAATATCGGTATCCATAAAAGATTTAAGACAATCAAAACTAGGGGTCATACCTGACTCCTTACCATTGTCGAGGTCCCAATCTTCAGAGTTGCATTTAATTCTTTCCAATAAATCCCATTTGCATTCAATAGTCTTCATCATAAAAGAGCCAGCACAAGAAGTATCAAGCATGGTGTGATTGTTACCAAAAAGCCGAGCATCAAATTTTTAATAATCATTTCTCTTGAGAGCTCATGATTGGGGCATGAATATAACATTGAATTAAGCCTCCCCCAAGCTTGAGCGATGGTTTCTCCTTCGCGAGGCCAAAAATTATATATATAATTGCGATCACGATGAACAAGATGCATAGGATAAAACTTCTAATGAAATTCCAATTTCAATCGTTTGTAATTCCAAGACCTCATATCATCACATATCCTATACCATGTCGATGCATCTCCCCTTAAAGATAAGGGAAAGACCTTCTTCTTAACAACATCTCCGGATACACCAGCAAGCTTAAATAATCCACAAACTTCATCCACATATATCAGATGTTCATCAGGATGTTTTGTTCAATCTCCTAGAAAAGTATTAGCTAGCAGTTTTTCTATCATACCCGAAGGAACTTCAAAGAAAGCATTTTCATTTTCATTTTCATTTTCAGCAGGTTGAGGAGCAACTCTTTGCTCTACTGGTTGGGGTGAAGATACCCCGAACAAGCCCCTGAGAGGATTACTTTCCATGGTAACAAGTGACAGTAAATTTCAGTACACTATATAATTTTTTCCTTACCAAATTCCACCTACCAAAGGCACTTCACTCCCCGGCAACGGCGCCAGAAAAGAGTCTTGATGACCCACAAGTATAGGGGATCTATCATAGTCCTTTCAATAAGTAAGAGTGTCGAACCCAACGAGGAGCAGAAGGACATGATAAGCGGTTTCCAGCAAGGTATTCTCTACAAGTACTGAAATAAGTGGTAACAGATAGTTTTGTGATAGGATAATTTGTAACGAGCAACAAGTAACAAAAGTGAATAAGGTGCAAAAAGGTGGCCCAATCCTTTTTGTAGCAAAGGACATGCCGGGAGAAACTCTTATAAGATGTAAAGCGCTCCCGAGGACACATGGGAATATCATCAAGCTAGTTTTCATCACGTTCATATGATTCGCGTTCGGTACTTTGATAATTTGGTATGTGCGTGGACCGGTGCTTGTGTCCTGCCCTTACTTGGACAAGCATCCCACTTATGATTAACCTCTATTGCAAGCATGCGCAAATACAACAAAAGTATTAAGGTAAACCTAACCATAACATGAAACATATGGATCCAAATCAGCCCCTTACGAAGCAACACATAAACTAGGGTTTAAGCTTCTGTCGCTCTAGCAACCCATCATCTACTTATTACTTCCCAATGCCTTCCTCTAGTCCCAAATAATGGTGAAGTGTCATGTCGTCAACGTTACATAACACCACTAGAGGAGAGACAACATACATCGCATCAAAATATCGAACGAATACCAAATTCACATGACTACAAATAGCAAGACTTCTCCCATGTCCTCAGGAACAAAAGTAATTACTCACAAAGCATAAACATGTTCATAATCAGAGGGGTATTAATATGCATAAAGGATCTGAACATATGATCTTCCACCAAATAAACCAACTAGCATCAACTACACAGAGTAATTAACACTACTAGCAACCTACTAGCACAATCCCGGACTTGGAGACAAGAATTGGATACAAGAGATGAACTAGGGTTTTGAGATGAGATGGTGTTAATGAAGATATTGATGGAGATTGACCTCTCCCGATGAGAGGAGCATTGGTGATGACGATGGCGATGATTTCCCCCTCCGAGAGGGATGTTTCCCCGGCGGAACAGCTCCGCCAGAGCCCTAGATTGGTTCCGCCAAGGTTTCGCCTCGTGGCGGCGGAGTTTCGTCCAAGAAGATGTCTTATGATTTTTTTCCCGTCGAAAGACTCCATATAGAAGAAGAAGGTCACCGGAGGGCCACCAGGGGGCCCACAAGGTAGGGGGTGCGCCCAGGGGGGTAGGGCGCGCCCCCACCCTCGTGGGAAGGGTGTGGCCCCCCTAGTGAAGTTCTTGCTCTCAATATTTTTTATATATTTGGAAAACATCTTCCGTGAAGTTTCAGGAATTTTGGAGTTGTGCAGAATAGGTCTATAATATTTTCTCCTTTTCCAGCCCAGAATCCCAGCTGCCGGCATTTCCCCTCTTCATGTAAACCTTGTAAAATAAGAGAGAATAGGCATAAGTATTATGACATAATGTGTAATAACAGCCCATAATGCAATAAATATCGATATAAAAGCATGATGCAAAATGGACGTATCATCGTGTTTCACACTCCTCTGTCGTAACAGTGGAGACAATAGCTTTCATAAAAAATAATCAATGAATACTCATTGCTCGTCCTCTATATCGGAAAGAATACTTTCATTCGCCGACATGTGGGACGTCGACCATCCTGGTCCACCTGCCATGCACAAAATTATCCTGGTCTACCCCGGTCATGTCACAGGCCCAACCTTTCCCACTTTAAGTTGTTCAGACAAAGGAACCATCATGACTTCGTTGAATTCTGCTTCTTCAAGAAAACTTACTGTACCCGCAATACTGCTACCACACGCGAAGACTGGATGGCACTATACCACGTCATATCACTGAAACCCACTAGGCCAGACTAGCCCGCCTAGGTCATCTATTTTGGAACGGAGGGAGTATGTCTCTACACTGCTATGATTTTGTGTTGCACGTTCTCTGTACTTTTGCTACGATTTTCCTACCCTATGAACCAAATGAGGCCTGAATGTATGTAGACTATTGTCTGATCGATCGCTAAGCCTACAATTTTAGGTGCTAGGGCTATTGGTCGATTGACGAGGGATAAGTATAAGCGTACCACGAGCTCATCAGCCCCAACGTTTCTCTTCGGTGTGTGTTTTGCAAGTAATATAGCTCGCAAAGTAGCTAGCCTACTAACACCAAGAATCATCAAACAAGCCCTACTGATATGATAAACAGTTCAAACTTACATCTAAGCATGCAATATAACACATCAAAAGCTGGTGAGGATACATCTGTTTCCATAACTCGGAGAGGGTTCGCATGATTCACTAGTAAGATTCGCCCACACAAGACAGTGCACTAGCCCTAAGATGGTTTGATAACAGGCATCATTCTGGTAATTAAACAAAGGGCAATGCAAACTACCCTGAAGGATTAGCGCGACCAACTATTTCTTGTCATCGATCTCTCGGGCAATGACCACAGCATGGACAGCGGCATGGGAATCGATTTCTGGGGCGATATCCACATGACTAAGCGCGACATCAGAATCGATCTCTGGGGCGATGTCCACAGGATGGACAGCGGCATCGGAATCGATCTCTGGGGCGATGCCAATAGGACGGGCCATGACATCGGAATCATCAAGGACGTCCACCGGCACTTGCACAACCCTAACATATTAGCAAGCACATTGCAAATAATCAAAAACCACAAATATGGTAATAAGCCATTATTTTTAACATTGTGCAGCTCACCGGGGGATCTCATCCCTCCGGGGGCCATCTCCTCGTCCTCGATGGGGTCCATCACCTTGCCAGGGGAATACTGCTTCTCAACGGCAACTATCCCCTCAAACTCGGTCTTGAGCCTCACATAGGTGGCAATAAGAGTTCTTGGGGTAGGCACGGTGGGGCCCTTGCTATTCTTCCAACTTTCTTTGAGGAGTTCGTCCGCCAACGTCCTCAACTCTTTGGCCAGTGCCTGTTTCTTGGAGTTCTTCGTCTCCATGGGTTGGCCCGCCAACATGGTCAACTTGTTGGTCGGTGCTCGCTTCTTGGAGATCGCTGTCTCCAGTGGGTTGTCCTCCGGCAACTCTTTGCCTAGTGCTCCAGGATCCATCAATGAACTGACAAACAAAAAGCAATCGAAAGGAAACCACAATCACAATGAAAACGAGAAAAGAATAGGATGTGAGAATCGGTCGGTGCTTCGCAAAAAGAAGATTCTTGGAATGAAAATATAGCAGCATAACTGATTCGCCCACCTTTCCTTCGTCAGTACAGAAGAAAAATGGCAGAAGTGACTAGCCTGGAGTGAGGTTTTCTTCAAGAAAGGGAAGAAAGGGCTTGAACGAGCGTTCCAGTGAAATGATGGTTGCTTCGTCCAGTCCAACTTGGAGGCCACCTTAGAACTGCTGGTAAAGTTGTGGGTTTTGTGATATGACGGGTCATGACGGCCACACCGGGGTGACGGGTGAGTCTCGACTGTAGCACCTCGCTGTGATTATGTGGATGGCACGCGGGCCCGGATGCTTTGAAATGTCCCGCATGTAGATAGAGCGGCTAGTCATATAGGAGCGCTCAATATTGTGCACCGCGACTGAGGCGGGGAGGAAAATGAGAGAACTACGTAATTAATGCATGAGTTTAATTAGGGTAGTTTTGTAAAGTACGAGATACATTCCTCCAATCCCAAAATGCCTTGGTTCGTGAGATTTGAGATTTGAGCCCTATAAATCGGAAGGGAGGGAGTACTGCACACGGTGCAGTCTAGTCACTTGTTGAAATCTCTAGGAAGGCAAATACTCCTTTTCGGTTTATAGGGCTATACCACTCCCTCCGTCTAGGTGTGTAAGTCATCTTACGAAAATCAAATACTACCAAAACACTTAGGCGCGGTGCATTAACTTCTACCTTGTTGCTTGTTTCTTGACATATCAACCAATAAGAGATGAGAGGTGTGCATGCTTTTAATGACTTGTAATGGCTAGTTCATTGCATGCAATGCTATTAATTAGCAAATAAACATTGGTGACCCCAAGAGGAAACAGTGCTAAGCGCGTGGACCTATGCAGAATGAGTATCAACCAATGGATAATGGAGTTTAATTGTTAAACAATAGCAATTTTGTCTCATGCAAGAGCCTGGCTAGTACTCCAAGGAACCACACCACGCGAGCGTTCGCAACTGCCACGTTCGGGTTGCGCTTGGCTCTTCGCCTCTTCGAGAAGACGAACAATGATGTTACTCCTACTTCTACAGTATTGAATCCACTGCTACACGTCCGTCCACCTCGTGCGAGAGGGATAGCATGTAGCGAAAGCTTCTACTTACTACTCCTGCGTTTGCGTCTACGACAGGTGGGCCCAACAGGCGGTTGGCTCTCCTGTCATGCAGCCAAAGGCAGGTGCAGTTAAGGCACCGGAGATCAGTCCGCGAGGGAGAGGGCGTCGTAGTAATCAAATTTCTCGGTCTTGTATGAGTTGACGCGACACATCAAAGCACTGCACTCGATATAAGTCTTTTTACACATTTCAAATGGGCTACTTCGTATGTAGGAGTAGACATATTCTGCTTCGTATATAGTCACTTGTTGCAATATCTAAAAAGACTTATATTTGGAAATGGAGGGAGTACAACGCATGCATGCATGCCGTGACTTTCCTTTTGATACTTGCATGTGTTGATTTGATGCACCTTGCCAAATTTTGACTATAAATTTAACTAACCAAATTTTCGTGCATGTCACAAAAAATTATGGGGCTGTTTGGATTGTGACTATGTTTGTCTTATGTTCCCACATTATTTTTACCACACTTGCCTAACCTGAGTTGCTCAAATTGTTACACACACTTTGGCTTGCCTACGGGAATCTTGCCACAATTTTTGTGTCTATGACATGTGGGGTTCACTACTAGTAAAAAAATTCTTGTCTTAGGTGTGTCTAATAAAGAAGACTTATATTTAGGAACGGAGGGAGTAGAAAATATAAATAATAATGCATGTTGGGGCAACCCACGTTTCCGCTAATTTTAGCTGTGGGCTTGTTCACAATTTTTATGAGGGTGTGGTTGTTCATTTAATGGAGGGACTTGTAGTACCAGACTTGAACGATACAAAGTGCGACCTGGCACACCGTAACACCACTTGGAACAAGTGGGTAGCTATCTCAAAAAACAATCAACAATTAAAAAAACCGCGACCTGGCATGTTTATTTGCTGCAAGGAAAAGCTTTGGCAAACCTTTCTTCCGGGAGGTTGTTTATCTAGCAGCTTGGAATATTTGGCTCCTTCGAAATGGAAGAATATTTAGACATGAAAGGCCATCTATTGCTGCTTGGAAGAGAAATTTCATTCATGATGCTACCCTGCACTCTCACAGATTCAAGTCTACTATTAGACCGCTGCTGTTAGCTTGGGTTAATTCTTTGCCTTAATTGGTTGTATGTATCCATGTATATATTTGTGCATAGGTTGTTAATAGCTCAGTAGGTAAGTAGACTTCTTTTCCTTTAGTTAGATTTCCTGTATAGAACCTTTTGTTATGCTTGGTGGTTGGGTTTTAATAAAGTGCTGTGGGGCTGTTGCCTCACAGTTTCCAGTCAAAAATAATAATTTTAAACGATTGTTTTGATGGAGTGAAAAAGGAAAACTACCCCACTACGTATATATAGGATGGAGCCTCCGCGCTTGCTTGCTAGGGTTGCTCTATTCACACACTCTCATCCTCTCCAGATCTAAACAAGATAGGGGTAGTAACACTGTCTTTCTCCCTTCAAAAAACAGTGGCTTTCTATCCTCACCGCTGATTATAGATCCGGACGTATCCCCCTCCGCCGGTGAAGGGGGGGGAGGGGCAGCGTTTAGGCCATCGTCGACAGCGAGGGAGGAGACCCACTGCCGGCCGCACCGTTATCTCTAGCCGAGCGCCGGCGCGGGAGATCCTCTAATCCCTTCGTCGTTGCCTGTGGGCGGATCCGGCCTCCCCCGCCCACCTATCCACATCCCGACGACCGTCAGGTATATCTTCGTTCAAAACTGCCTTAGCTCTACTTCCCCAGCTCGCTACGTTGCTGCATGTGCATCATTTTCTACCTCTCAGCCCATCTCGATCGGATGGTCCAACGTCACCTATTTTTTTCTTCTATTGTTAGAGGTAAAGCTACTTCATGGAGTCGAATCTCGTACTTTGTTCAAACAAGAAATAAAGGGGGGGGGATTTTGTATGTACATCGAACTTGGTACAAACAGGAAGGAAAGGGGGTGAAAGTAGTACAGACTGTTCATCCAACCGGTCTCTTGGTCGAAAAGGGAAATATAGGGGAAGCATTGTACGTAGTGGTATGACCAAGACTAGATTTGCTATCCACACATAGGAGTAGGTGGCTAGAGTGAACAAAAATGGGACCAGCCCAGATATGTTTCTTGGATGTTTGTTTCTCGGGGCAACAAACTATGAATCACCACTTTATGCCCCTGTTTACGTACATGGTGCTGGACTGCTAGTGCACCCACTATCCCATGCCCTTATACCAAATATTTAGGCTCCGTTCGGAATAAAGGGGCAGAAAACATAGGTCTTGATGAAAATAGAGGAATAGGAAAGGAATGTAGGTATAAAACTATGGAAAAGTGAACCGGAGGAAACTCTCAAGAGAATGTGTTCGGATGGACTACGAAATTTACAGAGTTGTTTTTTTAGAGTAGCATGCTTGGCAGTATGAGATGCTATTTGTTTATTCAGCTGCACAGTGACTACTCTTGTCCTCACCTCACGTACCACACATAGGTTGATTTTTTTATTCCGGCAACACAGCACAGCAACCTGTCTAACGCATGGCAGCGAGCGCCTGCCTCGGGCTTCTGCCCAAAAAATGAGCAGCGCGTGGATGTTTCTAATCCTATGGAATCGGTACTACCAGACCAGCTTTCCTATGAAACACTATCACCTTTCCTATGTTCCGAACGGTTGGAAGGGAAAGAATACCGTAGGAATTGTGATCTTACAAAAATCCTGCACCAAACCTATGAACCGAACGCAACCTTAGCTGTTCTTAATCTAAGGTCCCTGGTAAAAATGAAGCCATGCCACTATTATAAGCCATGACAAGTTTAGCCAAATGTTTTTGCCTGTAATCGTTTGAGACTCTGACTGTTTCCTCTGTGCCTTTTTGTGCAAACAGGGATATCCAATTCCCCTGATTGCTGTTGTGACCTTTTGGTGCACTGCATAAAACTCTTCTTAAAAGAAGTGACTTTTGTGCTGTTTAACTGGAATGTCGGAATGGAACAGTTGGTTCATTTTGGTGGAACAGCACAAAGGGAGATCTGTGTTCCAATCCTCATCATCCATATTGGCGCCATAACCTTCCTTTAGGTAAGAATGATATTTAATGCATGTGTTCATCTCTATTTTTCGACTGCCATGAGAAAATAATGATGTTTCTTACTAGTACACTTGTACTCCCTCACTGACAAAACCAATTCTGAATTAGAAGGCCAATCATGTACTTGGTATCACCAACTGGTGAGGAGAAAGAGAAACAGAGCATGAAGAGGAAGAAGAAGAAGAATAAACAGTGCCAAGGCGATCTTGCTGAAGCCAGAGGCCTTAGTCGAGGCCATTCAAGGGCTCCGGCAATGACTACCTTACATGTGAGACGATCCTCCAGGGAGCCCTTCCACTTCTGTTGTCTCACTTAATTAATTAGGAGTACTTAAGTACCACTAATTTATTTCTGCCTAGTTTTCCTGTTGGAGTTAAACAAATCTTTAGTAGGACCCTATGCTGAATCATGTACGTGTGTATGTCTGTCTATGGAGGTGAATCATGTGGTGGAGCAGGGAGGGAATATTATTAGTGTCATGACATAATAGTGCTATTGTTTTGCATGTCAATTTATTGCCATTGGTTCAATGAGGCAATGTTTTGTGTATTGTCCATCATGAGTTTGATGCTACTGTTTGATTAATATGCTAATGTCTTTCTATCCTTTCTCACTAAGCTAATGAAGGTTTCACCTTGTTCCTACTTGTGCAAACAGGGATCATGTTGTGCCAATCATACATTTTAGTGGAACTACACAAGACAATACAATGAACTGTATCCCAGCCAGTGCTTTAACTCTTCTGGAAGTTCTTGATAATCTTTCGATATAATCTCAGCACTGGTAAACAAGAGTGATTTCAGCCATACATTTGAAGTGCACAAAAATATATACTATTGTGTGATTCCAGTGAGTGCTTTATCATCTCTTATGGGACTACATGAATAAGCTTTTGTTCTCAGGTTGGTATGGGCCTAAGGCCTTCATCCATATTAGTTTGCTGTCATCTCTATTTGTATCGTGCTACTGTCATGGGAAACTCCTTTATCTTTGCACGTTAAAGTTTTGCAACCTATGATAAATGGCAATGCTTTGAGTGTTGAGTTGAGCTAATTGGCACTGATTAAATAAACTAATACCTCTCTTTAAGCATGACTACTATGTTGCTAACTTTAACCATTAAGATAATGAGGGTGCTTCTATTTGTTAGTGTATGTTTCATCAACTAGTCCCACTATTACAGTAATCTCACTCTCTCAATATATGTGCCAACAGGGATGCTCGATTTTGGTCGAACTACACAAAAACTTTGGGTGCTTCATTGCCTCGACAGCTTTCGTCCTTTCCTGTCAGTCGCTAATCTTCGCTTGCTTTCTTCCTTTGCTGTCAGTCGCTTGGCTTATCTCGGCTTCCAGTCAAAGGAAATAGTAATTGATATGCTACACACAGGTTGGTACTGGTCTTTATCCTGATTATTGTGCCTATCATATGTATTGGTAATTTGGTATTATGGTACTGTTTGCCGATTTCATAAAGGAGTAATTTGGAGCCTGAACTCGCAGGCAAATCATCACATTGGGTGATTTCAGTAGAACTGCACAAATGATCAGATGGACAAGTACTTATGCTGCTGCTATGTACTCCAAAGTTCACCCAGACAAGCATCGATGTTGACAAGAAGTGCCTATATTCATTCGAGTATCAACCGGTGTCAACCAATTGTCAAACTCCAAGTATTAGGAGAGTGAACGCCAAAAATATTGCTTGGTGCATAGCCCAGAAAAACGTAGTCCGGTCTTTGGTCCCAACTTGTGCCTTTTGGTTATCGGCACATATGGTAGCGAACTATATGGCATGGAGTCTAAAGATTCCAGACAAGTTGGTTGACGCGTATATTCATCTGGCACTTAATCAGTCAGCATGCCAAGGATGCTCCATTTCAGTTGAACTGCACAAAAAATTTGGGTGGTTCATTTTCTCAACCGCCTCCTTTCTCGTCTGCAATGTAGAATTTTGGCGAGATACAGGACCAAGATCAGCCAGTAAACTAGTTGGATGAAAGTAGTGGCCAAGTTGCTCAAACCTCCCTCGGCACGAGGCCACTATTTGAGGATAAACCCACAAGCAAAGTTCAGATTGTCTGTGCTGCCTCTTATGTACTCGAAAGTTTACTCGTACAAGAACTAATTTTAGCAAGAAGTACCTCTAATTGAACACCATTTACCAGTCTGTACCCTAGGTAATTAAAGTTCGTCCATGGATCATATTGGCTGTGATCTCAATCATTTGGATGCATAAACATACTGAACATGTGTATATCTGAATCTTTTTGTGAATTATGTATGAATATTGTCGTGTGATCTATCAATCATTTGGATGCATAGATATGCTGAGCTTGTGTATATATGAATCTTTTGAGTTGTTGATAGTGAATGCTGGCTATGAATATGAACGTGTCCTGTGAACCTGAGTTTGATATGAATGTTTACCTTTTCTGTTGTATTTGTGTGTGAACTTATTAGTATGCCTACTTTGGGGTATAAAACGCAGGTCTCTTATAAAAGTAATTTTGTGTCCAATTTATGTTTTCCCTTCTAACCACATAATATATATTTATATTATTACTATTATCGTATATTTATTGAGACTTATATATACATTATAAAAACATCCCACATGTTATTAACTTATAAAAGTAAATGTTTAACGGAAGTTGGCAAGGAAAATCCTGGTTGTTTTTGACTCACAGGCAAGGAAAATCCTGGTGATTGCGTACAAAAGCTTGCGAAGATTTTAAGGACTAATTTAATAATAATGCGCTCATTTTCATTTTGAGCAATAACTCGCTAATTTCTTAATTATATATATATAATGTGCCTCTCCGGTTTATTCTTTGATATTAATTGCCCCTTCTAACATAACATTATATATATAACGAGCCCACCTAATACGTGTATTTCAAGGAAGTGCATATGGGCTGGGATTTCTTAGAAAATATAAATGGGCCTAATTGACGCGAAATTATTTGTTCACCCAGCCCAGCAAATGGATTGTACATTCTAGAAAACATGGGTTAAATATATGCCACATTTTTGGAGGCTGACATGTGGGCCAATAGGTCAAAGCCTACGCAGGGCGTTGTCAACTTGGTCAACAAATGATTGTGTCATCCACAGCCATTGGATTTATATCCAATGGCCGGCATGCACCTTCAATCTCTTGTCTTCTTCCTCCGGCGTCGCCGGGACCGCCTGGTCCGGCCTCCGGCGGCTAGTGGCTCTGCTTAGCACGCATCGCTGCGAAGCGCTACCGCACCGCCGGCTAGGCTATCCCTCCACCCCTCGACACCTCCTGTTATTCCCCACAGACTACAGCCCCATGCCGCAACAGAACCAGTTATAACCCTTCTCCTCCTCTCAATCTACAACTCCACTATCCCATTTTCCCATCTCCGAGTCGTTCCCGTCCGCGGCCTCGCCGTCATCCACCGCCTCGCTGCGTTCGGTGCGGCGTGGTCAACAAACGAGAGTCATCGGAAGAGGACTGTACGTGGAGAGCCTGACGGCAGGGACCCACGAGGTCCATGGTCGCACGTAAGGAAAGTTCCTCCTTATTAAGCTGAAAAAATGTTTCCTCCACCTGACAGCTGGGACCCACCGGCTGTATCTTCGCACGGAAGGAAGTTCCTCCTTGTTTTGCGAAAAAAATTATTCATCCCGTTGACAGCTGGGACCCGTCAGATTTGGTGACTGACTTGTGGGCCTACTAAGCGGACGTGTACGCATGGCTTTGTCAACTTAATCAACAAATGACTCTAGCAGCTTGACCGTTGGATGTTAATTCAACAGCCGTGCTCCTTCTTCAACCTCTGTTCTTGCTCTTGTCTCCCGTGGGCGGCACCGCGGCTGTGCTGCCGCGCACCCGAACCAGTGAAGTTTCCCACTCCTCTCCATCTGCGACTCCACTGCCCCGTATTCCCCATCTCCAGGTCATTCCAGTCTGGGTGCGCTCGGCACGGTGTGGTCGACATGGTCAACAACCGAGAGTCATCGGAAGATGACTGTACGTGAGAGGAGGACAGTGGGGACGCACCACGCCGATGGACGCATGCATGCAACGGAACGCGACGAGGTCAGTGGTCAAGGAACGACTTCCATCGGAAGTATACTGTACGTGGAGAGTCTCAGCTGGGTCCACGACGGCAGCAAGTAAGTGCCTCCTTATTACACAAAAAATAATGATTCCTCTAACTGACCGTAGGGACCCACTGGATGGGCCACCGTATTTTGTAAAAAAAAGGATTGCCCCCTGACTGCTGGGACCCACCTGACGAGCCACCGTATTTCACGAAAAAAATGTTCCCCCCGCTGTCAGCTCGGACCCACCGGAAGTGCCTCCTTATTACGCACAAAAAAAATGAATACTCCCCTGGCTCGCTTGGACCGACCTTGGTGGGAGGCTGACTTGTGGGCCTACTAAGTTGACGGGGACGAAGGGCTTTGTCAACTTAGTCAATATGAACGATTCTAGCTCCAGTGACCGTACGATGTCCATCCAACGGCCGTAGTGCTTCTTCAACCTCTGATCTTCTTGCTCCAGCCGCCCAAAGCAGCGCCGGTCGTGCCGCATGCTCCTACCTCTCGTGGCCGGCTGTGCTGCCGCGGAGGCCTCACCGTCCCCTACTATTCCCACCGCTGGCTAGGCCATGCGGCGACGGCAGCCTCACACCACAGCCGAACCAGTGAACCCTCGTACTCCTCTCCGCGCGGGCTTCCACTGCCGCGTCTTCCCCGGCTCCGCGTCGTCCCCTTCCTAGGCCTCGCCGTCGTCCACCGCCGTGGTGCTCTCTGCGCGGCGTGGTCAACGTGGTGAAGGAACGACTTCCATTGGAAGAGTACTGTACGTGGAGAGGCTGACAGCTAGGTCCATGGCCACAGCCCAGTTTTTTTTGTGATTTGCCAAGTAAGTCGCTTTGTCAGGCCTGTTGGGCTGCAAATCTTTCAAGACGAGGAGAGCTTTCATTCGGCCGACGGAGAAAATGGCCCATCAGTAATGAGAAATGGGTTGTACATTTTTAAAACACATCAAACCGGCAATTAGTTTCAAATATCTTTTTTTTTTCATTTCGAGATTTTAAATTACATTAATTTTTATGCATGGAGAATTTGTTGGATTTTATATTGATATACATTTATTTTTAAAATCAGTTTGAATGTGAGTCGAAATTTCAGGATTAAAAACAGTTCGGACCGCACCGAAATATGCAAAATTTCGTATAATTTTTTAACTTTGGCCACAATATGCGCTGTAATGCTAAAAAAAAGAATACGGGCTACAAAAAAACCTTAATAGTTAGCAAATGGGCTGTAAATTATTAGAAATAATGGCAGATGGGCTGTATGCTGTTTTCCATAGATTTGAGGCTTTCCTAAAAAAAGGTTGACGCACAAGCAGTGACTGTTGGATGGCCATCCAAGGGCCGTCGTGCTTCTTCAATCTCTGCTCTTCCTGCTCCAGCCGCTCAAACAAGGGCCGGCGGGACTGCCTGTTCCCTCCTCCCCACGGCCAGCTCTGGTGCTGCGCAGGCCTCACCGCCCCACTGTACTGCCATCGTTGGCCTAGCCATCCCTCTACTCACCCACACCTGCTGTTATTCTCCGACGACGGCAGAGGAACCAGTAAACCCTCGTATAGTCGTACTCCCCGCCGCATGGGAAACAACTGCCGAGTCTTCCCTGCCTCCCTGTCGTTCCCTTCTTAGGCCTCGCCGTCGTCCACTGCCTTGGTGCTCTCGGTGCGGCCTGGTCAACGACCGACATTCATCTGAAGTGGACTGTACGTGGAGAGGCCGACAGCTGAGTCTACGGCCGCACGTAAGGAAATGCCTCCTTATTACATGCAAAATAATGATTCCTCCACCTGACATCAGGGACCCACCAAAAGGGCCTCTGTATTTCGCGAAAAAAACGTTATCACCGCCGACAGCTCGTACCCACCAGCTATATCTTCGCACGCAAGGAAGTGCCTCCTTATTACGCACAAAAAATGAATACTCCCCCTGTTAGCTGGGACCCAGTATAGTGGCAGGCTGACTTGTGGGCCTACTAAGTTGACGGGGACGGAGGGCTTTGTCAACTTAGTCAATATGCACGAATCTAGCTCCACTGACCGTACGATGTGCATCCAATGACCGTAGTGCTTCGTCAACCTCTGGCTTCTTGCTCCAGCTGCCCAAACCAGCGCCGGTCGTGCCTCGTGCTCCTGCCTCCCGTGGCCGGCTGTGATGCGGCGGACGCCTCACCGCCCCCTACTACTCCCACTACTAGCCAGGCCATCCCTCTACTCACCCACACCCCCTGTTATTCAGCGGCGACGGCAGCCTCACACCGCAGCGAACCAGTGAACCATCGTACTCCTCTACGTGTCGGAATCCACTGCCTCGTCTTCCCTGACTCCGCGTCGTACCCTTCCTAGGCCTCGCCGTCGTCAACCGCCCTGGTGCTCTCGGCGCGGCGTGGTCAACGTGGTCAAGGAATGGCTTCCATCGTACATGGACTGTACGTGGAGAGGCTGACAGCTAGGTCCACGGCCGCAGCAAGGAAGTGCCTCCTTATTACATGCAAAATGATTATTCCTCCACCAGACAGCGGGGACCCACCGGACGGGCCATCGTATTCCGCGAAAAAAACATTTGCCCCTGACTGCTGGGACCCACCAGCTACATCTTCGCACAGAAGGAAGTGCATCCGGGCAAAAAAAAATGATTCGCCCCCCTGACAGCTGGGACCCACCAGCTACATCCTCGCATGCGAGGAAGTGCCTGACAGAGGGGACCCACCTGGTCGAAGCGTACGTAGCGTTGTCATTCTGGTCGCGAACGTGTACGTACATATATACTGGTGGATGTAGAGGCACGCACATGTCGTAGTAGAGGCGCCTACGTGTCGTAGTAGAGGCACGCACGTAGCATCACTACAAAAAAATACACTTCCGTGATGATACATGTTTGTCACAGTAGGTCGCTTTTTTTGTCATGCATGTACATCCATGACAAATTTATGACAGAATCAAAATAGTCATACCTATGCTGTCGTAGAAGTGTTCCATGACATTACCAAAATTATCATCACGGAAGTGTCCACTTCCATGACGATAAATCACGCGTCACAGAAGTGCTTTCGTCAAGGGTGACCGACACGTGGCATCCACCGTAACAGAACGCCGTTAAGCTATCGGGTCGGGTTTTGTATCCGATAACCCGTTAACAGCCCCGACCAATGGGAAATTTCCACGTGCAAAATTCTTATTGGCCGGACGAAACACGTGTCAGCTCGTCAGTGGGTCAGATAGGCGCCTATGATACGTCAACACATGGCACGGCCCAACAGAGGCCCATTCCTGTGAAAAGGCCGGCCCGTTTGACTTGGTCAAAAGTTGGCGGGCCGGCCCATGGAAAGCCCGTTAACCGCCTGTTCGAATATAGCCCATTTACAGCCCGCTAACCCAAGTCCCGTTACGCCCTATCCGAATTAGGCCCAGTAGCGTCATCTGGGCCATCCAATATGATTCCAGCCCGTTTTCACTTCTGGCCCATGTATGGCCCATTATGTCTTTCGGCCCATATGAGGCCCTATATAACTCTCGGCGTACTAACGGCCTATGGTGAAACTGGCCCGTAATGAATAGTGTATAACTTTACACCCATTAACGGCCCATGGTGAAAATGGCCCGTAATGAACAGTGTATCACTTTATACCCATTAACGGCCCATTATTCCGTTGGGCCGTTTTGAGCCCATGTTATCTTTCGGCCTTCTCAGAGCCCATTTATTCTTGGGCTCATTTCCAGCATTTGTTTAGTTACGGCCCGTTACTGTCATTTTCTGCTTGTGGGCCAAATTCAGCCCGTGGTTACAGTCGGCCCGGTTGTGGTCCGTTTATACGTTGGGCCGATTTCATAGCGTCATCAAATACGGCCTATTAACGATGGCCCGTTATGGTCGGCCCATGAACGGATGATTCCAACTCTAGCGCGTTTACGGCCATAATGCGGTCTGTTTGGCCCATGTTTGGCCAATCGATTATATGGCCCGTATAAGGCCCATTGATAATACGGCCCGCAGAAGGCCCATTGTTTCTATGGCCCATAGAAGGCCCATTGTTTCTATGGCCCGTAGAAGGCCCACTGTTTCTACGGCCAGTAGGAGGCCCAGTGTCACTACAGTAAATATTATCCCATGGTTATTGTGGCCTAGTTTTAAAAAATTGGTTATTGCAGCCTCTAGCTAACCGCGGAAAAAGAACTGCAATGACTACAAGCAAACAAATAAACAAGACAACAAGGAAATAAATACGCAAGCAACTAACGCTAGGCTATCACGGCTATTACACATATTACATCCACTGGGCATCAAAGTTCGCCACCAGTGCAAATATAGGGAACAAAGCAGCATATCATATACACTAGTTGTCAAAGTTGGCGACCAGCGCAAATAAACGCCGCAGCAAAACAAATCCAGAACTGAAACCACTTCAGAAGATCTCAAGAAACAATATCCTAGGTACCCATAATGCTGGCAAGATGCTTAGCAATCTTATTAACTTTCTCTTGTTTGGCGCTTAAATCCTCCAGCGCTTGCTGTTGCACCAGAAAATATGCATCTGAATTCTGCAGGGACTTCCTCAGTCCTTCAGCTTCCTGTCGCAGCACATCTGATCGATGTCTTTCAACTTGAAGTTGAGACTCAAGAAGACGAATTGATTCAGGCAGCGAGTTCGAAGAGCTTGTGCCAACAATAGTGGCTAGTAACTCGAACACTACATCAAGACGGGACTTTTGGGTTCCCTCACTGTCGTCAAGATAGTTTTTATCAGCTTTCTTGGAGACTAATAGGGATGTCTCACTATCTTCAACCTTATCTGCATTACTTCCTTTACCATTGGATAACGCGGTACTGTTCTCCAATATTTTGTCCGCATTCTAAAAGAGAAACAAGCAGACACATCACATGTTTACCATGTTGTATATGAAACTCATTTTGGTAAATGAGTTCAGTAGTAAAGTGGACAGGATAACAGCATGAAACAAACATATATCTATGTACCATGGTCACTTTATGGTCTATATCATTCTAGTTTTTGTTGCCAAATCAAGATAGAGACACAGTTCAAATAATATTTGTTCAAGACAAAGCAGAATAGACAGAATATAAGTGTGGGTAACTATAGAGCAATAACAACACTTGTAATGTGCATGACATGAGAACATAACTGTTTATTCAATTGAAACTAAAATCAACATAGAGCAGGTTACAACAGCAAACCAGTTAAAGAAACAAGCTTAAAACATACCTGTTGTGCCATTGGAGTTTCAATTCCATCCTTCAAATTTGAAAATAGTTGGTATGAGTAAATGCAGTCATGCAAGAGCAAAGGATTATGAACCATAGCTACAGAACCTGACCTGAGAACAAATCTTCTTCTCCTTTAAGCGTTGAGTTGGGATTCAGAGTGGTGGTCCTCGTGCTTTGGGCACTGCAGTTCCCTTACTAACTTCTCATGTTTGGGTGCTCTGTGGTGGAGATGGTGTTGTGTCAACTGGAACTGGATTACTATCTGCCGGGGTTGGGGTTAGAAGGGGTGTAGCTGGTTCTCTGTCCAACTGGGTAGGGGTACAATCTGCGAGAGTCTGGGTTATTTGCGGTGGATCTGGTCCTTGGGCAAGTACAACCGTGGTTCTATCTGCATTAACTGGTAGCACTATCTTTTCTGAAGACCGTGTTGTTACTCCCTTAGATACTGCCATCACGCTCTCCAATTCAAATGGCTAATAAACAAGAAAAGTAATTGAAAGTATAGATATTGTATGATAGACATGTGCAATGGATAGTGGGGAATAAAAGAGGGCATGAAATAATTCATATTTATGTTGTCTAACCAAATAGGATAGCATGACACAATTTCACATATATGATGGCTAACTAAACAGGATAGCATGACACAATTTCACATTATGATGGCTAACTAAAAAAGATGGAAAGACATAGTTCAAAATATGAGACTATGTAAACAGGATGACATGACATAACTATATAATGTGTTTATTAAATAGGTTGGCATGCCATAATTCACATACATTCACGGATAGAATGCCATAATTCAAAATATGATGACTGTAAACACTAAACAGGATGAGATGATATAACTATATGATGTCTTTATTAAATGGGTTTCCATGCCATAATTCAGATAGATGATGTGTATGTACTATGTAAACATGATGGCATGATATAATTCAAATATATGATTTATATAGTAAGCAAGTAAGTAGATGGCAATCCATATATGATGTAAAAACTAAGCAATGCAAGATAACATGCATGACATGGGTAATATAACCCTGCCAAGTTTGAGCATAGACCTCAGGGGGAAAATAGGACTGGTCATCAGTATCTGAATCCTCCTCTGAGGAGCTCTCTGTAACCAGCAAGATGTCTGGTTCAGCAGGTAGCATTGTCTGCTCTGAATACCTTGTTTTCACTCCAGATACTTCCATCACCGCTTCAAATGGCTGATGCACAGGAAGAGTAGTTGAATATACAAACGTTGTCGACAAATGGAACACGTAATACAAAAAAAATGATAGCATGATATAATTCACATACATGATGATTGGCTAAACAGCATGGCATTGCATAATTCACATATATAATGCCTTTGCAACAAGATAGCATTGTATAATTCACATATATAATGTCTTGCAACAAGATGGCAATGCATAATTCACATATATGGTAATTAGACACTGAACATGTGGCATTCACACAAAGCATGTCTAAACTAATCAAATGAAATAGCAATGCGAGACACCATACGCACGATATGAGCACATAACCCTGCCAAGTTAGAGCATACACCTCAGGGGGGGGGAATAGGACTAGTCATCTGTCTCTAAATCCTCCTCTGAGGAGCTATTCGTAACCAGTGAGATATGCGCTTCGTCAGATAGCATAGTCTGCTCTGAAGACCTTGTTTTCACTCCAGAATTTGTCATCACCATGTCAAATGGCTGATGCACACGAAGAGCAGTTGAATGTAATAACATTTTTGACAAATGTATTATGTAACCAAAAAAAAAGGATGGCCTGATATAATTTACATATAAGATGACTGGCTAAGCAGGATGGCATTGCAAAATTCACATATATGATGCCTGGCTAAACAACACGGCGTTGCATAATTCACATAAACGATGAATAAACTAAACAGATGGCATTCACACAAAGGATGTCTAAACTAAGCAGATGACATATTTGATGTATAAAGTAAGCAATGCAAGACACCATATGCATGATATAACCAACATTAGCATGCCAAGTTAGAGCGAAGACCTCAGGGGGTAAATAGGAGTTGTCTTCTCCTTCTGAATCCCCCTCAGAACAGATATCTTCCTCTCGATTACAATCCGAAATGCGTGGAGGGGGGCTGCCTTTGCGCCTACCATGGAGCGACGTCTGCATGGAATTTTATTGCCACGCAAGGCTCGTCTCTTTTGCTCTACATGTTCAGTTCCATTGTTTACAACAACTGTCATGCATATGAATAAAACATAGTGAGATTATGTAAGGAGTGCATGCAGAAATCCAGAGTGATGGTAGCTACCTGTGGATAGACCCAAAACCAATAATAGCAGGCAGATAATGGCTTCATTTAAAAAATACAGATAATGGCTTCTTTACTGTTTGTTTCCCACCCAACATGAAACTCATAGTAGACACCAGAGATTAACCAGAGAGTAGATAGATACTATTGATAGCGGCCCCGATATGTACCCCACAACCATTTAAAAACTCAAGTTTGACCATTAGTTTGGAGCTGACTCAGAGTCTAATAGGTGAACATGATGATAAAGTGGCATGTAATATTAAGCGATGCATAACGTAAGCAGACACGGAAGAGTGAGACCTCTCTTGCGGACCCGTGTAGTCCTCATGGTCATCTGCTCGGTTGATGATGGTAGTGCAGTTTTCATGGCTGCCAGCGGCGGGGAAGAAGATCTGAGGCGGCGAAAGACAGTGTGGAGGCCGGATCCCTGCTATGTTGGACCCTTCTGTCATTGGAGCAGCTGAGCTGGGGTGGACGACGGCGCAGCAGGAGCGGGACAAACCACGCAAGGTTTTCTTTCACAACTATCTGTAAGAGAAGTAATTCTGTAAGGGCTCGTTTGAATTGGAGGATTCAAACAATGCAGGGATAGGAAACAGACAGGAATAGGATAGGAATGCACGTGCAAAACAGAGAATTTAAAAACACAGGATTTCTGCCAATCTGGGTGTTTGATTCACAACAATTGGAAGATCACAGGATGCAAAGAAGCATGGTGACATTAAGTCAAACCACAAGAAAATGTACGGTTATAATGCTATTATGCTACTATCTCTTAGTCTTGTGCTTCATGAATAGGAATTTGAAAAGGAGGAAAGTGAAAATTAAAATTCCTACATTTTTTCTTTCAAGGAGACACTAAAGGAACAAATCCGTGTGCTCAGTGGACAATACATATAACATGTAGAGTAAAAAAGAGATGCAACAAGTGTAGAACCTCTTTGGCGAAGCCATGTCGATCTCAACGTGATTGGGTTGGCCGGTGAGGATGCTCCGGCTGACTTGGCTGTCGGAGGAGGGGACGAAGATCTTAGGCGTCTGGAGACGGAGCCTGAGGTACTGCTCCGCTGTGATGGAGGGTTTCGTCATTGGAGTAGCTCCAGTGAGTTGTACGACACCGAGGCTGAAGCAGGAAAAGAGAGACAACGAACAACGTTAACCTCAGTGAAATTCTAATAGCATCTCCAATACATGATGTAAAATACATAACCACAAAGTGCTAGATGTAAAATACATCAGCCGCTCATCTCTGAACTTAACTGTCAAAACTGAACTTAACTGTTGAAACTGAACTTAACTGTCGAAACTGAACTTAACTATCGAGACTGAATTTTGCTGTCGAAACTAATTTTTGCTGTCGAAACTGAACGCACTAGCAAGGTGAGGCTACACGTCGGTCAACTAACTTTTTCATCTCTGGTCAGTCGATTTTGCAGCCGTTGGATACGAAATCAAGGGCCTGCAGTTCATCTTCAACCTCCACCCCCTGAGCCGGCCAAACAGCAGCCCCCCGCCACCCCCGGCCGGCGGTGCACCGCCCCGCCCGTCCCGAAAACACTCCCCACCACCGGTCCGCCGCCGCACCGACCATCCCTCTAATCCTCCCCGTGCCGAGCTTTTTCTCCGGCAATCCCCACGCCACCGCCCCACCAACGCCCCGCCACCGCCGGCGACCACCGCCCCCATCCTGAACCCTAAGATAGATAGTGGGGTATCTCTCCGGCGAGCCCCCCTCCCAGCTGCGGCTAGTTCTTCCTTCACCCCAACGAGCCCCCCCCCCACCACCTGAAAATCGACTGACCCAAAAGTCGATTCAGTCGACTGAAGTGTAGCTAAATCGGAGCAACATCGCAAGCAAGAGCAAGAGCGAGAGCAGCAGCGCGAGCAATAGCAAGAGCAGACCAGGCAGGGGACCGAGAGCAAGCGCAGAGCAGAAGCGCGAGCGAGAGCTAAAGCAGTAGCAGGTCCTACTAATGTGGACGTCGCCACCGAGGGAGCGACGCCGTGGAGGAAGTGGCCGGCGATGCCGCCATGGATGGAGCCACGCTGTGTCGGCTCGGGACCGAGCGCTGGCAGCACCGCGAGATCGAATCAAGAAGAAAATGCGGCGATTAGTATACAACCTCTTTGGTGGCGCCGATTAGGCCGTAGCTTCATCCGAGGAAATGGTGATGATGATGCTCTTCCGGTGGTGCAGTTGAAGACGGCGGTGTGGGAATGGAGGTGGCGCGAAATACGAGGGGAACGTCGGGGCAACTCCTTGGAGGTGGAGGACGGGGTGGCTGAACCGGCGGGACGATGAGATCGACGACGGATCCTCATCCGGTACGGTGGATGAGGGACGTCGAGGTGTTGCTATGGACGACGTCGTCGGGGAAGAGGCTCCGGCTGGGTGGCGGACGAAGCAGGGTATGGGGTTTCATCGTGGGTTTTCGCGGCCTCGGTGTATGAATGGGTGGGCGGATGGGATGGCAGTGGGGAACCATGGCTTAGAGACGCGCTTGTCCGAAATGTGGGGTAAGTTACGAAAGTACCCCCACCGATTTGAGGCGGTTCTTTCGGTTCAGGGGTACCACGGGCATTTCGCGTGTCTAGATTTCACAAGAGGAGGGAGTTTTCGCACGCGTTGTAATTTCGGAATAGCAAGGCGCGGGTTGAGATGGAGGAAGTTGTCGGAGCACAACGAGACAAAGATATATCTTAAATATTTCAGGCTAACAAGGCGTGGGTTGAAATTTCTGGACAAGCCTAACGTGTACTGTCCCAAATCAATGTGCCCTACAAATGTCATTCAAAACTTTGAATTCATGTTATGTTCAATTAAAATATTTCGCTACGTGTATAATGCATGCAACCTACTACTCAAATGAACGTTTTAGTGCATTCCAAACGTATATACTACCCCTTCAATATGAACTAGATTTGAATTCGTTTCTCTATTTGAATAAGATCTACAGTAATGATTGTTGTGAAGTCAAAGCATTTGAATTCGTTTCTCTGTTTTAATAAGATCTACAATCATCACTATTGTCAAGTTAAACCATCGTTTGTGTATTATCTTCATAGCAGACCACATGATTAGTCTCGAGTTACATATGAACTATGTGTACTCTTATATGAACTCCAACTAGATTTTTTGAATACACTTTATTTTGATTTCAAATCACATTACATTTCTAGCTCTAGCTAGATCTTCATAATCTAAACCATGTCTCATATGTATAATGTGTTTATCACATTATGTATGGTGTCCCGCCCCCTACGCCTACACGTATTTAGATGTGAGTTGCAAACACCACACATTACCACAAATTCAAATAAAATGTGACAATGTTCGATATTTAGTATTGTTTATATTGTTCGATATTTAGTTGTAAGCTGCGAACGCCACACATTATCACAAATTCAAATAAAATGTGAGATTGTTTGATGTATAGTATGGTTTAGATTGTTCGGCATTTAGCTGTGAGTTGCAAACGCCATGCCTTATCACATTATGGTATAACATGTGCACAGCACGTGTATCGCCGCTATATTCATGCATGCAATGTTTAAAACACTATGATCTCCTATTCAAATATATGAATCTGCTTTCATATCAAAATATGATATTTTTTAGTCTCTTGCACCCACACAATCCTCTAACCTTTGTAGCTACCACTAACTTTCTCTCGTGCATGCACATGCCCTCCTCGCCCTCCCCCTCCCTCGGCATTCTATCCACCTGGCACATTCATTTTTTTCTTTAGGTCGTTCTCCCAGAGTCTCCACAACTCCTTTCCGGCACACACCGACCGATAAACCTCTCCAGCGGTACCTGCCTACAACAAACAAACACACCTTCAATCTCCTCCATTATGTGTCCTTGCCTCGTGTCTCTCATACGGTCAGACACACGTGTAAACTCTCGCCCCTCTTTTCATCGCTCTCACAACCGCACACTCCTCCCCCTATCTAGCTAGTAGTTGGGCCTCTCACACCACCTCCTAGCTCCATTTTCTCTGTATATCCGTCTCACTGGGCCTTATTTGCCTCTAACAAATGGACGTACACCGACCGATCTCTCGCTATACATATAGCGAGCTAGGTCCTTATAACTCGTTTTTACCCACACGTCAATTGATCTACCTCATTAGTTGTGTCTCTCCCTTCCTCCGACAAACAACAATTGATCTACCGATCTAGTTAGGTTTGCTTACCAAACACATGGTTCCCCTTCATCATCCATGGATGCGTCCCAATAGATCTATCACGCACTGGCACACACAGAAACACATCCCCACTCTTATTGATAACATTGTAGTTCCACCCTCAGTTTGTCTAGTAGGCCTCTCCCACCATCTTCGAGAAGCAACTCCATCACCCATCCAGCACTCTACCCCTCTCCCTCCCTCTCTCCCTCCTCTCTCTCTCTCTCTGTCCTATCATATTTCCCGTCCTTCAATTATGTATGGATGTCGACCTATCTCTCTCAAGACATAGCTGGGTCTCTCCTTCTCAACACATATACGAGTCGTTCTACCTCTATAGTTAGGCCTCTTCCTACCCCCCCCACCACCCCCTCCCCCCACACACACCGATACATCGAGCGCTCTAGTCATGTCTCCCTGCCACACACAAACTTGACGTGTGCCCTCTAACGTTCCGGTAGGCTAGTCTCCCTATATCTTTGACTTGTACACACAAACAATGTCGATGGCTCTCTTCATCGATCTCGCACCCACCCACTTGATCCTCTCTTTGACTCTATCGATAGCTATGACCCCTCCCTCTCTTCTCGTGGATTTCCCGACCCTCTATGTATGATATGGATAGGCCTCCATTTCACACACATTGCATGCAAAATTTTGTTTGAGATGTCATCGACACATATTCACACAAATAATTCACAAAATCAGCCCCCACCCCAAAACAAAAAACACTCACGAACGCGGTTTGTATCTCTCACACACACCCCATGTAGGTGGGGGACGTGCACGAAGAGAAGAGGTGCATGCATGACACAAGTACTCCCGTCTCTTTCCCAACCACACCCGCGCGGGTACACGGTGCAGCTCATTTCTGTATGAAAAAGGCAGCCCACGTGGTAATTTGGCACGTGTACTGGTTGTCCACTTGGTGGAGGGAGGATCGTCTACCACGGGTGAACAAACAAATTGTGACTTGAAGTGTTATGTTAAAAAAAGAGGCAAACCATGTGGGGCCTACCTTAGAGGCAAGGCTCTATACATTGGAGTACTTTTGATGTGTCCCGTCAACTTGCAGGACGAGGAGAAGCTTATTTAGTACGCCGTCTCCCTCGCCCATGGGCGCAGTGGCTCGCAGGATGAGGTGAAGCTTGCTTACCACGCCTTACGGCCGCTCCCTCGCCCACGCGCGTGGTGGCTCGCAGCCCGAGGAGAAAATTTTACTACTCCCTCCGTTTACTCCTCGTCCCTACTACCTTGGTTATAGAGACTATACTATCATATTGTTTGGAATATATATGTCCTTTAGTAGATTTCAATATGAACTACTAGTACATACTCCAAACACTGATGTATGTAGACGTATTTTAGAGTGTAGATTCAGTCATTTTTCTCCGTATGTAGCACTCTCCCTCGCCACTCGACCCTCGCCCACGTGGTGGACGTGCAGCAATTCATTCGGTCTCATATAGCCAGAACGATGTATACTGCACTACCATTATTGCTCGACTTCCCGAAGAGGCGAAGAGCCAATCGCAAGGTTAATATCTTGGAGATGCCAAGCGCAAGGTTATAGGAGAACGAGTAGTAGGTGCCGCATCATTTATAAATAAATTTTTTTTCTTCAGTGGCACGTACGCAATATGAGAGGTTCATATGGAGAGAAAAGGAGACCGCTCTACTATATACATAGTCAGGACGGGCCAGCCTACACGGTTGCTTACTGGGGTTGCTCTCTTCACATACTCTCGCACAAAACGACTGCGCCACATCTCTAACATCCCGGCGGATCACCTCCGCTTGGGGAAGGGGTGGATGCTTAGTGTAGATGCGGTGGCCGTCGCCGACGGTGAAAAACCACTGTCGGCACGTCCCCATCAGGGGTCCCTGCCGTTCTCTCTCACAAAGCCGGTGAGGTTGCCTTCGTCCCTTGCTCACTACCACGACGTGGGCAGTTGTCGCCTCCCGCCGCCCTCCTCAAGGTTGAGCTACGTCCCTCAGGTACAACTCCCTTGAAAGCCGGCTTGCACCACTGCTCCATCTGCCCAAAACACTCCCTGTGGATATTTCTCTACTTCTTTGCCCCACACATACGTCTACTGGCTTCTACGTACTGTATTTGTGATGAGTTTATGTCTCATCAACTAGTCCCAGTAATCTTATTCTAATCACGCTTGTTCAATTTCTTTGCCACAAGGATGCTCATCTCGATTTTGGTGAAACTGCACAAAATGATCCGCTGGTCAAAAGGTTGCAAACTTCATTTATTAGGAAGCTCGAACGTTGCCAGCAAATTCAAGCCTGGTCAGGGTTCATGGTTCAAGGGCTAGGGACTGCATGTCTCGTTTTTATCTTTAGCTGCCTCTATTCAAAAATAAGTGCCAACTTTAGTAGTAGTACAACTTTGTACCAAAGTTTGCACAAAGTTGAGAAACTTATTTTGGAACGGAGGGAGTACATATTTGCTATGATCTGTCAACCATTGAGATGCAATAGCATGCATGTTAGTCTCCTTTGTATTTGATGAAATGTTGCAACGGGCAACCTTGGATGCAAGATATATGTAACAGAAGCTGGAAGCTTCATAGCATTGTACAAATTTCTCTCGCTGATAAATTACAGTACGTACTATACTAGTACTTCCTCCATTCCTAAATATAAGTCTTTCTAGAGATTTCACCATGAACCACATGCGGATCACTGAGCCTGCGTGTTTTCACTCCTCTTGCATGCCTCCGCTGTCAGAATGGAGAAAATTGTAATCTAGTAGGTATACCTCCTTTCGCCAAAAGCGTGGGACATCCAGCAGTCCTACGACCTCAGCAATAAAGACCAATGAGCCGTCAAATCACATAGACCCAGCAGTAAGTTGGACGGACGAAGCAACCATCACTCTTGCGCCAGTGAGAGGTAGCGTCCGCTCTGCCCGGGCATGAATGCGGCACCGATTCTTTGGAGCGGCGCTGACTGTTTCGGGCGGGAAGCGCGCGCGGGCGATGGAGGGGCTTTGGGTGGGCCAGGCTGGTCAGGAGCGGCCGTGGCAGCTGTCCGCATGTCCCTACCGTACACGCCCGGAAACGAGAGGATGCACCGACTCTCGCGGCTAAAATCGTACACTACACAACATCTCTCTGTAGTAGTAGGTCGATATGTCGCTCTCTCTAACACACACATGGTGTTAAACACACACGCACACACACACAGACACACGCACACGCACGCACCTTGGTCCCATTGCACCTTCTATCGTGACTTATTACACCTAGACGGAGGGAGTAGTAAGTATACGAGATACGATGGCACACTGACTTAAGTCGAATACAAGTGCCGAAAATTTGTGTGCGTGTTATAATAAGGATTCAGGATTGTAGAAAAGGTTATTTCCCTCTGGTTGAACATAATGGGAGGGTTGTGTAGTTGGTTATCCTGTTCGCTCATCAAACTCGAGGTCTCGGGTTTGATAACTACACTTGAGCATAATCTGTGCCAGGAGGATTCTTTGACTGGTCAAAATGTTTTCTAGGGTTTCCACGCTTCACACTCTCTCTCCAGTATATATATACACGCTGGAGCCTCAGCGCTTGTAGTTTCTCTCTTCACACTCTCTCGCCCTCTCCCGCTGGATCCTCAGTGCTTGTAGTTGCTCTCTTCACACTCTCTTGCCCTCTCAGATCTAAACAAGACTTCGTTGGCCTCTCTCTCCCCTCACTGCTGCTCAAAGAGCCGGCAGGATCCATCCGCTAGGAAGGGAAAGGAGGCTTAACGCTGTCGCCGTCGGCGAGGGACTACCGGCACAGCTGTTCACTTTCCACCCAGCGGCGGCACGGGAGGGCCTTCGACCCCTTCTTCTTCGCCGCCGTCCCGTCGTCCGCCCAACCACGCCCCAAGAACCTTAAGGTATAATTTACTTACTCCACATGCATTGCTCTAGCTGCATGTATACCATGAATCTAGGATGTGGTTCAAAGAGGAAAGGAGTGGGAAAAGTTGTATATAGCATGAATCTCGGACGTGGTTCAAAGAGGAAATGAAGGGGGAAAGTTGTATAGCATAAATATAGGACGTGGTTCAAAGAGGAAAGGAATGGGGGAAAGTAGTGGGGAAAGTTGTATCACATAAATCTAGGACGTGGTTCAAAAAGGAAAGGAAGGGGCGGAAGTACTAGTTCAAAAAGGAAAGGAAGGGACAAGGCTGTAGAGTTTGAGCAGGACTAGATTTGCTGCGCTGACATAGGGAAAGGCGTCTGATAACAAAACTGGGACCAACACGGACTGACACAGAGTTTTTTTAGTACCTACACCAAAATGTCCCTGTAAACAAACACCCTCTAATAATGTCGCTTCAAAATTGATGCAATGCCACAGTTAAAAGCAAAGTACATGTTTAACAAATTTTATTGTTAATATAATCTCTATGTTAATATTAATCAATGCCACCGTTTGAGAAATGCTACTGTCTTGCTTTCTTTCCCATTTAGATAAGGTAGATGCTTCTTTTTGTTGGCTTCTGTGTCATCCACCGTTATTGACCACTAATTGTTTCCTTTGCACCTCTGTGTAAACAGGGTTATTTGCTTCACCTTTTTTCCATTGTGACCTTTTGTTGCACTGCCCAAAACACTTTTGTTTTAAGAGTGTTTTGTGCAGTTCAACCAAAATGTCACACCAACAACGTTGCTTGATTTCTTGATCTTAGTGGAACTGCACAAGAGGAGATCTTACTTCCTATCCGTTAAGGTGAATTTGGTTCAGATCTTCTTCTTGTGAGTTGTTTGAATTCCGCATCATGAGAGGTCAGTACTAGCCTTCTTTCACATGATTCTGCAGTGTGCATTCATATGTTGTGCTACTTGTACGATAATGTTGCTTGATTTTAGTGAACTGCACAAATGGAGACAAGACTTCCAATCTGTATGTGCACCATAATATCCCATTGAGGTAAGATAAGGATATTTCACAACTGTTGGCCTGTATTTTGCCACTTTCATCAGAAAATTAAGTTTAGTACTTTACTTGTGCTCCCTAATTGACATGCCAAATCTTACATTGAAGGCGAAGCTTGTTTGTTATTGAACCAAGTGATGAAGGGGAAGAACAAGGGGAAGAAAAACAAAAATCAACTCCCGGTGCTGTAATGAAGCACTAGAACTGTGATGGCACAACTAATGATATAGTTTTGCATCTTAATTTATTGCTATGGCTGGAACGAGCAATTGTTTTGCCACTGATTTGATGCCACTCTTAATGTATATGGAATTATCTCTACTTGTGCAAACAGGGATCTTCTTTGAAGATACCATATATTTTAGTGGAACTTCACAAGAAGATGTTGGGAGCATTAAACTAATCGAGGAGTATATAGTAAGCTTGGCCACCACCGTAGATGCTTCATCTGTATGCTCTACACAATAAGCCTCCTGACAAAGGTTGGTACTCGCCCACTGATTTCATCCATATGATTGAGCTTTGTCATCTCTATTGGTGTTGTGCTACTGTTTAGATACTGTCATGAAAAAGTGGTATTGTCCTTGAGAAGTGCTTCATCTGTGCTATTTTAAATACTTCCTTTCCTTTTTTCGAGCAAACAGTGATGCTAGCATTTAGTAGTCCTCTTGTCGTTGCACAACAGGATCATCTTCCTCTGAAGAAGAATATGGAGTACGTGAAGTGACTAGTTCTGATTATGCCAGGATGAAGAATCCCTGTCTATCTTATCATCAGAAGGAGCACTTGAAGGATGGTTACATTACTCCCCGCAAGACCAACCTAACTTTAGCTCAGAAGGACTGACAAAATCTCCATTTTTTGCTGTTGTTCTAGGTTTCTTTCTGGTGAGTTCCATTTTTCTAAAAGTGTGCTCTACATGGACCATGTATGTGCCTGTTGAAACTATCAATTCATAGTACAGTTTGCTCTATACTAATCACTTTTTTGTATTTGTGCAAACAGGGGTGCTCAGCTTGATTTCAATGGGAACTGCACAAAATGTTCATGAATACATCGAATCATTCATTTCCACCACAATAAAGGAGGTGCCGATAAGTTCAAGGCGTTGCAACATATAAGGGTGAAATCATACAAGCTACGCGCGAATTTGGTTGATTTTGGTGGAACTGCACAAAAAGAACAGCTAGTTTATTTAGCACAAGGTGCCATGTCAATGTCCGAACTGATGTCAAACCCTGTCCATTCCACAATCGCAGGCATTTGATATTTTGGAATGGGACAACCTTGTGAAATTTTGCTCATTGATTTTAGCAAGACATGCCTTTGATATTTTCAAATGGGACGCCCTTTGCTGTCAGCAGCGTCGATCAATTTTTTATTTATTCATTAGTTGTGAAGTAAATATTTCCTCTGACATGTGAGTCGCTGAGATGCATAATCATCGACTCTTTTGAATGTTCTCTACGGATTGCCAGGCCTGTGTGTTTGATTGCGATGTACAGAAACGCTAAAAAGCTGCTCAAACTCTTTGTACTCCTTCTGTTCCTTTTTACTTCGCACATTGTGTAAGTGCATACTTTTTTGTATAAGATTGGTCAAAGTAGAGATAGTTTGACTGCAGACAAAAATTGTATGCAGACTAGAAAGGACCGGAGGGAGTACATGTGAAACTGCTGCAAACGAGGTGATCACCCTGAGAATAATGCTAGTACGTATTGTTTTGCATGTTCATCCAATAAGAGTGATACAGGAATTCGAACTAATCGAAATAAATTCATTCATACACGGTCGGATTTCATATAAACATGCCGGATTTCATTACATTTCAACTATAAAGGGGTGTGCTGGATGTATAATTATTTAACCGGCCTAGCTTGTCATAGCGATTAGGGCAACTAGGAGCCCAATGATCAGGATCACCACATGAAAAACACCTTTCTTCTTGTCATTCTTCTTCTTGAAGTTTGTGTGTTGCACAGCCTTGTTCTTCCCATCAAACTTTGCTTTACCATCAAACTTGCCCTTGTTCTTGAACTTGTGGGGCTGGAAGTTCTTCTGTACCATATTGGCACTAGATCCTCCCTCAATTCCTCAAGCATGTGTGACCTTTGCTCTCGCCTTTTCTTCCACATCAAGAGTGCCAATGAGATCCACGAAGGAGGAAGCTTGGTGACGAAGGAGGTATAATTAATTAACCGAAGCTACCCACCTGTGTCCCGCTGAGCCGAATAGAAGCTTCAGTGACTTAACTGCAGGTGCAGTTGCGTAACTGACATGTGGCCTGTTGGGCCCACATGTCACTCAGCCAACTGCACAAGTAGTTAAGTAGAAGCAGCGTTATTCTCCAGCAGAACTCCCCGACTCCACGTCACCACCAAGAAGCTAACCGGCCGTCAATGGTCAACCCGCCTAGCTTGGCTTCAACAGGAGGGTAGTAGCGGTGGCCTTACTTGGACCCGAGTGGCGGCGACCTACCGTGTTCAACTCTTCCTTGTTTTCTGTGTGGCGCAGCCTCGTTGGCAGCGGGGCGGGGTCTCGGCAGAGCCGACGATGTCCTCTGTCTCGTTGCCGGCGGGCGGTGCCTCAGTGGAGCGGTGGAAATCCTCCCCCGCGTTGCCGACAGGGTGGGGCCTCGGCTTACCCAGCGATGTCCTCTGCCTCGTTGTTGGCGGGGCAGGGCCTAGGCGGAGCTGGCGGTGTCCTCTGCCTCGTTATTGGCGCCGCGGGGCCTCGGCGGAGCAGGGCCTCGTCGACGCCAGCGGAGTGGGGACTCGTCGGAGCCGGCATTGTCCTCTGCCTCGTCCTCGGTCACGCCAAACAGCGCCTCGCCCGCTTCATCGCCCTCTTTGCTAGCCTCTTTGTAGGCGGCCGCAGCCTCCGCCACCCGCATGCTGTACCGCCAGCGGTCGAGGCGGCCCTTGTGGGCGGAGCGGTACGAGTCGAGCAGCGCCTCCTGCTCCGCCCGCTCCGCGGCGATCTGCTCCTCCGCCTGCAGGTGCTCCTGGAGGAGATGGTGGTTGTAGGCGGTGTTGGCCTGCGCCTCCCAGAACTGCTCCTGACGCATCTGCCTCACACTGTCCATATATTGGGCACGGGCCTCGTCGATGGTCATGGTGCAATGCACCGGCGAGGATGGCGCGGAGGAGCGGGTTGGCACCGGATCATCGACTACCATGTTCTCCATTGGGACGTCATCATCCTCCGGCTGCCTGCTGGCCATCTCCTTGTGGTCCATCGTCCGCCCGTCCCAAAAAGCGCTGGAACGCGAGGAAGCCAGGGTGGGTAGTAGTGGTGATAGGAGAAAGGGAATGGATGCGGATGACTGCGGCTATGGTCGGCGCAACAGTTTATATAGCAATGGTGGGCGGGCGGAGGGACGGACGTGTGGCGCCAGAGTAGCCGCCTCGGCAACCGCGTATCATTAATGTGGGCGGCAGATGGATGGACGGACGACACTTGTGTCGTTTGAAGGCGGAGCAATCGCCTGCACCGAGAAGCGGGGCGGGCGGCGCTGACTGTTTCGGGAGGAAAGCGCGCGCGGGCGAGGAGATGACTTTACTTGGAGAGGATGACAATGGGGACCCACTAGGTCCATAGCCTCACGTACGCAAGTGCCTCCTTATATATATATAACTATACTCCCTCCGTCTAGGTGAATAAGTTGTATTAGAAGGTGCATCACGACCTAGGTGCAATAAGATTGGTGGAAAAGAAGAATATTTCTCTCTTCTAAACACAACATTTAATCAGAGCAGTTAAGAGGATGCCTTATTAGCTACCCATGCAGGCCATCATAATTCATAGCATGCAAAGCGCTTTTATTTCTTGCCTAATAACCGCATGGACGTGTTGCATGCATTGGTCCTTGCCCGAGCAAAAAAAGGGAGGAAAGGGGTTTCCATAGGAGACAACGAGGCAGAGGTGGAAGTGCTCGCTGGAGTAATTTATTTTGCTTCCTCCTGGTTTCCTGACATCATGGTCACACACCATTGTCAACCTATGTAGTAGTCAATAAACGAGAGAATTGCACAAGAAGCGGCCGACAGCTGGGACCAAGCAGCTCGAGCAGTATTTGTGTTTTTGAGGTGTGAGCACTGCAGAGTTTTTTCATGTTTAACCCAGATATTAATTTTTCTCCTTTGAACAACAATGAAAACATCGCTGCAGGTATTAACTGGCTGGGCTGTGGCCCGTCTAGCACAGGCCAGATATCCAGCCCAGATATTAATTTTTTTCAAGCTGAAAATGGCTAGCCCAGCTATACTTTTTTTAGGAATACCCAGGCAAGGTCAAGTTGTTATTCTCCGCCCCGCTGGGCTGCAAATCTTTCCTAGGAGGGATGCATTAGGCTTAACAAGAAAATGGGCTTTAAGAAATAATAAATGGGATGTAATTATAAAAACTGGGCAGTAACTATAAAAAAAATGCACCAAACACGTGATTACTTTATAAAATATTATTTTTGGATATTGAAAATTTTAATTTCATTAATTGTTGCGAGCGCAATGTTTCGTTGGATTTTTACGTAATATAAATTTATTTAATCTGACTAGAAATTTCAGGATAAAAATATTTCGGATCCCATCAAAATATGGGAAATTTTATTGAATTCTGTTTTGAACGGTTGGTTGAAATGGGCTGTACTTTTAACAAACTGTAAATGGGCTGTAGTAAATTCCATTAGAATTCAAAAATGGGCTAGACATTCTTGCAAATCTCAAATGGGCTATAAGTTCTCTGCCACACACTTTTGGCCTTACTAAGTTGACGCGTCCCCTAAAAAAATAGAGTTGACGCGTATGCAAGGCTTTGTCAACTTATAGTCAACACACGGTTCTAGCAGCAGTGGCCGTTGGATGTCCATCCAACGGATGCCGTGCTTCTTCTTCAATCTCGGATATTCTAGCTTCACCCGCCCAAAAAATGATTCCTCCCCCTGACATCTGGGGCGCACCATTTCGGAAGCTGACCTGTGGGCCTACTAAGTTGAAGTACCAAGGGCTTTGTCAACTTAGTCAATATAAACGATTCTAGCTGCAGTGACCGTATGATGTCCATCCAATGGCCGTAGTGCTTCTTCAACCTCTGGTCTTCTTGCTCCAGTCGCCCAAAGCAGCGCCGGTCGTGCCGCCTGCTCCTACCTCCCGTGGCCGGCTGTGCTGCCGCGGAGGCCTCACCGCCCCTACTATTCCCACCGCTGGACAGGCCCTGCGGCGACGGTAGCCTCACACCGCACCCGAACCAGTGAACCCTCGTACTCCTCTCCGCGTGCTCGCGGGCTTCCACTGCCGCGTCTTCCCTGGCTCCCCGTCGTTCCCTTCCTAGGCCTCACCGTCGTCCACCGCCCTGGTGCTCTCGGTGCGGCGTGGTCAACGTGGTCAAGGAACGACTTCCATCGGACATGGACTGTACGTGGAGAGGCTGACAGCTGGGTCCACGGCGACAGCAAGGAAGTGCCTCCTTATTACGCGGAAAATAATGATTCCTCCACCTGACAGCAGGGACCCACCGGATGGGCCACCATATTTCACAAAAAAAACGTTCCCCCCTGACTGCTGGGACCCACCAGCTACACCTGACAGCTGGGTCCACGGCCGTAGCAAGGAAGTGCCTCCTTATTACGTGCAAAATAATTATTCCTCCACCTGACAGCGGGGACCCACTGGACGGGCCATCGTATTCCGCAAAAAAAAACATTTTCCCCTGACTGCTGGGACCCACCAGCTACATCTTCGCACGCAAGGAAGTGCGTCTGGGCAAAAAAACCAATTCGCCCCCCTGACTGCTGGGACCCACCAGCTACATCTTCGCACGCAAGGAAGTGCGTCCAGGCAAAAAAAGGAAAAACAAAACGATTCGCCCCCCTGACTGCTGGGACCCATCGCCCCCCGACTGCTGGGACCCACCAGATACATCTTCGCACAAGGAAGTGCGTCCGGGCAAAAAAAACGATTCACCCCCTGAATGCTGGGACCCACCAGCTACATCTTCGCAGGCAAGGAAGTGCCTGACAGTCGGGACCCACCTGGTCGAAGCGTACGTAGCGTTATCATTCTTGTCGCGAACATGTACGCACATATATACTGGTGGATGTAGAGGCGCGCACGTGTCGTAGTAGAGGCGGCCAGGGTGCAAGAAAGAAAATACGGCCACGTATGTGTACATACGGGTGGGGTCTCGAACGCCTACTCGTGCATACGTACGGTGAGGGCTCGTGTACATGGCTGGGTCAGAACAGAGAAACAGCATCGTCGTCGTGTTCATGGGTCGGAACGGAATGCGTGGTCGTGTTCATCAGGAGGGCTTGGACAGAAGAGGCGATGGAAACGAGGCCTGGCGTACCACACAACGGAGGAAACGGACCTCCTACAGTCGAAACAGGGGTCCTGTTGATCGGGAGGGGTGTGGCATACCGCAAAATGGAGGAAACGGACCTCCTACGGTCGAAACGGGGGTCCTGCTGATCGGGAGGGGTGTGGCGTAACGCAAAACGGAGGAAACGGACCTCCTACGGTCGAAACGGGGGTCCTGTTCATCGGGAGGGGTGTGGCGTACCGCAAAACAGAGGAAACGGACTTGTGTTGGAGCGCTACGGTCGAAACGGGGGTCCTGTTCATCGGGAGGGGTGTGGCGTACCGCAAAACGGGACTCCACGGGATACAGTTTATCTCCACCGTCGACCCCCTCCAGCCTCCACGAGCTACTATTCATCCACCGTCGACCTCCTCCAGCCTCCACGGGCTCCTGTTCATGCAGCCTCCACCGCGCGCTACTCCACCGGCTACTGTTCAACCACCCCTCCACCGTCTACTGTTCATCCAGCCCTCCACACCACGGGGTCCTGTTCAACCACCCCTCCACGGGCACCCTCCACCGTCTACTGTTCATCCTGCCCTCCACACCACGGGGTCCTATTCATCCACTCCTCCACGGGCACCCCTCCACCGTCTACTGTTCATCCAAACCCTCCACCGCACCACGGGGGCCTGTTCATCCAGAGGCAACGCCACCGCTCACTGTTCATCCACCCCCCCCGCAACGCTCACTGTTCGTCCCATCGATCGGCTTCAGTTAGCAGCAGTAGCCAAGTAATTGCTCGATCGGGTTCAGTTAACAGCCATCGACCGATCGCTCGGGTTCAGTAATGCGTAGCCTGCAGTGCAATCGTCTCGGGTTCAGTTAGAGCCCAACGCCTCGCTCGGGTTCAGTTAGAGCCAACGCCTTGCACACACGCGCGTACGTGTACGAGAGAAACGCGCATCGCTCGGCCCCCGACCTCCCACTGTAACCGAGAACTCCCCAAAAGTTTCCTCCCCCTCGCTTCTACCACAGTTTTTTCCGTCATGGACGGCCCAAAGAATGTCATGCAGCTGCGTCTCCGGCCCGCCCAGGACGAAAAGCCCATTTTCTGTCATGATTTTTTGTCATAGAAGTAGGAGCCCACCACATCTATGATGATACCGGGTTTTGTCACAATTATTGTCTTAGAAGTGTCATATGTATGACAGAAAAAAATTTCGTTCGGCCCAAAATGTCACGGATGTGTCTTTTTTTGTAGTGCATGTACACGTACGTACATCGGCTAGGGTGCAAGAAAGAAAATACGGCCACGTATGTATACATACGGGCGGGGTCTCGAACGCCTACTCGCGCATACGTACGGCCAGGGCTCGTGTACATGGCTTGGTCGGAACGGAGAAATAGCGTCGTCGTCGTGTTCATGGGGAGGCAATGGAATGCGTCGTGTTCATTGGGAGGTAACGGAATGCGTCGTGTTCATCGGGAGGCAACGGAACGCGTGGGAGCCAACCGGCTGGGTCGGAACGGAATGCGTGGTCATGTTCATCGGGAGGGCTTGCACGGAACAGACGATAGAAACGAGGCCTAGCGTACCGCACAACGGAGGAAACGGACCTCCTATACAGTCGGAACGGGGTCCTGTTGATCGGGAGGGGTGTGGCGTACCGCAAAACGGAGGAAACTGACCTCCTACGGTCGAAACGGGGGTCCTGTTGATCGGGAGGGGTGTGGCATACCGCAAAACGGACAAAACAGACCTCCTACGGTCGAAACGGCGGTCCTGTTGATCGGGAGGGGTGTGGCGTACCGCAAAACCGGACTCCACGGGATACTGTTCATCTCCACCGTCGACCTCCTCTAGCCTCCACGGGCTACCGTCAACCTCCTCCAGCCTCCACGGGCTCCTGTTCATCCAGCCTCCACCGTGCGCTACTCCACTGGCTACTGTTCAACCACCCCTCCACGGGCACCCATCCACCGTCTACTGTTCATCCAGCCCTCCACACCATGGGGTCCTGTTCAACCACCCCTCCACGGGCACCCCTCCTCTATCTACTGTTCATCCAGCCCTCCACCACACCACAGGGTCGTGTTCATCCAGAGGCAACGCCACCGCTCACTGTTCATCCAACCACCCCCCCGCAACGCTCACTGTTCATCCAATCGATCGGCTTCAATTAGCAGCAGTAGCGATCGGGTTCAGTTAACAGCCATCGATCGATCGCTCGGGTTCAGTAACGCGTAGCCTGCTGTGCAATCGCTCGGGTTCAGTTAGAGCCCAATGCCTCGCTCGGGTTCAGTTAGAGCCAATGCCTCACACACACGCGCGTACGTGTACGAGAGAAACGCGCATCGCTTGGCCCTCGACCTCCCACTGTAACTGGGAACTCCCCGAAATTTTCCTCGCCCTCGCTTCTACCACGGTTTTTTCCGTCATGGACGGCCCAAAGAATGTCATGCAGCTGCGTCTCCGGCCCGCCCAAGATGAAAATCCCATTTTCTGTCATGATTTTTTGTCATAGAAGTAGGAGCCCACCACATCTATGATGATACCGGGTTTTGTCACAATTATCATCATAGAAGTGTCATATGTATGACAGAAAAAAAATTCGGTCGGCCCAAAATGTCACGGATGTGTCTTTTTTTGTAGTGTCACCCGTCATCAGCAACGTTCAAGTCACCAAGACCCTCATCAACGGTTGGGCAGGGCTCAATGTCCTGTCCGTCGAGGCACTCGACAGCCTCCAGGTGCCATACGATCACCTGCAACCTAACAAGCCTTTCTCAGGAGTGACCGGTGATACGTCTCGAACGTATCTATAATTTTTGGTTGTTCAATGCTATTATATTATCTGTTTTGGATGTTTAATGGGCTTTAATATGTACTTTTATATTATTTTTGGGACTAACCTATTAACCGAAGGCCCAGTGCAAATTAATGTTTTTGCTTATTTCAGTGTTTCACAGAAAAAGAATATCAAATAGAATCCAAACAGAATGAAACCTTCGCGGGGTTCTTTTTTGGAACAAACGCAATCCAGGAGACTTGGAGTGGAGGTCAAGGAAGCAATGAGGCGGCCACGAGGTAGGGCGGCACACCCAGGGGGGCCCTGCGTGCCCCCACCCTCGTGGGCCCCTCATGGCTCCACCAACCTACTTCTTTCACCTATATATAATCTTATACCCTGAAAACATCCAGGGGACCCACGAAACCACTTTTCCACCACCGCAACCTTCTGTACCCGTGACATCCCATCTGGGGACCTTTTTCGGCCATCTGCCGGAGGGGGATTCGATCACAGAGGGATTATATAGCAACACCATAGCCTCTCCGATGATGTGTGAGTAGTTTACCACAGACCTTCGGGTCCATAGTTATTAGCTAGATGGCTTCTTCTCTCTCTTTGGATCTCAATACAAAGTTCTCCTCGATGTTCTTGGAGATCTATTCAATGTAATTCTTTTTACGGTGTGTTTGCCGAGATCTGATGAATTATGGGTTTATGATTAAGATTATCTATGAATAATATTTGATTCTTGTCTGAATTCTTATATGCATGATTTGATATCTTTGCAAGTCTCTTTGAATTATCAGTTTGGTTTGGCCTACTAGATTGATCTTTCTTGCAACGGGAGAAGTGCTTAGCTTTGGGTTCAATCTTGCGGTGTCCTTTCCCAGTGACAGCAGGGGCAGAAAGGCACATATTGTCTTGTTTCCATCAAGGATAAAAAGATGGGGTTTATATCATATTGCTTGAGTTTATCCCTCTACATCATGTCATCTTGCCTAATGTGTTAGTATGTTCTTATGAACTTAATACTCTACATGCATGCTGGGTAGCGGTCGATGTGTGGAGCAATAGTAGTAGATGCAGAATCATTTCGGTCTACTTGACACGGACGTGATGCCTATGTTCATGATCATGCCTGGATATCATCATAACTATGAGCTTTTCTATCAATTGCTCGGCAGTAATTTGTTCACCCACCGTAATATATGCTATATTGAGATAAGCCACTAGTGAAACCTATGCCCCCCGGGTCGACTTTACATCATATTATTTTCCCTTCAACTAGGTATTTCTGTCACCGTTTATTTTGCAATCTTTACTTTTCAATCTATACAACAAAAATACCAAAAATATTCATCTTATTATCTCTATAAGATCTCACTTTCGTAAGTGACCGTGAAGGGATTGACAACCCCTTTATCGTGTTGGTTGCGAGGTTCTTGTTTGTTTGTGCACGTACTAGGCGACTTGCATGTAGTCTCCTACTGGATTGATACCTTGGTTCTCAAAAACTGAGGGACATACTTACACTACTTTGCTGCATCACCCTTTCCTCTTCAAGGGAAAACCAACGCATGCTCAAGAGGTAGCAAGAAGGATTTCTGGCGCCGTTGCCGGGGAGATCTATGCCTAGTCAGGACATACCAAGTACCCATCACAAACTCTTATCCCTCGCATTAGATTATTTTCCATTCGCCTCTCGTTTTCCTGTCCCCCACTTCACCTTTGACGTTTTATTCACCCTCTTCTGTTTGTCCTTCTATTTGCTCATGTTACCATGTGCCTTCTATTAGCTTGCATCTTCGCTTGCTAAATATCTATTGTCACGGATCCTCATCCTCTTGCTAATATTTTTAAGAGATCCAATTATGATGAACCAATTGCTAGTGAGTTGAGTGCACTAGATTACGTTTATGGAGTTTTGCTTGAAATCCGTGAATCTATAAATTGTGATGAAGTGCTTTATAAAGTGATCCACGATAGATCTTTGAATAAAAAGCATGATTGCAATGATGTTATTATAAATTCTGTGAATGTCAATTGTGCTAATAATATGCAAAACCCTAAGCTTGGGGATGCTAGTTTTGCTATGTCCACTACTTGTTGCAATGATCATGATTGGGGTGATTCATCTCATGATCTTGAAAATTTACTTAAGCCCCATGATGAATATAAGATTGATAATAATGTTTGAAATATTGAAAGTGGGTTTGGAAGAGTGTCAAATTTAGATCCCACGTATTTGGAGAATGTTCAATCTTATGAAATTTTTGATAAAAGTGGGTTTGGAGAGGTCATGACTTTAGTTAATGTTAATCCCACTATTTTGGAAGAGTGTCAACTTCGCATGCATGTGGATTGTGTTGAGAATATGTTATGTGATAGAAATATTGTTGAGTTTGCTTATGATCCTACATGTAATTATTATGAGAGAGAGGAAAATATGGTTGTAGAAATTTTGCTGATATTAAATTACCTCTCTTCATGTTGAAATTGCTATCGTTTCCTTCTTCCTTGCATATGGTAGTTTTTGCTTGCCTTTAATTTTTTTGCTTATAAAATTCCTATGCATAGTAAGTACGTTAGACTTAAGTGTGTTTGTCACACGTTTTATGATGCTCTCTTTATGCTTCAATTATTGCCTTTCATGTGAGCATCATTGAAATCTCAATGCCTAGCTACGGGCGTTAAACGTAGCGCTTGTTGGGAGGCAACCCAATTTTATTTTTGTTCCTTGCTTTTTGTTCCTGTTTAGTAATAAGTAAATCATCTATCCTCTTATATGATTGTTTTTTTTATGTTTTAATTAGTGTATGTGCCAAGTAAAGCCTTTAGGATCTTCTTCAATGATTGTTATTTGATCTTGCTGAAAAAAACAGAAAGTATGCGCTCACGAGAATAATTTTCATTTTTACCAGTGAGTGATAAAATACTGATGTAAACTGCAGTAGATCGATATACAAATTATTTAGGACTTCCTAATTTCTCATGATATTTGGAGTTACAGAAGTATTCGATACCTATAGATTACTACAAACTGTCCTGTTTTTGACGGATTCTGTTTTTCGTGTGTTGTTTGCTTATTTTGATGAATCTATGGCTAGTATCGGGGGGTATGAACCATAGAGAAGTTGGAATACAGTAGGTTTAGCACCAATATAAATAAATAATGAGTTTATTACACTACCTTAAGGTGGTGGTTTGTTTTCTTATACTAACGGAGCTCATGAGATTTTCTGTTGAGTTTTGTGTTGTTAAGTTTTCAAGTTTTTGGGTAAAGATTTGATGGATTTCGGAACAAGGAATGGCAAGAGAAAAGCTTGGGGATGCCCACGGCACCCCAAGGTAAAATTCAAGGACAACCAAAAGCCTAAGCTTGGGGATGCCCCTGAAGGCATCCCCTGTTTCGTCTTCATCTATCAGTAACTTTACTTAAGGCTATATTTTTTCACCACATGATATGTGTTTTGCTTGGAGCATCTTGTATGATTTGAGTCTTTGCTTTTTATTTTACCACAGTCATCCTTGTTGTACTGTAGGATCGAAAGTATGTCTAGAGGGGGTTGATTAGACTACTTGACCAAATAAAAATCTAGCCTTTTCCCAATTTTAAGTCGTGGCAGATTGTAGTAACTTAGCACAAGTCAAGCAGTCAACCTAGACATGCAAGTCTAAGAGTATAGTAGCGGAATGTAAAACATTGCACATGAAGGTAAAGGGAGGAGTTTGGAGGGAGAAAACACAATATAGACACGGAGGTTTTGGCGTGGTTCCGATAGGTGGTGCTATCGTACATCCACGTTGATGGAGACTTCAACCCACGAAGGGTAACAGTTGCGCGAGTCCACGGAGGGATCCACCCAAGAAGGGTCCACGAAGAAGCAACCTTGTCTATCCCACCATAGCCATTTCCCACGAAGGACTTGCCTCACTAGGGTAGATCTTCATGAAGTAGGCGATCTACTTGCCCGTACAAACTACTTGGTTCAACTCCACATTCTTGTCGGAGGATCCCAAGTGACACCTAACCAATCTAGGAGACACCACTCTCCAACAGGTAATATATGGTGTGTTGATGATGAACTCCTTTCTCTTGTGCTTCAAATGATAGTCTCCCAAACACTCAACTCTCTCTCACTGATTTGGATTTGGTGGAAAGAAGATTTTAGTGGAAAGCAACTTGGAGAAGGCTAGAGATCAAGATTCATATGGTTGGAATGGAATATCTTGACCTCAACACTTGAGTAGGTGGTTCTCTCTCAGAAAATATATGTTGGAAGTGTAGGCATGTTCTGATGGCTCTCTCCATGAATGAACAGTGGGTGGAGGGGTATATATAGACTCCACACGAAATATAACCGTTACACACAAGCCATCAAACTCGGTGGGACCAAATAATGAAACTTGGTCAGACCGATTTTGTTCAAAATGTGAACGTTAGGATTTTCGGTGGGACCAACATGTCAACTCGGTGTGACCTATTTCATTAGGGTTAGGGCATAACGTAATCTCGGTGAGACCAATTACACAAACTCGGTGGGACCGATTTTGGTAATAAGCTAACCAGAGAGTTGGTCAGGCAAACTCGGTGGGACCGATTCGCCCATCTCGGTGAGACCGAAACGTTACGAAGGGGAAACAGAGAGTTTGCATTGTGAACTTGCTGGGACCGATCGCTCATCTCGATTGGACAGAAACGTTATGAAGGGAAACATAGAGTTTGCAATCCCATCTCGGTGAGACCGAGATCCCTATCGGTACAACCTATATGACTAGGGTTTGTGGCAGTGGCTACGCCAAATGAACTCGGTGGTGCCGGATAGAAAGTCTCGGTGGGGCCGAGTTTGACTTTTGGTTTGCGACATATGTGGATATGAGAAAGTGGTTGAGGGTTTTTGGAGCATATCACTAAGCATTTTGAGCAAGCAACCCATTAAGCAACACCTCATCCCCTTTTAACAGTATTGTCTTTTCCTATGGACTCAATGTGATGTTGGATCACTAAAAGTAAAATATAGAGTCTTGAGCTTTAGAGCTTGAGCCAATCTTTTGTCCATAGCATTTTGAGGGATCCACATTTCTAATTCATGCCATGCCAATCATTGAGCTTTCCTGAAATATTTATCTTCAAATAGCATTAGCTCAATGAGCTATATGTTGTTAAGAATTACCAAAACCATCCAGGGATAGTTGCACTTTCAGTCTCCCCCTTTTTGGTAATTGATGACAACATATAGATCAAAGCTTCGATAAATGATCATAAGATTGAAATACATCGTCGCTTTGAGAAGTATGTGATAAACAAGAGCTCCCCCTAAATTTGTGCATTATTTAAAATTTGCTTTTGAATGCAAATTCACAATCGATTAGGATCATGGGTTACTCTTCCATGTCACATACATCTTGGTGGAGCGCTCAGAATGATAGAAATTAAAAGCATGCACTCATCACCAAGCAAAGTGAATGATCATATATGGGGTATAAGAGATAATATCATCCAGGCAAGCATTAAAGTAGCATATGATCAAACACATGATCAAACTAGTATCTCACATAGACATAAAGTATCAACCAAGCACACAATAAAGTTCAACCAAAACCAAGAGAGACAAAGAAGCAAAACACTCTCTCTCGAAGCCTATGATATATACATTTCTCCCCCTTTGGCAACAAGTTACCAAAAAGATTGAAAATGCATAGTGCTATGCATCTCCCAGGATCGGTCTTCGGGGGGTTGTAACACCCACAATGCGGCTATATCTCCCACGTGTCGGGCACGACTTAGAGGCATAGCCGCATGGTAGGTTTATCGCAAGAGGGGTAATCATCACATAATCCCATGTACTGAATAGAAAGGGATAAAGAGTTGGCTCACAATCGCCACATCACACAATACATAAGTAAATTGTACATCATCCAAAATATAATCATGGTCCGACTACGGAACCAAAGTAAAAGAAGATAACACCAAATGCTAGATCCCCGATCGTCCCAACTGGGCACCACTACTGATCAACCGGAAAAGACACAAAACAACGATCAAGATCTTCATCGAGCTCCCACTTGAGCTCGGTTGCGCCACCTGCACTGGTATCATCGGCACCTGCAACTGGTTGTAAGTATCTGTGAGTCACAAGGACTCAGCAATCTCACACCCGCGAGATCAAGACTATTTAAGCTTATGGGTAGGAAAGGGTAGTGAGGTGGAGCTGCAGCAAGCACTAAGCATATATGGTGGCTAACTTACGCAAATAAGAGCGAGAAGAGAAGAAACGCAATGGTCATGAACTAGAAGTGATCAAGAAGTGATCCTGAATCTACTTACATTCAAGCATAACACAAGAACCATGTTCACTTCCCGGACTCCGCCGAAAAGAGACCATCATGGCTACACACGCAGTTGAGGCATTTTAATTAAGTCAAGTGTCAAGTTCTCTACAACCGGACATTAACAAATTCCCATCTGACACATAACCGCGGGCACGGCTCTCTAAAGTTTATACCATGCAGGGGTGTCCCAACTTAACCCATCACAAGCTCTCAAGGTCAACGAAGGATATTCCTTTTCCTAGGAAGACTCGATCAGTCTCGGAATCCCGGTTACAAGACATTTCGACAATGGTAAAACAAGACCAGCAAAGCCACCCGATGTGCCGACAATCCCGATAGGAGTCGCACGTATCTCATTCTCAGGGCAACACCGGATGATACAGGCTATGAGTAAAACCAGCCCTCGAGTTTCCCCGAGGTGGCCCCACTGGCGGCTCGGTTCGGGCCAACACTTAGAGAAGCACTGGCCTGGGGGGTTAAAATAAAGATGACCCTTGGGTTGGCCGACCGAAGGGAAGGGTAATAGGTTGTTAGGCAAATGTAAAACCAAGGTTGGGCCTTGCTGGAGGAGTTTTGTTCAAAGTGAACTGTAAGGGGTTCCCATAACAGCCAACCATGTTAGGAACGCAAAATCAAGGAACATAACACCGGTATGAAGGAAACTAGGGCGGCAAGAGTGGAACAAAACACCAGGCATAAGGCCGAGCCTTCTACTCTTTACCAAGTATATAGATGCATTAAATTAAATAAGAGATATTGTGATATCCCAACATATCCATGTTCCAACATGGAACAAACTCCATTTTCACCTGCAACTAGCAACACTATAAGAGGGGCTGAGCAAAGCGGTAACATGATATAACAAGTGGTAGGTAGCACAACATAGAAATAGAACAAACAACTAGCAAGCAAATATAGAAGTGATTTCGAGGGTATGGTCATCTTGCCTGAGATCCCGCAAGGAAGAAGAACAAGTCCATGAAGAAGACAAACGGACGTAGTCGAATGAATCCTCACAACTCCGGAATGAAACCGAAGCTAACAAGAGAAGTAACCCGGAAAGAAGCAAGCAACATAGTAAACAACCATCACATAAGCATGGCATGATGCACAACCAAGTATGATGCATGTCCGGTTTAATGAGTCATGGCATGGCAAAGTGCACAAACAATACTACAAATTAAGTGGAGCTCAATATGCAACGAGTTGCATATTGACCGAACACCACATGACTTATTTAGTTCTCTCCCATTTATGTACTCAACAAAATTAAATGTTGGTTAGCATGGCAAGTGGTGAAGCACAATTAAACTAACTATCTAGTCAAGTTTAAATGAGACCAGAAACAACAACACCAATTCCGGAAAATCCACATATACATATTTATGGATTTGGTACTGTTCTGCCTTAACCATATTTTAGAGTTGTTAAACATGCAAAGTAAGTACACCATGTTAAACTAGGCATTTTTCTACCCCATTTACATATAACGTTTATTTAAAACCGAGCTACGGTTATTTAGTTATGAATTAAATCATTTTAGCATGGCATATGCTCAAAAATTACACAAACAACATTTTAAACATGGATGAAAGTTGCAAATTATTTATCTACACAAAATTCTAAGCATTTTACATATAAAGTTTGTTTTAATATGATGGACCGTTTGTGAGTTATTAAATGCATGATCGAGGGGGACTAAACTGTAAAACTGCCATCTCTGGGAAAAAAGAAAAAATCGCTCGAACAGGGAAAAAACCCATAACGGCCGAATCTTCTCAGACTGGGCCAACAAAGAGGAGGGGCTGCGTGGAGCTCAACCATGGGCCTTGGCCCGTTCGATAGAGGAGGGAGGCCGACAGGGGGAGCGTAGCTGGGCCTCGCATGTGGGGAGGAGGCCCACGCGGATGAGCGGTGGCCCACGCGGTCGGCGACAAGATCGTCGTTCTCCTCTTTCCTGAGTCACACGAGCAGGAGGCAGTGGCGGCGGCGCCGAAAGTCAACGGTGGGGCAGCGGCGGATCCGGCAGGTTAGGATGACGGGGAGGACCGGAGAGGACAGATCTGTCCCCGGGGGCCTCATTCCCGGTGATGGCGAGTTCGGGGAGCTCCGGGTGGCGGCGCTCCCTGGTGAGAGGGAGAGAGAGATCCGGTGAGAAGGGGATGGGGAAGAAGCAGGAGGAAGAAGGGGAGATGCACGGACCTACGGCGGCACATCCGGGTGCAGGAGGTGGCGACCTGACGAAGGCGACGGCGAGGCTCGTCGGTGGCAGGGGTCGAGGCGCGGCGGGAGGAGCGCTCGAGGCGTAGCTCAGCGCGGGGCGCTCCTGCATCGTACGGGCGGCGCTGCGGGCTCGTCCGAGCCCAGATGGGCTCGGCGGGCCCCGATCTGGGCTTGGCGGGCTGGCGGCGGAGTGAAGGCCGGGGCGCGCGTGGCAGCCTCCCATTGGTGGAGGGCGGCGGTTGCGGCGGCGCTGGCCGCTCAGGCGGCGCCAAGTGGCAGAGGCGGGTTAGGCCGGCGCGGAAAACAAGGAGAAGGTGGGAGGAGACTGGCGGTGCCTGGATTTCGAGGAGGGGTTGTCTGCTGCCAAAAAGGGAAGGGAGGCTTCCTTTTATAGCTAGGGCTAGGGTTTGAGGGGGGTTAGAAGGGTTTCGGAGCCCTCCGATCTCGATCGGACGGTTCCGGACGCGAGGGTGGAGTAGTGGGCTGAGAGGAGAGGAAGATGGGCAGCACGACACATGTTTCCGGATCCCGGAAACGCCTGACGATAGACTGGCTATATTGCCGCTATAGTTATCCGTTGGGGCATCAAACGAACTCCGAATGCGATGAAACTTGGTAGGCGACCTACTAACAACATAACAACATTGCATGACAACTCTCATCCCATTCGGAGAGCATTTTCCGGCCACTTATAAAAATACTATTTCGGACATGTCGCGGGCGTGTGCAAGTGTGTCTGGGGTCTGAACGGACAACAGAGAGAACTGGGAGAACCCGGACGGATGCATGTTTTGAAAACATGATGATGCAATGCACATGATGACATGACAAGATGCAACACGCAAGTAAATGACATGGAAAAGACAGCGAATAACTAGAAGACACCTGGTGCATCGGTCTTGGGGCGTCACAACACTCCACCACTACAAGAGGATCTCATCCCGAGATCTAGGATGGCACCGGAGAGAAACGAAATAGGAAGAGAAGAGGTGAAACTAAGTTGCTTCTTGGACAAATGAGTGAAACCGATGAACCTGGTGAGGTTGAAAAAATTGAAAGAAAGAATACAACGAAGATGAACAAAGTTGAAAACACTCCGTTAGAAAAGAGGGACAAGGAACATTACTAGAACCTTGTAGGTTGAAAGACATAAGAAGAGGGTTGCAATGGACAAGAAGTACATGCAAGCACGCCGGTTGAAATGAAATGTACAAGGAATGATAAAGATCAATTACGACAACACTCCAGTTAGAAAAAGGAAGGTAAAGAATATGAACTTGGCAAAATGAAAGCACTTGGATGAGACTTCGGTTAGAAGAGGAATGATAGACACAACACTCCGGTTAAAACAAGATAGAGAAGGAATAAGAATGATATAATTTGGACAGCTCTCCGACTGTAAATGGAAGGAATTGAACATGATCTTGACAAGATGAGAGGATACTTGAAAAAGAGGACACGACACTCCTGTTGAAAGGATAAGCACGAAAAGAACACGGTACTCACAATTCGAGGTGCTGAATGAATAGAGCAACATCACAATGCCTCCGGAACAAAAGAATAGAAGTTGGATCATTGGAAATGAAAGAATTGAGAAGAAAATGACAAATTCCGCCACAAATGAGCTTGGAGAGCACCCTTCCAAGAAAGTTAAAACAGAATTGTTGGAAAACCAACAATGAAACGAATAAGCTTGTAGTGGACTTATGCAGAACATCTCAAAACTATTAGGTGAAATCCTGGCACTACAGAAACAAAAGATTGGATTGATTTCCACAAGGAGACAAGAAACTTATTTCACCGGGAGGATAAATGAGGAACTTGGGTCATTTATAAGCACCATAAATAGCAACAACCCTTAGGGAAGGCTTTAGGTGAAATATAACCCAAGATTATTCCAACGAAGAGATTGGTGCATTTAAAATATCTTATTCTTGACAACATGTGAATCATGAAACACGAACTCAAATTGTCAAGAATGACATAACACCACCTCAAATGATAAGGTAGAACGAATTGTACTTCGGAATGCAAGATGAAGAATGCTTGAACTCCTCAAAACAAAACATGTGTTGATCCCGATGTTTATTTTAGAATATAGCTTGGCGGAACTAATTTCGAGAAAAATCTTGACGAACAGTTTAAGGATCAAAGGTATCCTTGCAAACCACCATGTTGAGCCTTCGTGAAGAACTCCGGTAATAAAAGGATGGTGGAAAGAAAGAGAAGTTGAAAGAACAAGGTGAAGCCTTTCAATGATTAGGTGGAACTTCGTGATGAGGTAACCAAGGAAAACTTAGAACTCTGGAAAACAAAAGATGAATCACTTAGAACCAAGAATTTATTCATCATGAACAAACTCCGAAGGAAGGAATTAATCACTTGGGTGAAAGTAGAATAAGAATTACATTATGCGTATCCTTCACCAATTTAAATTGATGAAAAGCAACGGATTTGGCATACTACTTATTCTCGTAGAAAGGATTAAGATAGATATAGTGCCAACTTGGGAAAATCTTCAACGAACCACCGGTAGGATTGAAACAATGAATGAAATAATATGATAACCATGGAATAGAATCTTGAGAAAACCACCGTAAGAATTGAAAATGAAAGTAGCGAAGGCACAATACACGGGGAAGAATTGGTAAACGAAAGATGATACTTGAGGGAATTTAGATACATGAGAACGAAGAGATCACGAACTTATAAGAGAATACTTGAATGATGCACCGGTAAGATTTGGAGAATGAGAGATGAAAGCTGAGAAAGAATATAATCTTCTGAAATGATGGCCTTTGAAGAATCAAACTGAAAAGACTCCTGAATTGTTCTGGATGGGTGAAAAGAATATCTCACAATCAAAAACAATTATGAGAGGATGGCAGCAAGCTTTAACTACACATCTTTGGAGGAATGGTAAGGATTTAAAAGGAACTCTTCTTCTTCCTTCAAAATCCAAGAATGACAACGAGAAACACCACCAAGAATTGTTTAGACACTCCGGGAGAATCAAAAGCGAAGTGGTTGAGCCAATGATGAAAGGAATTAGACAGATCTTGGAAAAATACATATGACTGATGATAATTCATTCTTACGTCAAATTTTGAAATGAATTTGAGAATAACTCCGGAAAAATAAGAAGAGTCAGGTAAGATCCTGGGAAAAGACCTGTGTGTTAGGGCCCACTCAAAGCACACACCGTTGAAGAGGTTGTTTGAAAAGAGAGATTGCACCGGTTGAATTAAGTGGCTTGAATGAGATAACAACCTCGGAATAGGTTGAACGAATGCAGAGTGGAAACGCGAATCTTCGAGATATCTTCAGCACTCCAGAACAAATGAATGGCGAGAAGTGGATGATTAAGAGGTGCACCGCCATGAGAAAACATTTGAAACGAGGAAAAGATATGATCAACAAGGCTTGAATTGAATCCACCGGAGAAGAAACAGAACGAAGAATGATGAACTCGAAGCTCCGTTAGTATCTTCCTGAGAATCACCGGATAAGAACATTGACAGAAAAGAATGGAGAGACTTCACATCCATAAAATGGACACTTGATTTAGAAATCCGGGTCCTTGAAGAAAAAGGGTGGGAGGGCGGGAAAACAAAGGCAACTTGGGCAGATGGAAAAGGATACCATCGAGAAAACTTAGAGTTGATGTTGCGGATGTTGAAATGATCAGATCCACTTGAAGAGAAACACACCGGTTGAAAAGGATTGACGTGACAATCTCGATTATCATGAAGGATTAGTATTCACATAGGAATATGAGAACACTGCTTTGGAAAGGTATGGAATCCACATTTGACTTCGAAGCAACTCGAATACCACAAACGAAAACAAAACAAAGGTTTGGCTTGCAAAATAAGCTGGAAAGACACATATGATAGATCCCATATCGTATCATGTGTCTGTTGGAAGGATATCCTACGTGATACTTTAATTCCCACATATAAACTCCCGAAACTTTCTGGCTATTCAATCAGGTGTTGGGGATACAGGGGAAGCATAATATCTCACCCAAACTAACAATTCCTACATCCAGCTGTATCCATCCCTCAACACATAACCAAGAAACCTTCGGAAATCATGTACCTCAACCTTCGATAAGCATCCGTTATACGAGTTATGGAAATACTCCCGAACTCCCGCACCAGTACTGGGTGGCGTCGAGGTGATCTCACTAACAACTGCATAAAAGAGACTTTCGATGTCAGCGAACTCAGGTATTCCAGAACTGCAACGATAAAATTGTGATGATAATACCTCGGATCTCAACTCCCCGGGACACTTCCACAATCCCTAAATGTCAGGAGGCACCAAGAATAATTTTCTCGTCACAAAACCATCGGAACGATTCCAAGATACCCGCGTGATCCTAAATTTTTTTCATGAAATTTGAGGAGAGAAGATTCAAAACTTCTACGTCAGGAGGCCTCACCAGAGCGACGAAGGGACCGAGGAGTAAAAGGAATCCTACTCTCCAATATATATAATCTGAAGACTCAAAACATTTTGTTCTAAACTCAACAACGTCAGCGATTCGATCAAGCAGGGGGCTCCTAAGTCGGGGATGGCTCTGATTACCAACTCGTAACACCCACAATGCGGCTATATCTCCCACGTGTCGGGGCACGACTTAGAGGCATAGCCGCATGGTTGGTTTGTCGCAAGAGTGGTAATCTTCACACAATCCCATGTATTGAATTGAAAGGGATAAAGAGTTGGCTTACAATCGCCACTTCACACAATACATAAGTAAATCATACATCATCAAAAATACAATCAAGGTTCGACTACGAAACCAAAGTAAAAGAAAACAACCCCAAATGCTAGATCCCTAATCGTCCCAATTGGGCACCACTACTGATCAACCGGAAAAGACACAAAACAATGATCAAGATCTTCATCGAGCTCCCACTTGAGCTCGGTTGCACCACCTGCACTGGTATCATCGGCACCTGCAACTGGTTGGAAGTATCTGTGAGTCATAAGGACTCAACAATCTCACACCCGCAAGGTCAAGACTATTTAAGCTTATGGGTAGGAAAGGGAGGTGAGGTGGAGCTGCAGCAAGCACTAAGCATATATGGTGGCTAACTTACGCAAATAAGAGCGAGAAGAGAAGCGACTCAACGGTCGTGAACTAGAAGTGATCAAGAAGTGATCCTGAATCTACTTACGTTCAAGCATAACACTAGATCCGTGTTCACTTCCTAGACTCTACCGAAAAGAGACCATCACGGCTACACACGCGGTTGAGGCATTTTAATTAAGTCAAGTGTCAAGTTCTCTACAACCGGACATTAACAAATTCCCATCTGCCACATAACCGCAGGCACGACTCTCAATAGTTTATACCCTGCAGGGGTGTCCCAACTTAGCCCATCACAAGGTCTCACGGTCAACGAAGGATATTGCTTCTCCTGGGAAGACCTAATCAGTCTCGGAATCCTGGTTACAAGACATTTCAACAATGATAAAACAAGACCAGCAAAGCCACCCGATGTGCCGACAATCCCGATAGGAATCGCACGTATCTCGTTCTCAGGGCAACACCGGATGAGACAGGCTACGAGTAAAAGCAGCCCTCGAGTTTCCCTGAGGTGGCCCCGCAGGCGGCTCGGTTCGGACCAACACTTAGAGAAGCACTGTAAGGGGTTCCCATAACAGCCAACCGCGTTAGGAACGCAAAATCAAGGAACATAACACCGGTATGACGGAAACTAGGGCGGCAAGAGTGGAACAAAACACCAGGCATAAGGCTGAGCCTTCCACCCTTTACCAAGTATATAGATGCATTAAATTAAATAAGAGATATTGTGATATCCCAACATATCCATGTTCCAACATGGAACAAACTCCATCTTCACCTGCAACTAGCAACGCTATAAGAGGGGCTGAACAAAGCGGTAACATAACCAAACAATGGTTTGCTAGGAAGGTGGGTTAGAGGCTTGACATGGCAATATGGTAGGCATGATATAACAAGTGGTAGGTAGCGCGACATAGAAATAGAACGAACAACTAGCAAGCAAAGATAGAACTGAATTCGAGGGTATGGTCTTCTTGCCTGAGATCCTGCAAGGAAGAAGAAGAGTCCATGAAGAAAACAAACGGACGTAGTCGAACGAATCCTCACAACTCTGGAATAAAACCGAAGCTAACGAGAGAAGAAACCCAGAAAGAAGCAAGCAACATAGTAAACAACCATCACAGAAGCATGCCATGATGCACAACCAAGTATGATGCATGTCCGGTTTAACGAGGCATGGTATGGCAAAGTGAACAAACAATACTACAAATTAAGTGGAGCTTAATATGCAACAAGTTGCATATTGACGGAACACCACATGACTTATTTAGTTCTCTCCCATTTATGTACTTAGCAAAATTAAATGTTGGTTAGCATGTCAAGGGGTGAAGCATAATTAAACTAACTATCTAGTCAAGTTTAAATGAGGCCGGAAACAACAACACCAACTCCGGAAAATCCTCATATGCATATTTATGGATTTGGTACTATTCTGCCTAAACTATATTTTAGAGTTGTTAAACATGCAAAGTAAGTACACCATGTTAAATTAGGCATTTTTCTACCCCATTTACATATAAAGTTTATTTAAAACCGGGCTACGGTTATTTAGTTATGGATTAAATCATTTTAGCATGGCATATGGGCAAAAATTACAAAAACAACATTTTAAACATTTTAAACATGGATGAAAGTTGCAAATTATTAATCTACACAAAATTCTAAGAATTTTACATAAAGTTTGTTTTAGTATGATGCACCGTTTTGAGTTATTAAATGCATGATCGATTGGGACTAAACTACAAAAGTGCCATCTCTGGGAAAAAAGACAAAATCGCTGGAACAGGGAAAAAACCATATCGGGCCGAATCTTCTCAGACTGGGCCAACAAAGAGGAGGGGCTGCGTGGAGCTCACCCATGGGCCTTAGCCCGTTCGGTGGAGGAGGGAGGCCGATAGGTGGCGTGCAGCTGGGCCTCGCGTGCGGGGAGGAGGCCCACGCGGACGAGCGGTGGCCCACACGGCCGGCGACGCGATCGTCTTTCTCCTCATACCTAAGTCGCACGAGCAGGAGGCAGTGGCGGCGGCACCCAAAGTCAATGGTGGGGCAGCGGCGGCTCCGGCATGTTAGGGCGACGGGGAGGACCGGAGAGGACAGATCTGGCCCCGGGGGCATCATTCCCGGCGACGGCGAGTTCGGGAAGCTCCGGGCGGCGTCGCTCCCTGGTGAGAGGGAGAGAGATCCGATGAGAAGGGAAGGGAGAAGAAGCAGGAGGAAGAAGGGGAGATGTGCAGATCTACGGCGGCACATCCGGGTGCGGGAGGCGGCGACCTGACGAAGGTGGCGGCGAGGCTCATCGGTGGCGGGGGTCGAGGCGCGGCGGGAGGAGCGCTCGGGGCGGAGCTCAGCGCGGGGAGCGGGGCGCTCCTACATCATACGGGCGGCGCTACGGGCTCGGCGGGCCCCGATCTGGGCTTGGCGGGCTGGTGGTGGAGTGAAGGCCGGGGCGCGCTTGGCAGCCTCCCATTGGTGGAGGGCAGCGTTTGCACTGGCACCAAGTGGCGGAGGCGGGTTAGGCCGGCGCGGAAAACAAGGAGAAGGTGGGAGGAGGTTGGCGGCGCGTGGATTTCAAGGAGGGTTGTCTGCTGCCAGAAATGGCAGGGGGCTTCCTTTTATAGCTAGGGCTAGGGTTTGAGGGGGGTTAGAAGGGTTTCGGAGCCCTCCGATCTCGATTGGACGGTTTTGGACACGAGGATGGAGTAGTGGGCTGAGAGGAGAGGAAGATGGGTAGCCTGGCACATGTTTCCGGATCCCGGAAACGTCCGACGATAGACCGGCTATATTGCGGCTATAGTTATCCGTTGGGGCATCAAACGAACTCCGAATGCGATGAAACTTGGCAGGCGACCTACTAACAACATAACAACACTGCATGCCAACTTTAAACCCATCGCGAGAACATTTTCTGGCCACTTATAAAAATACTATTTCGGACATGCCGTGGGCACGTGCAAGTGTGTCTGGGCTCAGAACGGACAATAGAGAGAAGTAGGAGAACACGGACGGATGCAAGTTTTGAAAACATGATGATGCAATGCACATGATGACATGACAAGATGCAACACGCAAGTGAATGACATGGCAAAGGAAGCAAATAACTGGAGGACACCTGGCGCATCAGTCTCGGGGTGTCACAGAAGTGGTGTAGAGATAACTCCAAGGACGAAGGCATCTGATGATGTAGTTGGAGCTAGTGGAGTGGGTGCTGGAGGTGGCACTGAAGCTGTAGCTGCTGGTGCTGACTATGTAGCTCTAGAATCTGGTACTGGCACTTCAACAGACCTCTGACCTCATGGCACTTGCTGAAAAGCATTTGTAGTTGCCTTCCCTCTCCTCTCCTCAGCTTCCTCCTGGAGCTGCTCAACTGCAGTCTGTATCTCAGTAACCTTCAGATCAAGATCATAGAATTTTGTCTCGACAATCCTTTCCAAGCTCTCTTCTTAGTAGAGGTGGCCAAGCCCTTCTCAATCCTCAAAGTATATTGGATCAGATATGCTAGCTGATCTTGCTTTCTCTTCAGGAACACCTAAGATGCTTCCTCTACACTTGGCATCCTTGGAACTTTCTCTGCCTTAGCCTTATCTCTCTTCTCCTGTGCTTGAACCGATGAAGGTTCATTCTCATTCATCACAACTGTGCTGTCTTCAAATTCAAGGTACAAAGGTAAGTGCTCCTTGTCCAACGGGTAAGTGCATGTGCCCATCTTTGAGTTGATGAGCTCCTGAATGTGTGGAGCATACCCACAAGACCTTTTCTGGTTAGCAGCTGTCCTCTTGATTGTCTCTACAATCAGAGTCATGACCTTGAATTTTTGAGGCACATCAAATTTTTGCAGCAAGTTGATGGAATGTCCTCTAATAATCTTGTGATCTCCAGACTTGGGTAGCAAAGTATGTCTTAAGATGGTGTTGATAGTGGGTAGACCAGACAACAAATAGTGTATAGATCCAAGCTTGTCTGTCTCCAAAGCTTTACCAGGGATCTCTTTGTACATGTTTGCCATAGAGTTGTGGTCTTTCTTCTTCTTGGCATACACATCCAACTCATCCTCATGTTCCTCTGGGGCATTGATCAACTTGGCCCATTCTTCAATAGTTGATTGGTACCTCGTACCTTCAGACACCCATACTATCCTTCCATCTGGATAGAAATGAGCAGTGGAGTAAAATTGCATAACTAGCTCATCATTCCATTTGGTTAACTTTTGACCCACAAACTCATCAACTCCAGAAGCTTTGAAGCTGTCTTGTACACTTGGGAAGTGATCTTCATTTTCTTTAATGTATTCCGAATAAACCCATCTCATGTCACAGACAATTGGCTTCTTGTCAAGCAGAATTGTCTCATAGAAGTCTTGTTCTTATTTTGTGTGGAACCTGTAGTCAACAACGGTTCTCCTTCTCACAGCATATGGATCTGACTATCTCCACAATCTCAGTCCTGAATCCTTCCTGATGTGCATGTCCTCAGCCACAGGATGAGCATCATTGTGGTCTGCAATCTTGGGTTTCAGTTTTCTTAGCACAAGGGTTTCATCATCCTCTTCTTCAACTTCAGGCACTTGGCCTTGTTCTTCTCCTCTGCAGGAATGTTTCTGGTGCTTCTCTTGGGCTTAGAAGACTTCTGAGCTTGAGCTGTTGCTTTGGGAGAATTTTTGGGCTTTGATGTGGCAGCGCCTAACTTGATAGAATGTCCCTTAAGCTTTTGTGAATTGGGTGCTGGTGCAGCATCCTTTTCCTCTTCCTCTTCTTCTTCTGGATCTTTAAACATGGAGGATCTCCCACGGACTCTGGTAGTGGTCTTCTTGACCCTATCCTTCCTCTTATTTTCCATCTCTAGCCTCTTTGGGTTCAAGAGTGAACTCCATTGTTTCTTGAGTGGAGGCTCTGGCCTTGGACATAGGAATCCTTTTTGCTGGTGCCTTCTTGTTCAACCCTGGCTTAGTTGTTGCAGCTGTGCCATACTCTTTCTTTATAACCTTGTTCTTGGAGCTAACTTCTTCTTCAGTGGCCACATAGTTCTCATCTTCACACTCTGAGGTTCTCTTCTTCCATGACCTGGTGGCTGCCTTTGGCAAATTACTGGGAGTGCTCCTGGTGCAATCATCTGAGGTAATTGAGTGACTAGTGCCTCACTCAATTGCACTTGCTCTTCTAACCTGTTCTGACTATCACTCTGGTCTGGTATCCTGGCAAGAAAACTGACAGCAAACCTTGTGAATAGATATAGATGAGGTAGAATAGATGAGCATCACGAAGTGCAGAGTTTTTGCAAAACGAATGAGTCAAAAACTTAGTTTTAGTTCTCCACAAAAAGCATTTCGTTGCTGCCGATTTGTTAAACTCGGTGATACCGAAGCAATTTTTGGAACCTAAACTAGTGAACTCGGTCAGACCGAGTCACAGTTTGGTGGCACCGAGACTGCTAGGGTTTCATAGAGAATCAAACTCAGTCACACTGTAAGTGCATCTAGTGCCCCTTAGTGATTTTGGTGTATTGAATACTTATAGGTTAAGGGACTAATGCATTTGTGAGTGTACACAGGTCTATAAGTCTATGAGGAGTTTGATATTTACAGAGAAAGTCGACCCCTAAAAATGAAGTTCTTCGACTGAAGACTTTGGCTTTCTGAAGACTTTGAAATTGAAGAAATTGGTGTGACCTTGAAGACTTGGTATTCATTCGAGGAACATGAAGCGTGAAGACTTTTTTGTTCATAGTTTTGTCTTTCTTGAGTCATAGGAAACACCGTACTGTTAAAGGGGGTCGAGGAAATACTAAGGAAAAATTTCCATGTGAAGCTCAACTCAAAATCCTACACCTACCAATCCCTTCGAGCGAAGCCATTGGAAATCTCATACAGTCCAGTCATATTCTTCAGTGACAGAGACGAAACTCTTCTGGTCTCTGAGGAATTTGTTCTGACTGAGGAGTTAGGAATTCGCCAGTGCGGATTGCCTACACAGTGAGGAACATGATAGCCCTGAGGATTTTGCTACTCAAAATTCCGACCGTTGCTGTGCTATGCGCCAGCTGTCCCAAAATATCTATCCACCTAACGGTCATATCATTGAAGGGCATTTATGTCTTATCATGTCGGGCTGCTCCCTAGGCTATAAATAGCCGCCCCCTACAACCACTAGCTGGTTGGCTGCTCCGAGAGAAACTGACACTTGTCATTTGAGAGCAACCCATCCTCCGAGGACTTTGAGAGAAAATCATCAAGTGAGAAAAAAAAACCCAAACCCAAACACCTACAAACCCCAAGTGATTGAGCATCACTGAAGAGATTGATCCTGCGTGGATCCGACGCTTGTTACCTTTGAAGACTGTGCTTCTTCCAGACGGTTAGGCATCATGGTCTAGAGCATCCAAGAGGAATTGTGGATCGCCGAGTGACCAAGTTTGTGAAGGTTCGGAAGTCACCTGAAGACTTACCACGAGTGATTGGACGAGGTCTGTGTGACCTTAGTTCAAGGAGAATACGGTGAGGACTTGGTGTCCTGAGCTGCGTGCTCAGGACTGGGTGTCCGGGACTGTGTGTCCTCAAGTTTAAATACTCAGCCTCTCCAACCAGACGTACAATTGAGACAGTAGTTGGAACTGGTCTACCAAATCGTTGTCTTCACCAAGCTTAATGGATCTATTTCCTCAACTCTTTCATTTCCTCATAACTGTGTTGTGTGCTAGTTCATATTTGTGTTTGAAGACTTTGACCGAAGACTTTCTCAATTTCCTTAGTTCAATTTCTTCAGTCTGTTTGTCTTCATCCTATGTTATCCTGTGCTTACGCTTCTTGTACTCTGGGCTTGTCTTCATTTCATCATGATGACTATGCTTGTATTCTGTTATGTTTACTTTTGAGTACTTATTCCGCTGCTAGTAGTTCTTCGCTAAGGAATTTCCTCACCGGCAAATTCCTTAGTGAAGATTTTCATAAAAATCGCTTATTCACCCCCACTCTAGTCGATATAACGCACTTTCAATTGGTATCAGAGCAAGGTACTCCCTTGTTCTGTGTGATTTTGGTTTAACCGCCTGGAGTTTTAGTTATGTCGACCGCGGGTATGATCAATGTCTCTGCTGGGTGTCCTACCTTCGATGGGACAGACTACCCCTACTGGAAGAATAAGATGCGAATGCATCTTGAGGCAATTGATAATGGTCTCTAGTATGTTGTGGAAAATGGTGTTCCCTCAGTCATACCTTCTCTGAATGCTGCTGATGTGAAGAGATTCAAGCAACTCGACTCTCAAGCGAAAAATATCATATGTGGCCATCTGAGCAAAGGACAGTATGGAAGAGTGAGTGCTTTGGAGACAGCGAAGCTTATCTGGGACAAGTTGTCCAAAGTGAATGAAGGAGTCTCAACACAGCTTGACTCTCAAGTCGATGTTCTTTGCAATCTCTTAAATCGCTTCAAAAGACTCGACAATGAAAATGTTCAACAAACCTTCGATCGCCTCACTGACATCTCAAATGACCTTCAAGCACTTGGTGCCACTGACATCACCGACCATGAGATGGTGAAGAAATTGTTGAGATTGCTTGATTCCTCATTTGACACTTTGGCATTGATGATACAAGAACGTGCTGATTACAAGTCACTTAATCCCGCTGATATTCTCGAGAGGCTAAATACTCATGAGTTCCAACTTGCTGAAAAAAGAGATCTCTATGGTTCAAGATATGGCATTTCACATGCACTGAAGGCCAAGGCAGTATTTGAGTCCGAAGATGAAAACTCTGGTAGCAGCCTTGGTGATCCTGAAGAACTAATCCATGATCTAGCTCTGCTCGTGAAGAAGTTCCAAAAGTTCTGAAGATGTGGTCGCTTTGGAAGACCCACAAGGAGCAATGATTCCTCATCCAGTGACTACAAGAGGAGGCTCTATCACAAATGCAAGAAACCTGGACATTACATTCAAGATTGTCCTCAGTGGGAAAAGGAATCAAAGAAGAAGAAATACAAGGATTACAGTTCTGATGATGTGAAGAAAAAGAAGAAATCCACAAAATCTTCATCATCAAAATCCTCAAAGCCTTCATATTACAAGAAGAGCAGCTACAAGAAGGCTAGGGCATTCATTGGCAAGAAAATGGACTCTGAGGCTGAATCTGAAGAAAATGAGGAAGAGGAGACATCTGAGGAGTCCGAATCCGAAGTGGCGAGCCTAGCTCTCGCTACTGCATTCGTCAGCAAGTCTATCTTCAACACTGAAGAAAATGACCTCACCAACAAGGCTGATGAAGGCGATGATGACTACGCTCCCACCTATTGCTTCATGGCAAAGGGTGCCAAGGTACTCAAATATACCTCCTTTGAATCAAGTGAGAATGAATCTGATGAAAACCTTAAGCCCAGCTATTCTAAACTTGCTAAGATTGCTGTAAAACAACAAAGGGCTCTTGAAAAGGTTCAAAACATGCTAGACAAAAGTGATGATATATTGGGTGAAGAAATGGATCACACTAAAGCCTTGACTGAAAATCTTCAGAGACTTCAGAATAGGTTTGACAATCTTCAAGGTCATCATAACACTCTCTTATCTGATCATGAGAAGCTTTCTTATGAATTTCTTCAAAGAAAGCAAGACCTTGAGAAGCTAAGAGTGAGTTATGAAGATCTTCAGAAGGAGCGTGCTTCATTACTTGCTCAACAAATCAGCGCTTCTCAGGAAGAATTTGTTCCTCCATGCTTGAAGTGCATTGAACGTGAATCTGCTAATTCTTCACCTGAATGTTCAAATGCTGCTATTGTTTCAAATTCTTCACATGCCTCTGCTATCACTAATTCCTCATTTGAGGACATTGCTAGTATCACTGACGATGCAGGGCTGAAGGAATTATACATGACAGGCATGTACAAAAGCCTCAAAGGGCATCAGACCCTTTTTGATGTGCTTAAAAAGCAGATCCTCAACAGGAACGCTAGGAAAGAGGGTATTGCTTTTGAGAGGAAACTCAATGCTGATGGTACATATTGGAAGCCTGAGTAGTACCCCAAAACTACATGGGTTGCTGCAAAGGGACCTCCAGTTGATCCATCTAACTTCTCTTGATTTGCATGTGAATCTCCTCGTTCTGATGATGAGTCATTTGACTCCAACTATAAACTGTTCAAAAATCAGAATGGTGAAGTATTTGCTAGATATGTTGGCACTAACTGCAGGAACGGTTCCCCTATGAAGAAAATATGGGTTCCCAAAAGATGCCTTGAAAATCTTTAGGTGAATGTCATCATGACACCACCTGTGAACAATAGGAACTCCAGATCAAAGTCCTCATACGGACCAAACTCTTCACATGGATCATATTCCTCAAAAGGATCAAAGTCCTCATATGAACATCATCATGCTAACCCGTCTATTTCGCAGGGAAGATCTAAGGATTATGGATATGTGCATTATTCTTCAAATCATTATGTCCATAAGTCCTCGAAGAATTTCTCTGCTTACTCTTATGCTTACTCTAACCCCTCTTATGTGAAACGAAATGGACTGGCATATATGCCACCTTTCTCTTATGGAGCTCGCAGAATGATGAACTCTTTGCCACCCCTTCAGATGAGGGTGGTGAAGAAAAAGAACTAATCTCTTCCGCAGGGTCAGGTCTCCAGATGTACGTAATCGTCTGAAGAATTTGCTGGAGACCCGAGTGTGCCTGAAAGGACGCAGGCTAATCATGAAGAAATGAACTTTCATTTCTCACGTCCTCATACTGCTTTATCTGTTCTTTTGCTTGATGAAATTGATCTGATGAATTGATGTCATATTCTTCACTAATGAAGTATATGAGTTTGTAAGCTGCACTAATTCATCTGCAGGATGATCACCCCAAAGCCACTGAGTGGGTCCTCGATAGTGGATGTACAAATCACATGACTGGTGACAAGAATCTATTGATGGATGCTCCATTATCTTCGTCGCATCTGAAGCATATCATCTTTGCCGACAAAGTCAAAAGTCAGGTATTGGGTCTAGGTAAGGTTGCGATCACAAAGGATCGACACATGGACAAAGTCATGCTTGTCGAGTCCTTAGGATACAACCTTATGTCTGTCTCAATGCTTGGTGATCTTGATATGGTTGTTGTCTTTGGCAAGTATCGTTGTGTTGTGGTTATGCAAGCTGACAATTCCAAAGTCTTTGAAGGCTTTAGGAGAGGAGACCTGTATATTGTCAATTTCTCTACAGGACCAAAACTAGCCGTGTGCCTACTTGCAAAAGCTTTAGAAGGTTGGCTCTGGCATCAACGACTTGGACGTGCAGGCATGAGGAATTTGCACACGCTTGCTATGAAGAAGCATGTCATTGGCATCGAGAATGTCAAATTCCTCAAGGATCACCTATGCGGAGCCTGTGAAGCTAGGAAGATGACAAAGGCTAAGTATCCAGCGAAGACTATCATGACCACTACTCGTCCATTTGAATTGCTTCACATGGATCTCTTCGGTCCTAATCATTATTCCGCTGTTTCAAATGATGCATCTCAATATGTCTTTGTTATTGTTGATGATTACTCTTGATACACATGGGTACACATTGTTACTTACAAACATGAAGTGCAGGAAGTCTTCAAACGATTTTCCTCGAGGGCTTCAACCAACTTTGGTGTGAAGATCAAGCACATCAGAAGTGACAATGGCACTGAGTTCAAGAATTCTGGTCTCGATGACTATCTTGATGAACTTGGTATTACTCATGAGTTATCTGCTCCTTACACTCCTCAGAAGAACGGCGTCGTGGAGTGCAAGAACATGACTCTTGCTGAGATGGCTCGCACAATGCTTGATGAATACAGAACGCCTCATCGTTTCTGGACTGAGGCAATTGATAATGTGTGCCACATCATCAACAGAGTATATCTTCACAAATTCTTCAAGAAGACTTCCTATGAACTCCTCACTAATAAGAAACCCAATGTAAGTTATTTCAAAGTCTTCGGTGCTAAATGTTGGATTAGAGATCATCATCACAACTCAAAATTTGCACCAAAATCACATGAAGGTTTTATGCTTGGTTACGGAAAGGACTTGCACACCTACAGAGTCTTCAACAACGTTCTTCACAAGGTTGTTGAAACTGTAGATGTGCGGTTCGATGAAACTAATGGCTCGCAAAGAGAGCACCTACCTACTGTGATAGATGAACCAGTACCTGAAGAAACTATCAAGTTCAAGGCTACTCAGGATGTCATTCCTACTGAAGAATCTGCTGAAGAATTCATTCCATGGCGCTCAAGGACGGGGCCCACACCTGGCTCCTGAACCTGGCTCCAGGCACAATCTCCTCCTGGGAAGAGATGCGCACCCGCTTCATCGCCAACTTCCAAGGTACTCGCGACCGGCCACCCGCCGTGAGCGACATGCGCCGCATCAAGAAACAACCCAGGGAGACCCTGCAGAAGTACATCCAGCGCTTCAACAACGCACGCCTCAAGATCCCCAAGGTGACTGAGGAGGCCATCATCTCAGCTTTCTCCGACGGAGTGCGCGACGTCAAGATGAAGGAGGAGCTGGCGATGCATGAAGACCTGTGCACTTCCTTGGAGCAGTTCAACTTGGCAAACAAGTGCGCCAGGGCTGAGGAGGGGCGTCTCTCCCTCCTCGAGCTGCCTGCCGCAGACCCAGAAGAGAAGAAGCTCAAGTCCAAGGATGTGAAGCGCAAGGGGGCTGCAGTGCTCGCGGCAGAACCAGACACCAAGCGGGGCAGAGATCAGCCCGAACCTCCCAAGGGCAGCCGGTACTGCATGTACCACGACCTCCACACCCACAACACCAACGAATGCCAAGAACTCCAAGCCGTGCGTGAAGGAAGGATCGGCCGTTGCCCCGACCGCGGTGACCGGGGCTACGGTCGAGGAGGAGGAAGAAACGCAGGACGCTGGGAAGACCGTGGGCCGCGCCAAGGGTGGCGCGACCAACCTCGCGAGGATCGCTGGCAGGACCCTCCTCGCGAGAGAGGATGCAGGGATCAGCCTCGCGAGGATTGCCCGCTAGGCAACGCAGGGCTCCCACTGCTGCCGCCGCAGCCAAGGAGAAACGATGACCGCCATCAGGACGATGGGGCTGGGGGCTTTCAGGAGCCGCGCGTGATCGCCTGCATCTTGGGCGGAGCACAAGCCATAGACTCTCAGCGCATCTTCAAGCAGTTTGCCCATGAAGTGAACGCAGCCACATGCCCTCTCAGGTGGTCAGCGTGCGCCATCACGTTCAGCTCAGCAGATCAGCTCAAGTGTGCGGCAACAGCCGGAGTCCTCCCGATGCTTTGTTCCCCAATCATCAGCAACGTGGTGGTCACCAAGACCCTCATCGATGGCGGGGCAGGGCTCAATGCCCTGTCCGTGGAGACATTCAACAACCTCCAAGTGCCCTACATCCATCTTCAGCCAACCAAGCCCTTCTCCGGTATCACTGACGGCTCCACGGTCCCGATTGGGCAGGTCCGCCTCCCTATCACCTTCGGGGCACGCGACAACTACCGCACCGAGCTCATCGACTTCGACGTCGCTCACATTCTCCTGCCGTACAACGCCATCCTTGGGTACCCAGCGCTGGCCAAGTTCATGGCCGTAACTCACCACGGCTACAACGTCCTTAAGATGCCAGGAAGTGGCGGAGTCATCATGGTGCCCTGTGAAGAGAAGGACGCGGTGTGTTCCCTGGAACGAGCCTTTCAGGCCGCATCATTGGAAGACCCGGATCACGGAAGCAGGAGGCTTCACGAGACCACCCCCAAGAAGAAGAAGACATCGTCCGGCCCGGCCCCTCAGGAGGCAGGCCCCTCAGGGCCCGCGCCTGCCCAGGGGGAACCTCTGTCGTGGTATTTCTCACGGGGGGCTTGCGAGTCGACAGATGCCACAAGGGCTTAGTGTGTGGGTAAGACTGCTGCTGATAGGCCCGGGAGCGAGTATGCGAGTAGCACGCGGTGGTTTACCCAGCTTTGGAGCTCTCCGTAGAGATAATACTCCTACTGCTGCATGTCTGAGTGTATCTATCTGGGGTGTACATCGGGCAGTACAAAGTGCTCCTGGAGCTGTATCTGGGATCAATGCCCAGTGCATCTGATCTGGTATATGCCTATCCGAAGCATGCTAGTGGTCAGCCATGTATGGCCATGGCTTGTGGCTGTGAGTGTGTGTGAGTCCATGGATGGATGGATGGATGCGTGCCTTATATAGGCATGGTGGTAGCTTACTACCTAAGCTAGGTAGTGGCGTGGGGGGCAAGTGGGCATGGGGCACCATGCCCATGTACATGATGTGCATGTCTCTTTGTCCCTGGTGCACTTTATAAAACAGCGCCCAGGGACAGATACACTGTAGATGATATCGTCGCTGTACGGTTGTCTCGTCCAAGGTATGGCCGTCTCGTCGGTGTCTTGTCGATGTCGCTTCGGGCTGCAGTCGGCAGCCGGCTGGTTGGTGCAGTCGGCAGCCGGCTGGTTGGCATAGTGGGCAGCCGGCAGTCGGCAGCCGGCCGGGCAGAGCAGCCGGACGGGGAGCCGGCAGGAGCGGCCGGACAGTCAGACTGAGGGGCTTTGCTAGCCCCGATGTCTTGAAATATCGTCTTGCCGTCCTCGGGGTACCTATGGTCGATTACTCCGACAGTAGCCCCCAAGCCTCCGGGCAACTTGGCAAAGTTGGGCGGAGGTTTTTTGGCGAGTGTTCATGGAAATGATCATGAAAAAAGACAAAGTTAGTCCATGTGGATATATCAAACGTTTGCTTTTAGCATTGCAAGTTTTATGCGGAGGGTGCCGTCTCAGTTTCGTCCGAACCCCCTTAATCTTTTTCATGTTCCCTCCACTCTTTGGCTTGTGCTCTCGCTTGTCGGACAGCCGCTCTGCGGTCTGTGGCTGAGAGTGGACCGCGGAGTGTAGTGTACAACACTCAGACTTTGGGAGCGAATTTAGCCGAGTAGATACTCATAAAAGAAACGACCGGGTCGCCCGAACCATTTTTCTTCCCGGAGGTTTTTCGCGTGGGTGGCCTCCAGCATTCACCTTTGCTAGCCGGATAGCCGCTCTGCGGTCTGTGACTAAGAGTGAGCATTTGGAACTGCGCATGCTACTAAGCCATCCGCGGGAACTAACGTCTCAGGCCAAGCGGCCAGCCCCCGGGCCAACACTGGCTAGCGCCAGGGCGAACAGTGATGCAACTGTAATAAAAAATGCGGAGATAGCACTCGAGCATCGCTCGGGGTTATCCGTGCTTGCATGATGCAAAAATATGCGGGCGAGGAGCTCACATTGATTTTTGTGTAGTCGCGGTCGTCGAAAACAGCCGGCGCGACTCGGCGCTCGCGGAGCGCGTCGGTGCACCCACTGGGTGTAGCCTTCGAGCCCCCGGGTGCTCGAAGGGGGGTTCCGGCCGGTCAGGCTCGACCTTCCAGGCGGCGAGGCGTCTTGCAACGTCCTTTTTCTTCTTTTTCTGCCGGCTGGGGGAGCCGGACAAAACTCTTCTCTTGTCTGCAATCTTCGCGGGGGCGCGCCAGCGCACCCGCTGGGTGTAGCCCCCGAGATTCGGGCCGACTGCTGAGCAGTCAGGCCGGATCTCCTAGCAACTACTTTGTCTTCTTCCTCGCGGGGGCGCGTCAGCACACCCGCTGGGTGTATCCCCCGAGATTCGGGCCGACTGCTGAGCAGTCGGGCCGGATCTCCCGGCAACTACTTTGTCTTCTTCCTCGCAGGGGCACGTCTGTAACACCCTCGATGCGACTATAGCTCCAACGTGTCGAGGCACGACTTAGAGACATAATCGCATTGAAGGCATATGTCGCAAGTTAGGCAATCTTCACAACATCCCATGTAACATGAATAATAAAGGGGAGAACATAGTTGGCTTACACTCGCCACGTCACATCAGAGTACATAAATAACATACATCATCCAAACACTCATGGCCCGACTACGGCGCCAAAATAGAAGATAACCCAACATGCGACACGGTCCCGATCAAACCCCAACTAGGCACCACTACTGATCATCAGGAAAAGACACGTAGTATCGCTGAGAGTCCTCGTTGAACTCCCACTTGAGCTCGTACTCGTCACCTGGAGCGGAATCACCTGGACCTGCATCTGGTGTAATAGTAATCTGTGAGCCACAGGGACTCAGCAATCTCGCACCCTCGCGATCAAGACTATTTAAGCTTATAGGTATGGCAAGATAAAATATGAGTGGAGCTGCAACAAGCGACTAGCAAGTATGGTGGCTAACTTATTCGCAAAAGAGAGCGAGAAGAGGAAGCAAAGCACGAGCGAGAAGCTAGAGGGAAACCTGCGCAAACATTACTCCAACACCGTGTCCATTTCCCGGACTCCGTCGAGAAGAGGCCATCACGGTAACTCACTCAGTTGATTCATTTTAATTAAATTAAGGTTCAAGTTATCTACAACCGGACATTAACAAATTCCAATCCGCCCATAACCGCGGGCACAGCTTTCGAAAGTTCAATCCCTGCAGGGGAGTCCCAACTTAGCCCATGACAAGCTCTCACGGTCAACGAAGGAATAGACCTCCTCCCAAGACGTTCCGATCAGACTCGGTATCTCGGTAACTCAAGACACTTCGACAGGTTAAAACAAGACCAGCAACACCGCCGGAATGTGCCGACAAATCCCGATAGGAGCTGCACATATCTCTTTCTCAGGGCACACTCAGATTGTCTTAGGTACGGGTAGGCCAGCCCAGAGTTTCCCCTGGTGGCCACTGGCAGCTGACAGGTGGACCAACACTCAGAGGAGCACTGGCCCGGGGGGGTAAAATAAGATGACCCTTGAGTCTGCAGAACCCAAGGTAAAGAAAAGGCTAGGTGGCAAATGGTAAAACCAAGGTTGGGCATTGCTGGAAAAGCTTTAAGAAAGGCGAAATATCAAGGGGTTCCCATTATAACCCAACCGCGTAAGGAACGCAAAATCCGGGAACATAACACCGATATGACGGAAACTAGGGCGGCAAGAGTGGAACAAAACACTTGGCGAGAGGCCAAGCCTTCCACCCTTTACCAAGTATAAAGATGCATTAAGATAACATAGCAATATAATGATATCCCAACAAGTAAATAAATGTTCCAACAAGGAACGGCCTCCAATCTTCACCTGCAACTAGCAACGCTATAAGAGGGGATGAGCAAAGCGGTAACATAGCCAATCAACAGTTTGCTAGGACAAGGTGGGTTAGAGGTTTGACATGGCAATTGGGAGGCTGACAAGCAAATGGTAGGCATCGTAGCATTGGCATAGCAAAGAGCGAGCAAACTAGCATAGCAAAGATAGTAGTGATTTCGAGGGTATGATCATCTTGCCTGCACAGTTGTCAGAGTTGACTGGATCCTCACAAGCAAACTCAACGGGCTCCTCGGTAGCAAACTCATCTCCCGGCTCTACCCAACAAGAAAAACAAGCAACAAGGATACAATCAACCACGTGCAAGACCAAGCAATATGATGAAATGACGATATGCTATGCGGGATGCGAAGCGGGATGCAAAATGCAAGATATGACTGGAAATGCATGAACCTGGCCTCAACTTGGAATTCCAAGGGTGCCACTGGAAAGACGAGATGAAATCGCTTGAAAACGATATAAAGAACGCCGGAATCGGAGTTACGGTTTGGAAATGGCAAGCGTTTCAAAAATGACACCAGTCTGCGATTTACAGCAAGTAGGCATCTAAATGCAATGAGATGAACATGCTACAGCCAACAAACATGACAACAAAATACATGGCAGGGATGCACACAAGATGCACACAAGACTTAGTGAAATTAACACTTGTCTGAAATTTCAGATCACGAAGCCCTCTTCGGAGCAGCAAAACAACATGATACATGACCTGATTATGACAAGGAAGAACATGGCATGGAGCTACTCAACAAGCTTAACAAAATACCCAAAGTGACCTGAGGCTAAAAGGTTTCACAAAATATACTAACGGGCACACGAACATAGCTAAAACACAATCAGTTTTCAGACTTAGTGAAAACTGAGACATGCTGAAACATAAGTCACGAAGGCATGTTTACGAGCTCGATGCACTCACCACGGTGCAAGTCATGGCAAGACAAGCATACATCCTTTAAGAAGGCACAAAATACAAGCTAGACATGGCAAGAACAATGGCATATCATGCACGGATCAACTACAATAACATCGGCAAAATCGCAAACGAGTTGACGATCTGCCCAGATTCACCACAAAGCAAAAGTAGAGCTCGATTGACTCAAGCTAGGTGCTCCATAATTGCAAGTAAAGACATGGATGGATAGAGCATAACAAGATTAACAAAACTCCTTTACTAATTATCCTCAAAAGAGGCACGGATCACTAGGAAACAACAAGAACATATGGCATCATGAACTAAATAATCCCAGACTTACTGAAAACAACTAAGTCCCTGAAAACAGAGTTACCGGGTGCCTCACTTTGAAAGCTCGCACAAGTCACCACACACATCCTAAAAATGCATGGGTTGCACCTATGGAAAGATAACAAAATGCTTAACAAAACATATGAAGGACTCACAGGCATAGCATGCACACAACAATCATGGCAAAAATGACAAAAGTCTAAGATGAACTAGCAGATCTAACAATTAACTCACGAAGCCTCCTTCTAACAGCATTTCGGGAATCAAGATGAACTCAAATAAAAATGATGCAATGGAATGAAATGATGTACTCGTCGAGGCGAACATTTTGATATACTATATGCCCAAACCGGGGCTACGGATGCAAAGTTACAGCAGGTCAAAGATCGCATAAAAATTAGGGTTCGGAGGGAAAAAGTCAACCGGGGGGATTTTTTTAGATCTGGATCTGGTGCGGTTCCCGAGGATCGTCGGAGTTCGTGCACTGTTCACCGCCGGACTTCGTGACGGCCGGAGAGGAGGAGGCCGGCGAGGGGCTCCCGGGGTCGGTGGTGGCGGCGGCGGCGGCGTGAGGTGGCGACCGGGAGGCGGCGGTGGCGCGGCGAGCTCCGGTCGGCGGCGGGGTGGCCCGCGGCGGCGGCGCCGCCGGAGATGGGAGAGGCGGCGGCGGATGGAGGCGCGGGGCGCGGCCCGGGTGTGCGGCGGCGGGGGCCGGCCTCGGGCCCTCGCGGGCCGGCGCGGGAGGCGACAGGTGGCGACGGTTGGCTGGCGGCGGCGGATCGGACGTTGTCCGGCTCACCCGGACACGTCCGGCGGTGGCGGAAGGGATTTTTTGAGGGTTTCGTGAGGGAGAGAGATCCAAAAACGGAGGGGGTGTATTTATAGGCATAAGTGGAGCTAGGGGAGTCCAAATGAGGTGCGGTTTTCGGCCACGCGATCGTGATCGAACGCTCTAGGACATGGAGCAGAGTTTGGTGGGTTTTGGGACAAATTGGAGCAGAGTCTAAAAATGCCAAAATAAATTTTCATCATCTAAATAAAATATTTAGAACGAGATGAACATTTTCTTGGCCCTAAAATGCAATTTTGGAAAACGTGCAATTTTCTAATGCAACCAAAATTGCAATAAAATCCAAATAAAGCAATTATTTGATTTTAATATTTTTCCTCCAATATTTAAATTTTCTTGGAGAAGTCATATTATCTCGTCTCATATATTTTAGTGTGAAATATTTTGGAGAGAAAATAATTAAAACCAAAAATCCTCGTTTCAAGATTTGATAAAGATCAAATTTGAAAACTGGGAAATCCCCAACTCTCTCCGAGGGTCCTTGAGTTGCTTAGGATTTCAAGGATCGCGAGACGAAATGCGAATAAAATATGATATGCATGGATGACTATGTATAACATTCCAAATTGAAAATTTGGGATGTTACATCAACGGTGTATGCAGAATTGCCTTCACAATCAGATTGGGCGTAATGTTAATGCTTATATGGATGATATAGTGGTAAAGTACAGGAAAGAGGAAACCTTGGTCACAGATCTGATAGAGACCTTTGATAACCTCCGGGTCTACAAAATGATGCTTAACCCGGCCAAGTGTGTTTTTGGAGTCCCAGCTGGCAAGCTCTTGGGTTTTTTGGTGTCCAACCGAGGTATTGAAGCTAACCAAGAGAAAATTAAGGCAATCACATCCCTGGCCAAGCCAACATGCATCAATGACATTCATCGGCTGGCGGGTCATGTTGCTGCTTTGAGCCGGTTCATAAGCCGGTTAGGGGAGAAGGCGATGCCTTTGTATCAGGTGATGAAGAAAACGGATGATTTTGTTTGGAGCAATGCTGCGAACTCTGCTTTTGAGAATCTAAAGAAACAGCTTGCTGAGCCGCCGGTCCTTGCTGCTCCAGTTGAGAAAGAGCCGCTATTGTTATACGTAGCCGCTAACTCACGAGCTGTTAGTGTGGCAATTGTGGTGGAGCGCAAGGAGGTTTGCAAGGAAAATCCGGTTCAATGGCCAGTTTACTACGTCAGTGAGGTGTTGATTGAATCTAAACAAAGATATCCACATTGGCAGAAGCTCGTGTACGGGGTGCTCATGGCAAGCCGGAAGCTCAAACATTACTTTCAGGGTCACCTAATCACTGTGGTCAGCTCTGCTCATTTGGGAGACATCATTCAAAATAGAGAAGCCACTGGACGAGTCGCCAAGTGGGCCATTGAACTTGGGTCTCATGGGTTGAAGTATGTACCACGTACTGCGATCAAATCTCAAGCACTAGTTGACTTTATTAATGACTGGACAGAGATGCAGATGCCAGAGGAGAAACCAGAAAACACGTATTAGACGATTCACTTTGATGGGTCCAGACAGTTGGAGGGCTCGGGGGCTGGAGTTGTGTTAACTTCCCCTCGAGGTGACAAATTTTGTTATGTGCTGTGACTGATGTTTCCTTGTACTAAAAACGCAGCAGAATATGAAGCCATGCTCCATGGTCTTTGAATGGCTAAAGAGATGAGCCTGAGCCGGGTCCGGTGTCTTGGCGATTCAGATTTGGTGGCCCAACAGGTATCAGGCAAGTGGGATTCCAAAGACCCTCTCATGGCGGCTTATCGCCATGAAGTTGATGCTGTTGCAGGACATTTTAAGGGTTATCAGGTGGAACACATTGACTATAGGAAGAATGAAGCGGCAGATGCTTTAAGCCGGTTGGGATCTCAGCGTAAGCCGGTGCCACCTAACACCTTTTTGGATGTTTTGCATAACCTGTCTATTAAGTTACCTACAGAAGAAGATCTAGCCATTCCTGACCCGGAGGCACAGTTGGTGGCGGCTCTTCACGTCATCCTAGATTGGACATTTCCTTTCTTGGCTTACATGACCCAGGGCGAGTTGCTAGCAGATGAGACCCTGGCCCGACAGATAACCCGGCGGTCTAAGTCAATGAAGATTTCTGACGGAGAATTATACCATCGCAGCGTCTCCGGAGCATTTCAGCGGTGTGTTTCTCTTGAAGAAGGCCAAACAAATACTTCGTGAGATCCATGAAGGCGATTGTGGTCATCACGCCGGGTCAAAATCTCTTGTGGCCAAAGCTTTTCGTCATGGATTTTACTGGTTAACGGCTCATGCTGATGCAGAAGATCTAGTGAGTAGGTGTGATGGATGTCAAAAATTCGCACGGCGAGCACATGGGCCGGCTCAAGTGTTGCGGATGATTCCAATCACCTGGCCGTTTGTAGTCTAAGGGCTTGACATGGTTGGACCTTTTAAAAGGTCTAAGGATAAAAAGACACATCTTTTAGTGGTAGTTGACAAATTCACAAAGTGGGTTGAGGCAGATCTAGTGAGTAAGTGTGATGCGGCCACGGATGTTCCGTTCATGAAAAAGGTGATTTTTTGTTTTGGTTTTCCACACAGCATTATCACTGACAATGGCACTAATCTATCCCAAGGGGCTATGGAGGAGTTTTGTCAACGTGAGCATATCCGGCTTGATGTTTCTTTTGTAGCTCATCCTCAATCCAATGGTCAAGCTGAGAGAGCAAATTAGGAAATCTTAAAAGGTCTCAAGCCCCGGCTTATGGTTCCCTTGCAGCGAACGCCGGGTTGTTGGGTAGAGGAGTTACCCTCGGTGCTATGGAGTTTCAACACCACTCCTAACAGGTCTACAGGTTATACACCTTTCTTCATGGTTTATGGAGTAGAAGCGGTGTTGCCTAGTGACATCCGTCATGACTTGCCCCGTGTGGCGCCTTATGTTGAGGCAAATAACGAGCAAGCCAGACAGGATGCACTTGACTTGTTGGATGAGGAAAGAGAATTAGCAGCAGCTAGATCAACAATTTATCAAACAGGACCTGCGCTGTTATCACAGCCGCCGGGTTAAGTCCAGGACTTTTCAAGAAGGTGACCTGGTGCTCCGGCTCATCCAGGATCTGTCAGATGCACACAAGCTATCCCCGCCTTGGGATGGACCCTTTGTGGTTAGCAAGAACTTAAAAAACGCGTCATATTACCTCACTGACGTTCGAGAGCAAAAAGACTCACGTAAGTCGGAGGAGGAGACCCGCCGTCCGTGGAACATTGCTCAACTTCGTCCATACTACACCTAAGCCACTGGCTCTCATCATGTACATACTTTGACGTTGTATATACTATGATAAGTAATAAAGCAGGACCTCGGTCTTTTTCCTTTTCAAAGATTACAGATCTTTACTATCTTCTATTTAATATGACTATTAAGGAGCTGATCATATCTGAATCAAGTCTAACCTTTTTGGTCCGGCTTATGATCGTATTCTAATATGGCTGTAAATTATCATGGTCACTTGGGGGCTTCCTGTTCAAACATAGGTCGTATTCAAACCAAAGAAAACATAGCTGTCATAACCCTCTTGATCGGCTCAAAAGCCAAACTCACTAGGGGGCTTCTTGATCGTATTCGAATCATAGCTTAACCCCTTTTGGGTCCAACTTGGATCGTATTTGAATCAGGGTTGTTAAAAACCTCTCAAGGTTATTTGGGCGCTTCCTGTTCAACCATAGGTCGTATTTGAACCAAAGAGAAGATAGCTGTCAGTACCCTCTTGATCGGCGCAACGCCAAAGCCACTGGGGGCTATATGTTCGTATTCGAACCTTAGCTTAACCCCTTTGGTCCGGTTTACTGATCGTATTCGAATCAGAAACCCCAACCTTTAACTACAAAGTTAATTTATATTGGTTACCAACTGTTATTTGTCTTAATTGTCTTATTGGTCTTTTATTGTCTCAATTTTCAACAAATCATCACGGTCTTTTCACCGGCTTACCTATTTGACAATAAGCCACCAAGGCATTATAGTCATCAGTCGTACTGAAGCATTGACTTCTAAAAAGGATTGCTTCATCGAACCTGATCACCCGGATCACATAAGACGATGGTCCAGAAGTAAAAAATACAGTCATAACTGCTATTTAAGAATAGTTGTTTTCTATATTAATCAAAGGTTGTTTCAACCTTGGATATTTTTCGCATTTGTTTCCTGTTTTTCCTCTATTATAATAAAATATTGGTTATAAACCGGGTGTTCTGACCCGTTCGGTACTAAACCGCCAAGCCAGTTTTTCCCTTTTATCTACAGGAACAGAGCTGAACTATTGCGGAGATAACCATAAATATGATGTGTATATTAACATCAGAAAGCATAGAGTAACACATGGTGTCTTATGCACGATGGCATAGGAAAAAAATGCAGTGTTTTCAAAACTAATCTATTACAAGGCTTTTAAAAGCCCATGAATATGGTCCTCACTCCTCCCTCGCCAGGTCACCGCCTTCTGCTGATTGGAAGCTGGGTTTTGACCAGTCAAAACCATTCACAGCAATAAATTCTGCTTCTTCATCAATCAAGCCGGCTGGATCAACATCCGGAGCAAATGTATGTTGACGAACTAGCGAGATAAGGAAAGTCACCTTGTAGGAGGGAGTCGCCATCTTCTTATTGTCCAAATCAAAACCCGGCTGGTATTTATCGATATTTGTTTCATCTCCGAGAATGGTGGCCTGAGGTCGCACCTCCCTTATGCAAGCAACGAAGTCATCCTGTTCAAATAGAGACCCGTCTTCCTTTACCGTGGGGTACCCTGTGGCTACATCCACCGGGTCTAGATCTGGCACCCAAGCCTTGGAGCGGCTCAGGGCAGTCAAATCTCCGGCTCTGGCACAGGATCGCTTGACTTCTTGGAACCGGGCAGGTAATATTGACAGCTTTTTTAAGACATCACTTAGCCGGTTGGGTCCTTGATTGGTAGGAGAGATAGCGGCAATTGCCCGTTGTGCGCCAATGTACAACTGCTCCACTAAGGTATACACCGCTTTCAGTTAGGTCACGTTGTCTTGGCTCAGATTCTTGCTTTGTGGGCCTGGACATGTTTCGTAAACAAAGGGTCAGCTAGCGTTTTGTATTCCGGGTCAAAATAAGGTAAAAAGGGTCAGTACATATGGCTTACCAAAGATGGCGGACACCATTTGAGATACCCGGTCCTTTAAGCCAGTCGGCTTCGTAGTAACCTCCTCAAGAGCTGCTTCAGCTTTTTCGGCACGTTGTGTCAGCAACGTTTTCTCTTTAGCCCAGGTTTTCTTTTTGGCAGCAAAGCTGGTTCTCAATTTCTCCGTCTCAGCAAGGCTCAATTGCAGTTTGGAGTCTGCAGACTTGATTTCTGCCTCCTGATCCGACAGCCGGGTCTTTGCATCAGTTAATTGCGAGCTCAATTCAGATAAAGCATTCTACAAAACATACCCATGTGTGTTAATATTTCAATTAAAGTTCAAGAGTCAAGATTCAAGTCTCAAGTACTTTGCACTACAAAACCACTTGACACTTGGGGGATAATGTATGCCAAAACAATTTCTTATGACTCTAACATACTTCAAGTCCCAAGTACTTTACAAAGTAACAACACTTGGCACTTGGGGGCTAATGTATGACATTCAGCAAGTTTCTCAAGGTTAAGTCGGATTACAATATTTGTTGGGATCAGCACAAGGCAGGTATGAAATTCAAAGTACCAGCTCATTTATGGTTAAGTGAACCGGCCCTTAGGGACTACCGGTGAAGTTTATTCTATTTTATTGGATAACAAAAATATCTAAAGGTAAAGCTTTAGCCTCTTTCATAAGTCTACAGATCATTCAGGTTTTATCATAATATAAAGACTTGGGGCTGACAGAATATAAGTAAGCCGGAAGAGCATACCTCATACTTCAGCTGCAATTGCTTAACCATTTCGATTTCTGAGTCAGGGCTGGAATGCACGTGGCTGAGACAGCCGGACAATATGTCATTGGCATTCAGATGGTTATAATGCGAAACATCAAAATAGACTTTTTGTCTCTCCAAAGCCTCTTGTTTAGCCGTGTGATGAGCCAACACAGTGGGATTCCCCAGCTCAACAAAGCGGCTTCTAGTGATCAGAACGTCTTGGGCTGGCGGCGATGGCGGGTTGGCTGAGCTAGATGGACCGGTAGAAGAAGGGTTAACGATAGTATCATCAACTGACGGCTCAGGAGGAGCTACTTCAGCATTGGCAACTGGGACTTCCGGTGCTTTAGTTAATGGAGGATAATGTGGCATAGCCGATTCGGGTGCAAGGACTGGCGGGTCTTCCGCCGGCCTAGTCATCTTAGCCTTCTTAGACTTGGCTTGGCCACTAAGAAAGATATTATCAAAAAGTTAGTATAAAAAGCAGTTTTGAAAGACATGGAGGAAAGATGATTTCTTCCTTACCCAGGGGCAGTCTTAAAGCCGGGAATTGACTTTGAGATGAGTTGTCAGAAGAGCGAGACACCTCCTACAAAGATAAAATAAAGTTAGTTATGCAAGGGAGAATATATATGAATGGAAAATAAAAGGCGAAGAAATAAACCTCATTCTGGCGCTTTTGAGGAGTTTTTTGAAGAACAACAGGCGGTTCATCGTCGTTCCGGGTCTGACGGCGGCTCTCATGTTGCTGTTTTTTAAAAAGAAAATGAGGGTCCAGATAAGCCAAAGGGTGTGAAAACCTTACTTTCCGGGTTACGACTCAAAGTTTCTGTCTTGGAAAATGGGCTGAGTCGGAGGAAATAGTTACCTCTTCTTCCACGGCTTGACTGGCCCCTATGTCATCCTGGCAATGATCAGTGTTAATAAGATTATTAAAACGTTGGCCAAGGGAGTCAAGGGCTACCTCCGACTCAGAAGTATCATCAAGCTTCATCAGGTCCTCAGCAGTGCTCTTCTTCTTCTTGGACCTCCGGGTCGTCTTCTTGGCGGTTATGGCGGCGGCTCTCGCTTTCTTGGCAGCTTCATGGTCATATTTGGCTTTCCAGAAATCAGATTTGGCCTATAAAACAAGTAAAACAAGATGAAAGGTCAGGCAGGTATTTAAAACGGCTGAGGAAAACACAAAAGAGAAAGAGATCAAAGGTTCTTTACCTCTGGCGCCAGGTTAAGTTTGCAGAAGGGGTTTAACCCGACTTCACTGTAGTCTTCATATTTGCCGTTTACCATATGGGTTGACATTGCAACAATATCTTCTTCGGGTAATTGAACGGGGCTATGACGAAGAGAGTCGTCTGGGCCTCCACCATATTCATACATCAATTTCGAGCGGCGGCTCAGAGGGATGACCCTCCACGCAACCTAGTAACGGCTCACGTCAACTCCAGTTAAGCCATTCCCCAATAAAGCGTTGATTCTTTTAATGGATGGAATCAGTTTCTTGCGTTCAGTGATAGTGAGTTTGTCAGGGAGTGCAAACTTGGAGTCAAGACGCTCTGCGTGATAACCCGGTAGGGGCTTCTCATTTGCTAGTGAATTATCTTGATAATAAAACCAAGTTTGATTCCAGTCCTTGGGATGACTTGGCAAGACTATTAGGGGGAAGACGGTGCCCTATCGACGCTGAATTGAGATGCCCCCAAGTTCCAAGCTAGGGCCATTGGTGCACTCGTTCTGCCAGTTCAGATAAAAATACTCTCTAAAGAGTTCCACGGTCGGCTCTTCTTGAAGGTACACCTCACAGAGCACTTGGAAGTTGCAGATATTAGATATGGAATTGGGCCCGATATCTTGAGGGTGGAGTTTGAAAAAATGGAGGACATCTCTGAAGAACTTTGAGCCGAGTGGGGAAAAACCACGGTTCATGTGGTCAGAAAAGACAATAACTTCACCATATCTAGGATTGGGTCGTTCCTCGTCCGGGTCAGGTGCACGGTAAGACATGACATTTTTCCCTGGCAAAAATCCTATGCAGAAAAATTCCTTCTAATTGTCCTCAGTCACTATTGAGGGAACCCAGTTGCAGACAATCGGCGCTTTGGACGGCATGATGTTCAAAAACGAACTGAAAGGAAAGCAACATGCCGGTTCAATTCAATGATAATGGCGAAAACTAAGTGATAATGGTACAGGGGAGTAATGGAGGCTTAAGTAAGGGCTAATGTCATATAAGGAAAAGTAAGCCGGCGTCGCAAGCCGCCATGACTACAGACATTTCAGAAATACCAGCAACAGAATTGGTTAAGTGTTGAGAGAAATGGGTTTCTTAACTTATGGATAATATTATGGATCAAATGGCCATTCAAAATGAAAAAATTTCTAGACCTAAAAATATGGCACAGATGAATACATCAGTCCTAGTGCGGCCTTTGTACCGGAAAAAGGGATCTACTAGTGTCAAGAGTAGGCACCAAACAGCTACCGCACAAGCATATATCTCTTTTTGGATCAAGAAGAGGCGGTAGCGTAAGAACTACGAAGAAACCGTGAAGAACTACGAAGAACATGCGGAAAACCTAGAAGCCCTAAATGCGGATCTGAGGAATAGGAGGGCGAATACTTACGGCCACAGATCCTCCACGGAAGGTCGCCGCCGTTCTCTGAACCGATTCTGGTTGATGCAGCGGCGAAGGTCGACGATGACGAGATGCTCTGCGATGGCGGCGGGGCTCGAGCAGTAGCGGGGGTTGCGAGAGGAAGAAGATGAAGAAGAGAGAAGAATGAGAAGACCAGGGCGCTATTTATAAGGGATAAGCACATAGGCAGGCACGAAGATCGAGGAAGACACAATAATGGCTATGCAACTAAACGGACGCCTCGATTCTCGGAAGACATTAAAAGATAAAGATCCGTTGAGGATGACGTCATAACAGTGTTTTGTGTTTTGAGAAGATGACGTCATGGCGGGCCACAAAGTTTTTTCCAGAGAGAGGAAGATGGATTTATCTAAGTACTGAAGATTGACAAAGAACAAAGTTCAAAGTCAACCATGGCGGGTCACAAAGGAGCCCAGTAAACATTCAAGGCGATAGATTATTAAAGGTTATAAAGGGCTTAAGGCCTAGAGGTGGCTTAAGGCTCAATATGGGAAACCGCCGTACGTAAGGAAAGGCATGTAAAAGAAGTCACCGAGCCGGACACGTTTTATGAGCCGGCCGGGACTCTGTAGGCCACCAGGCATCAACCCGTGTATATAAGGGGTGGACCCGGTGGCGGCTTAGGGCAAGAAAAAATAAATCGATAACCAAGCCGGCGAACTAGCCTCTTGGTGATCGAAACCCCAACAATATCAACACAACTAGACATAGGCTTTTACCTTCATCATAAGAGGCCGAACTAGTATAAAATCTCCTGTGTCCTTTGTCCCAATTAACCCATTTAAGCTTCCTAGTTGCGATGGCCCTACGACTAAGTCCTTTTGCTAGGACATCTGCCGTGACAATTCCACGACAGAACCATTATGTCATGAAGCCGGAGCATGATTTATTTTTTGATTGTCTTCCTTATGAGTGGCGGTCGGGGACGAGCTATGGTCTTTTCCTACCAATCTATCCCCCTAGGAGCATGATCGTAATAGTTTTCTTTAATAACTTGTAGATTTTTGCAATAAGTATATGAGTTCTTTATGACTAATGTTGAGTCCATGGATTATACGCACTTTTCTTTCTTCCACCATTTCTAGCCTCTCTAATACCGCACACCTTTCGCCGGTATCATACACCCACCATATAACTTCCTCAAAACAGCCAGCATACCTACCTATTATGGCATTTCTATAGCCATTCCGAGATATATTGCCATGCAATTTTCCACCATTTCGTTTATTATGAAACACTCCATCATTGTCATATTCCTTAGCATGATCATGTAGTTGACATTGTATTTGTGGCAAAAAGCCACCATTCATAATTCTTTCTTACATGTCACTCTTGATTCATTGCATATCCTGGTACACCGCCGGAGGCATTCATATAGAGTCATATTTTGTTCTAAGTGTCAAGTTGTAATTGTTGAGTTGTAAGAAAATAAAAGTGTGATGATCATCATTATTAGAGCATTGTCCCAGTGAGGAAAGGATGATGGAGACTATGATTCCCCCACAAGTTGGGATGAGACTCCAGACGAAAAAAATAGAAAGAAAAGAGGCCATAAAAAAGGAGAAAAGGTCCAAATAAAAAAATGAGAGAAAAAGAGAGAAGGGACGATGTTACTATCCTTTACCACACTTGTGCTTCAAAGTAGCACCATGATATTCATGATAGAGAGTCTCTCATTTCATCACGTTCATATACTAGTGGGAATTTTTCATTATAGAACTTGGCTTGTATATTCCAATGATGGGCTTCCTCAAAATGCCCTAGGTCTTCATGAGCAAGCAAGTTGGATGCACACCCACTTAGTTTCTTTTGTTGAGCTTTCATTTACTTATAGCTCTAGTGCATCCGTTGCATGGCAATCCCTACTCACTCACATTGATATCTATTGATGGGAATCTCCATAGCCCGTTGATATGCCTAGTTGATGTGAGACTATGTTCTCCCTTTTTGTCTTCTCCACAACCACCATTTATTCCACATATAGTGCTATATCCATGGCTCACACTCATGTATTGCGTGAAGATTGAAAAAGTTTGAGAATGTCAAAAGTATGATACAATTGCTTGACTTGTCATCGGGGTTGTGCATGATTTAAATACTTTGTGTGGTGAAGATAGAGCATAGCCAGACCATATGATTTTGTAGGGATAACTTTCTTTGGCCATGATATTTTGAGAAGACATGATTCCTTTGTTAGTATGCTTGAAGTATTATTATTTTTATGTCAATATTAAACTTTTGTCTTGAATCTTTCGGATCTGAATATTAATACCACAATTAAGAACAATTACATCAAAATTATGCCAAGTAGCATTCCACATCAAAAATTCTGTTTTTATCATTTACCTACTCGAGGACGAGCAGGAATTAAGCTTGGGGATGCTTGATATATACGTCTCCAACATATCTATAATTTTCGATTGCTCCATGCTATATTATCTACTGTTTTGGACATTATTGGGCTTTATTATCCACTTTTATATTACTTTTGGGACTAACCTATTAACCGGAGGCCCAGCCCAGAATTGTTGTTTTTTGCCTATTTTAGAGTTTCGTAGAAAAGGAATATCAAACGGAGTCCAAACGGAATAAAACCTTCGGGACGTGATTTTCTCAGCGAACATGATCTAGGAGACTTGGACCCTACGTGAAGAAATAAAGGAGGAAGCCACGAGGTAGGGGGGCGCATCTACCCCCCCTAGGCGCGCCCTCCACCCTCGTGGGCCCCCTGTAGCTCCACCGACGTACTCCTTCCTCCTATATATACCTACGTACCCCCAAACGATCAGATACGGAGCCAAAACCCTAATTCCATCATTGTAACTTTCTGTATCCACGAGATCCCATCTTGGGGCCTGATCCGGAGCTCCGCCGGAGGGGGCATCCATCACGAAGGGCTTCTATATCAACACCATAGCCTCTCCGATGAAGTGTGAGTAGTTTACCTCAGACCTTCGGGTCCATAGTTATTAGCTAGATGGCTTCTTCTCTCTTTTGGATCTCAATACAATGTTCTCCCCCTCTCTTGTGGAGATCTATTTGATGTAATCTTCTTTTTGCGGTGTGTTTGTTGAGACCGATGAATTGTGGGTTTATGATCAAGATTATCTATGAACAATATTTGAATCTTCTCTGAATTATTTTATGTATTGCAAGTCTCTTCAAATTATTAGTTTGGTTTGGCCTACTAGATTGATCTTTCTTGCAATGGGAGAAGTGCTTAGCTTTGGATTCAATCTTGCGGTGTCCTTTCCCAGTGGCAGTAGGGGCAGCAAGGCACGTATTGTATTGTTGCCATCGAGGATAACAAGATGGGTTTTTTATCATATTGCATGAATTTATCCCTCTACATCATGTCATCTTGCTTAAGGCGTTACTCTGTTTTCATGAACTTAATACTCTAGATGCATGCTTGATAGCGGCTGATGAGTGGACTAATAGTAGTAGATGCAGGCAGGAGTCGCTCTACTTGTCTCGGACGTGATGCCTATATACATGATCATACCTAGATATTCTCATAACTATGCTCGACCCTGTCAATTGCTCAACAGTAATTCGTTCACCCACCATAAAATACTTATGCTCTTGAGAGAAACCACTAGTGAAACCTATGGCCCCCAGGTGTATCTTCATCATATTAATCTTCCAATACTTAGTTATTTCCTTTGATTTTATTTTACTTTGCATCTTTACCATAAAAATACCAAAAATATTATCTTATCATATCTATCAGATCTCACTCTCGTAAGTGACCGTGAAGGGATTGAAAACCCCTTATCGCGTTGGTTGCGAGGAGTTATTTGTTTTGTGTAGGTACGAGGGACTTCGCGTGTGGCCTCCTACTGGATTGATACCTTGGTTCTCAAAAACTGAGGGAAATACTTATGCTACTTTGCTGCATCATCCTTTCCTCTTCAAGGAAATCCAACGGAGTGCTCAAGAGGTAGCAAACGTACGACACCTCCATGTTCAGCACACGTTCAGCTCGATGACGTCCCTCGAACTCTTGATTCAGCAGTGGGTCGAGGGAGAGTTCTGTCAGCACGACGGCATGGTGATGGTGATGGTGATGTGATCCGTGCAGGGGTTCGCCTAAGCACTACGATGTTATGATGAGAGGAGTAAACTGCGGAGGGGGCACCACACACGGCTAAGAGAACAACTGTTGTGCCTTCGGGGTGCCCCCTGTCCCCATATATAAAGGAGGGGAGGAGGAGGTGGCCGGCCCAAGGGGTGGCATGCTATGGGGGGGAGTCCTACTAGGACTCCACTCCTAGTAGGATTCGGCCCCCTTCCTTCCAACGGAGAGGGGAAAGGGGAAAGAGGGGAGAGGGTGAAGGAAAGGGGGGGTGCCACCACCCCTTATCTAATTCGGATTGGGCAGGGGGAGGCGTGCGCCTCCTCTTGTGTCCTTCCTCCCTCTATCCAATATGTCCCATGAGGCCCATTAACTTTCCCGGGGGGTTATGGTAACCTCTCGGTACTTCGAAAATTCCCTGAACTTCTTCGGAACAATTCCGGTGTCCGTATGTAACCTTCCAATATATGAAGCTTTACCTTTCAACCATTTCGAGACTCCTCATCATGTCCGTGATCTCATCCGAGACTCCGAACCAACTTCGGTAACCAAAACACATAACTCATAATACAAATCGTCATCGAATGTTAAGCGTGTGGACCCTACGGGTTCAAGAACTATGTAGACATGACCGAGACATATCTCCAGTCAATAACCAATAGCGGAACCTAGATGCTCATATTGGTTCCCACATATTCTACCAAGATCTTTATCGGTCAAACCGCATAACAACATACGTCATTCCCTTTGTCATTGGTATGTTACTTGCCCGAGATTCGATCGTCGGTATTATCATACCTAGTTAAATCTCGTTACTGGCAAGTCTCTTTACTTGTTCCATAATGCATCATCACGTAACTAACTCATTAGTCACATTGCTTGCAAGGCTTATAGTGATGTGCGTTACCGAGAGGGCCCAAAGATACCTCTCCGATACACAGAGTGACAAATCCTAATCTTGATCTATGACAACCCAACAAAAACCTTCAGAGACATCCGTAGGGCATCTTTATAATCACCCAGTTACGTTGTGATGTTTGATAGCACAAAAGGTGTTCCTCCGATGTCTGAGAGTTGCATAATCACATAGTCAGATGAATATGTATAAGTCATGAAGAAAGCAATGGCAATAAAACTAAATGATCAAAATTCTAAGCTAGCGGATGGGTCTTGTCCATCACATCATTCTCTAATGATGTGATCCCGTTCATGAAATGACAACACATGTCTATGGTCAGGAAACCTAACCATCTTTGATTAACGAGCTAGTCAAGTAGGGGCATACTAGGGACACTCTATTTGTCTATGTATTCACACATGTACTAAGTTTCTGGTTAATACAATTCTAGAATGAATAATAAACATTTATCATGGTATAAGGAAATATAAATAACAACTTTATTATTCCCTATATGGCATATTTCCTTCAACATCGACACAGGGCTTGCTGATATCGTGCATCACGTGTAGCAGCCCGGAGACGGTTCTCCTCGAGAAGCACATCGTCGTCACGCCAGTGCCGTTCCCGTGCTACTTCATCGTAGGCAAGCACTTGAGGCGACCCGTAAGTGAGTTCCGTGGGGATAGTTGTTTCTGCCCCATAGACTTGGGAGAAGGGAGTCTGCCCAGTAGCTCGATTTGGTGTCGTTCTGAGGGACCAGATAACTACTGGTAGCTCATCGATCCATCGCCTGCCGCACTTCTGCAGCGTATCAAAGGTTCTCGTCTTGAGTCCTCGTAGCACTTCAGCGTTCGCCCTCTCAGCTTATCAATTGCTTCTGGGATGTGCAACAGAGGCAAATGAGATCTTGCTTCCGAGGGCATGAACATATTGCATTAAGGCACGACTCGTGTATTGGGTGCCTTTGTCGGTGATGATCCGGGCAAGGACCCCGAAGCGGCACACCAATTCTTTCAAGAACTTGATAGCTGACTGAGTAGTCACCTTTCTCACGGCAGCTACTTCTGGCCACTTTGTAAACTTGTCGATGGCAATGAACAAGAATTCAAAGCCCCCACAGCTTGGGGGAAAGGACCGAGGATATCGAGCCCCAAGACCGAAAACATCCATGACAAAGGGGTTGTCTGAAGAGCTTGTGCAGGCAGACGGATGTTCTTGGAATGGAACTGGTAGGCTTCACACTTGGTGACTAGCTCGACTGCATCTTTGAGGGATGTGGGCCAATAGAATCCTTGCCGGAATGCTTTCCCAACTAATGCCCTTGATCCAATGTGGGAGCCGCACATGCCTTTGTGTATTTCAGCCAGCAGTTCCTTTCCTTCTTCCCGGAAGATGTACTTCATTTTCACACTATTGGGCCACATTTTGTATAGAGTGTCATCGACAAACTGATACATACTGCCCCTTCGGGCTACTCTTTCAGCTTCATCTTGCTTATCGGGAAGTTCTTTAGTTTGGAGGAAATGAACTATGTGCCTCGCCCAAGTTGGAGCCTGGGGCTCAACAACAAGGATTAGAGGCACCTCCTCATTTGCAGGAGCGCATTCCTCGACCATGGGGACCAGCGGCCTAGCAGGAGAGTGCATCCCGGCAAGTGATGGGGAGTTGTTTCCGGCAGGGTCCCTACCAGGAGCCCCGGGAGGCTCAACCGGGAGAGACTTACTGGAGTCCAACTTCCTCCTTTTTCGGGCCATTGTTGTTGGGGATACGTGATGACCCACAAGTATAGGGGTTCAACTGTAGTTCTTTTTGATACGTAAGAGTGTTGAACCCAATGAGGAGCAGAAGGAAATGACAAGTGGTTTTCAGCAAGGTAATGTCTGCAAGTGCTGAAATTGTAAGTAGTAGAGTGGTTTGATAGCAAGATAATTTGTAACGAGCAAGTAATGATAGTAGTAACAGAAGTGCAGCAAGGTAGCCCAATCCTTTTGAGTCAAAGGATAGGAAAAAAGGTCTCTTAACATAAGCAAAGCGTTCTTGAGGGTACATAGGAATTTCATCTAGTCACTTTCATCACGTTGGTTTAATTCATGTTCGGTACTTTGATAATTTGATATGTGGGTGGAACAGTGCTTAGGTGTTGCTCTTACTTGAACAAACCTCCTACTTATGATTAACCCCCCGCAAGAATCCGCAACTACGAGAAAAGTATTAAGAATAAATTCTAACCATAGCATTAAACTTTTGGATCCAATCGGTCCCTTGCAGAATAGCGCATAAACTGGGATTTAAGCTTCTGTCACTCTCGCAACCCATCATCTAATTGCTACTCCACAATGCATTCCCTTAGGCCCAAATATGGTGAAGTATCATGTAGTTGACGTTCACATGACACCACTAAGGGAATCACAACATACATACTATCAAAATATCAAACACATATCAAGTTGACATGATTACCTGCAACATGATTTCTCTCGTGACCTCAAGAACAAAAGTAACTACTCACGAACGATAATCATGCTCAAGATCAGAGGGGTATTAAATAGAATATTGGATCTGAACATATAATCTTCCACCAAATAAACCATATAGTAATCAACTACAAGATATAATCAACACTACTAGTCTCCCACAAGCACCAATCTATAGTTCTGGTAACACGATTGAACACAAGAGATGAACTAGGGTTTGAGATGAGATGGTGTTTTTGAAGATGTTGATGGAGATTTCCCTCCCCAAGATGGGAGAGTTGTTGGTGATGATGATGATGATTTCCCCCTCCGGGAGGGAAGATCCCCCGGCAGAATTGCTCCGTCAGAGGGAAAAATTTCTCCTTCCCAAGTTCCACCTCGAGGCGGCGGCGCTCCGTCCCAAAAGTCCTCTATTTATTTTTTTTCTAGGTAAAAATGACTTATATACCAGAAGATGGGCACCGGAGGTGGGCCTGGGTGAGCACAACCCACCATGGCGCGCCTGGGCTCCCTGGCGCCCAGGTGGGTTGTGCCCACCTGGTGGGCCCCCTATGGTAGTTATATGCTCCAATATTCCTCAAATATTCCATAACAATTCTTTGTGAAGTTTCAGCTCATTTGGAGTTGTGCAGAATAGGTGGCCTGACGTAGCTTTTCCAGGTCCAGATTTCCAGCTACCGGAATTCTCTCTCTTTGTGTATACCTTGCATATTATGAGAAAAAGGCATTAGAATTACTCCAAAAAGCATTAATATGGACAAACAAATTATAAATAACAGTAAGAAAACATGATGCAAAATGGACGTATCAACTCCCCCAAGCTTAGACCTCGCTTGTCCTCAAACGAAAACCGAAATCGAATTACATGTCCACATGCTTTGAGAGAGAGAGAGAGAGGTGTTGATAAAACAAAATACGGGTTAGAAGCATCATGTAGATTATTAAAACAACAACAAAATTAAACATAAGACTTTTATCATATAACTTTTATCATATACTTCTCATGAATAAGTGACAATTCATCACACAATTGAAGTATAAAGCAAAAAACTCTATTAAAAACCAACAAACTATGTGCTCAGTCAACATTGCATCTGCAATTCATCATCTTTTCAGGAAGGGACACGTATCGGAGCGTTTAGGCAAGTCCACATACTCAACCATCATATAGTCTTCTATGATTGCTAGCACTCACCGCGTACACATGAGCAAAACGTTTCAACCGGACACATAGGAAGATAGGGTCTTACAGTTTCGCCTCCCAACATACTCACCTCAAGGGTGATGTGAAATAATAACTCATGCTATCTATATTCAGCTGGACATATGTGCCTCTAGATCTTTCCTCACCACATGATGCTTTCCAAAGGAGAAAAATAAAAAGGATTAGAAGGAAAACTTTGACTCTTTGCATAAAAGTAAATACATAAAATTAAAAGATAGGCCCTTAGCAGAGGGAAGTTGTAACACCCTCGATGCGGCTATATCTCATACGTGTCGAAGCACGACTTAGAGGCATAACCGCATTGAAAGCAATGTCGCAAGTAAGGTAATCTTCACAACAACCCATGTAAATATATAATAAAGGGGAACGTACATAGTTGGCTTACACTCGCCACGTCAAACAAAGTACATAAATAGCATTACATCATCCAATCACTCATGGTCCGACTACGGTACCAAAATAAAAGATCAACCCAACATGCGACACGGTCCCGATCGCCCCAACTGGGCACCACTACTGATCATCAGGGAAAGACACATAGTAACGACGGGAGGCTTCATCGAACTCCCACTTGAGCTCAAGCGCATCATCTGGAACGGAGTCATCGGGCCCTGCATCTGGTTTGGAAGTAATCTGTGAGCCACGGGGACTCAGCAATCTCGCACCCTCGCGATCAAGACTATTTAATCTTATAGGTAAAGGCAAGGTAATTTGTGGAGCTGCAGCAAGCGACTAGCATATATGGTGGCTAACCTATTCGCAAAAGAGAGCGAGAAGAGAAGGCAAAGCATGAATGAAGAACTCGAGAACAACCTACGGCAAACATTACTCCAACACCGTGTTCACTTCCCGGACTCCGCCGAGAAGAGACCATCACGGTAACACACACAGTTGAGTCATTTTAATTAAGTTAAGGTTCAAGTTATCTACAACCGGACATTAACAAATTCCCATCTTCCCATAATCGCGGGCACAGCTTTCGAAAGTTCAAATCCCTGTAGGGGAGTCCCAACTTAGCCCATGATAAGCTCTCACGGTCAACGAAGGATATACCTTCTCCCGAGACATTCCGATCAGACTCAGTATCCCGGTTCTACAAGACACTTCGACAAGTTAAAACAAATCCAGCAACACCGCCGACAAATCCCAATAGGAGCTGCACATATCTTGTTCTTAGGGCACACTCAGATTCTCTAAACTTCTGGTAGGCCAGCCCAGAGTTTCCCCTAGTGGCCACCGGCGGCTGACGAGGTGGACCAACACTCAGAGGAGCACTGGCCCGGGGGGGTTAAAATAAGATGACCCTTGGGCTCCGGAAACCCAAGGGAAAAAGAGGCTAGGTGGCAAATGGTAAAACCCAGGTTGGGCATTGCTGGAGGAGTTTTATTCAAGGCGAACTGTCAAGGGGTTCCCATTATTACCCAACCGCGTAGGAACGCAAAATCCGGGAACATAACACCGATATGACGGAAACTAGGGCGGCAAGAGTGGAACAAAACACTAGGCAAAAGGCCGAGCCTTCCACCCTTTACCAAGTATATAGATGCATTAAGATAACAAGTTAATATAGTGATATCCGAACAAGAAAAATAATGTTCCAACAAGGAACGATCTCCAATCTTCACCTACAACTAGCAACGGTATAAGAGGGGCTAAGCAAATCGGTAATATAGACAATCAACGGTTTGCTAGGACATGGTGGGTTAGAGGTTTGACATGGCAATTTTGGAGGCATGATAAGCAAGTGGTAGGCATCGTAGCATAGGCATAGCAAAAGAGCGAGCATCTAGCAAAGCAAAGATAGAAGTGATTTCGAGGGTATGATCATCTTGCCTGCAAAGTTGTCAGAGTTGACTAGATCCTCGAAAGCAAACTCAACGGGCTCCTCGTTAGTGAACTTGTCTCCCGGCTCTACCCAAACAAGACAAACAAGCAAAAAGAACACAATCAACCACGTGCAAAGCTCGAACAACATGATGCAAACATGGTATGTTATGTGGGATGCGATATGTGATGCATATGCAAGATTTGACAAGGAATGATTGAACCTGGCCTCAACTTGGAAATACAAGAGTGCCACTAGAAAGGTGAGGTGATTTCGGTTGAAATCAATATAAAGATCACCGGAATCGGATGAACGGTTTGGAAATGGCAAGCAAAACAAATATGGCACCGGTCTGCGATAAACAGCAAGTAGCCATCCGAATGCAATAAGATAATTATGCTACAACACTCAAACATGGCAACAAAATACATGGCAGGGATCCACTCATGATTCTTGACAAAAGATGAACACTGAGCTACGGCCAATTCATCCATTAATAGGTTCAAACAAGCATGGCAAAAGTGCAATTGGTAAACAAGTTTCAGACTTAGTGAAATTAACACAAGCCTGGAATTTCAGATCAGGTAGCACACTTTGGAGCATGAAAACTAGATGTTACAGAAACCTAACATGGCAAAGTAAAGCATGGAATGGAGCTACTCAAAAAGCTTAACAAAAGTCCCTTAGTGATCTTGCTCCAAAAGGGATCAGAAAATACAATTGCAAGCATGTGAACATGGCAAAAACATAATCAGATCTCACACTTAGAGAGAAAAACTAGAACATGCAAATCTGATATCAGATAGGCATGTTTACGAGCTCGATGCACTCACTACAGAGCAAGGCATGACAAACTAAGCATACACCCATTTATAATACACATTATACAAGCTAGACATGGCAAGAACAACAACATAGCATGCACGGATCAACTACAACATCCTCGGCAAAATCGCTAACAAGTAGACAATCTGCCCAGATTCATGAAATAGCAAAAGTAGATCTTGATTGACTCAAGCTAGGGTGATCCATAATTGCAAAAAAATACATGTATGGATAGAGAACCATAATATTAACAAATCATTCTTACTGATCATCCTCAAAAGAGGCACGGATCACTAGGAAACAACATGAACATATGGCATATTGATAAAAACAGATCAAGGACTTAGAGAAATTCTAAGTCCCTGAAATCAACATTAACGAATGCACCACTTTGCAAGCTTGTACTAGTCACCACACATACCACAAAAATACATGGGTAGCACCTATGGAAAGATGGCAAAGCATATACCAAAACTCATGTAGAGCTCAGGAGCAAATCATGCACACACTAATCATGGCAAAAATGACAAATAGCTATTTGATGCAGCAGATCTGACAAATAACTCAAATAGCACTCTTCCAACAGCATTTCGGCCCGAGATGACCTCAAATGAAAATGATGCAATAAGATGAAATGATGTGCTCTCTGAGACGAACATTTTGATATGCTACACGCCCAAAAAAGATCTACGGATGCAAAGTTACGGCATGAAGAAATATGCAATATAGTTAGGGTTTTTGAGAAAAAGTCAACCGAGGTACAATTCCCAGATCTAGATCCGGATCGGCGCACGGACGTCGAGGTCGCCGGAGATAATTTCCGACGGAGGAGGAGCCGGTCGGAGGAGGAGGCGTGGGGCCGGAGTTGGTGGTGGCCGGAGCCGCGCGGCGCGGCGCGGCACCCGGCGTCGTGGGGCGGCGACCGGCGAGGAGTGCGGGGCGGCGGAGCGATGAGGTGGCGGGGACGGCATGCCGGCGAGCTTGGCGGCGGGGGCTTGCGGCGAGGCGCGGCGGCTCGGGCGTCCGGCACCGAAGGAGGAGAGAGGCGCGGGCGGCGCCTCTTCGGGCCCGGTCGGCGACGGGAGAGGGCCTGCCTTGGGCCCGGGCGGGCCGGCGGCGCTGGTGCGGCGAAGTGGGCACCGCGGGCTGACGTGGCGTGCTGCGGTTGGTCCGGGCGAGCAGCGGACAGTGTCCGGCGGCTGGCGGACGTGTCCGGCCGTACGGAGGAGTGGATCTAGGGTTTAGGGGGGAGGGGAGACCCGTGAATTTCGGAGGAGGACCTATATATAGGCATAGATGGAGCTAGGAATGTCCAAATGTGGTGCGGTTTTCGGCCACGCGATCGTGATCGAACGCTCTAGATGATGAAGAGGGTTTTGGTCGGTTTTGGGCCAAATTGGAGGGGTGTTGGGCTGCAACACACACGAGGCCTTCTCGGTCCCTCGGTTAACCGTTGGAGTATCAAACGAAGTACAAATGGTACGAAACTTGACAGGCGGTCTACCGGTAGTAAACCAAGGACACTTGGCAAGTCTCGGTCCAATCCGGAAATGTTTAATCCCCACACACGAAATAAAGGTAGAAATGACCACCGGAGGAGATAGGAGCGCCGGAATGCAAAACGGACAACGGGGAAAATGGTCGGATGCATGAGACAAACACTTATGCAAATGCAATGCACATGATGACATGATATGATATGCATGACAATGAAAACAACACACGGAGACAAAAACCCAAACCCGAGGAAATAAAATAACTTAGCGCAGGAAACGGCAAGAGTTGGATTACATATTAGGTAAATCACATCCGGGGTGTTACAGAAGCAGAGGTTGCCATGTGCTTATTTGATTGTATGCTCAACCCCTTAGTGCAAAAGAATGTCACATTGCATTGTGATACGTCTCCAACGTATCTATAATTTTGATTGTTTCATGCTATTTTATTATCAATCTTGGATGTTTTATAATCATTTTATATCATTCTTGGTACTAACCTATTGACATAGTGCCAAGTGCCAGTTGTTGTTTTTTCTATGTTTTTTACAATGCAGGAAATCAATATCAAACAAAGTCCAAATGCCACGAAACATTACGAAGATTTTTTATGGCCAGAAGGAAGGCTCACTGGTGCACGTCGGTCCTAAACAAACGGTTTTTAACCCCTTTCCGCGACGGCATTTGGAACCGTCGCCAAGTGATGTGTGCAATAGGGTGTCCTTCGCACACGACCCAGAAATAGTCGGGGATAGGCCCTCCTGGTACCCAGGCTGGGTCCGTGTGCGATCGGGTAAGGCATCGAAACCCAATCATTTCCATAGGTATGTACATCCCACGCGGTTAATCCCAGAAAAACATTTCCGTAGATATGTATATCACACATAGTCAATCCAAGGAATATGTTTCCGCTCTTATGTACATCCCACATAGTCAATCCAGGGAAAATGTTTCCGTTCGTATGTATATCCCACACTGTTTTATGTGTAGGCTCGTGTGTGAAAGGTCTAACTATCACACACGGTTTTCCATGGTTAATTGTTTGCTTTTATCAACTATATCACACACGATTTGATGAAGAAAACTATGTGGAATTGGGCTATCCATTGCAAGCACTTTTTCTGCTAGAATCGTTTGCAAAGGTCCATGACACATTTAGCAGGTTTATTAGTTTACAATTAATAATTCCAGTATTACGCAAATTAGTGGGCTAATTTCCCTATTATTAATAATATATTTACTAATCTAATTGACATTCATCTTAAGCACATAATATATTCCATTTCCATATTAAGGAAGTAGGATTTCATAGTTGTAATACATCGGAGTACAACATGATATAGCTTTAGCACTCAGCTACCCCATTACACAACTGCACCAGCAGCAAGTTTCACATGCAACATCTAGAACCTTTCAAAATTAGCATCATAGACCGTACATAGAGAGATGCATCTCATCTGGAAAACTGCTGAAGCGGAAGGCGAATATTGAGCCTTCATTCATGTTGAAGGTCTTTGCAACTTTAGGCCACTTCCTGTGGAGGATTGACCGTCCATCATTCGACCTCTTCAAGAACACTTCAATATTGAACCGTGGGGGTGTTGTATGAAAACTTTCCTCGCCTCCTGACCACATAGGTGGTTTGAGAGGTAATCATCAGTGAACCTTGAAAACAAGGATGTGCATAAATATCATCTATATATTGGAAATGGGGCAAAGGAATAAAAAAAGGCAAGGTATAATAGTTAGTACCATCTTGTATACCTTAGTGCTTCCCATTGTTTCCCTGCAACACATATAAGGTAGTTAGTCATCAGGTTAAGTAAGGATTCGCATGCTATCAGTAAAATATGTTGATGAAAAATAAGCACATTGCAGATTCATGAGATTAATTCAAGCCACATGGAAAACCCATTTATCCAAACGAAGCATGATTAAGAACTAGGAAATATAGTACTTGTACATGTTTCTCATGTATTAAGTGCAGCCAAATTCGATATATTCCTCACATGGTATACAATAACAGAATACAGCCACAGTAACTGAACATCGCATTGCATAATTGAACCAAGAAGTTAACTAAACACCACAATAAATGAACCAAACGATAACTAAGCACCACATTGCACAATATAACATACTCCTAATAGAAGATCAGAAAGTTAACCAAACCAAGCATGCTTAACAACTTGGAAATATAGCAATTGTATTTGTTTCTCATATATTTAGTACAACCAAATTTGATTTATTCCTCACTTGGTATACAATAACAGAATGCATCCACAACAATTGAACATCTCATTGTAGAATTGAACCAAGCAGTTAACTAAACACCACAACAAGTGAACCAAGCCACAACAAATGAACCAAGCATTTAACTAAACACCGATTGAACAATATAACATACTCCTAATAGAAGATCAGACATTTAACCAAACCAAGCATGCTTAAAAACTTGGAAATATTACACCCTGAAGAATTGAACATCACATTTGCAGAATTGAACCAAGCAGTTAATTGCACACCACATTGCATGACATATAGAACATACACAGTATAGCCGAAGATTGCATGGTAAAGGTAGATAGCACAATTCACTACAATTTGTTAAGGAAAGGCACTAACTAGCAAACTGCACATGGGTCCTTATAGTGAGCTAATAAGACAAGCTACTCCTCATTGTCGGAGATATCGACGACGATTGGTTCCTTGGACATGGAAGAGGGCGAGGCCTCCGCATCGTGGGTGCCCTCGTTGTAGTGGTGAGTTGCCTGAGCTGCTCCAAACACCAACCTGCTGGCTCTCGAGATGATGTAAGCACGTGCACACTGAGAAAACACCTTGAAGTCTTCGTCAAAGGCACCGATGGTGGCCTCGAGAAAATGCCACGAACTGTCATTTACAGCAGCCAGCTGCGTTGCGGCGTCGGCGCGCGAGGCGTCAACGGTGGCCTCTACGGCGAGGTGCTCCTCCAAGACCTCGTCCGCGCGTGCGGCCGCGATTTGCTTCTCCGCTGTCAAATGCTCCTTGAGGTCCTAGCTATACTTTGTGCACCCTGGCTTAGGCCGGCGCTTATTTGGTGGAGGGGTTAGGGATTTGGGTGGAAGGTGTCGTGCTCGCGCCGGCGGTCAGGGCATGTGGGATGTTGAAGGAGGAGAATGATGGGGGTCGGGTGTGGATTACCTGCCTGGATAGGCGAGGCCGAGCAACATGAAGGAGGGTCGCTGGCGAGGAGGCGGTGGCGCTGCAAGCAAGGAGTGAAGGTTTCAATTTGGAAAGGAAGGTGGAAACAGGTGAAATGTGGATTTTGGTAGGGGGGGAGGTAGATATTTCTGCGGAAGCCGAAAATTTGGAATCACTTCAACCAAAAAACTGGCGTGCAAAGTGACGGTGTCTTGGACTAGGGGGTACTCACCATGTCATCTCCCGACTAGGTGGATCGGACCAAGGACCGCCGTGGCGGTTTACTCATGGGCCACTTCGGGCAGCCCATGCCACATTCAAGGAATATTCCACAAGACTTGATGATCAAGACAAGGACTCGTCTCCACCAACGTATTCAACTAGGACTCTTGTTATCCTAGGCCTCCTGTACATTATATAAGCCGAGGCCAGGCTAGTCGATAGATCATTATGACATTATTCATCATACCCTCAAGTTTTAGATCACAACATATGATCTCGAGATAGATCAACTTTGTACTTGATACTCCATCAATATAAACAAGAGCATGACGTAGGATTTTACCTCCATCGAGAGGGCCCGAACCTGGGTAAAACATCGTCTCCTTCGTTCCCGTTACCATTGATCCGAGCACCCACAACTCGAGACCATCTACCCTGAGATCTGCCAGTTTTGACACCGACAATGGTGTTTTCATTGAGAGTTCCGCTGTGTGATCGGCAAAAGATCAATGGCTCGCCCGTAGATCATCTGCGACGTCGGCGTCTTCGTCACCGGCTCGACTGGTCACCTTGGCTTCACCAAGGACTGTGCCCTACCTCCAATCGTCATGTTTGGACGCGGGCCTTCTTCAACATCAACTCCGATCTCTATCATGATCATGGAGGAATCATCCATGGAGCTCGAGGGCTAAATGTCAACATTGCCCTCGGGCGACCGTGCTGTTTTTCCAAACAGCGAACTTGTATCTTCTACCACCACCTCCTCGAGCATCGCTTTGATGATTCCTTTGGTGAAATTGTGCGGAATTGAGCCTACAACAACACTGTAAAATTTCATCGTGTTCTGATGGAGCAATCTCCATCGATCTCCGATATACTGGAGCCGTGTCGAATTTGGACGGGAATCTGGACGAGTTTGGAGCATGGTGTCCAGCATCTAGCTCGGACGTCCTTTGGAAGATTCAACCATTGATCGGCTGCGGAATTCCTATATGTACCGCCTCTCAAAATTTCAGCTCGATCCGACCGTCCAAACTCCGAGAACGTTCCGATTAGTGCATCACTTTTCGGATCTGTTTTCTGCGCGAATACAAATCCGACCCGAGTTCATCTTTTTTCATGAACGGGATATTGGACAACATTTTTGGAAGAATCTCTTCGTAGGGTATTGTGTTTTGTTTACGAACACATGCTCATAAATTTTTATCCTTTTCAGAGGTAATCTTCGCCATCATGCCGGTGTCAAACCAGCCTTTACTCCACGTCTGCCGACCTGCGCTAGACAGATCGTCGCTTCATCTAGCCGAGCCCAACCTTATCGGATCATCATCTCGGCAAGCCTAACAATAGTTCGGCATCACGAATACTAAATTACCACCAACACCATCGGCCCACATGGGTCAGGCGCGCCGACATCGCCGCTTGGTCACTTCATCAATCCGGCTTTCACCGTGTCACAAGTTATGACCAGCGTCGGCATGGCCGCACTGTTGCTTCTTCAAGCTGATGTCTATCACACCGAACTGCTTCAATACCTCGGGTGACATAGAAGCTGCAACGTCTCCTTACCGACCCGCTCCGTTACCTCATCCTAGACCGGGGGCTTCGCCATCTCATCATTAGCGTACTCTGGAGACTTCGGCGTCACCAGCCGACCAGTTTCATCACGTTAGCTGGACCGGGGGTTTTGCCTCGGTGAGCCAACCTTTGCCAGCATCACCATGCCGTCGCTTCATTGCCCGTTAGGCAATGGGTGTGTGGATCTAGTCCCAATTTTGGGAGTAATCTTTCTTCATGTTGCTACAACAGATAAACCAGGTGCTATTAATCCTAGTAATTTTTCTTGCTTGCGTTTATTTTTTCTCAGGAATTATTACTCTGGTTTGTTCCATCATCTGTACACAGGTCTGTCAAATGGTGGCCGCATTAACGATGGTCGCGTGGTGGTTCGGTCAGTTTCCGCAAACAGTTCGGCGAATGCCGAATCCGGAACTCGGACCGGCCTGTGAATTCAGGCTTTGCCACGCCTTCACCGTGTCACGCCGAGGCCCTGCATCATCATTGACTTCGGCGCCAGGCCACATCTCTTTAAATAAATTATTTTTGCGAAAAGCAATTATGCAAGGACTTTATATATATATTTATATTATTCTTCTTGGACCGCACTATTTTATGTGTGTAGGTGATCGACTTCTACTGCGTCACGCGGTCACTTCGACAAGCCAACGTCATCGTCCCAATTGGCATAAATCGGCTCGCATGATCACCTTGTTGATTGAATTGCCATACCGACATGTTCAGTTGCCTCAGGGACTTCGGCATCATCAAGAGGGTCCTACCTCGGCGGGTGTTCGGCGACGAGCCATATTTCTTTTATTACTCGCTTTGCATAAATTATTAATCATGCAACATTTTTTTTTATTATTATTACTATTATCTCCGGTTGCACTATTTTCTGTGCACAGCTAAATGATCCGGATTAGGCAGCGTTGTCACCTCGGCGTATCTACATCACTTCATTAACCCATGTCTGGTACTTCGGCGTCACACTGCCGGCCAGCATCGGTTGTGCTATGTCGCTACTTCGGAGCGTCGAGCTCTTCGCTCTGCCACCTCGGGACCGGCTTGGGGGCTGGTACTTCGTACCGCCGTAAGCTCGGACCACGTCATCAATGCCGAACACATTGACCAGCTAAGTCGCTTTTATGCTCAAATTTTTAAATTTTTAATCCGTGTTCGGTTCGACCATGCTCACATACATTATTTGTTAAAAACACTTCTCTTACCCAAGTTTACTGGGGGCTCTTAAATTTATATGAGCCGCTTTATAGTAAGTGTGTTTTCTTCCTATTCGTTGCAAAATCTTTTTCTATCACTCCTTTTTCGACGCGAGTGTGTGGTCAATAGCCGGATAGCCCATTTTCTCTCTAATGACCGCTCGAGTTTAGTTTGCTAAACTAGCCTAACAAGAAGTACTCCGCCTTTAGGATAGGAGGTTGAAGCTGAAGGCTGACCCACTCGACGTCTTGAGATCGGATGTGTCATGTTAAAGCATGACAGAAGCACAAACTAATTTTAAGACCAATTTTCGGATCGGCATAAAAAAATTGATTTAGTTCAGACGTAGATTTTCCGCATAAGATTTTTGTTTTTTAAGCTTATGGCACTTTTTGATCTATTTATGTGTTTTTTATGAGGCAGACATCCTCTTGACCGAGGTACCCTGCGTAATAATCCAGCTTGGAAATCTTTTTCGACCCATAGTTCGACATTTTTTCTGACGACCTGCACCTTGGTGTTGGGTCCGAGCATAAATCCCGCAGTACACTGCCGAACACTTTTTAAGCATCGACAATATCAACAGGGGGCTGCGACTCGAGCCGAACCCACCAAAAGCCAAGCTACTCCAAGGAGTGCTTGGCAAAATGTTCTCAGATATTGCTTTATATGCATCAGTTTGGAATTGTGTCTTCGGTCAATAGTTGGGTTGCCCGGCTCCTGTGTTTGCCTCCTATGTTCCGCTTTGTTCGGCTAGGTGAGTGATACGTCTCCATCGTATCTACTTTTCCAAACACTTTTGCCTATGTTTTGGACTCTAACTTGCATGATTTGAACGGAACTAACCCGAACTGACGCTGTTTTCAGCAGAATTGCCATGGTGTTATTTTTGTGCAGAAATAGAAGTTCTCGGAATGACCTGAAAATCAACGGAGATTATTTTTGGAATATATAAAAAATACTGGAAGAAGAATCCACGTCAGGGGGCCCACACCCTGTCCACGACGGTGGGGGCGCGCCCCCCTGCCTCGTGGGCCCCCTGACACTGCACCGACCTCAACTCCAACTCCATATATTCGTGTTCGGGGAGAAAAAAATTAGAGAGAAGGATTCATCGCGTTTTACGATACGGAGCCACTGCCAAGCCCTAAACTCTCTTGGGAGGGCTGATTTGGAGTCCGTTCGGGGCTTCAGAGAGGGGAATCCATCACCATCGTCATCATCAACCTTCCTCCATCACCAATTCCATGATGATCACCGCCGTGCATGAGTAATTCCATCGTAGGCTTGCTGGACGGTGATGGGTTGGAAGAGATTTATCATGTAATTGAGTTAGTTTTGTTAGGGTTTGATCCCTAGTATCCACTATGTTCTGAGATTGATGTTGCTATGACTTTTCTATGCTTAATGCTTGTCACTAGGGCCCGAATGCCATGATTTCTGGTCCTATTATGTTTTCATGAATATATGTGAGTTCTTGATCCTATCTTGCAAGTCTATAGTCACCTATTATGTGTTATGATCCGTTAACCCGGAAGTGAAAATAATCGGGATACTTACCGGTGATGACCGTAGTTTGAGGAGTTCATGTATTCACTATGTGTTAATGCTTTGGTCCAGTACCACTACAAAAAAATACACTTCCGTGATGATACATGTTTGTCACAGTAGGTCACGTTTTCTGTCATGCATGTACATCCATGAAAAATTTATGACAGAATCAAGATAGTCATACCTGTGCTGTCATAGAAGTGTTCCATGACATTACCAAAATTATCATCACAGAAGTGTCCACTTCCATGACGATAAATCGCTTGTCACAGAAGTGCTTTCGTCAAGGGTAACCGACACGTGGCATCCACCGTAATGGAACGCCGTTAAGCTATCGGGTCCAGTTTTGGATCTGATAACCCGTTAACAGTCCAGACCAATGGGGATTTCCACGTGTAAAATCATCATTGGCCGGAGGAAACACGTGTTGCCTCACTGTTGGGACAGATGTCATCCACTCATTGGACAGGAGGCGCCTATGATAGGTCAACACGGGCATGGCCCAACAGTGGCCCATTCCGGTGAAAAAGGCCGGCCCAGTAAAAAATAGCAGGCCGTCCCATATAAGGCCTACTTGTGTTAGGTCCACTTAAGCCCAGGGCCCATATGAGATGTGCCCATTCAGCCCGTCAACGGCCTGTTAAAGATTTGACACCATTGCAGCCCATCGTCGGTTCGAGCCCGTTAACAGCCCGCTATATATTTGGGCTCAATATCGGCCTGATGAGATTTCGGCCTTTTAACGGCCCATTTAGTGGATGGGCCAATTTTCATGATGTACATCTTTTGGCCTTTTAGCAACCCATTTAAATATTGGGCTATTTCCGGCCCGGTGTGTCTTTCAGCCTATTGACGGCCCATAAATCAGTTGGGCCATTTGTAGTCGGACCTGAGTTTTGGCCTTTTAGCAACCCATTTAAGTGTGAGGCCAATTTCTGGCCCGGTGTGTCTTTCAGCGTGGTGATGGCCCATATATCTATTGGGCCATTTGTAGTCGGACCTGAGTTTTGGCCTCTTAGCGACCCATTTAAGTATTGGGCCTATTCCTGGCCCTGTGTGCCTTTCAGCCTGTTAACGGACCATAAATGAGGTGGGCCATTTGTAGTCGGACCCGAGTTTTGGCCTTTTAACGGCCCATGCCCTTCATGGTCCAATACCAGCCCGATTTCCCTTTCGTCCTGCTAAAGGCCCACAACACAGTTGGGCCATTTACAATACGACCTGACTTTCGGCCTCTTAGCGGCCCAAGCTCTTCATGGTCCAGTACAAGCCCGCTGTCTCTTTTGGCCTGCTAAAGGCCCACAGTATAGTTGGGCCATATGTAGCCCGAACTTAGTAACGGCCTGTTAACGGCCTGTGAAATCAATTGGGCCCACCTGTTGCCCGCTTCGATGTCAGCCTGTTAACGACCCGGGAGTTAAGAGGGCCAACCATTAACTTTCGGCCTGGTAACGACCCATTAACTTAATGGGCCCACTAAAGTTCATACATGTCTTTAGGCCAAATTAGATAATTTGAGCCCATTATGACGAGCAATTATGCACAGGACCAAAACCGATCAAGCAAAGGTACGACATACAGGGAAAACATTGCACATCTAGCATATATTACAGGAAATTACATTCACTAGGCAATCAACGATTGATGCCAATGCAAATAAATGAACATAACCTAATGATCTACAATGTCACAATCTGCAACCTCAGCACGGATGACGCCCATAAGCATGTGGGCAAGTTCTTGCTGCTTTGCTACACTGTCTCTGAAAACATTGATCAGTTGTTGTGTAGCACGACTCTGCACCTCTGATTCCTCCACAATTTCCATCATTCCTTCAGCCATTAATTGGTTCACAAACATACATTTTTTCCGTTGCATTCGAGACAGAGGATATTGAACAGATTCAGATGGCGATTTTGGTAGGCTTGTATTATTGATAGTGGAGAGTGTCTCAACCACGACATCATAATATAAATTAGGAGGGGACCCAAATAGATTAATCATGAGTTATTGGCATATTACCTGGCCTAGATTTCTTGGAAAGAAACTATGGGGTTGCCTTGCTGTTTTCAGAGTTTGTCTTCTTGTCTTCAGCAGCCTGCACCAAATTAAGACACTAGCATTGCTATCATTGGCCAAGTCAGATAATAGGAAAGCAGCATTGGGACAATGAACGTTTGCGAAACTAGCCAACACCAAATTAACACAATATGGCGCAACTATCATTAGCCAGGTAAGGTAATACGAAAGGAACATTGACACAATGAATGAATGGGCAACCAGTGCAGCACTACAATTCAGTAATGTGCATGATATGAGATAGTACATTCATGCAGCTCAGTATGCGAAACTACCAGGCAGTTTTCTTTACAAAAATTAACATTGGCGCCTTTAACATTTTGCTACAACTAATTTTAGATCAGACAAAGGTTGGATTCACGCCGATTAACAAAATACATGCTGATGTAAAAATATAGTGATATACAACAGGTACTTACATCAGCATTGGAGCACAGAGAATTCCTGCAAGATATTTTCCTCGAATACAATCCCAATGAAGGAAATCTTCTATAATTTAACCTTATTTTCTAAAAGAGAGATTGGTAAGAAACATGTAGAAAATATGATCAGAATGCTATAAAATTTCATGATGCAAGGATACGCGCACGCTTCTTAGAATGGAGTTGACATTATTTTGCCGGACTGGAGCGCACTAGTTCTTTGGTCACTGGAATCTGCTTATTATCAATGGGAGTTGGGTTTCTCTGTGCTGGAGCAGTATCTATGAAAAATGGAGTTGGTTTATTATCTCCTGGCATTTGGATCTTTTGCAAAGACCTGGTTTGTAACCCTTCAGATTCTAACATAGTCGTCTTCCCCTTGCATGCCTTATATAGAAGAATGGTGCTTCAATTGTAAAACATGCTACAGCAGAGATGGAATAGGTACTGAAGAATAGAAAGGCATGACATATTGACATGTATTCCCTCCATCCGGCAAAAATGGATGGGTCTAGGCGTATTTCAGTTCTAGATACATCCAGTTTTATCCATTTCTGTGACATGTAATCCGGACAGAGGGAGTATGATGCAAGAGCTAGGGATACGAGAGGACATGAAGTAAAAAAACACTGAAAACCCACTGCAGAACAAAAGTAATCAAACCCACTGATATGAGATAGTACACTCATGCAGCTTAGGATGCAAAACTACTAGGCAGCTTTCCTTACAAAAATCAACATTGTGGCCTTTAATCATTCATTTTGCTACAACTGAATTTAGATCAGATAAAGGTTGGATTCACGTCAATTAACAAAATACATGCTAATGTAAAAATATAGTGATATACAACAGGTACTTACATCTGCATTGGAGTATAGAGAATTCCTGCAAGAATCTTTCCCCACAAACGATACTAGTGCAGAAAATCTTCTATCTGTTAAGCTTATTTTCTGAAAGAGAGATGGGTAAGAAATATGTAGAAAATATGATCAGCATGCTATAAAATTTCATGATGCAAGGATACGCACACGCTTCTTAGAATCGAGTTGACATATTTTTGCTGGACTGGAGCGGACTAGTCCTTTGGCCATTGGAATCTGCTTATTATCAGTAGGAGTTGGGTTTCTCTGTGCTAGAGTAGTATCTATAAAAACTGGAGTTGGTTTATTATCTCCTGGCGTTTGGATGTTTTGCAAATACCTGGTTTGTAACCCTTCAGATTCTAACATAGTCGTCTTCCCCTTGCATGCCTTGTATAGAAGAATGGTGCTTCAATTATAAAACATGCTACATCAGAGAGATGGTATAGGTACTGAAGAATAGAAAGGCATGACATATTGACATGTATTCCCTCCATCCAGAAAAAAATGGATGGGTCTAGGCGTATTTTAGTTCTAGATACATCCTTTCTTATCCATTTCGGCAACATGTAATCCGGACGGAAGGAGTATGGTGTAAGAGCTAGGGTTATGACAGGACAACATAGTAAAAAAACATTAGTTGAATTGCAAATTGTATGCTTGCGGAATACATAAAAAAAACTAAGGCAACATACACGTGTATGATTGGGAAACTAAGATGGCATTGCTACAGAGCACTAGAACGTCACTTCAATGTAAAAAAACATGGTATGGTAGACAGATGAAGTATATACTGATGAATAACAATGCATAAGATATTCAGAAGCATGATGTCCAAATTAAGCAGATGGCATTGCGATAGAGTAGAATGACAGTACTTGAATTTGAAAACATGTTATCATGAATGGAATAGGTACTGAAAAACAGGAAGGCATGACATATTTACATGCATGATCAGCATGCTAAGCACATGGCATTGCAACAGAGTAGATACACTCCAAGACATTACATGCATGTTGTACCCATATCACGGGCCAAGTTAGAGCAAGGACCTTGTGGGGTGAAGAGGATTCAACATCTTTTTGCAAGTCTTCTGCAGAACTGCCTTTACATGTTCCATCATATTGGGTATCATTGACATCAAGTTTATTGGCATTTACATTGCTCGCTGAGGTTATTGTGGATATATCAGTGTGTGCAATTATATCTGACATGCATGGAAGACAACTAGTAGTTAGATTTATGTAATGAGTGCCTGTAAGAGACGACATAAATAGTAGGACTGGGGTTAACTAGCAGCAACAGGTCTCAAACACTAAAGGGAGAATATAGATGAAAGCTACAGAATATGTATTGTTTGTACTCGAGATTAACTAGATGGCACACAAAAGTATTAAAGAACAACATAGGTAATACTAGAAGTGGTATAATACTATAATCACCAGCCTGTGGGATAGCATTAGCTGATGGATGATAACTATGGAACAGCGTTACCTAAAGAACAAGTATCTTAGTTGAACTGTGGAACAACGTTAACTCCTGAACAAGACCCGTAAGAGATCATCATGAATATACAGTGAAATGTGATAATCTATTTTCCATGCTTAGATGAATAACAAAGCCATAAATGTTGCACACAAGTAAGATGAGGGTACAACCTATCTGGCCGCCATCCATAGGAGTGAGCATCATGTGCTGACTTGTCGATGGCCCTGCAGTTGTTGTGGTTGTCCATGTCGGGCACGCGCATTCGATGCAGGGAACTGTTGAGTGGGTACTATAGCTCCCTTCTGGTGTATGCTTCCCTTGTTGGAGCAGCCGCGGTGAGTCGGAAGACGGTGTGGCTGAAGATGCAGATAACGCATAATGTTAAGAACGACACATCTCTTTGATCTGAAGAAATACACTAAGAGATCAACAACAAGGTACGAGAGGGTCACACGTCTGTTGACTGATACTAAATTGGGGTCACACAAATTTATTTTATTTTGGTACTGTCCGATCTACGCCGGATGGCTTGATGGCCGTCTTGTGCCTCCCGGCTGACACTGTTAGGAATCTTCCCTAAAGAGCCAGCGACCAACGGCAGAGTAGCTTGCCTCAACCGTCCGTGGCCCTGGCCAAAACCTCGCTCCCGCCCCACCGCACTGCCGTGGTTGCGCCGCCCTCGGGCCAATCCACAAAGACTCCCCGTCATCCAGATCCGGCGGCGGCAATACCTTGAACCTGCACAACTCTAAGATAGCCATTGATACGTCTCCAACGTATCTATAATTTTTGATTGCTCCACGCTATATTATCTACTATATTGGACATTATTAGGCTTTATTATCCACTTTTATATTATTTTTGGGACTAACCTATTAACCGGAGGCCCAGCCCGGAATTGCTGTTTTTTTGCCTATTTTAGGGTTTCGAAGAAAAGGAATATCAAACGGAGTCCAAACGGAATGAAACCTTCGGGGATGTGATTTTCTCACCGAACATGATCCAGGAGACTTGGACCCTACATCAAGAAACAAAGGAGGAGGCCACGAGGTAGGGGGGCGCACCTACGCCCCCCCCAAGCGCGCTATCCACCCTCGTGGGCCCCCTGTTGCTCCACCGATGTACTCCTTCCTCCTATATATACCTACGTACCCCCAAACGATCAGATATGGAGAAAAAACCCTAATTCCACCGCCACAACTTTTTGTATCCACGAGATCCCATCTTGGGGCCTATTCCGAGCTCCGCCAGAGGGGGTATCCATCACGGAGGGCTTCTACATCAACACCATAGCCTCTCTGATGAAGTGTGAGTAGTTTACCTCAGACCTTCGGGTCCATAGTTATTAGCTAGATGGCTGCTTCTCTCTTTTTGGATCTCAATACAATGTTCTCCCCCTCTCTTGCGGATATCTATTCGATGTAATCTTCTTTTTGCGGTGTCTTTGTTGAGAGCAATGAATTGTGGGTTCATGATCAAGATTATCTATGAACAATATTTGAATCTTCTCTGAATTATTTGATGTATGATTGGTTATCTTTGCAAGTCTCTTCAAATTATCAGTTTGGTTTGGCCTACTAGATTGATCTTTCTTGCAATGCAAGAAGTGCTTAGCTTTGGGTTCAATCTTGCGGTGTCCTTTCCCAGTGACAGTAGGGGCAGCGAGGCACATATTGTATTGTTGCCATCGAGGATAACCAGATGGGTTTTTTTTATCATATTGCATGAATTTATCCCTCTACATCATGTCATCTTGCTTAAGGTGTTACTTTGTTTTCATGAACTTAATACTCTAGATGCATGCTGGATAGCGGTCGATGAGTGGAGTAATAGTAGTAGATGCAGGCAGGAGTCGGTCTACTTGTCTTGGATGTGATGCCTATATACATGATCATACCTAGATATTCTCATAACTATGCTCAATTCTGTCAATTGTTCAACAGTAATTCGTTCACCCACCGTAAAATACTTATGCCGTTGAGAGAAGCCACTAGTGAAACCTATGGCCCCCGGGTCTATCTTCATCATATTAATCTTTCAATACTTAGTTATTTCCTTTGCTTTTTACTTTGCTTTTATTTTACTTTGCATCTTTATCATAAAAATACCAAAAAAATTATCTTATCATATCTATCAGATCTCACTCTCGTAAGTGACCATGAAGGGATTGACAACCCCTTATCCCGTTGGTTGCAAGGAGTTATTTGTTTTGTGCAGGTACTAGGGACGCGCGCGCAACCTCCTACTGGATTGTTACCTTGGTTCTCAAAAACTGAGGCAAATACTTACGCTACTTTGTTGCATCATCCTTTCCTCTTCAAGGAAATCCAACACAGTGCTCAAGAGGTAGCAGCCATCTAAGTGCTGCTTCCGTGGCGAACTTGCGGCCCCGCACCCTTACGTTAGACACCAGCCAACCGGCAGTCTAGGAGCTCCGCCGCCTCAAGGGGTGTTGCTTCCCATTGGGAATCGATTGGCCCAGAATAAAAATTCAGACAACTGACGCCTAAATAAAGTGATTTGAGATGAGGGTGCGACCTATCTGGCGGCATGGTGAAGTAGGTAGGTCCAGTTGTTGAGTCGGTGAGGCTGGCGCGGTTGCGGTGGCCACCGGGGCAGGGAAACAGCAATGTCGCGATGGTCAACGGCTATGGGGAAGCAGCACCGGGACTATGTACGGATCCGAATTTGGAGCCGCTCAGGCACCGTGAACAATGGCGGGGGTGAAACGGCTCCGGTATGGTTCACGCAGCCATCGTCGAGGCAGCTCCTGCAGCACGAAGTAAGAGGCACATGACCCAGTGCACGACGGCAAATGGACAACATCTCCGGCATTAGGGAGGAGGGTGGCTGTGAAATTGGTGCGGTGGGGGCGCCATGGAGGAGGGGCTGAGGTTTCGTGGCTCGGGAGGAGGGAGCTTCCGGGGAGAAGGTGATTTGGCGCCCATGAGGTATGAATGGGGGGGCGAATTGGGAGGGGAGTGGAACCATGTTTTACAGACGCATTTGTCTGAAATATGAAGGGGAGTTACAGATCTACCCCTGCCTTTAGGCTTCTCGGCTTGGGTCTGTGTACTGAGGGTCGGGGATAGTAGAGTAACTTTGCTTCTCCCCAAATAGTGGGCGGGAGCGATTTCGGGCGAGTAGGGCGTGTTTTGAAATATAGTCGGCGCGAGCGATTTCGGGCGAGAAGAGCGTGTTTTGAAATAGTGGGTGCGAGCTATTTCGGGCGAGGAGAGCGTGTTTTGCTGACCATGGTTTATGTATTATTCGGCACATGTCATTTCGGCCTAGGAGAAGGCGCTCTTGGATGAAGTTACGAACCTACCGTCGATGCACAACGGGCCAATTAATGCGTCTCCCACATAGGATGGTAATTTCGCGTCTCCCATTTATTTTCTCGGGAGAATTCCACCGAGCAGAGGATGTTTAACGGTTCGTTCAAAATTTGGGAGAACGAGCATCCACGTCTTCCTTACCAAGTTGATTCGAATCAAATTTAGAAATATTAGCTTGCCACTTCTTTTTTAGATGGAGAGATGATGCTCGGGAGTAATGTGTTTTTACATGCTCGTTGCTAGCGATTCACTATATGACAAATAGTTGACCCACTCAAAAACGGGAATCAAACCCAAAATGAAATATCTTGATTCAATGAAATAGCTCGTTCACCATGTCAAAATAGTGAACTAAATCCAAAATTGAACACCTCAATCGAATAACAAGATGTGTAGTATTATTGTACTCCATGAACATGTTGAAAGTCAAATTAATGAACTTGTTTGATATACGCATATATCCGTTCATTTGTGGATTGCAGACAACATGTTATCCAATTTAAATATTTGAAAGCAAGTTTATATCGAAACATGGTTTATATCAGTCTTTGATGCATAAAACGCGACCTCCCCCTGTCCCGGACTCCTGCTCTCTTTCTCTCTCTCTCTCGCCGACAATCTTCAATTCTGTCGCACGGATCCAACACACAAACCTTGTTGCTCCTCTCTATTTCTCTCCATCTCTCTCTCTCTCTGTCTCTCTCTCTCTTTGTGTGTGTGCGTGGGGGGGGGGGTCTTTCTAGTTCGCATGCATATATACTCCATCTATAGGTCTCTCTCGCACACTATGTATGATTCTCTAGTCCAAGCTACATATCTTGGGTGCACTCATCGTACGCACACAAATTCCTTGGCTCGTTGTCCGTAACTCTCTCATGCACCACTCTGTCGTCTCGGAGCTCTTCCCTCTCTCTCTCAAACTCTCCATCTACCTGGATCACACATACACATGCATATCTCACTCGCACTCGATGGGCCCATCTAAAACTCTATCTCGCTCCCTCGTTCTCTCTCCATCTCACATGCACACACACACAATCTCATGCCTATCTAGCCAAGTATGATGGTCTCTCAGTCAATTGTAGGCACACACAGTCCCCCCTGTATATATGTATATGACTAGCTAATCTTAGTCTCCCTAACAAACATGTGCATGGTCTATCTCAATTTCTCTCGGGGCATGTTTCTATCGCGCACGCACCTCCCTCGATCTCCCACCCATATAGTCCCCTCACGATCTTGAGGGGGTCTCTCTATCACAAACACACCCTCTCACCCTCCCCATGCGTCCATGTTCTCCATGTGTCCCTCTCGACCATTGTTCCTTGTTGGCCAGACCTCTATTGGACATGTGCTATCGGGGTGTCTCTCTCCGTTGCAAACAATCACACACTAGCTATCTTCGTGTATCTCATCGCCTCACTTTTCTATCTCGGAGATGCATGCGTGATATGTTCGCCTAAGAAACGAAAAAACAAACTCTCTCTCTCTAATTTATCGTTTGTTGTCACTTTCTCTTCCACACACATACTCTTTTTGCACACTTACTCATTCTCCTTCACACGCACTTGATCCCTCTCGACTTAGGCACTCTCCTCGATCCATAGCATATTGATTTATTGAAATGTCAAACATCAGAAAGTTTGACCATGTATGTGAAGAAAAAACATTACATTTGGAACAACAAACATATACCATTAGATTCACCATGAGATGTAGTTTCGTATGATGTATCTTTGGTATTGTAGATATAAATAACACTTGTGTGAACCTGATCAAAGTTTCCAAAGTTTGACTTCTAAAAAAAATTACATACACTGCATTATCAAGCGGATGGAATATCTCTTTCCCCCTCTCAGCTATCTGACGCACCACTCAGCCTTATCAGGGCTCCTCAATCTCTCTCAAACTTTATATCTCCCTAGTTCACACATACACATGTCTCGCTCGCGCTATACATATAGACCCATCCAACACTCTCTGCCCTTGTTCTCTCTCTATGTGACACGCACCCCCCTAATAAGTACCATAATCCCTCACTCCATCATAGGCGCAACCACCCCTCCTAAGCATGATTATTTCTCACTAGCCATCAGGAACACATGTATTGTCTCCTTCCATCCATACGTCTCACTCGATATCTCTCGGGGTATCTTCTATTGCGCACACACCTTGTCACTCGATCTCCCACCCATGTAGTCCCATCACGATCTCCAGGGGATCTCTCTATGATAAACATACACTCTCTCCTCCCCATATCTGCATTTTCTCCATACGTCTCTCTCGACCTCCCTCCCTTGTTTGTCAGACCCCTCTTGGCCATGTGCTAGGGGTCTTTCTCTCTCGGTTGCAAACAACCACACACTATCTCCTCATCTTGCTTCCGTTGTCAAAGATGCATGTGTGATTTGTTTGCATAAGACACACATGTTTTTTCTCAACTTTTATCGAGTGTTGTCCATGTCTCTTTCACACATGCACACACACTTTTTTCACTCACTATTTCTATTTCACACACACTCTCTCTCTCTCTACTTAAGGAATCTCTCACGTCCATAAGCATATGGATGTTTTGAAAAGTTAAACCTTAGAAAAGTTTGACCAAGCATATGTGGAGAAAAACATTTACATGTGGAAATTGTAGATATAAGTAATTTCTATAGAAACTTGGTCAAAGTTTTAAAAGTTTGACTTTAAAAAAAATGTTGGAACTACATTATCGAACGGAGGGAGTAGCTCTTTCTCTCTCTCTGTCTCTGTCTCTCTCTCTCTCCCTGCTATCTCTCACGGGCCTCCCCTCTCACACGAACACTCTATACCGACGGATTATACACTCACTATGTCAACGTATAGCTCTGTATATTGTTTAGTTGACCGGTCAACCAGTCCACATGCTGCCTTGTCAGCTCGTGTTCTGTATCTTCGTGTGCTAGCCCATGTGGCAGTGGGTGAAAATAAGTAAAATAGAGGCCCATCTGACACGCGATGAAGTAAACAAAGTTAAAACCACTCAGGGTAGCACCTCGCACGCTAGTAAATTGAGGGCGCATTGAGGACTCACTTCTTCCGCGTGGAGGACGCACTCGCGCACAATTCACCACTGTGTGGCGGCATGCACAGAAGGACGCACTCACGCACACCCAACACACAACACACACTAGCACACGCGTACACCGGCGTCGCCGCTGGTTGAGATGGATGGCGAAGCAGCCAACAAGCGGAGGCAGATCGAGCCAAAACCACATTTGGCGAGCCTGGACTTCATCGGCAGCCTCCCCGACGACATGCTACCCGTCATCATCGGCCTCCTCCCCACCAAATCTGCCGTGCGGACCGCCCTGCTCTCCCGGTGGTGGCACCCCCTCTGGCACCACATCCCCCTCAACCTCACTGTCGACAGCTTCCTCTGCGACGGGGATTGCAAACGCATGGCCGCAGTCTCCAAGATCCTTTCATCGCACCCTGGGCCAGCCAGACGTCTTGACATCCGCATGTTCAGTACCAACTGCAAGGTCCAACCCAAGTTCGACGAGTGGTTCTTATCCCCCGCCCTAGATCAGCTCGAGGAGCTCTGCTTTGTAGCCGAACAATGTCGCTCTCTGCCGTGCTCCGCCTCGCACCAACGCTGCGCCGTGCTAGCTTCATCTCCTTCTATCTTCCCTAGATTAATGTTGCGCCCGCCCTTCTTCTCCCTCAACTCAAGCAGCTCGACCTCTTCGACGTTGTCATCTCGAAGAAGGCTATGGAGCACCTGCTCCGTAGCTCTATTGCGCTTGAGTAGCTTCGTCTTGAGTAGATCCACGGGTTCATTAGCCTCCACATCGCCTCGACGAACCTCCGATGGATTTATGTGTCTTGCTGGCCCCGCAACAAGACATCAATTGGGAAGAGATCACTCCAGCTGTTCCACGTTATGGTCATTGAGAATGAGCCTTTCCTTGAGAGATTGCTTGTATCGGATCTAGAAGGTCCAATAGAAATTAGGGTCATTGACGCGCCGAAATTGACAACATTGGTGCACTCGTCTGCCAAATTCTCCGAACTCTTTACTGGATCCGTAATCGTTCAGGTACAACACTCATCTTCTTCTCCGTCTTCTTTGAAATTCACATTTTTAAATTTCTTCTTGATGTATTTACGACCGTCTTCAAGAAACCGATTCCCACAAGCTTGACCAAGTCTATGCACACAGTGAAGATCTTGGCAATAAAATCTATCGGCCCCAATCTGGATCAAGTTGTTGGATTCCTTACATGCTTTCCGTGGACGAAGAAGCTACTCATCGACGTGAAACTTCTTTCCTATTAGTAAATGGTAATCACAGTGTAGTTCAAATTTTTCGTAATTTTGCCAAATTACGATGACAAGTGTAGTGTTCAAAACCGCATCTACGCACTGCACCGAAAGAAATGTTTTTAGTATTTTTTCTCACGTGATCACCTGCATCTTTGTTGTTGTACTACTATAGTAGCCTAGGCTAGTCATAGTGGAAAGTAACTTAGAATACTCCAGTAACTCTATGGTTACCCTAAGAGCTAGTTCTACCTCCGTCCTGGTTGACTCTTCCTATTTTGTAGTATCAAAATTTGACCATAGATTTAACTGACAAAATTTTAATGCATGTCACTAAGAATTATATCGTTGGATTCGTATTTGAACATAATTTCAGATGGTGTAATTTTTAGTGACATGCATTGGCATTTTCTGACGTAAATCTATGGTCAAAATTTTATACTAAATAAGAGGTAGTACAAAAGTGGGCTATAACGGCCCTCCACTATGTAGGTCAAAACACGTGCCAAATTCACTTGTGATGCATTTGGCATCAATGCCCCTCCATTGGTCAGCTGGTGCCCCAATCTGGATCACCTACTTTTCTCCAGTGCCAAATTAATAACTCACGCAATGAAAAAACACTTGCGTGGGAGAGACAGAGGTCCGAGGCAATAAAAAAAACACTTGTTTGGGAGAGTGAGAGGCTGGTGTAGTTGGCTTGATTGATTTGTTTATACATGTGGGTCTATGTGGACAGCGGTGCCAACTCTCTCACATCACGAGAGCGGTGCCAAAATCTTTTGATTTGACATCGATGCGTATTATGTGGCATACTTTTGCGAAATATGGCATCAGCCACATAGTGGAAGGCAACAAATTCCCAAGCTCTTCACGTACTCCTAGGTAAATGAGAGGAAAGAGAAAGAGAGAGAGTGAAAAAAATATCACTAGCCAGCCAACCCTATTGTATGAGCAAATGATATTGGTACCTCTTGATGACACGACAATCTTATACAGCAAGCTGCTCTAATATGTTCTCTTCTTTTGCAGATAAAAAAAGACCCAAAAGTGAAAAATGTGTTGCACTATAACAATCTCATCAAGTTCCCTGATCTCCACCTTACAGAAATTGATTTGATCGACTACCGAGGCAGCACATCTGAGATTAAATTGGCCAGGTTCTTTGTTCTGGAGGCAAGTGTGTTCAAGGTAATGAGGTTTGGCGTTCTCTGGCGCAACAATGAATGGCGTGCTGATAACCACAAGCGTCTAAGCCTAAATGACAAAGTCTCCGCAGGAGCTGGATTTGTTTTTGAAACATCAAGTGGCCAGAGACTCGAAAACTTATTTGCCCATTAGTGACTTGTCAGGGCGGTGGATTTTAGTTTGTATGATAATGCTGCATCCACCTAAAGTAACGAAAGTTCTTATGGAAACTACCTAGTAATTCCCTCTTCGTAGGTGCAGCATTACTCCTAACATTTGTAATATCAGTTTGAAACTTGTAATATTGCCGTGCCCTATTCTTGCGTTTTCAAAATCCTACAAATCAAACAGGTCCTAAGTTGGTGATGATGTTGTGCCTGCCATCTTTCACCAATAGCCGTCGGATCTAGATCTGACGCTTACAAACAAAACTTCTCCAGTTTTGCAAATAGATGCCCGCACATGTTCCCTATTTACAAACAACTCCTTGTCTCTCACAATCAGCTGTATCTCCTCCCCACCACATCTAGAAGGCCATGGAAAAATCTGGCGCGATGGCCGCTGCCGGTGCCGTCCACCCCCCAATCTTGGTGTTTCGTGCAATGCACGGGCATCTACGCACGGGAAATTATGTCGAACACGGCTAGTTGTAAGCAGGCTAGGTCTACAGCCATGATGATAGTGACTGCATACGGTGAGGCTGACTATGGTATGCCGAACACGGCGCCTATACTCAGGTGTCATCTCCCGCGTAGGGTCTTGTCACTTCACTGTGAGGAGCAGGACGTAATAATTTGACCGGCGGGTAGTATAGTGCTACTAGATTGGTAGTACTACTACTAGTAGTACTAGCACCACTGTCTGGATTTAGTAGTACTACCACGTCCATCTGGATTTAGTATTTGACTAGAAATATCTAGTAATGCATGTCACAAAAAATGTACTACTCCCTCTGTAAATAAATACATAGTGTATTGTTTTATTCCTATCGGTGAGATAACTTAATGTCTTTTTGCTACTTAATAGGATTACATGCAATGAACTAACCACTTCATGTGATGTTTGGTAGTCTCTAGTCATTGAAAGCATGCACGGGCACGGAGGGGGACGCAACTTCATTGACTTACTGCACCTGCCTTTGGGTGTATGACACGTGGGCCCAACGGGTGGCTGGCCAACCTGTCATACAGCCAAAGGCAAGTGCAGTAGAGGGGCGAGGAGTAGATGGCCAACACGCACGTGAATTCAACGCAGTCTGAACTTCTCATATAAAGGCTCTTGCTAGTCCAATCTACGAAATCCTACGCACCTACGCACCCAAGGGCAAGAGTGATCACTCCAATTGCAAGATCAGTTGACTAGAAGCTAGACCCATGGAGGCGATGAGCACGAGCATCAGCAGGCTATGCCAGATGGTCCATGATGCCGGCCTGCGGACCGGCACCAAGGAATGTCTCCAGGTAGTGCTTGAGGCCGCCAGGGCGAGGGGCCGCTTGGACGACAGCTTCGTCTCCTTGTTCGACGAGTTCACCGTCGTCAAGAAGCTCGCGGACGACCTTGACATACGCCTCCAGCCCACGCGCCCAGGCTCTGTGATGCCTGCCACCCTCAACAGCCTCTATGGTGACAACCTCTTCGATGCACTGGTGGCCCTGCGACTGCCCGCCGTGGCGCCGAATAATGTCCAGCTTGCGGTCGCGCTCTCCGCGCAGCGCCTGGCGCAGCAAGAC